>NC_081434.1:38654822-39254822 GCF_949786415.1 Peromyscus eremicus | reverse complement strand
GCTACATTAGCTTTCTGAATATATATCTGTATTATTTGTATAATACCCAACCTAGAGATTATAATATTTATAAGTAACCTTTCACAATATGTGTACAGTTAATATGTAAACTACAGAAAACTTGCAACCAATCAGATTTATTAACATTTATTTCTTTAATATTAACATCACTATCTTGATTATTTTATTTACATACATTGAAACATTACAAGACAATGTTATATGTTTCTCTTTCATTGGTCATGGAATTTTTTTTTAATTTATGATGAGGAAAAAAATCTATTATATTTACCCAGCTATCTATCATTTCTGCTCCTCTTTCTTTGTTTCTAAGGTTTTAAGTTTCTGATTCAATTTTTTTGTACCCTGAAGAAACATCTGGAGGATTTATTTAAATAGATGTGCTGGTGACAAAAATTCTAGATTTTCCTTCTT
Source organism: Peromyscus eremicus (assembly GCF_949786415.1). Lineage (NCBI taxonomy): Eukaryota > Metazoa > Chordata > Mammalia > Rodentia > Cricetidae > Peromyscus > Peromyscus eremicus. The sequence goes on along the minus strand of NC_081434.1, from coordinate 39,254,387 downwards.
CTAAAAAAAACCTTCTGTTTTGCTTTTACAGTATCAGGATGTTTTCCCTGAATATCAAATTTTCATTGATAGTTTTTGTTGTTTTGTTTTTGTTAGGCTTTTGGGGTTTGGTTGGTTTTGTTTTCTTTCTGCACTTTAAGGAAGTCTCCCACTGACTTCTGGTCCTTGTGGTCTCTGTACCAAGTCCACAGTTACCCTCCGAGTCCATATATTATTAAGCCTCTGAATTATGAAACAGGATAATATATTGCAATAGATGACTAAAAATATTCAAGCCAGACACACCTAAAGTCTTCTAGTCATTCTGTTTCATGTGGGACTTTATGTGTATAGTTCCTTCTTCATGGGTCTCTCTCTCTCTCTCTCTCTCTCTCTCTCTCTCTCTCTCTCTCTCTCTCTCTCTCTCACACACACACACACACACACACACACACACACACACACCTGTCTCGTGATTCTCATTGCACTGTGTTCCTTCGCCTGAAATAGCTGTTTGAGCCCCTGACCTATAAGTCTCAACTTTCAGTGAAGCACCTCTCTTACACATCCTAACGGATGGATTTTGCTTTCCATTTCATAGCTATTTAAAAATGATCAAATGTGTGTGAGCACTCACTATATAGTAGGCATTGTTTTTAATGATTGGCATGATTGCACAGAACAACCCTGTAACTGCCCCTATTTTCACACTAAGGAAACTAAACAGCAGCAATGATAATTTACTTGTCTATAATCATAAGACACAATTAGAGGCTGAACCTTCTTTGATCAGACAATCTAACTTGAGAGCTATGTCTATGACCATATTTTAAGCTGCCCCTAACTAACATTATTAAAATTACTATATTTTTATACTGCTCTCATTATTCAAAGTCTTATCCATGTATAAAAACACAGCAAACTAGACCTACTTTGTTCATTTTTGTTATCTAATTTCTTATCACAATGAGTGACATATAAATAGCAATCAGTAAATATTGATTTCATGGAACAAAAATCTCCATTTTATTTTCCACTTTTTGTGTGTGTTTCCTCTGTAGTAAGCTTCCCGAGGTTTGGGACCTTCAACTCTCATACATCCTTCGAAAATTAAAAGCCTGAAATATGGAAGCCTCTCAATAAATGATTCATAACTATGAGATTGTTGAGTGAAGAGAAAATACATAGGACCAAAAAGAAAGCTAAGAGGGTCTATTGCTTCTGGAATAAACTCTCTTTAAAGGTCATCAAATTCTTCAGTACAATAAGAATATAAATGTAAAAGATCCTACTTTCTATCTGCAGTGAGTTAAGGAACTGGAATTCGGGGTTTGTGACAAGCATTACTGCATTTGTGGAGATTACAAATTGTATATTTGTGTTGTATGTTATTAAAAACACCCAAACAATGACGAGTGTAACTTCCTCTATAAGAATCTATTACCAAAGAATTTCTAAAGATGGAACAAGAAAAGTGGGCTAAGATTATGTTCACCTTAGTTAAAATGCTTTAAAAACTCAGAATCAATTGAAATCATGTCAGCTTTAGGTTTCTGTTTCTGAAGACATGGATGTATGTTTACTATATATTTATAAAAAACAAAAGAAGGAATTAAATAAAATATCTTAAACACTGACAGTGGGTGATTTATTTACCCTGGGTGGTAGAATTGTGAGTGATATGGATTTTCTTTTTCATGCTTCACTGTCTTTTTCAAAATTTTCAACCACTGGCATGCATTTTTTTTTCCTTAATCAGATGAAAACAATAAATGTTACCAAAAAAACTGCAAACTAAGTTTGCAGCTGACCACAAGGCCCATCACAAATAAACAAGCTGGAGGGAGCCATTTCAAGAGAACAGACATAATAACCGACAGGGCGGTGGGAAAGCACTCGAGCCAAAGGTCCTTCTCCTTCGGCAAATCAAGATTATGTTGCTTAAGACGCCCTGGGAAAAGAAAAGAGTGCAAGCATCGGGGAACGTGAGGCTCCAAGAGTTGCTGGAAGGAGAACATATAGGTTTACATCTGCCCATTAAATATGTCTTGGAGGAAAGTTTAAAGCAAACAAATCCCTACTCTGCAGTGGTCTAAGTGAGCTGCCAATCCACAGCCTGAGCCAATTCAAGCTTTGGACCCTTGTCTTGAAGGCTCTTAGTGGAAAGGGAATTAGAGACTTAAAAACTGAACTCATAGCCCACACCTCTTCTTCATGTACACTTTGTTTGGCCTGCATTCTACTGAGGACACGCCTGGTTGAGATTTGGGCCATTGACTTTGTGTTCCTAAATCCCAGATCTTGTCTTATTGCCAGGACATCAGGGTGGATGATGCTGGAGCTCTCTCCATCTCTCTATCCTTGTCCTTGTACTGTTTTGCAGGGAACTAACCTATCTCCATATGTGAATGTCTGCCTCGTAAAAGGTGGATCTCATTTCTTCTTGGATCTGCACTACAGTATGACTCCTTAACTGAACTAGAAGTACAACACCCCAATTCCTCCTCATTTTTCCATGTGCTGAGCTTGCATCTGGAGAGTATTTTATCTGAGTGGAAGATGATTGGTGCGTGTTAATTAACTGACTGGTTGGTTCTGCTTCCCCCATACACAAATGGGGTGGTAGGTGCTTTAACTATGCTGGGATTCCTGTTCTTCCTTCAGTACCAACATCAAGAAATCATGCAGGAGCTGAAAGTGACAACTCAGTCAGTACAGTGATTGCCATGCAAGTGTGAGGACCTGAGTTCAAACCCTAAATCCCAGGAAAACATCCAGTGAAAAGAAGCTGCAATCCCAGCACACTGGGGAAACTGAGGCAGAAGGATCCTTGCAGCTTGCTGTCTATACAGTCCAACCTGCTTAGTAAGCTTCAGGCCAATGAAAGACCTTTCTCAAATGGGACAGTGTTCTTGAGGGTGCCCCCGAGATGATGCTCTGTCCTTCACGTACATGTACACACTTGCTCATGCAACTGGACACTTACAGCCATATGTATGATATGTGCATGCATTTGAATGCAGATTCATGCATACTGCCCCATATATGTGGAAGTCAAGGACAACCTTTGATGTCAGTCCTTCCTTCCCACCTTGTTTAAGGCAGTGTCTCTCTTTGCTCTTCTCCATTGCACTTGCTAGAGTGCCTTGCCCTTCAGCTTCCAGGGATTTTCCCATCTGTCTTCCAGGACCCTCTAAGAGCCCTGGTCTTACAGACATGTGCTGTAGTACAAATTCAAATGTATTTGGGGATTTGAACTCAGGTCTTCACGCTTGTATGGCAATCATTTTAGTCAAATAGATCCTAAGGTGCTGGTGGGACACAACCAAGCCTCACAAGTGGTACAGATACCATGAAGATATTAACACAGAGACGGCTGTCTGTTTGACACCAATTGTCTGGGACAATGTCCAACTTTCTAGATTTCAGCTCTCTGAGAGCTTCTGCTATAGGACCACAGACCTCCTTTCTACCTGTACATCTCCAAACAATTGTGCTTCCATTTTTCACAGTCCTCAAATCTAATCACTTCTTTGCCTCTAGTACACATGGCATTTGGCCTTTTATTCTATTGTAGCTTTTATTTACAGCCTTGGAGTCTCAGTATGGCCGAGTAGCATTGACGTCTCAGATTCAGACTTTCTGTCTCCATCCTCAAACACGCTCATGTATTTCCACATCATAGAAAGGCAGACACTGTATATGTCTTAGTTCCACTTACAACTTCAGGTAGGTGTGTGGGAAATATTTATTAAATGAATAATTGGAAAATACACGTTAATGAAAGGGACTAGGAACTGATATTTTCTGAGTTTGTATTTCAGAAATAGCACATACCTATCTTCTAAGTAAAAATAATCAAGTTCAAAATTATAATAAACTTTCTATCTAGAGGGACTTTTCTGGATAGTGAAATATTTAATATAGTTATGTAGGCATGCTATTCAGATATTACTAACATCCAAAGACTTTGAAGACAATAAAATGTACTTAATCCAGGACTTAGACTGAAAGTGAGTTCAATTTTCTTTGATGATTCAGAAGGTACTCATGACCAAATAATACCCTAGGGCCATCATTATGCATCAATTACCCTTCCCAGCAATAACTGTTAATAGAAATTTCTGGTAGTTAAATGCCAAATTAACAAGCTGTTCCTGCCTTTGGAACCCATGTGCACACAGACTCTGCCAGAGACAGACAGACTGAAGTATTTTTTTATTGTACTGCTTTCAGGGATTTCCCAGTAGAGTAATACAAAATCTGATTGCTTTTGGATAAATTTCAATGGGTTTCCAATATGGCCAGCTCCTATACCTGCCTCCAAAAATTTAGATGTATGTTGGCTGCAGTTAACAGCTCCGGGCTCTGCTTTTTGTGACTGTGTTTGGATTTAAGAAAAATCACTTAGCTTGTCTCTCGAGAAATCCAGTTTTTAATTTCAGATTTTAATTATCGTTGCTATAATTAATACCATAATTATTCTTTCATAAAAAGGAGATAGGGTCTCACTATGTAAGCCAGACTGGTTTTGAGCTCATGATCATCCCATCTCACTCTCCTTCATGCTGGCATTATAGGTATGTGCCACTCTACCCAGCTCCCCTAATGTTTAATAGATATTACAATTATGCCTTTCTGCTCACCACTGATACAACTTCCAATCAAAAACATCATTCCTTAGCACTGTTATTCACTTATCTGGTTTATTCAACAGTTATTACTAGTATCCACAGCACTCTAATTTCTAAATCAAGCAACATCTGCCTTAAAAGAGCTCCTGATCCAATGAAGAGACAGATACCCTCAGAGGGTAGCAAAACTCTGAAGTGTTCACATGCATGAACAGGACAAGGATGGAGTGACCAGACTCAGGGAGGGCTTTCTGGGGGAAATCTTAGCAGAAGACAGGGAGTCAGGAGACTGTGAGAGGAGAAACAGGAGCAGCTTCTGGGAAGAGCAGTTTCAGGGGAAGGACCACTCACTCAAAAACAGAGACACAAGACAGAAAAGATGTGCTCGAGAAGAATGGAGGCTTCTGGTGGCTTGGAATTAGTGAAACATAAACTATAAGGCAAAGAGTGTAGAGTGTAAAATAGGAGGTCGAGGCAGAACCTAAAGAAACTTTAATATCGGCGGTTTTCAAACTATGGGTCACAATCCCTTTGGGGGGCGAATGACTCTTTCTCAGAGGTCACATATCAGATCTCCTGCATATCAGGTATTTACATTATGATTCATAACAGTAGCAAAATTACAGTTATGAAGTAGCAATGAAAATAATTTTATGGTTGAGGGGTCACCAAAGCATGAGGAACTGTATTAAAGGATCCAAGTATTTGGAAGGTTGAGAATCACTGTTTTAGATCATGAGCCAAAGAAGGCACTAAAGCCACCTCACACTGTACCTCATTTGAGTCTTCTTGCCCTTCACAAGGTTCTCAGAAAGGTGCAAGGCTGAAATATTAACAACAGAAAAGTTTGCTCCTAAACTAATGAATGTTTAGCAAGAAGACTTTGGGCTGAGTTTGGGTCAAGACTTTCAAGAAGGAAAGACTCCAGAAATGTCCTTCTGGTCAGGAATGCCTTGTTCTCTCTCTCTCTCTCTCTCTCTCTCTCTCTCTCTCTCTCTCTCTCTCTCTCTCTCTCTCTCTCTCTCTCTGAGATAGGGTTTCTCTGTGTAGTTTTGGTGCCTGTTCTGGATCTCACTCTGTAGTCCAGGCTGGCCTCGAACTCACAGACATCTGCCTGGCTCTGCCTCCTGAGTGCTGGGATTAAAGGCATATGCCACCACCGCCGACTCTTGTCCTCTCTTCTAAAGAAAGCCCTGGAGCCAACCAGACAAACCAGTGTGTATAGGTTACGAGTCTCTAGATCTTAGAAGAAGCCCAGAAGTGACCCCTTACTTCCTAGAAACTGTGTGCCCTAGCCTTAGGTTAGGCATGTTAGTTGGGCTTAAGGTCCACAGGCCCTCGCTTGGGCTCAGGGTCAGTAGGAGCCACAGGGTATGAGCTTCCAGAGTAGCAAGGGTGTTAGACTCCCAGGTGCCTCAGGCCCATGACCCATGGCTTGCAGCCTCGTATTCCAAGAAGTTCTGGATCCCTGTGGCTCAACTGAATTGGACATTAATGTCCCCAAGTCAGCAAATAAACACTGTATTGTGGCCAAGGCAACAGCAGCTGCTCCTGAGACTATCATGGGACAAAGAAGGGACACAAAGCTGAATTCTCTTCGTACGGTAAACAAACTGGAATAAAGATCAATTAAACCTCCAATGCGCTTTTTCAAGTTCTTATAATCTAAAAATTATATATATGCCCTGTGTTTATACAATGTGATACAGACAATTGAGTTTTTAAATTATTTCACATGAGGGTTTTTTTTTCCATTTTTCACTAATTGTAAAATTTGGATCATTGTGAAGAACCTCCATTTACTGTTTGAATTTTCTGAAATTCTCTACCTCACTTGGGTGTATATACATAGTTCTGAATTTCATTTACCTCAAAGCAAATACCAGGAACACTGATTTGAAGGAAAAGAAAAAAGCTTGACATTTGAGAGAAAGAATGAGACTCCTCAAAGCATTCCAAGATTTTTTTTCAAAGCAGCTTTAGAAAAATCAACAAGAAAGAGAGCCTGATATGAAGTGCTTTTAACCACCCTGTCAGTTTTGAGTATATACAGATCCCCCATCTCCATGGAGTAGAAACATGCTCTTTCAAATTTAAAGCAGACCACCTGAATGATCACATTTAAATCCCCTTTATTCCAGAAGAATGTGAACGATACACCTGCCAACACATCAGTAATAAACTTGGTCACTTAGGCCCAGAGTAAGAAAGTCATCCAAAAATCAAACAAGGATGTGGTCTTTGAAGGTGGCCATGCTGGAAGTCAGTCACAGCATGTTAAGGATCTCAGATACGTTTCCCTAAAACAAGCCAGGGCACAAATGGATTTGAATGTTCAGAGAACAGATAATCCGACCACTGAGAGACTTCAGCTCAAAGATTGTCAGGACGAAAGCCAGGACATGAATCACTCTTCTCTCTGCGTCCCAGATCATTCATTTATCTCACTCTTTTACTAAAATTTCACTGCATGAACAAACATGGAGGGGATATCATGATGGTTCCCAGGGTCTGGTTTTCTCTGTCTTTTCCATACTTGTACTTCAGTTGCCCCAGTAACATCCCACTCCCTCACATGCACTCATGCACACACCAGACAATGCTAACAGTTGCAGTGATTTCAAAGCTTGTTTATATATTAAACCAAAGTATAGCATAACTTCTCACTTGTAATCGATAAGAATCATCAGACTGCAACTCCAGATGCCTGGAAGTTCTGCAGGTCCCTTTACATTAAGCTGTTCACTGGTAATGCATTTGTCTACTGAAGTTACACCTCTCCAGCTGAACTGGGATTTCCAAACAGACAGAGACTGGAATTCTTCTCTTTCATCTCTTCCATAGGAAATGACTGGTTCTGGTATGAGATCAAGAAATACAGTGTGTGAGATGGTACTTAGAGAAATGTGTTTACTGGCTTACCAATGTTCTGACCAGGCACAGTTGTATGAAAAGACACAAATTCACTCATGCCTTCGCAGCTAAGGAACTGGATTTGGGAACTGATTGAACATCCTCAGTAGACAAGACACTTAGTTAGTGTGGGTGGAGTACCATAGCTCTGAGCTCCCTGTGTGGCTAACACTATGTGCTCTGGGATCACTGCAGATAGAAAGTTAAATCAGAACTCCACATGTAGGAATTGAATGCAGCAGTCAGTTTCTATTTTCTGTCTGTCAAGTTTTGGAACATTCTACCCTGAGAACATAAGCTCTGAACTCCCAAAAGTATTCCAGAAGATCATGAAGCCAATCAACAAAGCAGAACTGGCTTGGTGCATAGAAGGGGATACAGCCTGGGGAATTTGCCTGAATATATGGAGTAAGCAGTTCTGGTGATTTCAAAGAGGCCAAGGGAAACAAATAGGGCTTGATTTGGGGTTATATAAAATGAGACCATGTCAGAGCCATAAATCACCAGGGAAACGTTTCAAATCCAAGGTAAACCGTAAGCAACTGTTCTCTGTCTGGATAGCCCGCTCTCCAGGAGATCCGACTTTACTCAAGGTCAAGTGGAAACCAAGGTCAGACACAGGACTTGGAACTGAATCCCTAACTCACAGTTTGCTCCAAACTTTGGCTAAGTATCATAACCAAGGCAAAAACAAATCTTCTGTCTGAAATATGTCATCCTTGAACAAAACAAATCAAGTTCACTGAAATAAAGTTTATCTTTAAGCAGCTTAGACTGAATGGAACCTTCACTCCGAAGTGTGAGGGGGGTGTCCTAGTTGGATGGAAGCAGCTCGCCAACACGAGAGTGACACCAAGCGATGGTGTCACTTGCCATTGTAGGCTACACACAAGCCTTCCATATGCATCATCTGATTTGATCCTCACAGTCACTTTGTGAAGGTCACGGCCTCAACTGCAGCATCCTAGAGTCCAAAGACACTCAGGGAATTTCAAAAATGTGCTGGCTAGCCAAGGTTGGTGTAAAACTTAGTCTATATTCACTGTGTCCATACAAGTAAGTGTGAATTCAGTGTGCTTGCTGATGGGTGTGGACTTCACAGCTGCGAATGGAAGGGATATAAAGGAAACTCGTGGCCTCAGGGAGTGTCTTTGAGGCTGATAATAAACATTTAAATATCAGACACTCTCAAGCTATCAAAAATTATATTTTTCCAATGGTACTAAAATGTGAAAAAAGACCATAAGGGATGCTGAATTAAAGGATGCCAAGGATGAAAGATCTCAAACTCTGAAACGTTGTAATATGAAAGAAAATAGACGTCTTAGAACTCATGACCTAAATTGACAGATAAGTGACAGTATTTGATGAATATAACCCTACAGATACACATTCATTTTTAATCTTTGAGATCTCTAACCAGTTTCGAAAGAAGGTGATGTGAAGTGAGTCTGAAATTGCAGAGTTAAAGTTTGTTTGGCTCATGGGGTTTTATGAACTGGAGTGGCAGGAATAAAGCCATGTTTTGGGGTGTGATGCATGTGACATCTTCCAAGGTTTCTTGGTGGGAGTCTCTAAGGAGTAGGGAAGTCATTTGTTGTATGGTAGGGGCCACAGCTCAAGCTACCCTTCAGGGGACTCTAAACCGGCAGATCTCCATGTAGATATGACGTATGGATACTAAACAAAGGGAAATAAAAATAGGATTCAGAGTAACCAAGGGGGAAGTGAAAGTACTGCACCAGGCATTTTAGGCCTATTACCTAAAGCTGGAAGTGACAACATGCCAAAAATAAAGAAGATTTCGAAAAGATCTTGGAGATTTCCCATACTTCAAGAGCCATGCTAGTCTTGAAAGAACCTCTCTCAATCTTATGACCTTGGGGGCTAGGCAGGAAGTCTGTCTCTCTGGCTCTCTGCTGAGGACCAGAGGGATGGGGGCTCTGCCTGGGCAGACAAAAGAAATCTAGAATCCATGGGAATAGCAAAAGCATGACAGCCTGAGTAGATAGAAAGGAGATGGAAGAAGACTTTCTTCCAAACCAAAGACGATTGATCGTTTAATGCTAACTCTTAAATATGTATAACCTTTAAAAGCAGGATTTATCAGGCTATGCCCTTGCAGACTCTCACCCCATGGTTAAATAAATCGGAGAACTTCTGAACATGAGCTAGCCTCCTTAAAGAATCACAATGGATGTCAACACAGTGTTGTCTAAGTCCTGCAGTGTAGATGTCTACTGCATTTGAACATTTGAACATTGGCAGAATTGGGATTCAAATCAGGTTAATTTTGAAACTTGTGTGCTTAACTACTCTACATACTCCATTCTTTTTAATTTTTTTCTGTTTATTGAAAATAGATTGTTTTCTCACATAGTATGTCTTGATTATAGTTTCCTCTTTCTCTACTTCTCCCCGTTCTTTCCACTTCCCCTTCCCTCCTGATCCACTTCTTTCTGTCTCTCATTAGAAAAGAACAGGCTTCTAAGAGATAACATCCAAACATGACAAAATAAAATAGAGTAAGATGAAGCAAAAATATCATATCAAAATTGGACACTGCAACTCAGCAGGAGAAGAGTCCCAAGAGCGGGTATAAGAGTCAGAGACCCACTCGTTCTCACAGTCAGAGTCTCATATAAATATTAAGCTAATAGCCTTGCTTAGTTGACTCAGAGGTCCTTGTTCTCCTGTGTCCTCCATCCCTTCTGGCTCCTACAGTCTTTTGGCCTCCTCTTCTGCAGGATTTCCTGAGCTCTGAATGGAGAGATTTGATGCAGACCTTCCATTTAGACTCTGTCAGTCTGTCTGTCTGTCTGTCTGTCTGTCTCTCTCTCTCTGTCTCTCTCTGTCTCTCTCTGTCTCTCTCTGTCTGTCTCTGTCTCTCTCTCTGTCTCTCTCTCTCTCTGTCTCTCTGTCTCTCTCTCTCTCTCTCTCTGTCAGGCTGCGGGTCTCTGCATACACTCCCATCTGCTGTGGGAGGAAGCTTCTCTAATGACTACTGACTAAGGCACTGATCTATAAGTATAGCAGAATATCAATAGTAATCATTTTATTGATCCTTTTCTTTTTTAAGACCAGTAGTGTTCAGTTTTACCCTTGGTCTCTGGGCATTTTAGTCTCTGGTTCTTGGGGCAGAAGTAGAGAATGTGGGGATGGCCAGCTGGAATTGGGGAGCATCTAGGGAGTGGTGTGGAAATCTAGTACAAGGGAATCTTCCTGGAATGTATGAGGGCGACCCTAATCAGAATTCCTGGCAATGAGGGATATGTAGTTCCCTGATCTTATCCTATTGAGGCCATATGCTCTCCCAAAGCACAAGACACTTTTGAGAAAAGTAGAAAGTGCATAAACAAACTGAAAAACTAAAATCAGCAAACTTGAGCTCCATGTTCTAACTGCGGCACTCAGGCAGCCACCGAAATTTCCTGTGTCTTAGTTTCCTCAAGTAGAAAGTGGAGACATTAACACTTTGCTCAACTTACCCCCTGCACTTTGACACAGACACAAATAAAACTGTGACAATGAATGTTCTCTGTAAACGAAGACATGCTGGGCCTTGCTGATTACTTGATTAATAACCATGCATACATAAAACGGTCCCCTTCATTGTTCAAATCTGAGTGTCTACTATGGAATGGATTAGATAAAGTCTTGGCTTCTACTTGAAAGAATGTATGCATGAGTGGCTGCACAAGTGCTGAGCACTTTGTGCATACCTCTCCTTTATGATTGTAACATTTAATCAACTTTTTTTGAAATTCAAAGCAAAATGCTCAGCAGGACAACCTGATGATCAGGTGATCTTCAGTGAAGCCTATAAATTATTTAGGAGAAAAGGAACTCATATGCATGTGTAACCAGTGTTACTAGTGTTGTGCAGCAGAAGTCATATTCAATTTTTAACTAATGTAACATAATCTACCCTCTCTAACAACCCCATGCTGTAAAGTTTTACTAATATCACCTCACAAAACAGGGCTTCATGGCATAGAGAAGTTAATTATCCTTCTTGAGATCACACAGCCGAAGACATTGGAATCGGGTTTTGAACTCAGTACTGGTGCTACCAGCTCTTTAAAACCAAACCAAACAAACAAATACAAACACACCATATCACTTGATCACAAGTAGCACCACCCAGCCTTCTATAGGGAAGGAAATGCCAATAAATAAGTGGCAGGAAAAAGTATCAGAAACTGAGGCTGTGTGTGTTCTGGACAAAGCCCCCTCACCTCCTATTCCCTCCCAAGCTGCCAGCAGAGCAATTGAAGCTGCTTCTCCTTCCAGCGATGATCTCAGACAGCATTAGGAGAAAGAGCTACAAAGAGCACACATTTCCCTGGGATCGCACACAGAACCGTTTCTCAAGCCTGTCACAGCAGAGTAGCCCGTCCTGTAATATCTAACATGTGTCCAGCTCTCTGCAGCTCACATTCAGAAGGTATTTGTAACATGCACAAAGATGAAAAGGAATCTTGATATATGATGGTTGGGGAATGTAGAGACGGTTTTCCCCAACTCTGTTTTTTTCTTCTCCCAAACAAATGCTCTTAATTCAAAGTGCATGTCTACACTACATAACTTACCGTAAACATGAAGTTTGAGACACCTGTTGAAACCAAGCATAAAAACAACTAAAGTCCCCCAAAGGGCAAGATACTTTTCTATCCAATGTTTATAGAATCATTTTTAAAAGGTAAGATTTTATTTGAAGCAGCAATAATCGATTAGAAAAGGGAGCAGAAAGCCCACAGTTCGAATCAGCAACAAATGTACCACTTACCTATGAAGAAGATGAAGGTTGCCAGAAAAATAATATAGGCCAGTCTCACAGTGAGCATAGTCTGATTTTGACATCGCTGTTTAACTTTACAAAATACGTTGGCTGGCCTCCACATTTTTATATTGTTTGGAACAGTTTTGCTTAAGCTGGGAATCATCTATTCCTTGAAGGTTTGCTAGAATGTTCCCATAAAGACAACTGGCCTTGGTCTTTTCTTTTGAGAAATGTATGATTTCTGCCTCTATTTCCTATGTGCTTATTGAACTATGGTATTGAGCTTATTTTAACAAACTTCTAGTTTTCTTAAAAGATTTTGCTTATTTAGGTTTCAAATTCTTCAGAGCAAAATGGTTCATGAAATTTCCATGATTTTTTTTTTGGTGTAGTTTTATTTCTGATGCTATTGTCATTTCAAATTCTATTTGTGTCTTCCTTTTTCTTCCAGTTACTTTTTTTTTCCACAGTTTTAATTATTTTATGGGATTTTTCAAAGAAGTGGCTCTTGCTCACTTAGCAAGTCTATTACTTGATATTTGTACAGTTTTCTAATTTAAATTATGGCTTTTCTGTTGATAATCCCCATTCTAGTATTTTCTTTATTCCTTTCCCCCCTAGCTTTCTGGATGGAAAGACTAATTTATTTTTAAGTGTTCAAACGTTTTTTAAACTTCTAATTAAGCCACTTATGCGCATATATTTCTTTCCTAGAACCAATTGACTAATATCATCCAATTATTTATTTTCATTCAATTCTCAACAGTTGCTATTTTCATAAATTCAGAAATTAAATTAGTTCATTTTTGTTTTGTTTTAATGTGAGAATATATGGCCTTTTATATGCTATATTTTGTTGCTAATTGTTAGTTTTCTGCTACTGTAGCCACTGAACATGATTCACACAGTATTATTCAGGGCTTTCCCTGTATGGTCAGACTGAATTAATCTGTGATTGTTCCATGTCCATTGTGTTAAAAGCCAGATCATTCCTGCTTATTGAATTCAGAGTCCTCTTTTTAGCATTTGGACATTCTTGTTAATTGTATGATTTCAAATACTACATATTTTAGTGCTGGCCATTTTTCCACTTTATTCTTATATTCATTTCTGTTTTATCCTTGCTCTGTTCCTGCTTCATCTCTTTTGAACCTTTGTTTGGGTTGTGCAGGCTTTCTCTCATTTTGTCCCCACTGCTCTAAAGTTGTGAAATCCATTTCTCTTCAAACAGTGGTTATCTTTATTCACTCAGCTTTCAAGTGTTTGGTTTTTTTTTTTTTCTTCAAAATCATGTAGAATCAATCAGTATTTATTTTCTCTCCCATCACCAACAGGACAAGAACTTTAGACTGTGGTTACTTCCCTTAGTGATTCCACACACAAATTCTCAAATTTAGTTTTAGTTACAGTGTGTAAAATGAAATTGAATAGTTCTTTTACATATTAAGTCTTTGGACTTTTTTTTTTTTAGTCCAGGGGCTCAAGATGTTTATTTCCCTGGGTCTTCCCAGGAAAAGGAGCTGTGATCAACTGTACTGGCAGTACAGGAACCAAAATTTGTCTATCATCTCCGTGAAAGGAATCAAAGGACCTGTGGACAGACTTCCTGCTGCTGGCGGGTGGCACAGTGTTGGTCACAGTGAAGACAGGCAAACCAGAGCTAAGAAAAAGGTCAATCCAGCAGTGATAATTTGACAATGAAAGTCATATGAAAGAAAAGGTGAGGTATCTCTTTATTTTAAAGACAATGCAGGGGTCACAGAAAACAATAAAGGTGAGATGAAAGGTTCTACGCACATAGATCCAGTTACAAAGGAATGGGCAGACTTGTGGCCCAGGACTACAGACAAGGCAAGCAGCATTGCATGATTCTCCAGTATATTTTAAAAATAAACTCTTTTAAAAAGTCTTTGTTTTCAAAAAAGCATTTGGACTATTACTTGGTTTTTTAGTTTCTCTGTGTGTGTGTGTCCGCACGTGAGTGTGCATATGGGGACCAGAAGTCAAGATTGGGTGTCTTCTTCTATCTTATTTTAGTTTGAGACGGGGAATGAGATAGTGCCTTTCACTAAATCCAACACTTGCCATTTTTGCTAGACCAGCTGGCTAATGAACTCTGAGATTTGCCTGCCTCCTCCAAGCCTGTGCTGTGGTTATAGACAGAGCCGCTTCACTCAGCTTTTACATGGGTTCTGGGAATGGGAACTCAGGCACTCATGCTTGTACAGCAATTGCATTACCCACTGAACTATCCTGCCAGCCCCAGCTTGTTCTTATTGATTCCTTTTCTGGATTCGTTTTGTTGTTGTGTTTAAGCTATTCGGTTGTTCCTATCCCTCAAAGAACACTCTTACTTGGCCAACTCTATGTACCTTGTTAATTCAAGAATGTCCTCATTTTGTCCTTGTTACTCCATGAAAGACTGCCCACATAGAAACACTCCAGATTCAGCAGGAATCCAGAGCGGGTAGTGGGAACTCCTGAGACCAGAAGGGGAATTATTATTAGGGAAGAGAAAGGAGGCTAATGGAGAAGAGAGAGAAGGGATGAATATGGTCCAAGTAAGCATGTGTGTCCACGAAGTTGACACAATAAAACTCACAATTTTGTACAATTAATACAGTCAAATACCATTTTTAAGTAGTTTTCTGTCTTATTTTCTCTACCCAAGATGAGATTTCCTAGTTTTGAGATCTGTGTGGCCTGGCACTACAGTCTCATCTCACAGGCTTAGAGATGCCTAGTTGTGACTTCATCTTTCACAACAGAATTCTCATTAGTTTGTCTTCATTTCTACTCTTCATACTATAGCTCTCCAGGTTGGGGTCTGCCAGCACCCGGCTCATCGCACAAACAGTCTGAACTCATTTCTTGTGCCTCTCTCCTCTCCTTTATTGTCTGTGGATTTTGTTTTGATTTGACAACCTTTCTCTTTCCTGCCTTCTATTTGTTTTTAGTGTTGGGGATTGTACTTAAAAGCTTCACACACCACCGCTAAGCTAATGCCAAGACCCTTTCCCGAGTAAAATGTGATTTTTATTACTTAAACTTTAACTATAGCTTTTATGCTATTTTTTTCCGAGTTTAGGCTGGGAAGTAAATATTTCCATATGTGTTCATTTAATTTTACTTATACTTCTAGTTATCTGCGTTCATTTAAAACTCAGCTCCCAGGCTGGGTGTAGTTGCGGAGTAGAGTATTTGCTAGTTAACATGTACAAGACCCTGGATTTCATCTCCAAGCACCAAAGCACCCTCATTTCCCACTACTTACTGTTACTAAAGCTCGTTATTCCAGCACAGATGTATGGATATTCATACTTCCACAACAGATTCATGTTTTTCCAGGATCTGGGACTCGTTCTGGGAAGGGATATGAACCCGGATTCTCAGGAGGCAGGGGATATGGAAGGGAGATAAACCCCAGATGTTCCTGACAATAAATCAACTGTCAGTGGGGACACTAGGCTTTTCCCTATGGTCTTTACAGCTGGATGGATACTAAGGAGAAGAAAGAAGGAATATCCCAAGATAATTCCTAAGTTTCTAGTTTCAATGACTGGATAGATGGAGAAGGTAAAATTTTTGGAGGAGGGAGTGATTTGGTTGGAAAGATGATTTTGGTTTCATATGAGCTATTGATATCATTCCAGTAGAACTTTCTAACTGAGCAGGCCTGTCCCTCTGTAACCGTGAAGCAAGCATATAGATGTAAAAATATCAATTCGTATATAACAGCAAAGCCATGAGCTCAAGTTTGGCTGAGTGGAGTGAGGAAGAAGGATGGGAAGAAAGCTAAGGAAACCATTGAGTGAGAAAAAGAAACAAAGGGAATAGATATTGACGAAGATGGGAGGGAATAAAACGATAAGAATACAGTCATGGGAGTCAGAGGATGAAAATTCTTCAAGAAAGGGATGCTATCCCACAGGCACAAATGCCTTTTAGAGGTTAAGCCATTGGAGGCAATCTCTTATTCTGGAATAAAGTTGACTACCAGACTCGATTTTCAATGGTATTGTGAATCATTTCTAAATCCCTTAATTTATATGTATCTTTGGTGGGAAATCAAGAAATGTCGCAGTTCTCCGGTTGACTTTCAAAACAGAAGTTTATACTGCTACTGAGTTCTTGTTTTGTTTTGAGTGTTTTCATGAATTTTTTTTTCTTTTCTCTTTCTTTTGGTCAAGGACAATTTAGTTGCAAATAATAGGATCCTATTCAAATTGCTGTGTGCCAGAAAAGGGATGTTTTTTTCAAATAATGCAAGTGTAATTTATAGAAACCAAAGTCAGGAAGTCTAGAGAGACCTCCAGGGAGATCGGAATGGAGAACTGGAAAACTGCCAAGGACCAACACAGCAACATTTACTCCATATCTATTTCTCCCAAAACTGGTGTCTTGTCTGTTCTTGTTCATCTTGTTCGTCTATTCCTCTCTGGAACCCAGATCCCTATTTCTCCATGCACGGGCATGAAAATGGCCACCAAAATATTTCTCCCTGTCCCCTATTAGCACGACCTGAGCTTGCTGAGCATTCTTATGGCTCTCTTTCAAAATTTTAGACATTTATGTATTTATTTCATGTTGGGGTGTGTGTACGTGCCACGGTGCAAATGTGGAGGTCAGAGAACAATTTAGCAGAATCAGTTTTCTCCACCACAGGGATTCTGGGAATGGTGTCATCATGCTTGGCAGAAGCAGCTTTATTGGCTGAGCATACATCAGACCTAGTGGGATTGCCAGTTCTCTGCTCTTCTCTTTAAAAAGCAACAATTCTAGTTGTATCATATTAAAAATAATTCTTTTTCCCACAAAATATCATTTTGGAGATAATGAGTGTCATCTGCCAAGCGTTAGAAATGTGTTCCTCCTTTATTCCTCTGCCATCAATTTCTGCGTACCTAGAGGGTTTCTCTTTCACAGACTGCGTCTTGTATTCCCAGAGGTTTTTCTTCTTCCTGAACAGAACATTTCATAATGAATGATCTCTTGACAGTGGGATAGAAAGTCTCACTCATCTCCTCCCATGAAGGAGGAGTGTTTTCCCCACCAAAATACTGGGAATGGAAGGCAAGTTCATGAGAAGTTCTTAATCAAATGCCTTTCTTTTCCTTCCTTCCTTCCTTCCTTCCTTCCTTCCTTCCTTCCTTCCTTCCTTCCTCTCCCTCCCTCTCTCTCTTTCTTTCCTTCCATCCTACTTTCCTTCTTTCTTTTTCTCTTCCTCTGACGTTTCTTTAAAGGCCTGAGAGACAGCCTACCAAAGGCACAGTTCTTAACAGAGAGTCTATTCCCACTCAAGAAGATCAAGATCCTAAGGACCCTTTCAGAAAAAAATCTATTAGCACTTCACACACATCACATAGCAAATAAATGATAATGGTTCAAATTTGACTCTCTCTAAAATACAAATGTCATTGAGTCACTTATCCACCCACAATCATTTACAAGGGGCCTCAGACGCAAGAAAGAATTTGAATTCCATTTACTTTCTAATCTCAAATCCAGATGCTCAAGCAGCAGTCTTGTTTCTCCCATTCTAGGAGAGATGGTCTAGCTGTGCCCCACACACATTCCAGTTGGGCTTTATAACACTCTTGTCACTCCATCAGGTCCAAAGTATGTTCAGACTTCCAGATAGCCCTTCCTGTGACGTTCTCTCTGCCTAGACTCTCTTCCCTTCCCTTGCTGTCCTCATAGGAAAGTCTTATGGAGCAACCCACCTTCAGCTGGGCAACTGTCCCTTGCATATGGGTAGAATTGGACTGCCAGGCTCCTCTGTCTCCACAGCATGAGAACCTTTGTGTGCCTCAGATAATGCACCTTGCTGCTATTGCTTTAAAAAATAAACTTATCTATTTCCTATTTAAATTAAGAGTTTTTTGTGCACTAGGACCACATATGTTTTATCTCTACATATCTAGCTTTTAACTGCAGCCTTGGATATAATCCGTAAACATATAATGAATGATTAATATCTATCCATCAAATTAATATCACTTCACATAAGTGAAAACACGAAGCACACATATTGGAAAACAACTCATAGTGGTTGTTTTAATTAATATTCAAGGAGCTTGAGTATTTATAGAGCCTCATAATCTTCACTCAAAAGGACTCATCTTGATTCATGATCACCAGTAGCTTCTTTTATTGTTTATTAAAATATTTCCATTGAAAATCGATTTTCTTTCATACAATACATTCTGATTGCAGTTTCTCCTCCCCTCACTCTTCCCAGATCCTCCCTATCTCCCCATCACCCCAATCTACACCCCTTCTTTCTCTCTGACACTAGAAAACAGGCAGGCATCTAATAACAACAGCAACAACAACAATAATAATAAATAAGATAAAAACAAATAAAAAAAAGAGCCCAAAGAAAAAGCACAAGAAACACATGCAGAGGCCGAGTCGCACACATTCACATACATAGAAAACCCACAAAAAAACAGATCAGAAACCACAACAGATAAGCAAAAGTTCTGTAAGAGAAAACAATAACAAAGGCTAGACAAAACAAAACAAAACAAACAAAAACAAAAACAAAAAACAAAAACACAACAACCCCAAAATACTATTCAGTTTCGTGTTGTCCAGTTTTGAACTGGACACAGGAGCTGCCTGTCAGTGTGGTTTGTATACCCACTGAGACTCCTTTAGAGAAAACTTATTTCTCCTTTCTCAGCAGTTATCAATTGGAGAGAGTCTGTGGGATAGGGACGGGAGCGGCTTGTGTCCATTTCCCCTCTCAGTGTTGGGACTCCATCTACCTTAGACCTTTGCAGGCCCTGTGCATGCTGCCACAGTCTCTGTAAGTTCATGTGTGTGTTTGTCCTGTTGTGTTTGGAAGGCCTTGTTTCCTTGGGGTCTTCCATCCTCTCTGGCTCTTACGATCTTTGCGGTACTCAGAGACAAAGAGGTAAGTAAACTGTGTGCATCTTGACAAAGCTCTTCAGTCTTCAAAATCTTTTTTTTTTTTCACATGAGCCAAGAGATAAACATATCACTCAAGTAACACACCAAGTATGTAGTGAAAGATACTCTCTTCATTTGTGAAACACTCTTACACAGCACTCTTATACCTCATGGGATCCTCCAAATACCTTGGGGGAAAACTCTTGCAGACCCATTTCACAGACTCAGCAGTGACTTGCCCTTCACTGTGACCAAAACACCTAACCAATACAACTTAGCAGGGGAAAAGACGTTGGCTCATGGTCTCAGACTGCCGTGATGGGGTTCATGACAGCAGGAGTGTATGGCAGTGGCTAATGTTGCTGGGGTGGACCTAGAAGAAGAAAGCAGCTGAAACCAGGAACTTGGTGATAACTTTCAAAGGCCCTTCCTTAGTAACCTACTTTGCCAGCCAGTTCCTACCTCCTAATGACTCCATACCCTCCCCAGACAGCCCACCACCTAAGGAACAAGCGTTCAGAATACGAGCCTGAGCATATCAAATTCAAACCATAACAGACACAGAGACTCCTAAGGCTCAAGATACAAAACAATATGCCCAAGGATGGCCCTGCCAAAAGGTAGTGAAAGCAGCAAACCCACAGAAACCCCCAGCTCCTGTGCTGAAGTGTTGATTCCATTTAACCAGTTAGCAGAGAAACTCAAGTAGCTTATACATTCCGCAGTTTAATTCCCAGACGGCAACTGTATCAGTAGCCATTTACAGTGTTTGGGCTTACAATGTATGTCCTACTCAGAAGGTCTCACAGACTTTCATTCACTTCATGCGACAACCCAGTAAAACAGGCTGAATGCATCTTCTTATGTTTTCTTAGGGGATGAGAAGTCTGAGGTCTAAAGACACTGGGTGACTTTCTTCGGGTTATGCCAATTTAGTGACAGATCAATTTCTGATTCTTTGTTCTATTCATTTTCCTAGTTAACTGGTGTCTTGATATAATGAAAGGGCTCGGTAATAACTTAGAGAGTGAATAGATACTGGAAGAAGAAAGAAAGATCAATAAAAGCAATAGGTTTCCATCTAGACAGCTTCAGGGCTGTTTCAATAGTTTTGGCAAGGATGTCATCCCCTTTGTACAGGTTCTTTAAGGGACTATCCAAATGTCCAGTTATGTTTTGTTCAGAGAAGCTTTTATTAACTGTGAAGTCAGATTTTTTTAATTAAATAGGAAATCATACACTAGTATTCTCCAGCGAATCTGAATTCTTCATCTTTTAGCAGCCATATCTTAAGCTCTTTGTATTCATATAGCACCTTTAATTGAACTTTATGGCTGGTATTGAATACTTCCCCTCTGTAAGTACATACACATCCAAAATGTTTACTTATGCATTCACGCACATATGAGACTACACCAAAATATGCAGATGGTATTGTATAAATATCCCTTGTGCATATAAACTTTATGCACATATGCATGCACAGACACACATACAAAATTGCACACACACAAAAGCCCAAGTTCAACACAGATCAAGAGTCATGTCAACTCTCAGGTCCGGAATATGTTGATTACATTTGAACTTTGCACTCTGGGCTGAGATTCCCGAAGGGTTATTTTCAGGCCACATGGGGGAATAGACATGAGCAGCACCATGAGAGGAAGAATCAGAGAGTTCTCTTTCAAAAAACCAGAAGCTATAACAGTGTCACAACCAAGGGTATATATGCACGAATGTCTCCCCCACAGATGCCACAGTCCTTTAGGAAATCTCCTCAGTGGACTGAGCAGAGTCACCCTTAGAGTCTGTCTTCATCCTTTGGAAAGCCAGAAACCTAGATCTGCCTTTCATGTTCTCTGGAATTCAGCTTTCTCGTGTGCAAGATGACAACATGGCACACTTACTGTTGTGGTGAGGATTGAGTGACAAACGGTGGCATATACAAAGTACCCGGCCCACTCTATAACACATGGTAAGCTCTTAATCCAAGATGGAATGGTTGTTTTACTTCAAACGCATATGACATTACATGAAGACAATCATTTAAGTCACATACGCAGGGTGCCATGTACAAAGGATTAGAACTGTGCCTGAATTTACTATCACAATATTGAAAACATTGGAAAGGATACTACAAATTTTGTTTTTCTTCTCATTTTTTGAGACAGCGTTTCTCTGTGTAACAGCTCTGGCTGTCCTGGGACTCGCTTTGTAGACCAGGCTGGTCTCAGACTCACAGAGATTTACCTGATTCTGCCTTCCAAGTGCTGGGATTAAAGACGTGCACTACCACCGCCCCACCAAATTTGGATTCTTGATTTTAAACAGCTGGCTCAAAATCCAACCATTGTTGGCGCAAGACTTTGAATTCAAGTACTTTGAAGAAAGGATTTATTTTTACAGGGAAAACTTCAGCTTAACCATATAAATCAGAACGGCTTTGTTTCTTAGGAAAGATGGAGAGCCAGAACCAAGAGTCTTGACATAACTGCTTCTTTCTAAAATATAAATACCTGAAATAAGACAGGAGTACAAAGATCATTCACTCACAAGGCAATACGGAAAGGCCAAAAACTACCTTGGGTAGCTATAAACTCACAACATACTGTAGGCATAGTCGTTACATTGCCTATAGGAAACATGTCTTTATTTAATAATTGTGCCTAACATTCATTAAAGCAAGAGGATAAAAACCAAAATTAAGAAAGAGAAAAGTTACATGGAGTGAAGTCCAGGGAAAAACCAGGTGAAGCTCCCAGGAATCTTGGCCTTATGGGATCACACAGCACTCTGTCTCCCAGAACTGAACTATGACAAGTGTGAAATGTTTACCAGCAGGCAAAGTAGCACTTCACTGCCCAGGGCAGAGTGTGTGTGTGTGTGTGTGTGTGTGTGTGTACTGCCTCCTGAGTTGCTGACCTTCTCCACACTCACAGGCCTTGCTCCAGTCACAAATCTCAAGCCTAGGCTATGGCTGTCCCTGGCCTGGCTCTGGTCACTCAGCTCCTGTACTGGTCCGACTGGTCTAGTAGGGTAGAATCTTGCATCAGACATACAGCCAAAGGAAAAAGTCCATGTACCCCGGTCACATTCCAAAATACTCAAACAATATGAAAGGCCAGACAGTATGTCAAATACCCTAATTCTGTAGACACAGTCTTCAATGAAGCCCAGGATGGAGAATTTAGAAGGATAATCGTAAACTTTATCAAAGAATTCAAGGAATTTAAAGAAAACACAAATAGCTTAATGAACTCAAAAAGGATAGCAATAGAAGCCCAAGCTTTGTACAAGGAAACACAAATGTATAACTGAATGAAATGTTGAAGACAATTCAGGATTTGAAAACTAAATTCAGTTTAAAAAAAATAGAAATTTTTTTTGAAACTGTGATGGAGTTGAAAAACACAATGATTCAACTAGAAAGCTCTATAGAAGTCCTTACAAATAGAATGGATTAAGTATCAGTACTTGATAATATTTGAAGACAGAGGAAAGAAGCTGAATCATAGCAAAGGACAGGTTCATACATAAAAGGACCCTGTATGAACTGTTGGACACCTTGAAAAAAATCAAATCTTCAAATTATAGGCATAGATGAAGGAGAAGAATCCCAGGTCATTAGCATAGGCCAGACTTTCTACGAGATCATAGACGAAGGTCTAGAGAGATAGATATCCCAGTAGTGAAGAGCACTTGCTGCTCTTGGGGAAGGTTCAGTTCTCAGTGTCCACATGGTGACTTACAGCCATTCAAAACTCCAGTTCCTGGAAATTTTATGCCGAAATTAAGGAAATACAAACCTACACAGACACAAGAAACACAAAGACACCTAATAGATATGACCAGAAAATAAACTAACTCCCCACAGAATATTTTAGCTAAGCATTCAATATACAGAACAAAGACAAGTACTGGGAGGAATAAAAGAAAATTCACATGTCAAAACAACAACAACAACAACAAAACATCAAAATAGCCACCAATTTCTCAGTTGAAACTTAAAAAGCCAGAAAAGCCTGGGACCAATGCATTTCAAGTTCTAAAAGACCATAAATGTCAACCAAGATTACTGTACCCAGCAAAACTATACGACACAGTTGAAAGAAAAAGAAAAACTTTCCATGATATAAACAAATGAAAAGAATTCATATCCACCAAACCAGCTCTGGATAGGATACTGGAATCAATACTTGAAAATGAAGAAAAACACAAAGGTACTTTAAAAAGAAAACAAATGAAGATATAACTACAGAAATGCAAAATAGGACTAAAAGTAAAAATAGAAAAAAATAGCCAACAAAATAGTAAATCAATGTGCACCTTTCAGTAACAACGTTAGATATTAAAGGCCTCAATTTCTCAATCAAAAGATACAGGTTAGTTAAATGGTTTAAGAGACAAAAATTCATCTGACTGTTATCTATAAGCAACTCATCTTACCTCAAAGATAGAAAACACCTTAAAATGAAAGAATGGAAAAAATATCCCAAACAAAAGGGGCTGGGAAACGAACAGGTGCAACTATCTTAGTACCTGAAAAAAAATGTGCTTCAAACTAAATAAACTAGAAGAGATAAAGAAGGCACTTGATCAAATAAAGGGAAAAACCAACCACTAAGACATTACAATCATAAACATAGATGCATCAAATTCTGGCACACCCAGTTTCATACAAAGTATCCTAATGGTCTTAAAGATACAGATTAACTCCAACTCAATAATAGTCCACTATTCAATACCTTGCTTTCTCCAAAAGACAGTTCATCTGGACAAAAAACAAACCCCGAAACATCAGAATTAAATGGCATCCTATATCAAATGGACCTAACATATTTGCAGAATATTCCACCTTAACATCTAAGACTATATATTCTACTGAGCAGCCTGCAGAAGCTTCTCTAAAACAAACAACATTGTTGTGGAATATTCCTTTACACTGTGCAAAGACGTGTCACTGTGATTGGTTTAATAAAAAGCTAAATATCCAATAGCTAGGCAGGATTTCCAGGCAGAGAGGACTCTGGGAAGAAGAAAGGAGGAGTTGCCAACCAGATGGAGAAGAAGCAGGATGGGGCAGTACAGAGTAAAGGTACCTGAGCCATGTAAAAGAACATAAATTAAAAGATATGGGTTAATTTAAGTTATGAGAACTAGTTAGGAACAAGCCAAAGCTAAGGCTGAGCTTTTATAATTAATAATAATAAGTCTCCATGCCGTTTTTTTGTGAGCTGGTAACTCAAAGAAAAATCCTTCTACACCACATACTAGGACACAAAACAAACCTTAACAAACTCAGAAAAACTAAAATAATTTCATGTATCCTAACTGACTACAATGCAATCAAACTTAAAATCAACAGTAGACGGATCTCCAGTGATCACACAAATTTATGGAAATCAAATAACACATTACTGAATAATAAAGGGGTCAAAGATGAAATCCAGAAAAAAAATAAAACAAAAATTCCTGGAACTAAATTAAAAATGAAAACAGCACAACGAAGCCTCTGGGAGACATCAAAAGCCGTCCTACGATGGAAATTTATAACTCCTCTACATTGCAAAACCAGAAAGAGTGCAAATAAATGACCTAATGATGCAACTCAAGAATTTGGAGAAATAAGAACAAACCAGATCCAAATCCAGTAGGTGGTTAGAAATAATAACAGTCAGAGCAGAAATCAATGAAAGAGAAACAAAGAAAACAGCACACGGAGTCAACCAATCTAAGAGCTAGTTCTTTGAGAAGACCAACTAGACTAGCAGACACTTGGCCCAACTCAGCAAAAGAAAGAAAGAGAGGTTGACAGAATCAGAGTTAGACAGGGAAACATTGCAGGGAAATGTTCCATAGACAGGGAAATTCAGACTATTTTAAGGGAATACTTTAAAAAGAACAACTGTATAGTCCATTAAGTTAGAAAATCTAAAAGAAATGGATGAATTTCTAGCTTCATCCAAAGCACCAATTTTAGACATGAAGAGATCAACAATTTAAACAGACTCATAATAAATAAGGAGATTGAAAGTAATAAAAGCCTTTGAACTAAAAAAGAATCCCAAACCCAGATGAATCTACAGGAGGTTCTATCACTTTCTTTTTTAAAAAGTAAACTTTATTGTATAAAAACCTTACAAATAAATAAAAACCTCACACACCCAAATTAAGCAGTCCCCAAGTCTATAAAAATCAAATGAACTTTAACACAGTAAGATTTGGTATTCAAAGTATAAGCTGTGAAGCTTCATATTAAATTTCAATGTGTCTTCTTTCAATGTCAAATATGCAGTATGTACCCATCTACCCATAAAATCTTAACAATGTAGTTGCCTAAACAAGACATGAAAACTGACAATGTCAGTTTTCAAGCCAGTGTTGATGGGAGAAATGTCCCAAGGCCTCACCCCTAGATAAAAAGCTAAAGGCAGTTAAGAGCAGCCAGGAGAGCGAGAATTGTTCTTTTCTAGAGATGAGTCCCAGGTTGACTATTCATTCCCAGGTGATCAGCCCTAAACAGATGAGCAACATTAATTGAACTCAGAAGAAGGCATTCATCAATTTATATGCATATATATAGCTAGATATATGTAACAATAATTAATAACAAGAGGCCATGAATTTGAGAAGAGAGGGACATGGGAGAAGTTGGAGAAAAGAGGAGGGGGACATATGTACAGTATTCATGTATGAAATTCTCAAAAATAAATAAAAAGAATCATATGAGAATTATATGCAAAGTGCTTGGAATCAGGCTTAGAATAATCTAGAAATGTTATATATTTGTTTTCATCCACCACATAGTTTTATTGTAAGCAAAATAAGAATCCTGTAGGTTAATTTTTTTTTTAGCTTTAAAAAACATACTTTAAATCAGCCATATGTCCTTTGAGGGTAGGTAGTTCCTAATCCAAATGTTTTTCTTTCACTCAAAGGAAGATATTCACAAATTTTATCTTTCCTTTTCTTTTGCATGTAAGCATTAACATGTCATATTTGCCCTGTTTTCTCTTGTTCTGATTTCTCCCCCTTCTGTCATAATCACCCAGAACTGCTGCAGTTTACCAAAGACAATCACTCCCACCCACCTCTGCATGTGTCCAAATAAAATACAAGTTTACCCAGCAACTGCTTACTAACAATATTTATAAAACATTTGTGTTCATCTGTCAAGTTTTTTGGCCAGATGTGGCCATCCTATGAAGCTGTAATAAAACATGAAATAAACCTTTCCATAAAACATTTAATAAAGCTGTAAAAGTTAAATAGCTCATAATAAGCAGCCATATAAATGTGTGTAGCTCAGCTCTCCATCATTACCTTTCATGAGAGCTTGGAGCGAAGCGCAGCCTAGTCCTCAGAACGCCCCAGCTTACAGTATGGAATTGAATCGACAGTATTGTCCCCAAGACTTTCTTCTCTTTGAAACCAAAGAACTCACAATTATTTCACTGAATTGAATCTAAGATGATCAGGATCTCATCTCTGAGGTAAATATATATTGAAAAGAGGTTTATTGAGACTCTTGGAATTTATGCATTAAGACAGAAACGGAAGTGGAATTTTGTGCCTGTTTCCTTGAGGGTGGTATTAAGCAAGGGGTGGGCATTTGTTTTGCTGTCCACTGTCCGGTTCTTCTCATCAGCATCCTGTCTCCTTTCGAGAAGTCTGTATTACATGAGCCGTTGAGGTCTGCAGGTCTTGCACAGCTGTGCAAGAGGTCTGTGCCACTGAGGACAACACAGGTGACCAAGGTGACATGTGACACAGACCTTGTCTTCTGAGACTTCTGTCGATCTGGGCCGTACTAACAGCCACTGGCATTAGTTGCTGCTAGTGACTGGTTTTGTCATTTTTAGTAGCGTTCTGTTAGGATGACTCAAGAATCCCCGGTCCAGCTCGTCAACCTGCCTGTGTTCATGGTCCCAGTCTCGTTCTTTATCTTTCTTTGCTATTATTAAGTCTCCATATCTTCCTAAGACATCCCTCTTCTGCTCAAAATTAATTCCAGAATTGCTTACTGTTGCTCATGCTAAAGGATCCTAATTGCTACAGACTATGAAGTGAAAAAATGTCATCAATTCCCATTTATTTTTGAGAAAATAAGCAAAGTCAAGAGAAGACTAAAAATTATGGAGCATTAATTTGTTCATGTTAGCATTCCTCCCTTCAAAAATCCATCTAGGATATGTCTAGGTCAAATTATGTCTAAAACCAATGAAATAAAATGATTCTCAAAAATATGTAAAATATTCAAAAAATGGAAAAAAATCTATATTCAAAAAATCAACTGAAAAGGTATGGTTTAGAAGACTCCATTGTACACAAAAAAGATTCTTAAATGTCTTAACATCTGAGAAGTTTATATAAATATTTGCCTAATGGCCTGAAAGGCACCCAGAAGTAACCAAATCCCTGTGAATTGAAATCTTATAGTTTACAGTTGGCGGTTCCAAAGTGTTCGAGGTTAAGAAGATTTATGATTTATAAAAGCTCACATTGTTACCTCTTTCATAAAACAACTACACCTCACAGACTTGGTTTTAATGGGAGCTGTTCACTGGAGCCAAAACGATATACAAAATGGATTGTCTGCCTCTATACTTTGTTCAAATCCTTTCGCCTTTTAAGCCAAGTCCTCTGAAGTGGAAAAAAAAATCAGAAACTTGGGAAATAAATTGGTATTTAATACAGTTCTACCATCTCATTTTCTCCTCCTCACCTTAAAGTCCTAGTCACTGTAGAAATCTTAATTAAGAAGGCAGAGAAAGGTAATTAAATGTATTTGTAATGTATTCCATATTTGATAGACCATATGAACCTTGTTTGCACATGAGAGGCGCACGGTGGGGCCCGGCCTGGTAGGGGGTTCACCAGAGTCTGAAACCACCACAGCAGAATACTGGACACTGTCCTTTTAAGACTCTCAGGGCTCACATTGTAGGTCAAGTTTCTTTCCAGTTCCCAGTGGTATGGGAGACATGGCCAGTGTAAATCTTATTGTCACAAAAGAACAAGTTATAGTATATATTCAACCACACACATACAAAAACTTTCAAATAACATTAACTTAAACCCACAAAACCAAAAAGAGTCCGAGGCAAAGCCGGATCTCTGTCCTTAAGTCACCCCCATGTGTTTAGATCTCAGACACCAAGGCTGTCTGTCATGGGCTTGTCAGGACTGTATATGAACAATATTCACACATAGGTGAGATGAGCTAAAATACAAAGGAAAAGCAAAGAAAAATACCACAGCATAAGTCTAGTTGACGAAAGACAAACCAGTTTCCAGTTGGGATTTTCTTTTTTTATGTCAACGTGTAGATGCAGACACCTTCTGGTCCTCTTGCAACACCAAGAGCTGAAGGCAACTGAAGGGAGACCATGCTCGAAGCAAACTGGGGCCTTTGCCCCTGATACAATGGGTCCTAAGCAACGATTTGAGGTGTACGGTCTGGCTAATCAGTGTAGAATCTCTTGTGGCTCATTCATGAGTAAATCTTAAAACTTTTCCAGGGCCGCTAGATCTAAATAGTTAAGACACCTGGGTGTCATTGGGAATCTAATCTGCAGGTAATGCCAAACTCGGGGCAGGAACGATGTTGAGGAAGTGAAGTCTAGGTGATTTAGACCCTCTGATTTATAATCAGAAGTTGGGGGGTTTATTTATTTTTTTCTTAATTTTTTTATTGATTCTCTGTAGATTTCACATCATGCATCCCTAACCTGCTTATCTCCCTATCCCCTAGCTTCTGCCCATGCAACCTCCCACAAAACAAAACCCAATTTAAAAGAAAAACCAAAAATCAACACACACACACACACATACACACACACACACACACACACACACACACACACACACACACACACACACATCCTGGAAGCTGTAGTGTGGTCTGTTGAGTCACACAGCTTACCCTTCAGTCTATACATCTTTACTTGCAAGTGTTCATTGCTGTGAGTCATTGGTCTGGTTCAAGGCCTCTGGTTTCTGCTACCCCATCAATAATGGGCTCTCACTGTGGCTCCTCTTCGTTATCCTGTTGCTGTCCTGTGTTAAGGAGATCCCCAGTTTGGGATCTGTAGGTTGGTCCCCTTCACGTGCTCCAACAGTTCACAGATGGGGTGGGTGTTGGGGTGGGCCAACTCATAACCCTGGTTCTGGACCTGGGTGGTAGCTGGGTTGGTCAGCTCACCAGCTTTATTTCGTCATCACTACCTAGATGAGCTCTCCAGCATTACCTCAGCTATCTCACCCAATGCAGCCTCAGCAAGGGGCAAGACCAGCTCTCCTCTCCTCAGGTCCCCAGATCTGGCCCACTCATACTCATACTACCAAGGCCAGCTCTTCTGTTTCGCCCAGGTGAGATAAAAGGCCCTCTCTCCTGATTGAGGCAGGGGGTATACCACGGGTGGGGTGGAGGGTTGGGTAAGCTCTCCTGCTCTCACATCCTCAAGGCTGGCTCACCTGTACCCCTCCCCCCCCACACACACACACAAAACAGGGTCAACTCTAGTGTGCTGTCCAGGCGGGGGGCCGGGCCTGCTCTCTTGTGTGCGGCAGCTGGTGAGGGGCTGCCGCAGGTGGCGATGGATGAGTGGGGGAGGGCATCTTTCTCTCATCCATGCCACCACATGGCAGATGGGGGGGGTCAGCTCTCCTGCTCTCACATCCTTAGAGTCAGCTCACCTGCATCACAGAGAATAGGTTCAGCTCTACTGTGCCGCCCTGGTGAGTTGCACACCTGTGGTGAGGGGTGGTGTAGCTGAAGTTTTCCTGTGTCCCGGCAGGCTGGTGGTCGGGACAAATCTCTCCTACTCACGTCCCCCAAGTAAACACACAGAGGCTTATGTTAATTAAATTATTAATTATATTAATTAAAACTGCTTGGCCATTAGCTTTCCACTGACTAGCTCTTACATTTAAACTCAGCCCATTTCTGTTCAACTATATGTTGCCACGTTTTCTGTGGCTTTACCTGTGTGCCATTACATGCTGCTCCCTGGACAGCAGGCTGGCGTCTCCTCTCAGCCTTCTTCCTGTCTTTCCCTTTGAATTTCCCTCCTGCCTCTAAGCTGCCTTGCCATAGGCCAAATGGCTTTATTTATCAACCAATCAAAGCAACACATATTTGCATGCTGTGGGATGTTCTGTATGGCAAATGTGTTGCTAATTAATCAATAAATAAAACACTGATTGGCCATTGGCTAGGCAGGAAGTATAGGCAGGAAAAGGAGGAGAATAAAGCTGGGAAGTGGAAGGCTGAGTCGGAGAGACACTGCCAGCCGTCACGATGACAAACAGCATGTGAAGATGCCGGTAAGCCACGAGCCATGTGGCAAGGTATAGATGAATGGAAATGGATTAATTTAAGCTGTAAGAACAGTTAGCAAGAAGCCTGCCACGGCCATACAGTTTGTAACCAATATAAGTCTCTGTGTTTACTTGGTTGAGTCTGAGTGGCTGTGGGACTGGCAGGTGAGATAGATTTGTCCTGACTGTGGGCCAGGCAGGAAAATTCTAGCTACATTTGCAGCATACAGAAAGACACTCCCCCATCAGGGTGGGGCCAACTTTCCTGAGTGGTGGAGGGGGGCAGCTCTCCCTTGAGACCCTGAGGGGCAGGGCCAGCTCTCCTGCCATAGTACCCAGCTAAAGGCAGGACCATCCATCCCAGGGCCAGTGAAGGGTGGGGCTGGCTCAGCACAGCCCTTGGTGTAGCTAGAGTTTTCCTGCCTGGCCCACCTCAGGACAAATCTCTCTCACCTGCCAGACCCACAGCCGCTCAGATCCGACCAAGTAAACACAGAGACTTATATTGGTTACAAACTGTATGGCCGTGGCAGGCTTCTTGCTAACTGTTCTTACAGCTTAAATTAATCCATTTCTATAAATCTATACCTTGCCACGTGGCTTGTGGCTTACCAGTACATCTTCCTTGTCCTGATGGTGGCTGGCAGTGTCTCTCTCACCCAGCTTCCTGTTCTCTCAATTCTCCTCTCTGTTAGTCCCGCCTATACTTCCTGCCTAGCCACTTGCCAATCAGTGATTTATTTATTGACCAATCAGCAACACATTTGACATACAGACCATCCCACAGCACTTGGATTTCCACACATGTGGTTCCTAGGACCCTCTGTGCTAACACTAGCCATGGACATCATCACAGATCCCAGATACAGTCAAACTGCAGACCCAGACATGGCCCTTAGCAATAGCTTGGCAAGTTGTCACCATGGTCACCCAGAACAGTATGGCCCCAGTGGTAGCATGGCCCTCAGACATCAACATAGCCCCAGGTGGTTGAACAGACCCTGGGTATCCACAGAGCCCTTGGTGGTAATAGGAGCCATGGACTTCACCCTAGACCCCAGCCGCTGCACGGCCACAGGCCCAGACATGGCCCTCAGCAGCATCCCTGGCCCAGATGATATCATGGCCCTGGGTGAGAATGCAGCCACTCAGCTCAGCAAGACCCCTGACGGTGGCCCAGTCCTCAGACACCCATCTGGCCACAGGTTACATCTCAGACCCCAGGGATCCGTGTGGTCTCAGGTGGCCTCATGGGCCACGGGTATCAACACAGACACCAGCTGTGGTAGGACCACGGATCCAAACATGGTCCTAGTCAGTGACCTGAGTCTGGACATCACCATGACCAAAGGTGGAAGCGCAGGTCACCCTGATTAACATGGCGCCTGCTGCAAAGTGGCCCTTAGACACCATCATGGCTCCAGGTGGTGGCCCAGACTACAGAAACCACAGACATCGACACAGGCCCCTTGGCTGCTTCAGAACCCCCAGCCAAGACTTGGCTCTTGGCAACAGTCATGGAGTTGGGTGACAAGCAGGTCATTCACATCAGCCTGCCTCCCACCAACCTTATCTCTTCAGATACGCCTCTCTTCCCAGGCCATGAACAGCTCTGCCCACATCTTTCTTCTATCTCCCCACCCTATACTCTCTCACCATATGGTCCCCTGATGCCTGACAGGCTCCTGTTTGAGTCACAGATGGCACTGGGTTGAGTCCTGCCTGTCCCAACCTCAAGGCATGGCTCTGAGATGTTGCTTTTCATCTCTCAAATTCCTGGGCCTAAAAATCACAGGCTTAGTGTGATGGTGACCTACCTGGTACCAAAGGCTCCCGGATAGTCGTGCCCTCTTCCAGACCACAAAGTGTGGTGGGGAACCATCTGGGCCCTCCACTGCTCAGGCTTGTTGGTTTTTGTTGTTGTTGTTTGTTTGTTTGTTAACATGGCCCAGAAGTCCCCTACTGGCCATGTGAAACCAGGCAAGGAACTTATCTCCCAGAGTCAAGGATCAGCCATGTTACAGGTCTGTCAGGACAAATAAATGAGGTGTCTGTGAAGTCCTCAGTATTGTACCCACTGTGTGTGAACCTTCCACACATGACCCTGATATCTGTAAGCATTAAACAAACTCCCAAGACAAAAATTAGAGAACACCTTAAGATGAGGCTGAGAGGTGGCTGAAGGTTTCTTTATGCAGAAAGCAACTTCCAGACAGGAAAAAGGCTTCAATTGGGAAGCATTCTCTCCACAACTATCCCAGTCATGCGCCAGGCATGAGGGCTAGATTCAAAGATGAACAGGAGAAAACTACGCCTAGCTCAGGCGATGAAGGCGTGGAAAGCCGTAGGTGCAAACAGGAGATCTGATCACACTTCCCATTTGTCTTACACAGGGGCCTCATGGCCAAACTCTGGAAATCCCACAAGATCCCCACCCTCCACTCAAATCCCACCTCTTTCTGGTCCTGTCAAAGGACTTGAAACCTTTCACAGTTTCCCTGGGCCGTAAGAGCTTCATAAGATGAGCAAAACACTCCCTCCCAGGAACGGAGCACTAGAACCACACTTGTCTCGGGCTGCAGTCACAACTCACATATTATGAGCTACATCATATCCTTTCCCAATTCTTATGTTGAAATGCCAACTCCCTTTTCCAAGTATCTCAGATTGTGACTGTGTTTGGCCCTTTATAAAGCAATTAAGTTAAAATGAGGCCCTGAGTGCAAGCCCTCACTCAATCTGATTATAATCTTTATATGGAGATGCAATGTATACAAGCAAAAACAGACGCCGGGGGCATGTACAGAAGACAAGGCCAGATGAGGACACACCAAGACAGTGGTTGTGAAGCTGGCGAGTTGCTTTAGCAGTTCTGTAATTGTTGCTTTCCAGAGGACCAGAGTTTGACTGCTAACACTAATGTCAGACAGACTACAACTACCTGTATCTCTAATACCAAGAGACCCGAAGGCCTCTTCTGGCCTCCGCCAGCCCCTGTGCCCTTGTGGCCTGCACACACATTGCCTCCATTCACAGGGCTACCAGAGACCTTTGTAATGTCACCACCACTAGATTTCATTTTCTCCTGATGCCTAGTTGTAATAGTTTCTTCCTGACCCTGGTCTTGTGAAGTTCTTGGGAGGACACCTTGGGCTTCTTCAATTTTTATCACCAGCATCTAACATGATGCGTACGAGAGTGAGGACAGTTGACAAGTGTCTGCAGGATGAATGGCTGAGAAGTCTCATGTCAGTGTGTATATAAACACAGCTTTTATTTCTATTTTGACTAAGGCTTGACTGTCCATATACAGAATCCAATTTTCAAATGATGAGGCAACGTCCTGGCTTTCAAAGCCACCCGAGCACAGATGTCACATAACTAAGAGGAGGCTGAGGCCAGAGTCTTAGTTCAAAAACAGACATCCTACAGGCGAAATTCTTAGAATGTGACGGAGGCTTCTGCCATGCCCCGGGTCCCCTTTTGTCTGTGATGAGAGGGTGAAGGAAAGGGATGAGGACATTGACGGCGTAAGCCCAGCATTGAGGACTTGGTTTACGTGATTGACACAGCTTTAGAGCTCTGCAACAGTCACATCTGGAGTCAATTTCAAAATTAATAGGTCTATTCTACTCACTTATTTAATGTAATTAGCGATGAGAGTGGAGCGTCAGTGCACAAGCCTTTTCATCAAAGAACTCAGTCACGCTCCAGTGTCTCTAGTTTTAATACACAGGTCAGGCTTGCACATGCATAGACATGTGTATGCACGTCACATCCTTGTCCACACCTCCTCCTCTTTATATCTCCTTTCTATGGTTGCTTCATAGGAAATACCCTAGAGCTTTATTTGTACACACACTCTACTTTTCACTTCCTGTTCCTTCCTGGCCATGTTACACTTTTACCATCAGATTGCTCATGTCAAGTTCACCAACCATCGTTCTGTACAAAGTTCCTTCCCTGTTCTTGTCTCATTAGACCTTGCTGTGGCAGGCCATGTCTAGGACCATCTTCTTCGTCTGAAACATTTCTCTCTTCCCCTGACGGCTGTTAACTGCACAAACTCCAAGTGTCCACCTCCTACCCTCCATCCTCCAGCCTTTACTTTGGGAAACATCCCATGCTGTGCCATGAGACTTTGATTTAATAATCCATCTATTAAGGGAGCAACATTATATCCATGTAGGCTATTTCCATCCAATCTCTCTCTCTCTCTCTCTCTCTCTCTCTCTCTCTCTCTCTCTCTCTCTCTCTCTCTCTGTTTGTATTTTGAAATGAGCCTACTAATGACTGGGTTTTCAAGAAGCCTTTTCACAAACCATTAGTTTTGGTTAACCAACTCATTGCCCCTCCATCCTCCCTATCTCACTACCCCCATCCTTGTTTAATCCTTTAACCCCCAGTAACTGGCCCTCTTCTTCCATGTCATATATTCCATCTTTTCAGTTTTTTAAATTGGGCTTTGAGACAGGCTTCCATGTGATTTTCGTAACCCTTCCTTTGGGTTAGTCCTCCTTGCCCTGGTGCCCGGACACTTGTGGTCCACCATGTTTAAGCATTTACCCTGAAACAAGGAGGCGACTTTGTAGTGCTAAATTAGTTCTGATTTATTTTTTTCCCGTTTGTGTGGTTCCTTCAGCTCACTGGACTGTGAAGTGACTGAGGACCAGTGTTCACTCCTAGCTTTCTCTTGTCATTGTCTCCTCTGAGATCCTCTGTTGTGGTACACTGCCAGGGAGTCATGACCGACAGAAGGGCACTGTCTTGGTTAGGATTCCTAGTGCTGCAATGAAACACCATGACCAAAAACTAATTGGCAGAAAGAGTTTCTTTGGCTTATAACTCAACATCGCTCTTCATCACCGAAGGAAGTCAGGACAGGAACTCAAACAGGGTAGGATTCTGGAGGCAGGAGCTGATTTAGAGGCCATGGAGCTGCTTACTGGCTTGCTTCCCCTAGAGAAATCCACAAAGCTAGAGTATACAGACCCTGAAACATAGCATATGTTTATATGTTTCCACTTGTTTCAGCAAACAGTTGAAATGGTTATTAATGACTAAAATTCTGGTGTTTCTTCAATAAATGTGGATATTTGCTTTCTTTAAAACAATTTATTATTCTCAAAACAGCACCAGTATTTTCCTGATGGAAACCCTAGAGGTGAGTGTTGAGACCTCTTTCAAATGTGTGGCCTACCAATTCCCAAAAAATCCAGTATCCTTAATTCCCTAAAATCTAGACCTGGGCAAGACACCAGGACTGTTTCCTAATCAGAGAACTGAGAAAAATCACTATTTTATAGATCTACGTTCAACACAGAGAAATCAAAGCTAGATTAAGTAACTAAGTAACATTCTCTTCTAGACAAAGTGAGGGCGAGAGCATTTCTATTTGGAAGTGAGAAATGGTCCTCCCTATTTCACACGTCCCTGAATACTATGGCAGAGTGATGCTGCTAGAGAAAATACAGGACGTCAGTTAAATCAGAATTTCAGATAAGTAACAGTCTATGTGTATTTTTTCCCAAAATACTAACCAAGGCAAGCTTATACTGAAAAATAATGCATTGGCAATTTAAATGGACCTATATTTGCTTCTCTCCTTAGTCTGGAAAAACTACATAAGGGGCTATTAAAAAACAAACCAACCTCCTCATTCATTATTAACCTGTACTGCCTAGTCTTTGCTATGTTGGCTTAGGAAAGGGGGAAGAAAAGTCCCCAGATAATCAAGAACTCTCAGACTACCTTTGTCAAAGTGCTGGAGAAAAGCAACCTTCTCAAATAAAAGAGAGAAAACTGTTTCAAACCTAGACACAGACACAGAGCAAACGCACATGAAGAAAATAAATCTTTCTAATTAGGGACCTTGGAACCCAGAGATAATAACTTTGGCATAAAATATTAAAGAACGTAATAACATGACCTCAGAACAAAATCATCAGAAAAGAAACAAGGGGAACGTGGATAGGGTTGTGGCTTAGTCAATGGAGTGTCTGCCGAGCATGCCCAGACTCCTGAGCTGAGTCTCCAGTACATAGTGAACCTGGTGTAAAGGCACACACTCTCAATTCTGTCACTTGCAAAATAGAGTCAACCTAGAGAAATAGAGAGAGAACACGAATATTTGAATATTTGGACTAAACAAGAGCAGATACAGTTCTCTAGCTATCCCTAGCTAAGGGATTTTTATCAAATTCTTAGTGAAGAACAACTATAAATTAATAACATATGGTACTCTCTTGTGACATATGTGACTGTGTTTCTGTGAGTTACTCTATAAATCAGCTGTGATTTCACTCAAAGGAGTGTGTCCATTCATTAATTTGAGTTTTGGTAAGTCCTTTAATAAGAATTGTGTAGACAGGCTCTGGGGCTGAGTGTGTCTGGGTTCAGACAAGACTTGGGTTCCAAGAGTGGTTCATATGTGGCAATCCAAAAGAGAGGGCTGATTTCTGTTTTGCAAAGTGAAATATGAATTTTTAAAAAGTATCAATAAAATGACTCCTAATGATATGTTGCTTTACTCACAGATCGGTGCCTTATCCAATCATCATCAGTGAGGTTTCCTTCTGCAGCAGACGGAAACATGCAGAGACCCACAGTCTGACATTACACAGGCAGAGAGAGTCTAAATGGGAGGTCCCCATCAAATTCCTTCCCTCAGACCTCAGACAATCCTGTGGAAGAGGAGGCAGAAAGATTGCAAGAGCCAGAGGTGTTGGAGAATACCGGGAAAACAAGGTCCTCTGAATCAACTAGGCAAGACACATATGATCTCACAGAGACTGAAGCAGCAAGCACAGGGCCTACATGGGTCTGCACCAGGTCCTCTACATATATATTATAATTATTAGCTTAGTGTTGTTATGAGACCCCTGATCATGAGAACAAGTGGGTCTCTGACTCTTGTGCCTGCTCCAGGGACTGTTTACCACTTTCTGGGTTGCCACATCCAATTTCGATATGATAGTTTTTGCTTCATCTTATTATATTTTATTTTGTCATGTTTGGGTGTATCTCCTAGACACCTGCTCTTTTCTAATGAAAGACAGAAGGGAGTGGATCCAGAAGGGTAGGGAGATGAGGAGGAAATGGGAGGAGTAGAGGGAGGGGAAACTATAATCAGGATATATTGTCAGAGAAAAGAATCTATTTTCAATAAAAGAAAATGAGAATGAAGGTATACATACCTAACATCAAGTGACCGATCTCCTGATGAACGATCAAAACAAAGCCATGTGAAGGGACAGTTTAACGCAGTATGGTAAGTCTGTGATCAAGGAAAGTGACATTCTATAGAGGACACAATTCTGTCCAGTTGGGGTGGTCTCAGAAGGCTTGGCTGGACAGGTGACGTCTGAGCTACATCTCAGAGAGCAAAGAGAAATGAAGCAGGGAAGGTGAGAGATGTGTTTCAGGCAGGGAGAGGTGGGAATAGAAGGTGAAGAGAGAGGAAAGACCCCGCCAAGATTTGTCGTTTCTGTTGTGGGCCTTCTTGCAGATCTTCTTTCGTAACCACCGTCAGACTGCAGAGTGTTGGAAGCATGTGTCACAGGGCCTTGTTGGGATCTTAAGATGGAGAGAGAAGACGAGCAGCTGCAGGAGACCACACACAGGATCATGGCAAGGATCAAGTGGAAGAACGACCAGGACACAAGCCACAGCCACGTAAGAGATCAGGAAGGAATGAACAGATTTAATGCAAGCTGCACGCAAACCAATAATGTATAGTAATCAGTCAAATGGAGGGATATAAGGGTCTTGGATTAGATAAAACAGCCAAGAATGATGTCCAGCTTGGATGCCAACCAAAATAGGGAATACCAGAGAGAAAGGGAGCTGAATTTGGCCTTGGACATGCTCAGTTCCAGATGTCTGTGGAACATCCAGGTGGAGAAAATTCAGGAGTCTGGCCTGCTTGTGAGACCTTCAAAGGCACAGTGTTCTTGTTTCTAGAAGCCCCTCCCAAATGACATCAAAGCTATTAAAATTTATGCACATCCCACATTAAATATAACTTACAGAAAAAAATCAGATTTTTAAAAATAATTTTGATTTTTGAAATCAGACTCATTTCATTTTTTAGTAAATAAGGGTTTTCTAGTTATATGCAAACTAAACTTTTTAAGTAATAATTACACTTTTGTAATAAAACTGACATAATGTTATGTTTTGTGTTATTCTTACTAGCTTTGTTTTCATGGAGTATCTTACTTTTTAATTTGGGGGTTGTTATTCTTTTATTCAGGTCTTCTTAGTGTTAGCGGGCCTTTCTGAAGCTCACAGGATTCAGGCACACAGCCTGTGAAGACTAATTTCAAAACTGTGTGGGAACACACATGAAGAATGACACTCAGGAAAAATATAATTGTGTAAGGCCAGTGTGCACACGTTCTGGGTAAAGCCCGAGCAGTGGATTAAATTGAACCAGCAAAAGAAACTAAGAAAGAAATTGGCCCAAAGGGAAAAAAGCAGAGTCTCCAAGAATCAGAGGAAGGAGGATTTGCAAAAGAGGTTGTTACAAAGAGCGTAAAATGAAGAGCCAAGAGCCAACAGGACAAGAGAAAGCAAGAGAACGCCTACGAGCTATACTCTGGACCACGGGTCTTTGTCTGAACCCCTGCCCAAATATAGACCTGTAGGTAAATATAATTTGTTAAAAATGTTTCACAGTTGATAGTGGTATCAAATGAAGAGAAGCTGACTTAGTAAAATGAGGGCTGAACATCTGCAGAAGACAGGGCTGGCGATGCGTTCCTGGGAAGGGCATGAGGTCCCTCAAGGGAGACTCTGGAGAATACTGGGGGAAACAGAGCTGAGAGGGTGGGGTGAGCAATGGAAGGGGCCCCTGTAATCTGGGGAGAGAGGTCAAACCAAGTGAGGACGGTAGTTAGCAGGAGGCACCGTTAAAACGAGACAGTTGAC
The DNA here is from genome assembly GCF_949786415.1 of Peromyscus eremicus. Classification (NCBI taxonomy): domain Eukaryota; kingdom Metazoa; phylum Chordata; class Mammalia; order Rodentia; family Cricetidae; genus Peromyscus; species Peromyscus eremicus. The sequence continues at coordinate 39,214,907 of NC_081434.1, read as the reverse complement.
ATGCGCTCACTGTTGGTGAGAGTGCAAACTAGTCCAGCCACCGTGGAAATCAGCATGGAGGTTCCTCAGAAAAACAGAAAATACATAGACTGTATCATCCAGCTATGCCACTCTTGGATACTTACCCAAAGAGTCCCAAGTCCCCTGTCACAGAGATGCTCACATGTCATTGTTTGCTGCAGCAGAATTAACAAGAGCTAAGTTACAGGATCCAGTGACAGAGGAATGGACAAAGAAAATGTGGTGTATGTAAACAATGGAATCTTTCCGTCATAGGGAAGAACAAAGTTATGTTATTCGCAGGAATAAGGATGAAACTGGAGATGACCACATTAGGAGAATAGACTCTAAGGAACTGCCCATGTCCCACTTCCTCCTGCTAAATTTCCAGAACTTCCCTCCAATAGTGCCATGTTCTGGAGACCAAGCAAGCAAACCTTGACCCTGTAGAGGGCATTACATATTCAAACTAAAACAAGAGTGAAACAGGACCCTTGAGTGGGTAGTCTTACAAGTGGCAAGAATGTATCATAGAGATTCAGCTGTGTATTAAAGCTGAACTTTGACTGGTCAAGGGTCTGTCAAAAGGCAAGCCATTTATTATGAGTATTTGGTGTTACCCAGCCCTTCATATTTCAGCTGTCTTCTGCTATGAAATCCTTGCATGCCCAGACCAATTGGTAAACAGTTCAGCTCCCCAGACCTGCTGAACCTAAGTTACTAACTGCCCTGCTGAGCTTAGGAGACAAGCTGGCGGGAGACACAGAGCTTTGTTTCCTGTGCTAATGAAGCTCAGACCATCTCCTCTCCTTGAGGAGGCTTAGTGATTCTCCAGAGCAATTGACTGAGGACAAAAGAGGTTTTTACGTATCAAGGTGAGAGGTAAAACAACATTCCTGAGGAGGCAGGGAAGGAGGGGCCCAGGGAAAGAAAAGGCAGGTATCTTCTGTAGACAAGGTCAGAAATGCATGGCGAGAGAGAAGAGAGGACGACAGAGGTTCCTTAGAGAGTAAGCAGATCTTGAGTAGAGTTTTCTGAGTGTCAGGAGTAGAGAGCAGCAGAGATGGAGAAAGAGGATACAGAGGATGAAGATGAGGCTGAAAGCATAGGAGTTTAGTCGTTAGCTGGACTATGAGCTGGGGAGCTGGACGGAACTGAAGCTATGGAGACAGGATTTCATCCCAGAGAAATAAAGTAGATGGATATAGAGGTTGGTATGTCTAGAGTTACTCCTGCCTTGAATGCCTGGTGAAGCTATAGCTGAATTGATGTAATTTTGTCTTAGAGGAATAAAGTTAACAGACATAAGAACGTAGTGTACGTAGACTTTTTCCCTGATATCCCACACCGTATATAGCAAAGCCCCTGGACCCTGGGGAATTGATAGGGTAAAAGGATACCTTGTTTTCAGGGGCTCCCCCAGCTACAGAATATATGCATAGCATATTGTCTGCACTTTGCATATGTTCATTGGTAGAATTGCTCTGTGTTTCAAAGCATGTCATGTCTCACCATGAGACTGTAAAGCTCGAGTCATGACCAACTCTTAACCCAACCTTTTGTTCCATCAGCAAAAACAAGTCTCTTTAGGGAACTCTAAGGGAGCATTATCCAATTTCTCCCTCTCTTTCTCTGACCCCCCCCCAACTCCTTGTCTCTCTGGGTCTCTAGCTTTCTATCATTTCTAAGAAGAAATTAAATCTCAAGGAACACATACCCACTGTATTCACGTACTCATACACACATGTTTTTTTATAATAATGGAGAATATTCTCCTAATTCCAGGGCCACACATCTTTTTCTAGTAATTCTCATAGTTAAAAGAGGTCCAAGAAGGGGAAGCAGACAGGAAGAGCAGTTGGGGGGGGGGGGGGAGGTAGGGAGTCTTAAACTGAAAGGAAATTGAATTCCTCTTCCAAGCCAGTTGCCTATCAATCATCTGTAAGTCTATCCAAAGCCTGTCAGCCCTGTTTATGGTGCATCCGTTCACTGGGTCGGGGGCAATCCCCATTCCCAAGCAAGACTGGGGGCTATAGGTGGCTGTAGAAAGTAAAAATTCTGAATGAAAATTACTTGATGTAAAGCAAAGGATAACCGGACTACAACCCACAGTTCCAGAGAAGCGAGAGCCTTTATCCAGTAACTGATGGAGGCAGATGCAGAGATCCACAGCCAAGCACCAGACCGAGCTCTGGGAGTCCAGGCAAAGAGAGAGAAGAGGGATTCTATAAGCAAGGAGGACAGGGGTCAAGATCATGATGGAGAAATCTACAGAGACAACTGAACCAAGCTCATAGGAACTCACATCTGCGGAACCTGCATGGGACCAGACTAGATCCTCTGCATAAGGAAGACAGTTGTGTGGCTTGGTCTGTTTGAGGCCCCCCTGGCAGTGGGATCAGGATCTATTCCTGGTGCATGAGCCGGCTTCCTGAAGCCCATTCCCTATGGTGGGACACCTTGCTCAGCCTTGATCCTGTGGGGAAGGGTGTAGTCCTGCCTCAGCTGAATGTGCCTGGCTTTGCTGACTCCCCATGGGAGGCCTTAACTTTTTGGAGGAGGGGATTGGGGATAGGGGGGATACTGGGGGCAGGAGGAGGGATGAGAGCACGCGATCTGTGGTTGGTATGTAAAATAAATTTAAAAAAATTCTTAAATAAAGGAAGAAAATTACTTGATGTGTAAAGCAATTTCTCTCTCCCTGACAACCTCCTTTCCTTTTTTTCTCCGTTTCCCTCTTCCGCCTCCTCCTCTACCCCTGCGAATGCTTCCTTCCAACTCCTAAGGCAGCCCTACTCAGCCCTTCTGAACTTGAGGAACAGCTCTCTGCTGACCTTATCCCTAGTTTCCCTCCCACCACAGAGAAGACACAAAACAGTCCACAGTGGAGCCTGGGCTTGGCTCTGGGGTGAGAGTGGGTTTGGATTGGTTGTGCAGTGCGAGCTGCCGACAATGAGAAATGAGCATACTGACGTGAGTCTGCATTAGTCAGGAAAATTCTAAGAAACTGCTCCCAGAGAGAGGTGGTAAGAGGGTTTCTTTTTCCCCCCCTCTATCAGACTTACATAACCTGTAAAATAACAAGCTGCCATTTTAAAATAGTTGGTGTTGGCATGCTGTTATCATGGAAACTACATGAAACTATTCCTTTTAGAAAATATTACTTCAAGTTTTAGGTTAAAACTTAATGCCAAACACTGATGACTGGTTGGTTTACACAATTATCGCCTCTTTTTTTTTCTTCTTCTTAGAAGTAAGGGCAAAACCTCAAAACATGCCACAGCAAAGTGGCTATTTCTGTCACTGACTAACAATCGAAGGACATCCACAAACCTCTGGAAATTAATATGGCCAGGAAAATCCATCTGACAAAAGTCACCAGGAAGTTATTAACTAGAGTTGAGTCACTGACAAGAGACGTTATTAATGACCTCATCAGGATTTCAAGCACACTTAACTACAGCACCGAGACCCTGATTACAGACGACACAGAGAATATAAAATTATCCTACAGCCGTGGCTTGGCTAGAGATCAAATGAAAAGCTGTGAAGAACTTAAGTTCCAGGCCATTCCGTGATTCCTGAGGCTTCACACAATTCAAAACGTTACGAGCATCAGCCTCGCTGTCTTACCCATCTATTGGTTACTAATTGTTAATAAGTGGGCTTTGCTTTCCTTGCTAATTGTCCCCTGGTCCTCTTCCAAATGCTAACGGAATACGGACAAGAGTCAGAAAATTTCCCCAAACTTCACTTTTTGAAAGGGGTTCAGGGCTGTGGCTTACTTTTGGATTGGAAGAGATACTCTCAAGGGCATGGACATTTTTATTGTGGTCCCTTTCGACAAGGAAAAGAGGCATCTCGTTCCTGGTCAGTTCTTTCAACCAGGACTCTGATTCAATTGGCACATAGTCCACACACATATGTATAGACACATATTTATTTTAAATTTTTCAAAACGATTTATTTTACCACTTTCTTTTCTAAATCGTAAGTGCATCTGGTTACCTCAGGAAATGCTCAGTTCACATCAGAACACCCAGGTCAGCTACTATTGACTGCTTTCCCAGTGTGCTCAGACCACCTCGTCCAGGGCTGTGGAGGCAAAGGCAACGGGAAGCAGCCACAGTCCCAAAGAGCCCTGGGAATAAAAGCCAGTCATAAAAAACTGTCAACTAAGAGTGACTGACGGAAGCACTGTTGAGGTCAGGAGTCAGAGGAGAGTGGAGGACTTAACTCAGTGGAGAGTGGAGGGGAAAACGTCTGGAAGGAGCCAGAGTTAGGATGAAAGGAAATGAGCACTCACAGTGACTATCACATGAGGTGCTCGATGTGTGGGCCAGTGAAGCTCCTTCAATATCTGAGTGATTCTCCCATATTTGTAAAAGAGGAACTTTGGCCTTGGAGACTGTCAATAATGTTAGTCGACTTGAAAGTGATGGCCTTGAAATTGCTATGTCGTCCCCTCCACAGTCTCCACCTGGCATCGTCTTGCACTTGTTACGAGATCATTCCCTCTATCTTCTGCAGGACTTTGAAGTAATCCCTCTACGCAGACCCAGCAAATCATTTTCTATCATTGATCCTATTGTCCTTGTGGTCACTTTGGATAGTCACTGGACACCAAGTGTCCTTTCAGACAAAAGGCCCCAGCATGGTCAGGTCTCCTTTTACCAATAAAGCATGACATGGAAGGCGTGTACTACATCCTTTGGCATTTTATTAGATCATGTTTCTTTATTCATCAGTTCATTCATTGATAATGAGATGAAGAACAGGACACCTCCCCCTATCAACAGCTGGTTTGGGTGTGCTTCCTGGACAAAGGACTATCCTAGGTAATCAAATACCATGATGTGGCATTGATGATGAATATATATATATATATATATATTCATGTCACCTGCTGCCAGAGCTTCTGAAAAAGAAGTTTAGCAAATTCATGTCAGACTAAGAGATATTAGCTGTTTAGGGGTGAGCAGGAAGGGAGAAGCAAGAAGGAGAGGAGATAAGAGAGAAAACTTCTGTTTCTTGCTATTTTCTATATAGAACACAGCACAACAACCATCCACATGACATTTGTTCAATGTTGTGTATCATAAATAATGTAGAGATGATTTAAAGTCTGTAGAAAATTGTCTGGTTATAAACAGACGTTGTGCTGATTTTTATATATGAAACCTGAGCCTGTGTAGATTTGGGTATCTGCAGAAAGGGGTTCTTATCTCCAATCCCATCTAGATGCCAAGGGTGAATGTATTTTACAAATAAACTAAACTCTCCAAAGCTTAAGTAAATTGTCTAAAAGCCAGCTTTCTGCGACTGAGAACAGGGGTATGGAGCTAGGGCCTCGGTCTCTGAAGCATTTGCCGTTCTCTGTACTATGAAGTTCACTGTGTGTTCTGTTGTGTTTTCCCACATTTGCCGAGCTAAGTGCCTGGGGCATCTGGGGACAAGCTGTGGAGAGGGCTCCGGGTGTGTTCAAGTCCTCTTGATTCAACACCAGTTGTCACTGGATCCTTGATAAGTTGGGCCCTCTTCAGGGGCCTGTCCTGAGAGTCATCTAGCTTGTGATTCCGTGTTCCATCTTATATAATATATTCAAAATGGACTTGATGCTGGGGCAGAGGGACATGTCAATCTTGGGATGAGACTGAATCATTGAGAACAATGCTGAGAGAAGAACACCTGAGTAAAATGAAAAAAAAATTTAAAGATAGCAGAGAAAAAAGGAGAGGCTGTTTGTTAAAACCAGAGAAAGCAGAAATGAAAAAGAAAGAACGAGAGGGAGATTGGAAGGAAGGAAGGAAGGAAGGAAGGAAGGAAGGAAGGAAGGAAGGGAGGGAGGAGGGAGGGAGGGAGGAAGGGAGGAAGGAAGGGAGGGAGGAAGGGAGGGAGGGAGGAAGGGAAGAAGGAAGGGAGGGAGGGAGGGAGGGAGAGGGAGGGAGGGAGGAGGGAGGGAGGGAGGGAGGAAGGAAGGAAGGAAGGAAGGAAAGGAGGGAGGGAGGGGGAGGGAGGGAGGAGGGAGGGAGGAAGGAAGGAAGGAAGGAAGGAAAGAAGGAAGGGGGAGGAAGGGAGGGATGGAAAGTCTCAAGTAACTGAAGGGGACAATTGATCTTAAACAAAAAAACCTCCTACTTGGGAAGGAGTTGCAGGAGAGAAGCAAAAAAAAAAATGAGGAAGAAGATGAGAAGAAGTAAGAGAAGGAGAAGGAGTAAGAGAAAGAGAGGAGAGAGAGAGAGAGAGAGAGAGAGAGAGAGAGAGAGAGAGAGAGAGAGAGAACACAATGCCAAAAAGCCCTCTCCCTTCATCCCCACCCAAATGGAGCATGGAAATCCTTTTCTTATCTGTGATATCAGTCTCTAGTGACATCCTAATTTTCCTCCTCAGCTTAGATTATACAGGTCTCTCCTTTGCCCTACTGGTACAGGCTACAAGCTTGACTTTGTAAAGACTTTGCTAAGAGCCAGAGGGAAGTACAAGGAAGGAGACGGCCATGTGGCAGGTTGCTCTACGTGTCACTGTCATGCTCTAAGCCACAGGAACGAAAAGTGTTATACATGCTCCCAAATCCCACCTAAGTTGTGTCCGGTTGATGTTTATTGAACATCTATTATGTGCCAAGCATCATTCTAAATGATTGGCAAAAAAAAAAAAGTGAGCAAAACAGAGAAATTCCTGACCAGACTCCTCTCTCCTGACATTCTTTGGTCATAATAAACCCTCCTACTTGACCTGCATAGACATTTTCATTTGCAGATGGCTTAAACCTAATTGAACCAAGCTTAAATCAAACTGGGAATTTGTGGGGTCAAACAGCTTGGTTTCAAGCGTGGTGGGATCATGCATTTTAATGCTTTTCTTCTGGAATTCTTGCTTCTTTTCTCTCCATGGGCATCACTCTCTGTGGGTGTCACTCTTAGTGTTCATCAGATGAGAGGGAAGTGGCCCCAGGCAACCCTAAGCCTACTGTGTCCGACTAGTCCCAAGAGAAAGTCTTTTCTGGTAAGGCCAGTGTAAGTGATTAGTCTGATTTGTGTCAGATGACCATATCAGAATGAATCAAAACCCTTTTAATCCCACATAGACTTAACTTAAACGTGGAGTTCCAATCACAAACATGAAGCCCCACACAATCCACAACACCATCCTTACTCACTTCCTTCTGAGTTAACCAGTACCTAAGGATCACAAGTTCCCAAGGACCTTATTTGGAAATCAAAGCAGAGTGAAGAATCTTAAGCAAAACTAAGTTTGACAGTCCACAAAGGAAGAAGGGACTCACTGGCCATCTCCGGCCTCTCCTCCTCTTACATGTTTTAAACATCTCAGTGCACTCACATGTCTTCTCCATCTTCTACTTCTCTTGGAGAGCTGGTACTGTGATCTGCCTCCAGCAGGCACTCATAAGACTCGGATGGATTGTCCTGAAAGGTCCAGGAGAAGGGAGAAAAGAGAAAGGGAGAGTAGGGGAGTGTAGGAGAGAAGGAGAATTGTAGGAGGAAGTAAGGAAAGGTAGTAGAAGGAGAAGAAGAAAGGGAGGAACAAAAGCAGGGAGGGAGGGAGGGAGAGAGAGAGACAGAGATAGAGACAGAGACAGAGACAGAGAGAGAGAAGCTTAGACCTCTTGGTTCCGAAGCCATGCCCTGCAGTTAAACATTCTGTTACCAAATCCCATGTTGCCACTAACTTTTGCATATCTTTTCTTTCTTTTCCTCACCAAACATACACGTAATACATCTCTCTTCCCTGGGCCTTCTGAAACACTGTGACGATGGTGATAAGACTCTTCAGCCTGGTTACTGGTATGTGGCATTATTTAATGAGAACCCCTAATATTGCCCTTCTTTTAGACCAGTGACATTGCTGTTGGGAGTCACAGGGAGGGGTAGAGTGAGACCCACTAGGGCCTCACAGGCTTCTTGGAGGCAATGAATAGCCAGCCTTCTAAAGAAAGTCAAATTGCATTCTGGAAAAAAAAATATCTGCAACCAAAAAACTCAGACCATTTCTAGAACGCCATCCAAACCAAACTTTCTTGAAGGTCATAACGTGTTCTGAGGTTTTAGTCCACTATTTTTCACTTATACAGTCCTCAGTCTTGCCAGGGCTGACTTAGGATTTGAATTGCACAAAGCCAAATACCGCAGAAAGAAAAAGCCCTTTGCCCTGAATGTAGTTCCAGCCCAACAGAGGACCGAAAGCTCTGGAAAGTTCTGGAAAGTTCCAGGCAGCCAGCATCCTAGCAGCCACCTTTTCGGGGACACTGCAGAACCACAGTCTGGGGTTTGAAAGGTCTAGTGGCAGCCTCCAGCTTCTCTGGACTTCACAGGTTATGGAGATTGAGAGGACTCATGCCGATCTGTGAGCTCCAGTGACTCCCAGCACAGGCTTGAGGGTGAGATGACAGGAGGGTGGGAATAGCTATTGCTAGGATGGGTAACAGCATTGACTAAGGTGGGTGTTTAAACTGCTGATAAGACTCTCACTGTGTGTGTGTGTGTGTGTGTGTGTGTGTGTGTGTGTGTGTGTGTGTGAGAGAGAGAGAGAGAGAGAGAGAGAGAGAGAGAGAGAGAGACAGAGACAGAGAGAGACAGAGACAGAGACAGACAGACAGACACAGATACACAAATTTTATTTTTATACTGGTACTATGAGTTAATCATTTGAAAACCTAGAGATATACAAGTCTTTGAATAATAGGCCACTTACTGGCTGGGTGACTTTAGGAAACTATCTAATCTCACTTTTGTTTTCTTTTTCTACAAAATGTATATAAACTAGAACTGATTGGTAATTGTTTAATGATTTTTACGTGTATGTGTGTGAGCCTGTGCACCACATGAGGACAAATGCCCTTAGAAGTCAGAAGAGGGAATCAGGTCCACTGGAACTGGAGTTACAGATGGTTGTGAACCACCACATGGGTGCTGGGACCCCAACATAGGTCCTCTGCAAGAGCAGCCAGTGCTAAGAATCACTGAGGTGTTCAGGCAGCCTCTTGGTTGGTAATTCAACATGAAAAAAATACGTAATGTGTAGTGCTGGTACATAGCAACCATCCAGTGGGTAGTTAATTATAAAATCATTATTAAAATAAAAAGATTCGTGGTTCCAAATAAAATTGTGACTTCCTGACCTGGGCTGTTGCCAAAGCCCGTTGTAATTTTGCAGAAGTCTCTATGTCCTTTGAACTCCAAGTTCCCCACTATTCTCAGGCTGCAGGTAATCCCCACCAATAGATGAAAAATGAGTGTTCCTCCTACTCTGGGATTCCTCTTTACACCTCCTTCTCCAGCTTACTCCTCCCCCTCCCCCATCACCACATACATGTGCGCACCCCGACCAAGTTTAGAGACTTCGAGAAATGTTTGTTGCCTGTCTGGGATAAGCACTGACATTAAATGTGAGCAAGGTCCCTAGTAGTGATGTGGAATAGAGACGAGACCACACCAGCTGTGGTCCATGGGGGTGAAATTGGAGCTTGAGTGAACATAATCATCTAGAAGGCTGGTGAGCACTAATTACTGAGCTCTGCCCCCAGAGTACCAATTTCCTTTCTAAAGAACATACTGGTACTCTAGGATGCTAACTACATGTTGAGAACAGGGGCTAAGCATTAGGACTGTTTCTCAGACACCACCACAAAAGCCAGTTCTCTTAGTAGTAGAACTGGGAGCCTTAAGGGAACTGTGTAGAAGTGGCTAAAGTCTTCTGAGATTCCAGCCGAGTTGCTAGACTGGGCCCTTGAAGCAATGGGAAAGAATTAAGATAATCATAAACATCTCTATTTATTTATGAATCTAAGGGGGTGTGAGCAAAGGGTAGGCAGACAGAGGTGCAGAGAGGACTCCCTTGGAGGGTGCAACTTCTTTTAAAACAGGAGGTCAGAAGATGATGTCTTCGGAAATGGATATATTTATGTTTGCGGGCAAGAAGTTGAAGTTTCATAATACTTTCTAAGAAGTACAATTGCCTTGGCAATAGCCCACGTTAGGGAGTCAACTTTATTTGGAATCATGAATCTTTTTATTTTAATAATAATTTTATAATAAATTACTTACTGAATACTTGCTATGAACTACCACCACAGATGATATATTTAACACATTAAATTACCAAGAGACCGGAGAGATGCCTTGGTGGTTAAAAGCATATCTTGAATCCTCCAAGAGAGTAGGGAGCATCTTAACTTTTTGAGATACACACCCTGCCTTACTTCTAACATAAAGCTATTTTTTTCTCCATGGTAAAATCTAATTCATACTCATTGAGAGGGGTAGTGAAATGGCTCAGTAGTCTAGCACAGGAGTCTAGGTTCAATACCCAATACCACACATAAAGGAGAAAGTGTGTGTGTGTGTGTGTGTGTGTGTGTGTGTGTGTATGGCACACGTGTGTGAGCATACATACACAAGCCTTCATTAACACTATTAGTAAAGGGGTCTACCTGCAAAGTTGAGCCATAATATACAGACTGCTTGATTGCAGTCACTTAGCAAAATGTTTCTGGAGCACAAATTTAATACAGTTTCCAGAGAGTCTGAGGCACAGGTTCTTTACAGATCATTTTCGCTATTGTTGTTCAATGGGATCTAGCAGCCCAACAAATTCTCCAGAGACTCAGTCTTCCTTCTGGCACCTGTTTGCCAAAGTGCTGCCCTGACTTCCACTTCTCCTTCAAGGTGGCTAGCCCTCTATCTTTGGACAAATGACTTCGGCAGGTACTTGTTGGAAAGCATCACGAAAACTCTCAATTTCCTGCCCAGAAGCACAAACATATCCAGTTCTGAGCACACTGTCTTCCAACCTCTTATTTTCAGACAAGTCACATCCCCCACAGGGAATCCTCCCACGACCCTGTTGTTGGGCTCCCCCACCCCTTTGCCCTCCACAGGCACTTAGATGAATCAAACAGTACCCTGCCTGCTTCTTCCTACGTCTTGAGCTTCCCACTTCCTCTGACGTCCGGGTGTCAGAAAACAGAGGGGAAATGAAGCTGTCAGTCTCCCCTAAATCTCCTGTAGAGTCCACACGTTCACACTCCCTTCCCAGCGAGTTCTTGGAAATCCAGTGTACTCCTCACTGATTTCACTTTCCTCTTTGGTCAGCCATGGCAGGCTGGCTTCCAGCCACCTGTCCACTTACTCTGTTCTCGTCAAGGTCATGGTGACCTCTGTATTTACAGACCCAGGGGTGGCTCCACGGGCCTTACCTTACACGACCTTTTAATGCATTTGGTTCTAGGAACCCTTCCTTCCTCAAGACTGCCTTTTCCATTGGATCCATCCTTCCTCCCACTGACTCCCACACACCACACTGTCATCCTCCGAGCACTTCAAAGTGTCAAAACCGAACTCTGTCTGTCCTTCCAAACCAAACTATCCTGTTTCTTGTTCACCATAAACTCACCCTCTTGCTTAAGTTCACCCAAACCAGAAACTTTGAAGTAGCGTCCGCCTTTCTCTCCTCGACCTCCCGATGCAGTTGGCCACTGAGTCCTTAGACCTTGAACCTGGTTCGTAGGCATCGGTGTCCTGTCTCCCCAGTACGGCTGCTGTTTTGTCTTTCAGGGTATATCAGGACTCACTTGAATGACTACGATGGTCCAGGTGGTAGAAACAATTCCAACCTCTCCTTACACAAATCTGTCTTTAAGGTGACAGATAGCAATATACCATAGTGGTTGAGGGGGTAGACTGCAGGGGGTCAAGTTCATGTGTGACCATTTAACCGCTGAGTGATACGGAGCTGCTGATCTATCCTCTCTGGGCCTCTGTTTTCTTAGCTGTCCAATAGGGTAGTAATCTTCCTTGTAGGCTTTTTCTCTGTTAGATAGCTTTATATTATGAGAAACAGGATCTGGTAAATACTAAAGATAATGAAGAATCAATTGCTGTTACTAAACATTAACACATTGAAAATATTAAAAACCAACTTAATTCAACAGCCCGTTCACTTTAGATCGATTCTACAACATTACAGGGGGTGTCTTCAATCAGTGTTCCCCACTTGTCTTTTTGCCTTCATGGACAGGGCCCACATTCAAATTCTTATGTTGGTCATATAGTGTAAAGTGTGCCCTGGAAAATTGGTGAAACCCCTATATTAATATGCATCTGATATATTCTTACCCTTCTTCGCTACCACATAAACTTGTTTCCTCCTTAAATCCCTTATGTTGTCAGTGAAGTCTAGCAATTTTCACCAACCTCAAATAGGAAAAAAAATCATTATTTCTATATAACTTACATAATACTTACCCAATATATTCTTTAGTGTAAACATATTTGTCTATCCATAATATAAACATATATAAATACATAAATACAAGCCTTGTGTTCCACTGAACTGGCATTTGTGCACATTTATCTCTCCTTCTAGTATGTAAGTTCTTATGGGTAGAAACTCTGACTTGGGGCAGGGAAGATGGCTCAGACATTAAAAGCATACACTATTCTTGCAGGCGACCTGAGTTTGGTTCCCAATGCCCATGTTGGGTGTCTCACCACCACCTGTAATTCCAGTTCCAGGGATCCCACAACTTTTTCTACCTTCTGCAGACACCTGCACTCATAGGCCCATACCCATATACAGACACACAAGCATGTACATAATTTACAATTTTGAAAAATAAAATAAACTAACTTAGCAGATGAGACTTCCCATGTGTTGGACTCTTGTAACCTTACTGCTTTATACTTCTTTGTACCTTGTCATTGACAAGCCAACATCTCTAGCAGAATCTGGCTGTCCCTTTGTCTGCCTTGACCAGGAGAAAATGGTTTAGAAACAACCTCTTGGAATTCTAGATTCCAGGCTCTAGCAAAACTGGTCACGTCTGCCCCTGCCCCATTTAACTGCAGCCTTAGCCTCAGAAGTCCAAATACAGACTCAGTTCTTTACAGTCCTCCTCTTTGTAGGGTGATGCTCAGGCCTCAAGGATGTAGAGTCTACTGATGACGAAGGGTCTGTAGCACAGAGGTGAGGTGGTCAGTTCCCTCGGCATCGTCTCCTCCTCCATAACCAGAAGAGAAAGTGGAGCTTCATGTTGAAGGCAGTCTACTCTCTTTGGATACACTGAAGCCCTATTTGCTTAGGATGTGCCTGAGACCTTCCCAGCACTAATTTACTGCAAATTTCACATCCCAGGAACCCTTCGTCCCAGAAGTCCACAGTACAGTAAGCTGCTCTGCCTTCATAACTCCTACCAATGTCAAATCCTCTTGAGTATCTGGAGTGAGCCATTTGGCTATTACTCCCAGAGTTCTCTGGGTTGGAAAAGGACATTGATTATCTCCACGGTTAATTTCCTTATAAGCCTAAGAATCGCTGTCTACTCTATTTCCCATCTCTAATCATGCCCAGCCACATACTCCAGTAGAGCTTGCCAGTGAACTCAACTAATACAATGAAGACCATTCCAGTGTTACATAAGATAAATTCTCTGTAATTATTCAATTCACAGTGAAATGTTAGTCCAAATGCTAAACCCCAAGTAAAGCCCCATTTTTAAAGCCCAAAAACTTAAATGCACAAAATGAAAACTTATATCATCTCCGATTTATTTGTATGCTCAGTTTCAGCCAGATGGCATTTGGGTTTGTTCTATGTCTCTAAACTACAGCCCTGGAGCACCAGAAAAGCTCCTCTACCTTCTACAGTACAAGACTTCAGTTTTACCACCACCATCACGAACAATCACCACAAGCAATGTTGAGCATGGTCTCCATTGCCACACAATACAGTGATGTCCTCACAGCCCCCAGGTTGATAGCTCAGAGCAGTAATGTTGCTGTCAGCCACAAACCATCTTGAAACATGGTGTTGTCTGGGGGAAGGGAGCTGAGAGAAAAAAAATACACCAAAATGGGAACTTGAAAGGTAGCACTCATTATCCATCCCAGTGAGAGACGGTGTCATCTCGGGGTCTTGTTTTAATTTGTAACATTGTGATTCCAATCTCCAGGGAGGGCAACGCTACAGTATGGAAGTCCCCACCAAGACTTGCCTTGGAATTTATTGACAGTTTTACAGTATGAAGAGGTGGGACCTCTAAGCAGCAATTAGGCTATGAAGAATGGATCACCATCTTAATGGTGTGATGAGTTAATTAGAGTGGGAGAGGGTTCCTCATAAACAGGATGAGTTCTGTCAGATTTTGTCAGACATGTTGTAACAGCACAAAGGCCACCAAGATCTCAACTCTATGTTCCTGAACTTTCTAGCCTCCAAACCCATGAGCCAATTAAACTTCTACTGTTCATAAATTACCCAGTCTATGACACTCTGTTATAACAACAGAAAACAAGACAATGAGTCTACATATTTCCTGTTGCTGGAGGCCCATAAAATTTATAGTTCAACTACTCTTTGCATCTATTCCAGCAGCCAGAGGACCCTGTCTACAAGACCATTCTTAAGAAATTAGTCACTGGAAGGTAATTTTCCAAAAGTCCAAACTTCTAGTGATTTAATTCACTGAAATACCATCTTACACGAACTGGGGAAGCTATCAATTACATCAAGTGGGGAAAAATGAGCTCTGAGAATGTAACTGGTGTATAAGAAACATGAACTGAACTTTTAAGACTTTAAGGACTAAATCACATTTTTACTCATTTATTGATTCTAAAATATTAATTAACACTTTGGAATCTAGAAGAGCATTTCTGTTTTAGAGGGCAGTTTCCACAGACATGCATCATGATATGATTTAAGAGTTATGAAATTCCAGAACTTCAGAAACCTATCTGCTCAGGAGTGAAGTTCTTAGTAAGTTTCCCAAACTGCAAAGATGAAGATGCATTATTGCCACAACATCCACAGTAGACAGTTTCAAAGGACATGGAATTTTTACAATAATTAATAATTAATAATTAATAATTTTAACTAGCCTTGGCTACTTCAAGGATGGCAGGAAAGAGAGACTCTTCATAATGGAGTGGTGGGAAAGAATTTGGATCCCATAAACATAGTGTCTGTCCCCAGATTTAAAAACCTTGCGGTCGCCGGGCGGTGGTGGCGCACGCCTTTAATCCCAGCACTTGGGAGGCAGAGCCAGGCGGATCTCTGTGAGTTCGAGGCCAGCCTGGGCTACCAAGTGAGTTCCAGGAAAGGCGCAAAACTACACAGAGAAACCCTGCCTCGAAAAACCGGAAAAAACAAAACAAAACAAAACAAAACAAAACAAAACAAAACAAAACAAAACAAAAAAAAACCTTGCGGACATCACTCTCTAAGACTAGTTGGCACTTCTGAGTCTACCTGGAAAAGTAAAGAGTATGTTTCTGTCCGGGCTACATTCTGGTTCAGGTATGGCGACATAAGCATTCCCTTAACCCTCTAGTCTACAATTTGAAATTAAGTTGAAATGCTTAATCAAGACTGTCTAGAGGTTCAGAAATGACAGAAAGAAATAAAATGCAGGTATCAGCTAGGGCCCCCACGCCACCCCTTTGTCCTAGGGAAAGTTCTTTGAAATTACTTTCAATATTTCCTCTATCACCAGTTCTGTGACGTCTGAGCTAGCCATGTGACAGAAGCCAGGAATGTTGAAGAATCTTACAATCTTACAATCTCGGGTCCCTTTCGATGTGGTGTTCTGGGTGCAGATTCTGTCTTGTGGTTGAACACAAAAATTTACCCTCTGTTCACCTTCTCTGTAATTGATCGTGCACATCTGATTACACATGGCACACCAAGACACTAGCATACACAATCTGCACTCTGTTAAAAATTATGTATCAGAGACTAGAAAAACTGATGCCTCATGTCACAAATATCTAATAAGTGAAAAAAAATCCCTTCTTAAATATTTATTATTCGGGGCTGGAGAGATGGCTCAGAGGTTAAGAGAACCGACTGCTCTTCCAGAGGTCCTGAGTTCAATTCCCAGCACCCACATGGTGGCTCACAACCATCTGTAATGAGATCTGGCACCCTCCTCTGTATACATAATAAATAAATAAATCTTTAAAAAAAAAGAGTGGCTTTTAAAAAAATATATTTATTATTCGGAAGTCCCCTTTTCACGGTTGGGTCACAAGCCATAGCTCCCTTCTGTACCTCTCGTGAGCCAATCCTGTCTTCGTGGAGGTCATTTCTTGCCTCCCTTCATCCTTTTATTTTGTTTTCTGGTCCTGTTGCCCCTTCAGCATCCACACAGGTTCCTGTCCTCGTCCTATGCCTAGCCGTTGGGTAACCACATTCTGCTGCTGAAATGTACTATTAGGAGGCCCTGTTTTAACTAGACACTCACCAAGAATTTCCTCCATATAGGTACAAAAGAGATTTCTAAGAATAATTCTGCTAAAAAAAATTCTACTAAGTAAAATTCTCTCCATCTTCTATAGGGCATAGGAAAATCAGAAAATCTAAAATACTGCCTACATTCTGTGATGACACACATAAGCTTCGGGCCTTCCATCAGGTGGTAAGCATATGGAAACACATGAATACTGAAAGAACTAAAACTAAGACACAGAAGATTAAGTATTTACTCTTTGTTTAGTAGTTAGTTTTCGAGATGAAGACATATTTATCATTCATTCAACAGAGAAAATTGCATCTTGCCAATTGGACATGACTTTGTCCAGTGTCCTGCTTATAATTACATGACACCTGTAGTATTGGGGTCAGCCTCACTGGGGAGTGAACAGTACTCCAGATCAGATCAGCCCTATGCTTGGCTTAACGTTCTGCAGTCAACATTTTATACTTCTTTATCATCACTGAACAAGAGCTCCTAGCCTGTGTTTCCATTTTGCACTGACCCCATAACTAGCATTGCAGAAATATATACAGTAAGGGGGTCTCTTCCATATAGTGGTCCTTCAACAATGCTACAAATGATTTCTGTAGTCAGTCCTACGAACTAGCTTCATCAAATGGCACCAAAGTTCCTAGAGATATAAACCAGCTGTCTACTGGAGCTCTGCTCCTTACAGGGGAGGCGACGGATGTGCAAAAACTTTCATGGGGCCAGCTTCATTATTTCATAGCTTTAGAAGTCACCCTCCCCACCATTTTCTGAGAAAGATGCCTGGTATGCCACGAAGGGGTCCAGCACTGGATCTCCAACACAGCACATCCCTCCCCCAGCACTGCCCTACTTCCAGAGCTCACTGCAACCTTCCTGGGCCTCTCTGCTCTTTCTCTTGTCCACTGGGATCATACACTTGGGCAAAGAAAAGGCAATTTTGATGAAAAGAGTCCTGGGGAACAGGTGCTTGGAACACCTGGGGGAGGGGGTTCTAAACCGTGAAAGAAACCAGAAAAGAAAAAGAAAAGAAGGCCCAGAGAACATTTTTTTTTTGTTATAAATTAAATTTCATAATGCTGGCAGGAAGATTGAAAACACCAGAAAGGCCAGGGTGGAGTGGGAGGCTGACAGCTGGAGACAGCTGGCGTGGGGGGGAGAATAGAGAGACCATCAGTGCACAGCAGTGGGAAAAAGACCTGGAAATAATGAGCGGAAAACCCCACTGAGGAGCGAGGTGACACAATTAGGAACACATAATGGTCCAGTAACACAGTTACTTAGGGCCTTTATTCTCCACTAAAGAAGTCTTAATTTGCTACTAAGAGTTTTGGTGTGTTAACATGTGCTGCCCGAGGAAAGGAACACACTGTCCAACCCCAAGGTCGTGAAAGCTAAGTTTTGAGGCTTCTCCAAGTAGAGCAGATTGAATCCACCTCTGGCAGGAGATTTGATTGAGGCAGGACCTGCCCTAGAGAGCAATCCTCCTGCATTCATGTGCAGTCATTGTTCGGGCCCTGTGGATGCTTGGTAGTGTTTGGGGATTCTCTTTCTATTGAAAGATGAAGGCGGGGGTTGGGGGTGGGGGGGAGAAACCTTACAAACTGGAATCCAGATTAAAGCTCAGCCCCAGGGGGTAGCATCAGATGGGCAATGTGGATGTAGTGCAAAAACATCTGACCAGTTGGAGAAAATTTGAAAACAGAACCATCTGTTACATAATCAGATCCAGTAGACTCTCCACTTTGTACCACCAGCTGCTGTCAAAGAGGAGATTATGAAAGTTTGAAATAAGGCCCCACTAAGCCTGCGTCCTGTTTCAAGGTTAACTTGGGGCAGCACTGCAAGGGTGTATGGGATGAAATCCCCATGTCCTCTTATGCAAGCTTGTCCTGGTGTTCATCTTCCTTTCAACTCAATCATCCACCGTGGATGCAGGAGTGACGTGGAGCCCAGATGTGAGGCTGGAAAGGGCATAAAGGGTATACTCCACAGCATCCCTGCCTCTTGTCTCCTCTGACTTATGCGTTCTCCTGTCTTCTCTAGTACCTCTTCACCTACTTCCCATTCTGAACTCTGATGCATGGTGAAATAATCTCCAAAAGACACGTGAAGAAACATTCTAGCCAGGACTGAAATGGACATAAAGATCAATAGTCTAGGCTTTTCCTTTTGCTTTAGACTTTGCCTACAAACAGGAGAGTGACTGGAGTAGTCAATATAGTCTCAGTGATAAGAGAAAATAGATCAGAGCATTCTCTGTGCTTCTCAGCTTTCCTTATTCCCTTGCTCCGACTCCAGCTCTTAACTGTTTTGAATATTTTGTTCTGAACAGAATTTGCTCACTTTGATGACTGACCATAGTCCCACTAGACAACACAGACCTATGGAAATCTGGAATGCAGATTTTTATTTCCTTAGATCTGGTTACATGTTTATCAACAGGAATTTAGCCTGGGTTGTGCAGAGCCCATTTCCTGGCTGGTATGTACTTACATACTTAGCCAACTATCCGTGTGTTTGAGAAATGCTGAACCATCTCCAGGAACTATTACCCATCAATGATCTTTATTCTTTATAGTGTCTCAGTGTAGTCATCAAGAGAGAAATAATTTCCAGTTCCCTTCCAAAGGAGAAACTGAGGCTCAGTGACATTAACATGACTTACCCCTGGGGCCAGGAGACAAGGAGAGCGCAGGCCAAAGCATCCTGGCTTCCCACTCTGCAAGCTGTGTCTTATTATCTCATTTGTTTCTTCTAATATCTCTGGGAGAGTGGAAAGACAGGACCTTAATCCCTGTGATATTCCGACGAAGCCTTCACACCGCACACATGCATGCCAACCTTGGCTGGGAAACCCCTGTGTGCCTGACTACATCAAACAAGAGTAAGGGCTGCCTTATGCCACACAAGTGGATTTTCCAAACAGCTGCCTGCTATGTGGCAAGACAAAAGGCAGACAGATGCTGTCTCGAGCACTGCCTACTGTTTCCATGTTATTTCCTCTCTCTCCTCAACTACTGTGTTCCACCTAACACAGAGTCATTAAATGGGGACATTTTTCCCTCCCACGTGGCATCATCTTTTCTTTTGAACCACAATCCACCCTTCACTGTGAGTCGGCGATTCGGATCTCTCCTCCACTGGTACCCAGGTGGTATGGTTTTGACAAATTATTTCTCTGCTTTAGTTTCCCTAACTCTGTGATGAAGCTGTGAATGGAAGTGATCTCATAAGAGAATCAAGAGGATTAATTTTTGGAGAGGAAACTGTGGGCTGTAACTACCATCATTAGTGTCTAGATGTCCTTGATAAAGCTCCTTTGCATTATCACTTTACCTTCTAACTGGAACCCTAACTTCTGTGTGTAGTCCAAGGCTTGTACTTTTCTTGTCCCAACAACATTGTCTGTACCCTGAGCACCACCTGAAAAATCCCACTAGTTAAACATTAGAAAATGCCCACGGTGGTACACCAGCTCTTATTGTGTGGATCAGAGGCTTGCAGAAAGCTGAGGAGAAAATGGCCCAAGTGTCTTGTACCTGACTATCTAATTGTTCGACCCTCAGAACGGTGTCTAAATAGAGTGACCTCAATCAACAGGAAGAAGAAATTGAAGGATTTTCCTTCATTCTTTCCTCATCTTTTACACTGTGTCAGAACGATCAACAAATGGCATTTCTTCTACAAATGCGTCCATTTCTCCTCCTCTGCAGCCACCAGTCTGTTTGGGTCCCTGTCTTCAACCAGAGCCTTTTCACTGGTGTCCTGGGCTCCCTTGGTCCCCTGCAGGCCACTACCTGCTACAGAGCTCCTTAACATATAAAGCGGACCAGGCCATCCCTTGGCTTTGAACTCTCAATGCCTTTCGACTTCGCTTCGAATGAAATTTATCTTCTTACCCTGTTCACGAAGGTGCTCTTGTCCCTCTGTCTTAGCTGATGATTCCTCGATGGCCTTCTGCTACATTCTAAGGACACTATTCTCTGTTTGCTCTGGGATCTTTGCACAGGCTGCCCCTGCTGACTTTAGGGCTCTTCCCCTTGACCTTCATCCTCCCCCTACACCTTACCTGAGAGCACCGGCCTGCAGCAATGGTCCTTTATCATAGCTCCTAGGCAATTTTCTGAACAGCGCTCATCACACTTTTTCTAATTATTGTATGTAATCATTTCTCTGCATGTTTCCCTTGCTCTTTTCTCTCTGCGTCTAATGAAAATTTCATGAAGCCGATGGCCATGTCTTATCACCACAGTAGAATTTAAGAACAATTTGCATAGCATAGCAAATGTTATGAGCATAACATAGTTCAAATGTCTTTTGTCAAATGACTTTTAAATCTGTCATTATGCATGCACCGAGCAATGTTTGGGAGCCAGCACAGAATAACTGAATTCAAATGCAGCCATGGGAAACTGATACAGGTGAACCTGTCTGAGAGAATGACCTACAGGAATGACCATACGTGCTCACAGCTAACACTATTTCTGACCCATGCCTGTGAATTTTCTTTCCACTGTAGGTTTGACAGTTTCGTGTTTAGAAAAACAAGTAACAGGGAGAAGCTTTCAGAGCTTCCATTAGAAGCTAGCTTTGAGAAATTAACTATTGATTCACAAACACAGACACATCACACACACACCCCACATATACCACATTCACATGCACACATACATATACACCACACATATACGCACACATGAATATATATGCACACCACACACACACACACACACACACACACACACACACCACAAATACACAGGATACACTCACATACACACACATACATTACATACATGTACCACACACTCACACACACACGTAACACATACACACACCATATATACACATGACACACTCACAAACACACACCACATACTCACACACACACACACATACCACATGCTCACATGCACACACACCATATACTCATGTATGCATACACATATACACATACAATCACCACACACTCACATACATACACTAAACACGCAGATGCACATGCACCACAAACTCACATACACCACATACACATAACACATACTCTCATACACACACACACACAAACATACCACATATACCCACCACACATTCACATATACACACATCACACATATCCACAAGCACACCACACACATACCATACATACACTGCATATACACACCACATACATCACATACTACACACACACACACACCACATATACCACATATACATACCGCACACTCACATACATATACTGACACATTCACCCATACCATATACACACATCGCACACACATACATACACACCATATATACACACATATCACACATACACATACCCACACCTCACACACAAATATACTCACATATGCCTATACATGCACATACACATATCACACACCATACACACAGCACATAGACACCACACACACAGACCGTGTATGTGCATGTGAGCACACACACACACACACACACACACACACACACACACACATCTAAAACCTGAACTGTTGCCTATAACTTTCACTCCAGAGAAATTAAAGAGGACTTCATACTTCATACTAGGTTTTAAAGGGAACAGAAGTAACATCTATTAAATCAATCTTTTGGCTCAGACATGAAGTTGTAGCAATGTAGTGTGCGTTCAAACAAACACATGAATGTGCACAGTGGGAGGCTTGAGAAGTGAGCAGACTGGCAAACAAAGCCCCAGCACACCATGTGCAGTTTTGCTCAGGGGCCCATGTGCACATTGAAGATTTCCTGTGAATTTAAAGTTAAAAAAGACCCAGACAAGCTGATTCCTCCTTCCCCTCCCCTCCCTCCCCTCCTTCCCCTCCCCTCCCGTCCCTTCTCTCCCTCCCCTCCCTCTCCTCCTTCCCCTCCCCTCCCCTCCCTCTCCTCCTTCCCCTCCCCTCCTCTCCATCTTCTCCTTCCCCTCCCTCCCTCCCCTCCCTCCCCTCCTTCCCCTCCCTCCCTCCCCTCCCCTCCTCTCCATCTTCTCCTTCCCCTCCCTCCCTCCCCTCCCTCCCCTCCTTCCCCTCCCTCCCTCCCCTCACTCCCCTCACTCCCCTCCCCTCACTCCCCTCCTCTCACTCCCCTCCCCTCTCTCCCTTCCCCTCACTCCCCTCCCCTCCCCTCTCTCCCCTCCCCTCCCTCTCCTCCTTCACCTCCCTCCCTCCTCTCCTTCCCCTCCCTCTCCTTCCTCTCTTCCCTCTCCTCCCTCCTCTCCCCTTCCTTCCCACTCCTGCCTTGCTCACTTTACAAACTCTGATGGAGTCTCTGTACCAGTTACTAGATCATATACTAGACACTGTTAAATTGAGGGTGGTAAACATGTAATTCCTTAGTCTGGGAGACACTCATGAGTGCAGAAAGGGCAAGTGTGTAAACCAGCAGTGAGCCTAGAACACCACAGCTACAGAGTCAGGTTTGAGCTGCAGAAGGAGACAGATGAATCCCTTAGGAGGGCAGAGTGCAGGATTACAGAGAGGAAGTTGTCACGGGCAGTGACACCCATATTGACTTGGGAGATTATGTGGAAATTAGTGTATGGTCAGGTAAATAAGGACAAGAATTCCAGGTAAAACCTGGACGAAGGTCCCACACTGCTACCCTGCCTTCCTCAGCCCCACTGACTCTCCTTGTCTTGAGGTTAGTACTGCCCAGGCTTGGTGCTGGGAGGGAGAGTTTACATTTGCTAGAAAAACATAATATGCATCAGGTGTTTCAGACAGGCACAGTAACACAGCTTCATAGTTAAACAAATGTAACATAAACAAAAGTAACACACCTTAAAGTAATATACCCCAACATTTCCCCCTTTTTGTCTAAATAAAAAGAAAAGTTTTAACTTTAACATAGTAAAACTACATACAACAAAAACAATTATCAAGTAGTGATTATATTTACAATATTCTGTTTATCAAGTAGGGATTACATTTACAATATTTTGTCTATTTGTAGTTAGCATATTCAAAGAAAATAATGCATTGTCTATCCTATCTTAGTGAATCAAAAGTTTTACACCTACCTTACTTTTTAATCATAACTAAGAAAAACTGCAACTATAATTAATTAGTCTTCAACTCCATCAAAGACACAGAAGGATGTAATATTATCTAACAACAAAGGCATTTGGTTGCCAAGACAATCACCCAAAGTTCCTCTGCAATACTGGGGCATCCATCTTCAGCCTACAGGCTTAGAGTATCTGGCAAGCTGTTCAGTGAAGCAAGAATATTGGACTGTCCTGCCTTGTTTTGGCAAAGCTGATCAGCCACTTTCCTCTGTGTCCTGCAGAATGTCTGGCAGTTTCTTCTGTAAAGCAAGAATTTTGAAGGGCTGTCCTGCCTTGTTTTGGCAAAGTTCAGTGGTCATTTCCCTGTGGGTCCTGCATGTTCAGTTTATACAACATACTGTCAATCAGTCCAGGCAAAAGCAGCTTCTTGTCCAAATGGCTAACCTTGTCACATTGAAAGCAAACTCCATAAGGGGTTTCTTCGATGCCCATCATCTCTGAAGTAAATTGGTGCTGCCAGAAGCAGATGTGTCTCATTGTCATGAGAGAATTTAAGTTAACAAAAGATTTTAAATGCCATATTCTGTAGGTCTTTGAAAGGTTTGAAGACTATCCATCTATCTAAAATATATCTCTATATGATCTGGAAAGCATATCTAACATATCTATAATTTTGATTGTTATAAATGACTAACCATTAACCTATGTTTCCTGATTATCCTATACAGTTTATAATAATAACTTTCAAAAACCAGAACTTCATCCTACATTTCCAAATGAACTGCATAGGCACAATACCTCAAACAAAAATAGAAATATGCATATAATATGTTGCAACAAAAAAATCTAAAATTTGCATTAATATACAAAATCCTTTAGATAAGAGTAGAAACATATATACAGTGTAACAATATAACTTTAAATTTGTGTGAATGTTCTATATTCCCTAAATGATAACAAACATCCATAGCCCACCAAATAACTAAAAGCTTCCCATACCCCTCTTGGGAATGTGGATATCGTTTTCTCCAAACATGGCCAAGTCCTGGGAAAATTAGCAGTAACCTTTGCTGATAGATATCACCTATCAAGTTTCAGGAAGTCTCACCTGATCAAACCTGATCCATATTAATGCTGAAGGAATCCATAGCCTCTCATTTCCTGTGGGAACAAAACTCCAAAGCATTTTTGATTTCCATTTGACAAATATATGTTTTTACTTCTTTTTTAAAGTTAAGGCATTCATAAAGTATATAGGCTGATTTATTTCAACAGTCCCTCTTTCAATTCCAAGTCTCTTTGCAGCTGTCCTTTGCTTTTCAACAATTAAAAAATTCAGAATCAACACAATAACATACAGGATCCAGGCTCTCTGTGTATTTCCCATCTTATGTGGCTTTTTTCTTTTATATTACTTTTACTCTCTTTTTAAAGACTTTATAAACTATTCATTTATTTCTATGACTATACCCTTTTTCTTTTCTTAAGCCTATGCCCATTGTTAAACACACTGTAACCCGTTTAGAGGTTTTTCCATCTGAACCTCTTTTACTGCATATCTTCAGCCTTTTTCACCATGTAAGCAAACCTTTAACCTACTAACCTTTTTCTAGATCTTCCTCAAACTACCCTCAGCTGGCTCCACCTATTTCTCGGGTCCTGAAAACCAAGTATGAAACTAGCGGCCTGTTCGAGGTTTGTCTGACCAGGAACTGCATTTAGCCTTCCTAGAGCTCTAAAATGCTGATGTTTTTACTTAGTTTTTTGTTCCTAGATAAATTGGATATGAAACTTTAGACTCACAAATATACGATAGATAGAATATTTTCTTTAATTTTACCAAATACAAATAGACTAGATAGCATAACTACAATTCTTGCTTGATAATTTTTTTGTTATATGTACTTTTACTATGCTAAAGTTAAAACCTTCCTTTTTGAAAAAAAAGGAAAGGGAGAAGTGCTGTGGATATTGCTCTGTATGCTGTGAATGTGTTGCTTTGATTGGTGGATAAATAAAATGCTGATTGGCCAGTAGCCAGGCAGGAAGTATAGGTGGAATAAGCAGACAAGGAGAATTCTGGGAACAGGAAGGCTGAGTCAGTAGAGGCCAGCCCGCCGTCCAGGGAGCAGCATGTAGTGGCACACAGGTAAAGCCACAGAACACGTGGTGACACATAGATTAACAGAAATGGGCTGAGTTTAAATGCAAGAGCTAGTCAGTGGTAGGCATGAGCTAATGGCCAAGCAGTTTTAATTAATATAAGCCTCTGTGTGTTTACTTGGGTCCAAGTGGCTGCAGGACTGGCAGGTGAGAGAGACTTGTCCCAACCGCCAGCCAGCCAGGACACAGAAAAACTTTTAGCTACATTATAGAATTTCAGAGTATCCACCAGACCTTCTAAGCCTGCTAGCCCTTTATCCACCAGGTGAAAAAGGGGATGGATATGAGAGTGGGAATGGGAAATAATTCTGGGCATTCTCTCTGTGCTATGCCTCCCTTGCCTCCCACATGCTTCCCCACCTCTCTGCAGATCCACCTGAACTACCAGTCACTCCTTTCAGTAAGAAGAAAGCCCACAGCCTGCTCAACAAGATTAAGTTCAGGCTTCACCAATTCTTGGCTGGGTGGTTTTCAGCAAGTTCCTTGACATCTCTGAATCCCATTGCTCACTGGTAAAAGGAAAGCAAGGGCATTCTTGACTGAATAAGATGGTGTGAGCAGAGCACAGGATATCATGTGGTCACAGCAGCCCCAGGGAGGGATGTCTCAGCCATCCTCAGTATGACAGGCCTGGGCTGCCCCTGCCTCTGTGTTGGAGGGCTCCACACTAGGATGCCCTGCCAGAGGCCTTGCCCGGCTCCTCACACCACACCAGTCCATCGTCTCTGACACACACGGAGTCTAAGTGGCCCGCTGGTCATGCCGCCCTGCCCCAGGCACACATCTGCCCAGGATCACAGAGATGTCAGGGGAAGCTGCTCTGACTTGGTCTCCAGCACAACCTGACACTGGAATTTGTCTCACCAGACAGCGGAGGAAACATGTGGAATGAATTAGCAGAACCAACCAGGGAAGCAGGCAGCAACTTCATCTGACTTCCATGGGTTTCCAGACAATGGGATGGAGCAAGCTCACTTCCCTCCAGCCCTTCAGGGGGCTTCTTGCTCTACCTGAGCTCTTCAGCACCCAACAGCTTCCCCTTGGCCAACCCTCAAGCCTGAGCAGTCTGATTCACCACTACCGAGGGAGGGACTGATCTCTCTGTGTGTCTAAAGGAGACAGAGAATGGTGAACAAGAAAAAAACATCAGAGACCTCAGGGGAGGGGCAGACTCAGTGACCAGCTCCAGATTTGCAAGCCAGAAATGTAAGCAAGGAAGTCAGAAGAAAGCATGTATGCTGGTCCATACCTATAGCCTAGCACAGAAAGTTGGGGAAAGAGATAGGAATCACAGCACAGAATACTTGCAGCCATGGGCTGCATGCATCCAGGAGCCTTTCTTTTTCCACCTATCCTTGCCCACAATTAAGTCTTTGTTCTCACCTACTTAAGCAGCGTTTGTAGCCACACATTCCTCTGGGGTAATCGATCTGAGTCCTGGATTTGTTACTACTTTTTGCTCCTTCGATCAGCAGTACTGGCCCAGACCTTCAGCATGGAATTAGCTTTTCCACTGCTGCCCCAGTTGAGGGTAGGTCTCCCTGGGAGGCTCTGTGTATCTTGCCAGGTAATACCCAGGTTGAAAACTACAGCTTGCGTTGCATTGGCAGGTGTCTGCCAAACACTTGCACACACACACCCCCCCCCCATGTGGAACATCCGCTGCTTCCTGGGTACATGGTGATTACGGAGCAAGGAGGATGAGAAACAGGGCGTCCTCATTTCTAAAAGGCACTTGAAATGTGCAGCGATGGCAGTCTCCCATTTGGCTGGCTGCCAGGCACAGCTAAAGACACTTCTGTGGACCCGGCTGCTTCTGACCAAGTGAAATGAATTTCTCTCCCCTGGGGAGAAAGGTTTGTGTGCAGTAATCTTTAGGTTATAGTCAGTATAACATCATGACGCATGTATGTAGTATGTATGTATGGTAATGCCATAATGGACCCACTTAATTTGTGCAATTAATATGTGTTAATAGTTTTAAAAACATATATAGAAGGCAGAAACTTAAAACAAGATTAAATACAACAAGCCCCGGAACCTTGGGGGAAAAATTCTTCGGAAATTCCAATGTGATTCCTGCTTCTGTTCTCATCAGAGCTTCATACTCCCCTTTCCTGCCAGAGTGTGTGCTTCTAGCATTTTCCACAGCTCCTCCAGTTCCCTTCCAAATGTGAGGCTCCCCACTGAGGCTGTCTCTATGATTGATGCTCACTATCACCTGTCCCCTCCTAGGAGCTTCCAACTCCAAATGTACCTAAGATCTTCTGCAGGAGAAAAGATGTGTTCGGGAGAGCTGGCCTTGCTCCCCCCTCCAGGGTCAGGCAGAGCAAGCTGATGCTGTGAAATACAGAACACAGAAAACCACAGAGTCCTGTTTTACACAGGTTTCCAAGAAGAGGAAGCTCTCTCTGGCCTTGACTTTATGGGGGAGGGACACTGATGGTGTGGACTCTCAGCCACGTGTTACTTCCTTTCCTTTATCACTTTTTAAAGTGTGGTAAAATGTCATAGCATAAGATCTGCCCCTTTAGCCCCCTTTAAGTATGCAACTTGTCAACTTTACCATTCCCACTGTGGGACTACCGTTGTCACTACTCCCCAGCCCTTTCTCATCGTCCCCAAATAAAACTATCTATCAAACACTATTCTCCATATCCCACCTCCGCAGGCCCTGAAATCCATTATAATAACTTGTGTGTCTATAAATTTAGCTAATTCTGCATTCCACAGAGTGGAAATGATATAATATTTGCCCTTTTGTGTGCCTTGTTTATTCCTGTGAGTCTAATGTCTTCCAAGTATCGTGATTCGGAACTGACTCCCCACGTAAGGCTGTATGATAGTCAATCATATGTATATGCTACAACTATTGGATTATTTCTATTTTTGACTACTGTGAGCAAGGCTGCCATGAACATGGATGTCCAATATCTCAAGACTCTGCTGTTGCATTTGGAGTCTATACCCCACGATGAAAATGACTGGCCTTGTGGTAACCCAGTGTTCATGTTTTGTTAAAACATCCACATTGTTCTCTCTTAGCTGAACCATGTTAAATCCTACCAGTAGTAAGATTTACAATGTCTATGCATCCTTGCCAATGCATGTTAGTTTCTGTCATTTATGTATTTGTTTCAAAAAAGGGATTTCTCTTTTCTTTGTTCCTTTTTCCTACAGGAAGGACTGTTAGATAACCCTACTTTCGTCTGTGTGAGAGAAGCATCGACTTATCCATCTTATCAATCACAGTCTATTACTCAACATATACTGTCTCATATATTGAGACATATGAGATATATATGATAAATACAGTACCATACATACAAATCTAGATGCCCACACACATCACATACACATTGTTTTGGGTCCATAAATGCCTAATGGTGATCAATCCAAACATACTGAAAATTTTTTAATTTTATTGTTTCTTTTTTTTATATACTGATATTTTGTCTCCATGTATGTCTTTGTATCACACCCATGCCTTGTACCCATGGATGCCAGAAGAGGGTGTCAGATCCCCTGGAACTGGAGTGACAGACAGTTGTGAGCTGTCATGTGAGTGCTGGGAATTGAACTTGGGTCCTTTGAAAGAGCAGCGGTGCTCTTAACTGCTGAGACATCTCTGCGGCCCCATACTGAAATTTTGAAGAGCAATTATCACTCCCTTCTTGAGCCATGTCGCCCTGTGCATAACTCATATGCACCCCGCCATACTTCTCTCCAGTTTTCTATGATAATGTTCAAAAAGGCATGTTCATATGCCCATGGAAAGTTGTGAAAGCCCTTCTTAAAAAGTGATGTTATCCACATTCCAGCTTTCCACTCAACGTTTCCTCATGGACATCTCTCCCAATTAACTGGGAAACTCGCGGTCAGCCTTCATGCTGCCTCACCCATGCTTTGACTGTGCCGTACTTTATTTAACCTTGCAACTCTTGGGGAGCTCTTGGTGTTCCCTTTCTCCACCCGGCAATTGGAGTGTGACTTTGAATGGTGACTTCCTGCTTAGAACCTCCAGAGGCACCTTCCCTCACTCTGAAAACTATTCATAGGGCTTCTGGGTGAGCTAGTCACTCCCTTATCTCTGTCTTTTACCTCCAAGCTTTATCTGTACTCCTTGCTCTGTCCCAGGCACACTGGCCTCCTTGCTGCTCCTCAAACCTGTCACTTAGGATTCTATCTCAGGGCCTTTGCACTAGCTATAACCTGTCGTGCTACCTACATGACTCCTTCCACCTCCTCCAATATTTACTGTGGAAGGTCTTCATCAAATTCCCATTTAAATAAGCACCTCCCTGCCCCATCAATCCCTATTCATGCCCATCCCTCATTTTCCCCTTACTCTTTATCATTCTCTAATTTGTGTATTACCAGGCTCTTCCCATGAAGACAGACATTTACCTGCTCAATTTTGGTTCCTCAGTTTCTCAAATAGTACCTTGAACTTAGTAGGTCTTAATATTTATTTATTCCAAAAATAGCCATTTAAGGAATCAATGAGTGCAGAAGTAAATGAAAGAACAAATCAAGTTATACAGGCAAATGTAAGATGTAAAGCATCATGATACATGGAACTCAATGCTCATGCCTAATAAAACTAAAATAGCCCCTAACTCAGTGGTTCTCAACCTGTGGCTCATGACCCCTTTGGGGGTTGCATATCAGATATTCAGGATATCAGATATTTATGTTATGACTTATAGCAATAGTAAAATTATAGTTATGAAGTAACAATGAAATAATTTTATGGTTGGCGGTCACCACAACACGAGGAACTGTATTAAAGGGTTGCAGCTCTAAGTCTTAGTAAGGATGGTTAGACCCACAGGAATTTATTGTTTGTGAGTTACATATCAACCACAAATGCACACACTTGATATTCTTCCTGAACTGTTAGAGAAAGATCAGCTAGTCCCATATGAGTGTTTCTTTTGTTAAATTCTGATTCAAGCCCTCTGCTCCCATCGCAGAGGTCTGAGTAGTGTAGGGTATAAATGAGCAAAGGTGTTGGCAATATGACACAGTAGCTTGAGTGCTGGCCCTGAAGCCTGGTGACAAATGGTAGCAATGAAAGTGTCTACAGTGAACGGTTCCTCTGGGAGGCAAATGGATGGAAACAGAAGAAATGTAGACAGAGCTCATCCGTAGCAAGCACTTACATTACAGTTGTTACTGAAGTTAAGTAGACAAACTCCAGAGATTGGCTACCTGGTTCTTACTGGCTTTATGATCTTAAGCAAGTCAGAGCCTCTCGGACTCAGTTTTGTCATCTGCAAAATGGAGATGATCATAGTGTCTCCTCCCAAGAATACTCTATGAATCAGTCCTGCTCATAGCAATTAATGATGACTCCACGGTTACTATGAGGACTGAATGACAGAAAGGAAAGATCAGGCTTCATCTACTGCCTGGACACAGTGAGGAGGTTTTGGGAGAACAGCAGGGTTTGTTACATCAGCATTGTTAGTTTTGCCGAGGCCAAGAACAGAAAGGAACGCAACATGTGGGATTCTGTCCTAAATTACGTCGTCATTCGTTCTTCCTCCACGGAGGACTAAACTTTCTGCTTTATAAAAGCAAGCTGAGCTATATGGCTTCTTTGGCCAACAAAATGTGACCAGAGAGTCATATGTGACCTCAGGAGTCAGCACAAGGTGACTCATGTTTTCTTTCCCAGCCTCAGCTACCATAGAGCATGTTGTGAGATGGAAGTCTCCGTCACTCTGGAGCAACAAACGACTTTGGTGGTCACTTCCCTTTGGCTTACTCGAAATTGACGTGTAACACACACTAGAAACAAACCTGATTTTTACTCATGACCATCTGGAAGTGTTCATTGCTTCAGCACAACCTGGCCTAACATGGATGATTGCAAAAATGAGCAAGATGATACCTTAGCCGTAGGTAGTCAGGCGAAGAATACAGCAAAGCTAACACAGAGAATAACATGCAAGGAAGCAGCAGAAAGGTAGGGCAGCACAGAATGTGCAAGCCGAAACCACCATGGTATCCTGAAACCTCCACCATGCAAGGGGCTTGACCCTTGTGTGCATCAGGAAGGAGGCTTTGTTCAAACCTTCTGCTGCCGAGGAACTCAAGTCTTTACAACATGACATATCTCCTTCATGATGCCCGGTAAAGCGTCATGATAACGGGCTTGACCTGTCCTCAGCGGTTCCTTGTTTTTCAGAACATAAACCTGAAGCTCCTGCATATGAAACCCTACAGGCATGAGCCTACCTGTCACACTAGGTAGCAAACAGAATCCCTATAAGCAAATGGTCTGTTTTACCACCTGGGGGATAAGGCTATTTTGAAGCCTTTATTCACACATTCCCTCCAAGTTGTATGGTCCCTTTCTCTATCCCATTTACCAAAGTCCCAGTGGAAACGTCTAGACTTTTGGCAAAAACTGTAACTCTTTCTGATTAGTTAATGCACTCCCTGGAAACCTGCAGATAATGTTTCAAAGTCTTAATACACTGGTGCCCATTTCTATGGGGAAGATGACTGGAATGTGTTATGGTTTGAACATTTGTGAAGCCCCCAAAACTATATGTTGAAATCTAACCTTAAGGCACTGGGATTATAAGCTCTGGGGCCTTTGGGAAGGAAATAGATCCATGAAGGCAGAATATACACAATCACAATATGAACTCTTTTACAAACAAGAACTCCACAAGCCACTGTGCTTTTTCCATTGTGTAGGCCACAGTGAGGAGGTAGCATCCATCCATCAGGTATAGAATCTACCAGCATGAGTAGAACTAGGAGAAGTCAATGTCTGCTCTGGAGATCCAGAGGATGCTTCAGCAGAGCATCCCAGATGGATAGGACAGACTGGATGTGCAGACACTCAGAACAAGTCCTCAGTCCAGCCAAAGTGTCCACCCCTGCCTCAAGATGCCACTTTGCAAACACAAGGCACAGCTCTGGTCACCTAGTGTAGATGCTCTGCTTCCTCTCTGCCCTGGACCCTCTCACTGACCTGCACAGCTTTCTAGGATCATCCATGCATTCCTATTGCAATTCAGAAGTCAAAACTGCTATTCGTATATTTTCAAAGAGGAAGAGCCTGGTTGGTACACTAAAATCTGCTTAAGTATATTATAATTTTCCCACTAAGGTGAGTCCAGAGCTGAGCTCTTCTGAATGACTATGAGGATTTTGTTTTTGCTTGTGTTTTGTTAAGAAATTTGTTTTTATTTTTATTTTTATTTTTTAATGCTAGACCAGCAAAGCTATCCATCATTAACTGAAGAGTCTATATTTTTCAGCATGGAGCATTACTGCTGACAAAACATAATTTAATAAGTAAGATTCCTTCTCTTATTCACAGAATGATTCATGTCACACACACTTCATTTTTGACTCATACAGTACGTCACAACAGGCTTTGTAAGGCTTATAATTACTGAAGCTATTTTCGTGTCTCTATTCACTGCCTTTTCCCACCCTCTCTGCATTAATAACCAGCTTCCCCCCGCCTTTGTTATTTGGTACCCAACCAAATAGAACTGATGTCAGCCAATCAGCATCTTGTATGATGACTCATTTTTAGGCAAAGGCTTGAAAACATTGGCCCTTAGCAACAGAAATTATGCCTGCTGTTACACTGTTACTGAGGTAGGCCCAGGGAAACTAGGAAATAAGATAGAGACATATTATTTACCTGGTAAGATCTTTTCTATCACTGAAAATTGTATTTTGGTACAAAACAATTACTGCCACAGCTTGACAGTGTATAAGATTTGTTGTTTTTAGTTAGTTCATGTGATCAGTACAATAGGCAAAGGGCTGCCCCACTACTGGGCCCATTTAACAGATCAAGCTACTGAGGCTCAAATTAAAAAGCCAGGCTCCATGCGGTTTTGACTTTGTACAACTGTACTTAAAAATAAGTAAATAAATTTCTCTCCATGCATCCACTCAGTCTAGAATTCTTCCCAGAATATATGGATAAAAGATTGTGGAATGCTTTCGAAGAATAATCCTTAGTTTCTTACATCAGGATCATGTAGAGGTGGGGGGTTGCTGAATGGCTTGTTAAACACACACTATCAGATTCCTGGATTGGCCGAGTCAAGTAGCAGTTTCAGAGCACCAGCAGGCGATCCTGCAGCCCACCGAAGTCTGAGCATACAGAAACAGGACCATGGCAGGCAGCATTAAGTGAGAGGTCTGTTGTCCCAAGCAAGAAGAAGAGAACAAGGTGGATTTGGGAGTTTGGATGTCTGTGGCAACCCCACACCCAGCCACTCATGCCATACATGCCCATTGAATCAATATCTAGATGATACCACAAGACAATCGCTGAACCAGACATGTGTCTGGAGCTCTCGGTACCTTGCCCCTCTACGACACCATCAGCAGCTCTGGTGAGGCGCTGGCTGCAGCAGCCGGAAGTTTAGAAGTCAGTGTCTTGTGAAGCCAGGCACATCAAATTTAATTCCAGACACAATCTGCTGCTGCCCACTGCAAAAAGATCTGCTTCTTCCTCTGGGAGATGCTTCTTAATGAATTACATCGAGGTTCTAAACAAACGGCATATGGCAATAATCAACAGCTGGACAAGAAGTCAGGGGACTCAGGTTCAAATCCTGTCTCGCCACTGTAGTTGTTACACCTATGTGATTGCAAGTCACTGAGGTCTGCTTCTGCTAGCTGGGAAGTGGGCATGGAGGCGGGCATGGAGGCATTCACCGTGAAACCACTGGAGTGTCTTGAAGGAATTTCCTTCTCTACTGGTCTTTCCTGCCTTGTTTCACTCACCTGTTCATCGTTCTTCCCTTGGCTAGGATAAGTTTTTCTACCTCCCTGATTACGGGTTGAAGAACAGCTACCTCGCTGCTCGCAGTAAAGGTTGGTAATTTTCATCAAAAATTTAGAAGTCCAAAATGCTTCCAAATTCAAAATCTTCTGAGAACCTACACAGAGCCACAAGTGCAAAGTCCACTCCAGAGCTCGTGGGGAGTGAGGGTAAGGGGCAGAAGTGGTCATGGTCAGTCAAACCCAAGCTTTCTGAAAGTATTTTATAAACTTTATTTCAGGCTCTGTGCATAATATGGACACAAGACATCACTGACGTTGCTGTTTAGGCCTGGGTCTGATCTGACAGTACCTCATTATGTATATTTCAAAATCACCTGTGTTCACAAGCGTTTCAGATAAGGGATACTTTGTCTATAACAGCCAACAGGTTCCGTGTACTTTCTTGGATTATACTATTTAAATCCGTAACAAAGACTGTTGTATTTAATTGTCATAATTCTTTGTGGTAGGGCTGTCATGATTAGTCCTTTTATACAAATGAGGAAAATGAGTCACGCAGAAATTATGTAAGTCACTCAAGAGCTCATAGCTGC
This sequence comes from Peromyscus eremicus, assembly GCF_949786415.1. Taxonomy (NCBI): domain Eukaryota; kingdom Metazoa; phylum Chordata; class Mammalia; order Rodentia; family Cricetidae; genus Peromyscus; species Peromyscus eremicus. The sequence continues at coordinate 39,180,103 of NC_081434.1, read as the reverse complement.
TTTTGTTATGGATTTGAAGCAGGCTGAATGTAGAAAGAATGTCTTAGTGTCTGAATGTAAAAATAATGTCTTATACCAGCTTCTTTTATGTCTGTCCCTCTGTCTCACTCTATATTTCAAAGTAGAACTAGATTATCCCAGCCATGGGCAGGGCCTAGTGTCTTTCAATGCAGACAGAATCAGACTGTGCTCACAGAAGTGAGAACTCTAGGATACCACGGTGAATCCTACAAATGAACTCTTCATGACTCGTCATCATTCAGCCAATTGATTTCCTATAAGTTCCTTCCCACTCTTATCTGATTCCTCCATAATAAAATGAAGGTGTCTGTCTAATGTTATTTTTTATTATATTAATTGATATTTTCTAATTTCCTGGATCATGAAGTGAGAAATCTTGACCCTTAAGATGCTGTGCACATAGTAAGCTCTGAGGTCCAGTGAACAATGCTGTTTCTGCCAAGCTCCCCTTGGACATTTAACTTGAACTCATAAGTGCTTAAGGCTCTTGGAAGTTCTTTGGTGATATTACATGCTTACTCTTTTTTTATTTAAATTTTTGAGGATTTCATACAATACTGTCTTCACATAATTATCATTCCGTCCTCCCCCAATTGTTCCCAGTTTTTCCCCCTTCTACTCCTTCTCAAATACCACCTTCTTCTTTAATTATTATTATGTATATATGTACAGATATATACGTATATATACATAATACTGATATATATATATATACACATATACATACACATACACACAAAATCTACTGAGTACATTTAGTGTTGCCCTTATGTATATACGCTTAGGGCTGACCATTTGGGATTGGAAATCTAGCAGAGGGCTCATCCCTGGAGATGACTGAGTCTCCCTGTCTAAGCAGCCATTGATTACCTATAGCTCTTCATTTAAGGTGGGGCTTTTTGAAATTTCCTCCATCAGTGTTGGCATGTTGACAGGTGGTGTCATTGTTTGGGTCTTATTTAAGCAAATAATGTTGTTGAGATTTCATGGATGAAGCTTCACTGTCATGTCTAAAAGATACCATCTTGCATCCTGGGTCTCTGGCTTTTATAATCTCTCTTCCATGGTGTTCCCTGAGTCTTGGGTGTAGGGGTTGCATTGTGCACATATCAGCTGGGCTTAGGCACCTGATAAATGCTTACTCTTAACTTAGTTTCCCAAGCAGCTCCACCCACAGAACAAGCTCTATTGCCCTTCCTCCAGAAACCAAACCTCCTGTTTTAGAAACTGAAAGGCATTCAAGAGGGAAAGCTAGCAACATTCCACTGTATCCCTCAGATCCACTGACACCTCTAGGTCCCGCATCTCCTTTCCCTTTCTGTTGATAACAGCAGAACTTCTTCTTGAGGCTCTAGAGTCCATAGATCAGGGTCTCACCACTTCCTGCCTTTGCAATCACCTTATATTATTCATTTCACTTTTCTTCCCTGCTTTCAATAGGTATCCTTACCTACTGCTCCACCATGAGCCATTTAAACATGGTCAAGGGCCTCATCCTAAACAGAAGTTCTCCTTGGCTCAGGCCATCTCCTCCCAGCAGTCTCCTTACTTCTGTTCTCTCTGGGACCACTTTTCTAAGAGAAATCCACTCTTTAGTCCATATCTTTCCCATGTATTCATCCAGCCTTTTCAACAGATTTTCAGTTCAATACTTACTACTTCCAAAGCAGTTCCTGCTGGGGTCATCTATGGCCTCTGTGTCACTAAGTTGAAAGGGCAATCTGGTACTTCCTTTCCTCTCTGTAGTCTGAAGCACCAAGAATCAAGTCTTCCTTTTCAAAGCCTGCTCTTCCTATGGCTTAAAGAATGTCACTCTGCTCCCCTAGCCTGCCCTACCCTTGATGATCAACCCCCAAGATTTGTGACTTTCTATCTCACTGAAGAATATTAGAATTTCTCACAGCTACTTCTTCCATGCCCACAGTTCCAGTTACTGTACCATCTCCAGTACAATACATTCCTCTGAATACAAGCCTGCTATCTGGAACTGCCCATTGGCATTTATTCCTTGAAATCTCACATACACCTCCAATTAATCATAGCCAGAGCATAACCTCCTTCCCCAATCTGGTTCCTCTCCAATATTCCAAACAAAGTGAGCCAGATACCCTTGCATCATACACAGTATCTTCTTTGCCTGACACTCTCTTCATTCCCCCTTTACACTCATCTACCACAGCACCAGCTTCTAACTTGCTTGTACCTAACAGAGTTCAAGTATGCCCAGTCCTCTCTGCTTCTGTGTCTAGCTCTCTCATTGAAGCCACCCTGAGTTATCAGCTGCTTGACTATGATCTTATTTAGTTTCTTTCCACACTGCTCTGCTCCAGACTCTGGCTTCAATTATCCTCCACTCTAAATGGTCGGGCTGCTTCCCAGTGTTTTAGAATGAAAATAGAAATCCTTCACATGACCTCCAAGACCCTGCCCCATTACTGTTCTGGGTACAACTTGAGTTGTTTCCCAAGGGCACATATATTGGTATCTCTCTCTCATCCACAGGGTACCAGTGTGAGAGCAGCAAGATCTTAAGAGGTAGGGCTTAGTGGGAGGTTCTTAGGCAAATTTGAAGCATACCTTCAAAAGAGATTGTGAAACCGCAAGACCCCATTGCTTTTTCTCTGGTAATTTGATATCTTACACACACACACACACACACACACACACACACACACACACACACCTGCCAAGAAGATGTGATGTGCCTTGACACAGTACAGTCAGGAGGGCCCTCAAGAGATCTAAGCTAGTATTGGTGCCATATACTTTAACTTAAGTAAAACTTTTTTATATGTGTAGGTTATTTTTCTTTTTTATTTATTCTTCTCTCATATGTTACATTCCCACCACAGTTTCCCCTCCCTTTCCCATACCTCCCATACCTCCCCTCTCTCCTAGATCCACTCCTCTTTCACCTTCAGAAAAGGGCAGGCCTCCCAGATATCAACCAAACACGACATATTCAAGTTATAATATAAGACTAGGCTAGGCACATCCCCTCATATTAGGGCTGAACATGGCAACCCAGTAGGATAAAAATGGTCCCCAAAATAGGCAAAAGAGTCAGATACAGCTGCCCCCCCTGTCCTTTGTCGAGTTACCCTGCCTCTGATATTCTACTTGAGCAACAAAACACAGACAAATTCCCCATCTAGTCCCTTCCTCCTTTCGAGCTTAAATACATATGCTTGTAAGATTGAGTGAATAGACACAAAGCAAAGGAGGGCATGTTCATGTGAAAGTTCTCACAACAAAGAATTACCCAGCTGCAAGATAATCAGTATCAAGTCTAAAAAGCTTGCATCAAAACTAAAAATCAGCTAACCATTGACTGCAAACTCTAGGCTGAGGTTGACAAGATGGCTCAATGTGTAACAGCAATTTTCCCACAAGCCTGACACCTGAGTTCAGTCCCCGGGACTCTGGGGAAAAGGAGAGAACTAACTCCAAAAAATTGTCCTCTGAACATTATATGTGCACAGTAGCACTAGCACATGTGTATCTGTACACACACATGCAAACACACACACACACACACACACACACACACACACACCATATACACAATAATAATAATTTTTAAAATTAAAGGTAAAATTCCAGGATTAGGCCAATCAACATTGCATATCGTACCCATTACTTTTATCATTCCTTCAACAAAATATCTGAAAAAAGCAAATTAGGAATTAAGGATCTATTTTGTCGGCCAGTTGGTACAATCGGTTCATTATGGTGGGAAAGTCACGACAGCGAGAATCTGAGGCAGCTGCTCACATTGGATCCATAGCCAGGAAGAGAAAAAGAAGGAAGCTGGTCTTCAGACCCCTTTCCCCACACAACTCAGTACTGATCCTCACCCTATTGGATGGTGCTCCCCACATTTAGGGAGGGTCTTCCCACCCCAACTAATCCTATTTAGAAACTCCATCCCAGTCAGTTTTGATAGCTTCCTCTAGGTGATCTTAGATCCTGTCATCTGACATTCAGGACTGACTATCCCAGGCACTGACCTAGCCACTGGGATTGGTCCAGAAGTGAATACATGTCCTTAATTATCTCAAGAGGACTACAAAGCTGCACCTCTCATTTCATAGCTGAAGGAATCTCCACCCCTTCCTTCCTTCTTCCTTTCCTACCCATTGGGTGGAAATAAGAAATAAAATGTTCTACCTACTACTGGCAAGTACTTTTTAAAAAACCCAAGAATACCATACCCTAAGGATGGTACTACAAAGAGGGGAAAACACAACCCATATAATAAGGATGATAATATAGACAGGAGAAAACTGAACTTGATGGCATTGTTGAACTTCTGGATCAGCTAAACCTAGAGTCCCATACTACTGAACTTATTACATTAAATAAATAAATGCATCAATGTATCAGCTAGTTCGTCTTTATGTTACTGGAGATAATCAAATCGATCTATACAATTTTCAGTTCTTAGTTAAATGGACTTAAGATTCTAAGTATGGCTCAGACTAACTCTAGCTATCTTCTGCAGAAGGGTAAATAATCTAGGAGATGACAAGGTAGGTGACATTTTTAACACACTAAAGAATACTTCTTTTCCTGCTTCCTCTTAGGGCATTCACATATTCTCATCTTTCCAGATCCATCGCTGATACATTCAAGGTATGACAGAGGGCAGATCATTTATTCCACTAAGTTGATGACAGGTGTGCTTGTGACCCCATTACCCCTGCCTTCTGCTTTTTCCTATGGCTTCAGCCCCACACAGATACTTCCTCCACTTCTCATGCACTGAACATTAGGAACCATCTATTCCCATGCATCACTGTCTATCAGACCTCCTCTACAGGACCAGGGGTGGGAGCCAGAAGACAGCTGTGGCCACCACCTGTTTTGACTATTAGGTGTTGTTTTTTTAGACTACCTTGACACATTTGTGCTAGAGTGGCATTTGAATGATATTAGTAATATCGATGGTCATTGCATACTCGTGATAATAAAGTCAGAGCTCTGAAGGTCGTTCATATCTCACTGAAGCACAGCCCTCCCCTAATGCAGACACTATTGTAAGTCCTGTTTTCCGTGTGAGGTAATGGCCAAGGGAGGTGAAATAATTTGCCAAAGTCCACACAGCTGGTAAATGAAGCTCCTACTTCCTTGATCATAGAAAATAAAGGTAGAAAATTGGGCCCTGTGATTTATTTTGTTTTAATTAAATCAGTCTTTTCTAAAAGTTTCAATGAAAAACAATGGATATGAAAAGCAACCTGACCAAACACCAGAGGCTCCTTGGGTTAGTCAGCCCACTCTGCTTGTCTCATCCAGCCTGCAAGAATTACCAGGGCTAGATGGTTCTAGAACATTTTTGCAAAAATGTGCAAAAGAAAAAAAAGTCCTTTTTCTTTCCAGGCCGTCTCTCCTTCTCCCTCCCTTTTCTGCAAGGCAACTGTGTCTCGGCCTCAGCTTGGCTCCTGAGGGTGGTTCCCTTCCTCCACCCCAGGCCTCTTCCCCCGTTCCCAGAGAAGAGCAACTGCCCGTTGCTAACTTCCACATGGCCCTTGCAGCACAATCACTGAGGACAGCTCAGCTGCCTGCACCTTGTGATGAGAGAAGGAAAAAAAAACCCTGAAAAGCAGAGGCTTCCTGAATAGTCATTCTCCCAGCCCTGTTGGGCAACTGTCCTTTCGTCTGTCTGAGCTGTCAGCTATAAATCTCGAGTTCTGCCTCATGCTGAAATGTCAGGGTGAACTTTTAGCTGGACAGTTAAATAAACTTACAAGGTCACTGGCAAGGACAGACGCTCACGAGGCTCTGTTCTGGAACTTTCCAAGTGAAGACAGGCCCCTGTGTTAATTTGGGGTCCTACCCTTGGTTCTGCTTAACTTTGGTTTTCCAAATCTCAGCATAGTTCTCTTAAATAAATTCTAAGAAATAACTTTTCAAAGAGAGCTTTCAAGTGCATCACTTCTCCCAGACACTAGCTCTGTCTGCCAGTCAGTCCCACAAGGTCCTGCCTGCTGCAAATCCATGCCCATTTTACATCTCTTCATAGCACACCTCAACAGCATCACCCTAGTACAGTGAGTGACAAGCTCTTCCTAAAAGTGGACAGAACTGGGGCAATGGGTTAGGGAATCTCTGTTAGGCCAAATCCAATTTTTCTCATGTCAGAGAAACTTGGGCTATGGCTCAGGGAAAGGATATGAGAGCACTACAAAGGCATGAGCAACTGGAAGGGTCTTTGAATCAGCACCCACTCCTTTATGATTTTGAACTTGCTAACTAAAGTCTCTCCTTCTAAGATAAGGAATAAATACAAAAAATCTAACCTTGTTTTAGAGAGTTCTCCCCTCCCCCTCCTACAATCTCCAACTGTGATGCTTTCTGTGGTAGTTTTAATGTGATTGGCCCCCATAATCTCATAAGGAGTGGCACTATTAGGAGATGTGGCCTTGTTGGAGTCTGTATGGCCTTGTTGGAGTCTGTATGGCCTTGCTGGAGGAAGTGTGTCACTACGGGAGCAGGCTTTGAGATTTCCTATGCTCAGGATACTTCCTGTTCCCTGCAAGCCAAGGTGTAACCAGCACCATGTGTAGATGAATTGCTAAAATGGTCTTATTAAATAAAAAATGTGGAGCCAAATATAGGGGTGAAAGTATTAGACCAGGGAAATAGTGAGAGCCACCAGCTAACCTTACCTCACCAACTCTGCAGCTTCCAAATGTGACTTACTTCCTGTCTACCCATGCCTTTATTGCCTTTCTGTTCTGCCCTCTCATTGGTTATCTTAGCCTAGCTACTTCACTTCCTCTTCCTACATAGCTCTGTCACTTCCTGTCTGTCTGCACAGACCTCCAGGTCTCTATGGTTGGTACTGGGATTGAATGCATGTGTCACCACACTTGGTTGGCTCTCTTCCCTGGTGTGGTCTTGAACACACAAAGATCCTGCCAGCTTAAGGGATTAAGGGTGTGTGCTGCCTAACTTCTTGTTTACTTAAAATGGCTGGCCCTTTCTCCCTGATCTCCAGGCAAGCTTTATTTATTAACATAAAAATAAAATATCACCACATTTCAGCACAAACAAAATATTACCACAACCATGTCTGTCTGCACACCAACCATGCTCCCCACCATGATGATAATGGACTGAACTTCTGAAACTGTAAATAAGCCCCAATTAAATGTTTCCTTTATAAGAGTTGCTGTGGTCATGGTATGATACCCTAACTAAGACACAAGTTGGTACTAGGTACTTGGGTATTGCTGTGATGGCCTTACCATGTTTTTGTTTGGAGTAATATGGATTTTGGGAGTATTGGTTAGGAAAACAGTGGAATGCTTTAAGCACTACTTAATGGGCCATACCAGTAGGAGCATGGAAGACAGTGGTGCTGAATGTGATTTAGTGAACTGTAGGGATCAAGAGGTTTCAGAGGAGAAGAGTTTTAGTATGTTGCCTAGAGATCGTTCTTGTGGTATTTTGGTGATGAAAGCTGCCTTTTGTCCTTGTTCAAAGAGTCTGCCTGAGACTAAAGTGAAGAATTTTGGATTAATTTGGTTAGCAGAGGAAATCTCAAACCAGCCTAGAATACACTCTGTTATATGGTTATTAGTGGTAATTCTAATGGAGATTTAAATGAAAAAGAGCAAGCTGAGAAGGCTAAATTACAAGATGTAAATTTTGAGGAGAAAAAGAGCACCAAGAAGTAGAATGGAGCTAAGTCTTGTGTTCAAGGAGACAAACAAATTAAGAAATGGAATAAATGGAGAGGTGACCTCAGGGCAAGATCCCACCCAACTAAGTTTTCCTTCCAACTTGTGAAAAGGAACTTTGAAAAAAGCTTAGAGTTGGGTATAGTGGTGCACACCTTTAATCCCAACATTTGGAAGACAGAGGGTGGGGGAATCTCTGAGTTTGAAACCAGGCTTGTCTAGAGATCCAGTTTCAAGACAGCCAAACTGAGGCAGCAAAGGAGAGAAAACCAGGGAAGATGTAATTGAACAAGGGGACCATGTTCCAGCCCCAGAAAGCAGCAGAACTTGGCATCTTCAGCCATGTGGTTCTGGGTTTAGTTAAGGATAGAAGAAAGGAGTTATGGAATAAAACCACTGAGGCCAAGCATGTGTCGAGGTGTCCCTGATTGGAGGCCTAGTAGAGAGGCCATTGCTTGAAGCTGTGAAGTTGAAGCCCGTATTACCTTGGAGAACCCAAGATGTTAGAGATGCCAGAGTCATGGGAACCTGTGGAGGAGAGCTGCTGACAGGGAGTGGAACCAGACCAAAAGAAAGAGTGTGTTGCAGTCAACAAAGCTGAAAGGAGTTGGAGATCTGAAAGAGCATTTTGACGTCAGACATGGAGATGTAGAGTTTAGCGTTTGCCCAGCTGGTTTTTGGTCTTGCATGGGCCCAGTATTTCCTCACTATGCTCCTTTCCCTATATTTTAGAATGGTAATGTATATACTTTGCCATTATATGTTGGAAATATGTGATCTTGTTTTTTATTTTATTTTGATTTTACAGGGGATTAAAGTTTAGAGATTGCATGACCCTCAGAAGAGATTTTGAACTTTTAAACATTGTTGAGACTGTGATAGACTATGGGGACTTTTGAAGTTGGACTAAGTACATTTTGCATTATGATATTGTTACAGACCTATGGGGGACAGGGAGTGAAATGTGATAGCTTGAATGTAATTGGCCCCCATAATCTCATAGGCATTATTAGGAGGTGTGGTTTTGTTGAAGTAGGTATGACCTTGCTGGAAGAAATGTGTCACTGTGAGAGCAGGCTTTGAGATTTTCTATGCCCTTACTGTCTCAGTCTACTTCTTGCTCCCTGAAAGTCAAGATGTAGCCAGCACCGTGTCTGCCTGCATGCTGCCTTGCTCCCTGCCATGATGATAATAAACTGAACATCTGAAACTGTAAGTAAGCCACCCCAATTAAATGTTTTCTTTATAAGAGTTGCCATGGTCGTGGTGTCTCTTCACAGCAATAGAAACAGTAACTAAGACATTTGCTTTATCCACTCACTTTGAACATGCACTTTTGTCCCAGACTAGGCACCTAGGACTCTATAGCTGTACCATGTCTAACGTGGTAGCCCAAGTTCTGTTGTTTGAGCATGAACAGGAATATAGTATAACTGTGTAACCTCAAGAAGCCTTCACTTGGTTACCACAGATCTACCTGGTGGGACTTATCTGGTTCAAGAGAGAAAATCCATGATTCAGTCCTAGGTCTATCACTGGAACCCTGAAGAAGAAAATTGTTGGAACATTTCTTCTCTCTGATAAAATTGTCCTCATATTTATCATTTCCCAACATTTGAGGCATTTAGTTATTCCATATTATTTATTAGCATATACTGTGCCCTGGCAATGTTGTTGGCATTTCATATTTATTAGTGAATAATACAAACGGACTCTGCCCTTATGTATGTGATATTTGTGGAACCCAGTAGACAGAGAATGTAATGCAAATGGAGACAAAGTAGACAATAGTTATGGTAGATAAATAAATTATACATGAAAAAGGAGGGGCAATTAAATCAGGGTCAAAAGAGACCAGAAATATTGAGGTGTTAAATTGATGTTTAAAATTAAGTATTTAGAAAGGGCTCAGTGAAAAACTGATCAGATTGAGGCACCGAATCTTCACCGCTGTGAGAGGAAGATTTCCCGAGTGGCTGAGGTAAGGTGGGATGGGAGAGGATGGAGGAGACAGGAGAATGCTGATATTGGCAGATCCTTTACTAAGGAAACTGACCAGCTGTTGGACAGAGGTATCTGCTACTTTTTTTCCTTTTTCATAACCTATGTTCCATCTTTCATGGCCCCCAGTTTTATACCCTTCTTCTATACTCAGCCTGTATGTTTTAGGTAAGCCCTGTGAAATTTCATCATGCAAGTCTGAAATACTCAGGGCTGGGGAGCCTGTGCCTTGGTCCTTGTGTCTTGTCTCAAAGTAGACATTGGACCCTTGTTAATCCTAGAATTCAGTCTTTAGTTCTTCCCTGAACTTGGCCTGCGTTGAAATGTTGATGGAGCAGCTGTTGTGACAGTGTTAAGAATGAGGCCATCACAGAGAAACCCAGAGTTTAGCAGCAGAGAAACAAGGATTCCTGGCTGCATTATTTGAACAGCTGGATCCATCTCTACCTGGAGCTAGAATGCCTAGTCTTTTGGATTATGTGTTAGTAATTCTCCCTTTGATCTTGAATGACTCCGAGTTTCTCTTTCTGAATGGAGAAAGTCCTGATGACAACACTAATGAACACACACTGAGTTCTCTTTTGCAGTGGTCTTAGTGTCTTTCCTATTCAACCAAAAGAGTAGTTAATGGAGAGTGAGAGGCCAAGGAGTCCATGTGAGTTACAGGGTAAGATTTAAGAGAAATTTGGACCATAATCCTGTTGTCTAGTTTTCATACCATGATCATCTCATCTGTTCCATTTCATCTCAGTCCGTGAAAACTTTTATAGGCAAATATGGAAATATTGAGATTAGAGGTTCAATTTCAGGACTCTAGTAACTCTTGGATCTAAGCCTTCTTCCTTCTGGTAGCCTCCCTTGCCAGGGTCTAGCCCTGCTCCCCTAACATTCTGAAGCACTGGGGACCTGCTTTCCTTTGCCTGTACCTTAATTTCCCAGTGCCAATGTGAAGTTCATTACATTGTTATCCCTATTTCTTAATTCCTTCTCCCCTAATACTCACTGTGGCCTCTTTGTGAATGAAACGTATTTTATTTCCCTTGACCTGGGGTTCAGCCATGTGGCTTACCCTGACCAATGGATGGGTGTGGAAATGTCAGTGTGCTAATCTTAAACTTTGGCTTCAAGTGGCCTTGCATATCTCAGCTTGTAGTCTTGTGCCTTCAAAGACTATGCCCCAGTTGCCCTATGGGTCTCAGTAGAAAGAAGAAAGCTAACACTAGCCTTACTACTAAACTAATGCTAAACTACTCCAATAGAATCTGCACCTACTCACCCTCCACATCTACCCTAGATGAAAAAACTGCACTGAATCTAGCAACAGCAAATGACATCATCTCAAGATTCAGAAATTTGGGGTCGTTTGTTGTACAGCCGTTGCTAACTAATACTGACTTTGCGGTTTCTGCTATGCATGGCAATCCTTGGAGTAAGACATTTAGACTCTGTGTATCTGAGCAAAAAGACCACTACTTTCTTGATTGTAGAATTTCCAAAAAAAGGGGTGCCTAGTTTAACCAGAATCTCAAGTGAAAACTGAATATGGAATAAACATGCCCCAGGCATTAGATTCAAACATTTGTTCCCAAATAAAACGTATCTAGACTGTCTGCAATCTGTGTTTGCTAAATGTGCTTGCTACTCCTTCGGTACTCATTCTGACTAACTTTAGAGAAACGGGACATCCTATCACTCCTCACTCAAAGCTTTGGATTTACTATTCTGTTATGCATGGAAGAGCTACTTTCAGTGAAAGCCTAGGCCCCTTGTTGGGACACAGAGACTCCCGTTTCTGTATTCTCTCCAAATTCGTAGGCACAGAGGTAAAGAATAGAAATTGTGTGGAGTTGTTTATACTGCACATTCAGTTAAGTGAATCAATTCATTCCATTTTGTACTGGATTATGAAAATATTTCTATCCTTCATACATTGGGGGTGAAACAGAGTTGAATATCAATAGCCACGGACAGTTTCAGATTGCATTGCTCACCTCATAGGACTGCCTTTCTTACTGTTAAACTCATTAATGCCTTCAACTCCAGAATCAAACTCCTGTCTAAGATGCTTTCATTTTCATTTTTGACAAATGGGTATAAATTATTTTTCTTTAATGTTATTCCAAATTGCATTGAGTTACAATGGTGTTTTTTTCTGTAGCCTCAAAAACTTTCAAAGCTTTTCTTATCTTTCCATGGGCTTGCTAACAGCCACAACAATGCTCTCTTGGGTATATATGATCCTGTTCCAGCCAAAACTCAAGGAACTTTCTAGCAAAGAAAAAAAAAAGACTCAATAGACATGCTTATGGTCTCTGGCCATTAGAAGCCCTGGGAGGAGAGACACAATGAGAGGTTGGTGTGTGAATTCTTTGTCAGAGGGCTGGTGAGCCTGTTCAGTAGGTGGGCAAGCTTGCTGCCAGGTGTGACGACTTGTACCTGACCCCCATAACTCACAGGTTAGGAGAGAACTGGCTCTCACGAGTTGTCCTCTGACCTCCACATAGGCACTGTGCCTCATGAGCAACTCCCCCACAAGAAATAAATAATTCATTTGCCATAAAGACTCTATCAAGTGGTTGGAATACAGAGAACCAAGCAAGCCATTCCAGATTCACTTTGCATCAACGTGTTACAAACAAGCAGTATGTATCAGCTGATCCACGTGTGCTGTAGATTAGATCTCAGATGTCCCCCCAAACTCATGTGGTGACAGTTTGGTCAGAGGTGGTGGCTGTGGAAATAATTGAGCTGTGAGACCTTGCCACAGTTCATGACTAATGCATGGATGCATTCACAACTTAATGGGATATTGGAAATAATAAAAACCTCAGGAGGTGAAGGAAGTCGGTCGGTGGAGACATAATCTTGAGGGGTATGTGTGTCTTCTCCCCAGTCCCCTCTCCTCCCTTTCCTTCCCACCAGCACGAAAGAAGCAGTTTTTGTTAGCTGTGCCCTTCTGCCATAACATTCTGCTTCATCACAAGTCCAGAAACAGTGGAACCACGTGACTGGACTTAAATCTCTAAAGACATAGGACAATATCAGCATTTTCTCTCTTAAAGCCGTTCATCTCAAGTATTTCTTCACAGTGACGGAAAGCAGACTAATATAATATACAGATAGCTCTTGACCTTGACTTTGTTAGAATCCCCAAGGAAACTTTGAAAACACCATTCCCTGGGGTCTTCCTCACTTACTCTATCTCAGTTGATGGAGTATTGGCATCCTTACAAGATCCCTAAGGGGTCTAAGGTGGAAGAAGCAAGAAGAAGCAAGGACACATGTGGCAGTTTCTCAGGGGCAGACAAGGACTCCTGTAGCTCACAGAAGGGGGCTCCTCCATGGCCTCTTTTCTCAGCTTCAGCCCACACTATTAACAACTGCAAAGCCTGGGGGCTTCTCACTGGGCACCAAAGACAGGGTTTTGCTTAGTTTGCTCTTCATTGACTCATTGACAAAGAAAATTAAATTCAAAACATGATAGAGCCTTTTAAAAATGTCTACTACATGTTTAATATAGTGTAAAGCCCATGATCATCAGCCCCCCATTATCCAGCACCCTGCTGCAACAATTATGTTCTTTTTCTAGTCTTGTTTCTTTTAATTGTTTTTTATTGTTTTTATTAGACACTTTAGAGGTAATATCAGCTGTTAGATCACTCACCTATATAGAACAGCATTTTTCTCTAACACTTAAAACTCTGACCAAATGAATATAGCATGTGGTTATTATTCCAGTCATTGTTAAGTGTACAGTTCATGGCTCTTTAGACACTGGATGTGTAAACATCACTGTCAGCAGTCTTGTTTGTTTGCTATTGATACGATAAATACAACAAGCAAAGTCAGCTTGTGGAGGAAAGGGTTTATTTGGCTTACACATCCTGATCACAGTCCATCACTGAGGGAAGCCAAGACAGGAACTCAAGCAGGCAGGTCCCGGCAGCAGGAACTGAAGCAGGGGCCATGGAGGGATGCTGTTTACTGGCTCCTCCCCATGGCTTGCCCAGTTTGCCTTCTTATACAATCCAGGACCACTTGCCAAGAGGTGGCACTGCCCAAAGTAGGCTATGCCTTCCCACATAAATTAATAACCAAGAAAATGCCCCCACAGACATGCCCATAGGTCGATTTGGTGGATACAATTTCTCTATTGATGTTCTCTCAACCTTGCTGATTCCAGCTTGCACCAAACTGACAAAATCTAACCATAACTACTACTCAAATTATTGTTGACTCCCTAGACTGAAATGCTATATCTGTTTAGCATGAATTCTCAGTTCTCCTCTCCCAGCCCCTGGGAACTACTATGCTGCTTTCTGTTCCTAGGGATTTGACAATTCTAGGAACCTCATGAAAGTCACACAATATTTGTCCTTTCGTGTGTGGCGTCTTTTGTTTAGCATATTGCCATTAAATTTCACCCATGTTGCAGTATGAAAGGCCCAAGGCTGTTTTGCAGTCCAACCCCAGTGCTCTCTCACCACTAGCAGGATAGACCGACAACCCTCAATGCCATCTCTGTTGGGTCCCTTTCTCTTGGACGTCACAAAATATGTCATTTTAGAATTCACAACAGCTTCTGCTTCTTACGTAAGATCCACACAAGACTGCACCAGTACACATGCAGTCATGGGTGAGGGAGGGGTTAAGGAGGATCTGCCCCTCCCCGGGGAGCTAATGGCAGTGTCAAAGGCTACTGGAAGATAAGTCATTTTCTTTAGTGATGCATCCACTGCTGAGTTGCTCAACTCCAAGGGATAGTGTTACACCTACTCTTTTATGATTGGCCCTTGTCAAACTCAGCGGGTCACAAAGCAAAAATCAAGATCTAACCTAAAAGCCATGAACATGGGTGTGAGAAGGGAGCAGGGGGAGGTGGTGAGGGTGGGAGGCAGGTAGCTGAGGATGGAGGGATGAGTGTGACCAGAATGCATTGCGTACATGTAGGAAGTTACTAATGACCAAGTTAATTTAAAACAATATGCCATTTTACCTTTAGTCTGTTGAAAGGGTGATGCACACAAGAGCCATATTGATTGTCCTGAAATGTGTCTTGAGTTGTCTTTGAAGACTTGGTGTGTGATCTGGTGTGTGTTGGTGGGGCAGGAAGTTAACAACTGGATATCATTACTTCAGATCAGTCTCAAACTTGAGATCCTCCTGCCTCAACCCTTCTAATGCCAGAATTATAATTATGGGCCACCACACCTGGCCAGCACTGGTGTTTCTGCTGTAGCTTGTTTTATGTGTTCTCATGGGCTTGGAAATCAAATCCAGATCCTTGTGCATGCAGGAAAATGGCTCTACCCATGAGCAACCTTTTCAACCCCACTATGGCTTTTTAAAGAGGAGTGTTCTAGTGGAAGTGAGAAAAAGTAAGATTAAAATGAACAAAGGTTATGCAAGATAATATAGGCCTAGAATATAGTATGTAGCTGAGAAAATGACTCAGCTTTGAATAAAAGAGATGAAGGATAACTCAGGAACTAAGATGCAAAGACCAAACCAAGAGAGAAAGCATGAGGAACCTTTACCAAAGAGTAGGAGGGGCCCTGGCCAAACTTATAAATGTCTACCTATAGCAGTTGTGTATTTATTTCACACACACACACCCATTGGATGAACATAAGCATAGGGGGTGTTCTGTACCTGCCACATCATATGCTGGATGTGAGAAAAGCAGATCACTTGCTCCCTATACACAGGTAAAAATGATATTCAAGTGACTACAACTAATGATATAGTGAGGTGAAACCTGGTAGTTTAGGAAAAGGTCAATCTTATTTCCCATAAGGATGAGCAGGAGTTATTATATCCAGATGGAAGATTATGGAAGAACGTGTTTTCCACAGTCTTTGATTCTGTTCCCAAACTTGCAACGTAACCTAGACATCCACCTTAACCTGTTTTCTGGTGCTTTAACATAACGGCTTAGGCTGAATAATTAATATTGAAGAGAAATGTGTGATGATCCCACTTCCATTAAGTGGCTTTTTACCTTTAGTCTGTTAAGCCATTCCTGGGGGCAAGTCTTTCTATAATTTGAATATCTCTTAAAGGCCTTGCCTCTTAGTTCAGTTAAAGGAGATCAAATTTCAACGTGAGTTTGGTGGAGGACAAATTTCAGACCACAACACTGCTCTGCCAAGCACGATGCTGATGACTTCTGAGCCTATGCCATCTCTGTGTGACACTGCTTCTGCCTTGCTATCTTGGGACATATATTCTTGGAGTGGAGCTAGCATCCTCTGAGGAAATCCAAGGAGGTCCCTGTTGAAATCACCAACCATGTGAGTAAGCAGGAAGTGAATGTTCCGATCGTAGAAGACCCATCCTCGCTGACACCACATGGAGAAGAAATGAACTCTCCCCATCGAACCCTGGCAACATTACAGGTCTGTGATCAAAATAGTGCCTTCTGGCTCTTAAGCTACTATTTTAGCGGGTCCATTTATCACATAGCAATGGATGAATAAAGGGCTTAGCAGAAGATGGTACTCCTAAAGACATTCTGATTCCAGAACCCAGATCAACAGCTGGGTAAAGAACGCCTCATTGCTCAGGTCCCTACCTGAAACTAACACATCCCCAAATGTAACTATTGCCTACAAATGACTCCCAGCTCTGAGGGTGAAGAGAACCCTCTGGCTCAAGGTCATGACCTTTTCAAGGATAGCCTGTACCCAATGCCCAGTTGATGCATTGATATAAAAGCTGGAAGTCTTACTCCAGCTTGGACCAACTATAGAGGACTACCCAGGCCTTGGTGCCTGCTGTAGGGTCAGTCAAGGCCCTGTTGCTATTGCACACAAGCCTAACTTCTCTCTGTTCCCAATCTGCTTCTTTCACTTCCTCTGCAAATGCTGTTCCCGAGAGAACCAGCCCCAAACCCTTACACACCAATCGCCACTGTGGAGTCTCTGTAGGAGGCCCCTCTGCAGGGCTGCTCTGGACTGTGATGAGAAAGAATGGGGTGCTTACAAAGGTGCCCAGTTGCAGGTGCTCAGTGGCAGCAGTTCATGGGTAGGGTCAAGGGAACTGAGTGTATGTAAACAACTTGTGCTGAATGTCTACTGCGTGTTGTGAATTCAAAGATAAAAGACTACATCGGTCTAGAAAAGTTTACCATCTAATAACAGATATGGGCAAGGAAACATAAGCATTCAAGACAGAGTAATAAATATTAACACAGAGGAGGAATAGATCAGGTTCATGGGACCCTAGAGAGCCAACATTCTGAGACTGATAATGTAAAAGGTGAATTTCATGCAGGAATCAATAAATACGGCTGAAAACACAAAACCATGAGAAATGGAAAGCAACGTAGCTAGAAAAGCTGGTGGGCAAGTGGAACGTATTTTAGGTTATAGGAAAATAAAGTATTGCTAAGTGGTTTCAAGAAATGGATGATGGGGAGCTGGGGAGAGGACTTGGTGGGTAAGAGTACTTGCTCAACAGCATGAAACCTAAGTTCAAACCTCCGCCAACCCAACAAGAACTGGGCATGGTACAAGAGTTGTAAGCCCAGCTTTTAGTGACATTGATGGAGACAGGCAGATCCCATTGGTTCACTGAGTGGGCAGCCTGGTAGAAAAGGTGAGTTTCTGTTTCAGAGGGAGACTGCCTCAAGGTAATAAGTGGAGAGCAACAGAGGAAGACATCTAGTGTGTTGGCCTCTGGGTGTGTGTACATATACGTGTACCTGAATACCCATGCATGTACACATACACACGTAGAGGAAGAAATGGGTCATTTCAGTCAAATCTGTGCTTTAGAAGGATCACTATGCCCACACCTTTACAGACTGTGCAAAAGCGTGTGGCTGGAAACAGGAAACGTGTTCAGGGTTGCAACTGCAATAATCCATGTGGAAATAATGGCATTTGTCACAATCATTCCATGACTCCAAACAATGAGAAACGGGGGTTCTCTAGCCCTATTACTTGCAAACAAAACAAGCAAACACAAAAACCAAAACCAAACAAACAAAAAACCCCACAAGCCATCCAGGCTGGGCACTTTACATCAGATGTGGATCTCTGTACTGAGAGAATTGAGCAACTGGCTGATTAATCCCATCTTCTATGCAGGGGCTGAGACAGCAGAAAAAACCAGTTTGCCAGTTTCATAAGGATAAATTAGTTCCTCTCCCCCTAGCACCGTGGAGAAAGCACCAGTTCCTCAAAATGAGGACCCATGCTAACTGGACACTTTCTGCGGCACCACAGCACCCAGGCGAGTGTTGAAATATTCCAGGTGACCCCACTTTGCTCAAATGTGCCATGGCCAGTTCAAGGACTTTGTTCAAAGATGAGAACATTGATGCTCACAGCCTGCTATCAAGAACAGTTAGTATGAAGTGAAGGAATGGTTCAGAGGTTAAGAGCATTGCTGCTCTTACAGAGGAAGCAGGTTCAAATCCCAGCACCCATATGGAGGCCTATGGCCATCTGTAACTCCTGTTCCAGAGGATCTTATGCCCTCATCTGACCTCTATGGGCATCAAGCATGGATGCAGTACAATATATACATGTAAATAATCACTTGTACACATACATACATGAAGACAGCCACTTATACACATAAGACTGTAGCTGGAAGGTTTCTCCAGTCCCGGCCAGCCCCGCGGTCCCTCAGCTGCTTATAAAATAGTCATTCAGAGGCTTAATATTATTTACAAACTGTATGGCCTATGGCAGGCTTCTTGCTAGCTAGCTCTTATAGTTTAACTGAATCCATAACTATTCATCTATGTATCGCCACGTGTTCCGTGGCTTTATCTGCGTCCCATTACATGTTGTTCCTAGGATGGCAGTCTAGCATCTCTCCCTCCTCTCCTTTCTTCTCTCCGTATATCTGCTTGGATTTCCTGCCTGCCTCTAAGCTGCCTTGCCATAGGTCAATGCAGCTTTATTTATCAACCAATCAGAGCAACACATATTCACAGCATAAAGAAAGCATTCCCACAGCATAAGACCAAACAAATAAATCGTTTTTTAGAAGAACATTTAGTTTAGCCTGGGCCAGAATTTGTCATTTTTCATTTGAGTTTGTTTTGACACTTATTAGTTACTGTGTCTTGGAGTCATAGGAAAGAATCAGTGGTTGGTTGAATAAATCAATACAGAGAGAACACTCCTAGGTTGCTCTCATACTGAGTTGGAGGGGAATAATCCCAACACCAGGGCTTTGTCACTGTCCCTTGGGATTCAACTTCCTTAAGATTACAAGGTAGGAAATAGGCACTAGGAGAAGTTTGTGTTTTAGAAGCTACACATTATACATATATAACCAGACTTTTCAATCCACTCAAAACTTCAAATTCTTAAATTAAATTGACATATGAACGTGTCTTTAAAAAGTCACATAATAAAATAGATTGTGATTTTAAAAGGTCTTTCTTCTATCTTGTCTGCCTTTTCTATTTTCAGTTTCCATGGCAAAGCAGTCAATCACTGTTTCTAGTTTCTTGCTCTTTGCAATTATGTCCTATGAACATGTGAAAGAATGCATATAAATATGTATTGCATATATGGCAGCATAACACCCTATTCAAAACATTATGCATCTCACTTTTAAAAAACTTGTGTTATAGACTTTTTTGGTGTTAACACATGTAGATCATTTAAAAAGCTCCCTCCTGATGAATGCTGAGGTTGTGTCCAATATTTCATTACTTAAATAATTCGGCAGTGAATACCCTTGTGTGCAAATGTGTTTTTTTTTTAATCAAGCACGTAAGTTTATATAGAAAGCATGAGATGACTGCATGAAGAGATACGTGCTTTGAAATGTTTTGAAGTATACTGACAGAATAGTATCGCAGTTTTTCTCTTGATGCTCTTCTTCCTCAGTCACATACGGTTTTCTACTATAAACATTTGTGTCACTTGATCTGGGAGATGCCCTAACTGTAAAAATGTGATCTGTCCATCTGCAAAGGTAGATCGGAAGTGTTGAGGGGCGGACGTATCTAAGAGCGGCCCTCCCTCACTGACAAGTGTAAGTGATAAATGAATGTCCTGGCTTGTCTTTTGGTCAGAGTCTCTTCTGTTCCATCTCTTGAAGGTGTCCAGTGGCGTTGAGCCGCATATTATCATAAGGAAAGTGTCTCATTAGAAAGCCTCCTGGATCCTTCTCTTCCTCCTTTCTTCTGTGTTCCCTAACCAGGACTCCTCGGGCTCCCCTCTCCAATCAACTATTTTTCTTTCTAAACTTGTCTTTCAAGATTTGTGCATTGAAGACTCAATTCCCAGTGCAGTATCAGAGGCTAGGACCTAACAGGAGATGCACAGGTCAGGGGAATTTCATCCTTGGAGTTCCATTACCTCTTACCCTACCACCCTGTGCCATATTAAAAAAAAAAAAAAAAAACCGCTAGAAGGCCATTGCAAATGCTGGCACTTTGAATTTGGATTTCTCAGCCTTCAGAATTGAGGAAGAAATCTAAGAAGCCATAACAATTTGTATAACCTGCAGCCATGTCTGTCATCCTATTTTATCCCCACTCAACTCACTGACATTGTTCACTCATCCGTTCACCTCTTAACTCATTCTATCAATACCTGACAAGCATGCCTATGCCAGATACCTCTCTGGCCTCTGGATTCCATCAGCTGGATCCCCAGCCTCCATTACCTGCGCTCTGCCCATCTTTAAGTTGAGCCTCTCATAGTCCGTTTCCTAATTTCTATAGCCAGTTGCCCAAGGTCTGCTATTTTCTACAGAAAGGAGGTTTATTTAACTTGGTTTTAGAGGTTGAAATTCAACATCAGGTGGCCCCATCCTCTCACCCTTTGGAAGTGCCTTCTGACTCAGCCATACCATGGCAGATGTGGTCACAAGGTAAAGTCACGTATGGGGGTAAGGTCATACATGAGACAGAAAATGGTTTATAATCACTTACTGTCCGGTAACCAAGTCTCTCGTAACCTAAACTGTTCTTGCAAATTAGGTATCAAGCCTTTATAATCTAATGCTCACACCCACTAAGCCTACCTCTCAATAGCAGCGGGAATCAAGTCTCCAGAACGTGAGCCCTTGAGGGACAAACTTTACCATTGCAACATTAAATCTGCCTTTAAGGGAAAACAAAACGCCAATACTGTTACATAGTCAGAGGGAAAACATGGAAGAGGCATAGTCCTAGCGAGAGCAGCACGTGGATGAGGGCAGCAGCAGTTTGCAATCAACAGCAACAATACTGATTATCAAACCCATCTCACGCTTGCTAAGGGAGAGTGGGGGTGCTGAAAAGCACAGAGCTGTTAGGTCTGTGGAAGAGGTCAGGGGGACCTGGGGCAGAAGATAATCTTTGGAGATTTTACTTGCTGATGTAGGGTAGAGTCTGGTCCAAGACAAAAAGCAACTGTGTACTAAGCAATTTTGTCATAAGGCTACAGACGTTCTGCGGTTGTGATTTATGGACATGTTTTTGTTTTGCAGATGGCCTGTTTTCATAGTAAAGAGTTTCATCCCCAGAGCACTCATTAATGGAGGTATTATTGTTATAAAACAGAAAGAAAGTCATTTCTACCCTGTCTAAACCCACTCAGCCTCCTGTGTTCCTAAACCAGGGCTGCACAGCATTGATGGAAGGAAGTCTCTCAATTCTTTAGCTTAACTATTAACTATATCTTCTCCCTCGGTGCCCCTTTCCTAACAGCTATTTGAAATGTCCCCCTCTCTTTTCAGCTCATCATCTTATACATTCTTCCTTGCTTTAAGCATAGGATCCTGTTTTCTTTTAAGAAAAAAAACCTGAGCAACCAAAACATGAGCTCCTCCATCCCTAAACTTTTCTCCTCAGCTGCTCTCCCTGTGGCTCACTTCTTTTCTCTGCTCATCCCCAACTCAGGCAGTTCTTGCCTCTCATTCTTCTTATATCTTGTGCTTCTCAGGACTTCTCTGCATTTCTCTGACACTATCTGAGAAATATCCCCAAGCTCAATCCATATTGGAGTTAAAAGGCTTTAATTCTAATTCCCTGTAGCTGGCTCCTCGTTTCTTTAATAATCTCTCCACTGACAGAACTATTACCACGGCCTCTGCATTATTTCCCAACTGCCTATGTGTTTGTCTATTCAACAGAGCATAGATATAATCTCCTTTTCCACATCCTCAATTCTAATAAACCTCCACCTTACTCAATATCTCTTATCAGTGCTCTCAGAGATACAAATGTGCTATAGACTGGGAACTTGTTAGACATGAACTTGTTGACCCCATCCAAGATCTGCTGGAGGGGAAGCCCAGAAATATCTTGGGCAATTCTAATGTACACTTTTAATTTAAGTTCCATATTGTTAACCTTCCCTTTTTCTCTAGGGGAGGTGTGTGTGTGTGTGTGTGTGTGTGTGTGTGTGTGTGTGTGTCCCACACATGAGTGCCTGGATGTGAACATACATGCGTGTATATACAGAAGCCAGAGCAGGATGCAGAGTGTCTTCTTCTGTCACCCTCTGCCCTGCTGTCTTGTGACAGGGTCATTCACTAAGCAGAAGTTCACCTTCTGGGCTTGTCTGGCTGCCCACCAAGCTCACGGGTTCTACCTGTGTCCACCCTCCAACGCTGGTGTACAGGCACTGGAGCCATGCCTGGCTTTTAACGCAGGTGCTGTGGTTTTAAACTCAAGTCCTCCCGCTCGCAGACCAAGCACCCTTACACACTGGGCCATCTCCCTGAGCCTCCCTTCTGCTCTCTGCTCTTTCTTCTGCTCTCCTTTCCTCTGCATTCTAAGCAGTTTTTCATTGTGTCTGCCTTCTGACCATTCATCAGATATGTTTGGTCCCTTGGTTCTAGTCTTACGTTACCTGTTCTGTCCACGTGATTTCATCTGTCCAGATCGCTTCAGTTACAACTTGTATTAGCCCAGATTCTGTTGCTTGTAAATGACTGAAAACATAGAGTTAAGCAAGAGTGAGCAAAATTAAAGACAAGACAGATGTTTTTAACCCCTGTAACATGCCTGCCTTGATCAAAGGACTTAAATAAGGTCACCAGGATCTCACTATATTCTTTTCATCTCCCATCTCTGTTTCCATTTGAGTTGGCATTACTTTTAGTCCAGGTCCCTTTAGATGGGACCTGGAAGCCTCCAAAATACATGCTCACACTTCTGGGCTCTACTAAACCATCATCGATGTCGACAGTATAGAAATGTTGACTTCCTTAAGCTGGAGTCACACCACTATGTCTGAAGGTAGGCATGAGGAAAACTTTACTCACTATGTGACAAGTATTGTTCTTGGTTCTCAAATACAATGGGGAACAAAAAGTCCCTAGTCTCATGGAGCTGATATTCCAGAGGGAGATATAGATAATAAACAAAAGAAAGGGATAAATATAAGCTGTTGAATACTTGCATTGAAGAAGGACAGTGCAATGAAAATGGACAGGAGCACTAAGGGGAGGATAGAGATTGCTTCCCCAAGAATATTGAGATGGTGCTAACAGCAGGTTAATGGACTCTTAGTAGACAAAGCCAGTAGGAATCCACTATAATTACAAGCTCTACTTCTTACTGTTCTACCCAGTTGTCTAGTGGACACCATTTCTTCATATGGAAATGGAAACGTCTCAGACTGTAGTTAGTACCTTTCTTCCCTCAGTTTGTTTTGTATTTCTTTTCTTGAAAAAGGTTTTCATACATATTTAGTAGGAGTCAGTATCTCTGTCCTCTCATCTTGAAGATGATAAATATAAATAGAAGAATGGGAACTACAAAAAAAATCGGAAAAGAGTAAAACATCAGGAATGCACATGTTGCGAACGTTGAAGATCCCTGGAAAAGGGTGGGCAGGGCAGAGAGAGGTCTTCCTGATAAGTCCTCTCCAAGGAAGCGTTCTGGGTAAAATCCTAAATTTAGAGATGATGGGCTTTGTCCATTTCTTCTAGTTTCCACCTGGTAGGCATATAAACAGGCAAAGGAAATTGTCCCAGCTAAAGCCACTTACCAAATCCTGCTAATTTTACCTTTTTAATATGCCTAGGATGTTCCCCGTGGCTCACATAGCTGTGGCCACTTCTCTAGTCCATGCCCAGCCATTGCTCTTTGTTTTTGTTGTTTTTCCAAACCTTTTATCTGAACTCTATCAAAGTCTTCTTTCCTCTAGTTTTGTCATCTCTTTGAATCCTCTCCAAGTTAGTCCTGAAAAGGTCTTTGATTTCTAGTTGTACTGAATGAAGGCTGGAGCCATCCAGTCAAATCTCTGAAGGGAAGCCACTCAGCCAGGTTATGCTTTCTCCAACTTCAGCTGCTCAAGTGCAAGGATGAAGCTGGCAGAAATTGAGTGGGGTTCACATTGACAAAAATGGGGAGAAAGGAATGGACAAAGTAGATCTATATAGGAGCTGGATTAAATGAGCGAGTCTTGGGATTCAAGTTGGTAAATTGGCAACTGAGACCACAAGGAGATTATGAACAGGGAGGCAGAGTAGCAGCAAACAGTGGGGACCCCAGTGATGATAAAGGAAGATTGGAGATGGATTACTGTATGATAGAACATATGAAGTGGGATAGTTTAATTGGAGGTTTTGGAAGCAATGCAGCTAGAAGTCTAGAGTATAAGAATTGAAATTGAAAGCTGAGGTAGGGTGGAGAAACAGAAAATTAAATGCAAGCAGATAAGG
This sequence comes from Peromyscus eremicus, assembly GCF_949786415.1. Classification (NCBI taxonomy): domain Eukaryota; kingdom Metazoa; phylum Chordata; class Mammalia; order Rodentia; family Cricetidae; genus Peromyscus; species Peromyscus eremicus. Next base: position 39,155,759 of record NC_081434.1, on the reverse strand, counting down.
GAGATGAGAAGATACCTGGCCATGTGACTTTGTAGATGGATACTAATGTAATCAAGAACATTAATAAAATCACTGATGAAAGGAATAACAGTGTCTAGATGATAAGTGTTTAATGAAGGTGTGTACTGACAGAGAAGACCACAGATAAGGGCATCTGTGGGAGGAAGGTGGTCTGTCCCAACAGCTTGCAACCCAGAGAAGTTAGAGTTAGAGTTGTAGAAGGACCAGAGCTCATTTGAAAATAATCAGAAAATGAGAAGATACCTATCTGTCCTCTCCAGACTCTGTATATGTGAGATACAAAAAGAAAAAAAAAAACCCAAGATGGATAAAATCAATAAGCAAATGGGTCCCAGAGCAAAAACAGGGAAGTAGGAGCAGATGAAGAAGTGGGAGATTTTGCTGATGATGTGCTATGAGTTCCAGAGAGCAGAGTGAAGAGGGCTGGGGGAGGTGCAGATGAAGACAGACTAAGAGATGTGCAGGATAATACCGAGGGTCTCCGGGGTGAACTGTAAAGAGAGATCAAGTGACGCAGAGTTCACCTGTGTGAAGACAATGAGTGGTAGTTCTGACTGCAGCCTCCCTTTCGATATTAGCATTAAAGGCAGTTTTGGGGGGAAAGAGGAAGGGGTGGAAGACAGCACAGTCTTGCTAGGACACATGAGGAGCTCAGGAGTTTCCTGAGGAAAACACAGCAATGTGTACCATACTCACAGTGAACTGCGGCCTTCTCAGGGACTGTTTCCATTCTTAAGGGAGATCGGCTTCCTGAAGTAAGCCAGAGGAGAGAAATTTGGAACCACTGAATCCTGCCTCGTCCAGCCCCCATTTTATGAGTCCACCCCATTCTTCTGCCCCTGTCTCCACTCCAGACAGCTCATCACCTAGCAGGGGTGTCCAACCCTTGGCCCACAGGTTGTGAGAACATATATACATTTATTTCACATGGCATTGCAACACCTTATCATTTACAAAGTTCATGTTCAAGAACCACACACACACAAAAGTTCCATAGTGTTTTATGTATGTTTATGACATTGTACTGAGCCATATTCATAACAATCCTGGACCAAGTTAGCCTGCGTGCTATAGAATAAACTTGAAAGCATTAACAATACAACCAAAATTACAGCTGAAACTATAATTACCAAATTGTCAAAGTCAATGCCAATGATCATCCCTATAGTTAATGTCATAGCCTCTAAATTATACTAGCATACATAACAAAGGCTTGATATGTTTTTTTTATGATTTTGATACCTTTAAATTCTGTGAGGCAACTATCAAGGTTGAATATTTAAATTCAGTGTCCCTGTCAGAGCAGTGAAAAGGATGATAGATTTGGTAGCAGATGGTACTCCCAAAGGCTTGCAATCATATGTGTTAGCTGGATTATTTCACAAGGCTTAAATAAATTTGAAGACATTGAAATCAATTCAGACAGGTCACCTTGGCCTTGACGCAACTTTTCTACAATGACAGGTCATCAGGAAACTTTATGTACAGATGGCACATTGCAATGGATTCCAGCAAGAGGCTTTGGAGGTTAGCAATTTGTGTTACATTTGTACAAATACCCTCATAAAAAAAACATTATTCTGTTAGCATTTTTTTTTGTGCTAACTCTAGGAAGTGGGTATTGATATATCCTAATTTGTCAAGTCAGAAGAGTCTAGAGTTGAGATAATATGTTCAAAGCCCACAGCCAGTAGCTCTGTTGGAATTTCTTCCTGGTCCCTTCCATGTTTATTCTGAGATGAGGTTATGCTATGTAGCCCATGCTGAACTCAACTCCTGGTCCTCCTGCCTCTGGTTCTTGAGTTCTGGAATTATCATCATGGATCACCACAACAGCCTCAGTCTGTCTCAATCTGAGACAGACTGCAAGGCCAAAAAGGACAGCTGCCATGCTGGAGGCCAGAGAACCCCAGTCATGCCTGGAGGTCTTATCCCAAACTTGCTAATACTTACTTTGGGGATCTTGTTTTTCTTTTATTAACATAACACTTTACTCTCTGTCCTTGAATTATCTTGAAGCTTGGCGTATTTCTCAAAAGTCTGTTTTAATCATTCTTTTTATTGTAGTGTGGCCTCATTTCTGAGTGCAGAAAATCTAAAAGAAATACTTTCCCCAACAGTTCCCTACCCTGTTTTTCCATAAAGAGCAGCATTAGAGAACATGAAATACCCATTTCTTCTTCCTTGTTCTCATGCCCAGTTGGGGTCATTGTACCCAATTATTATGTGCGTTAATTCTTTATCACCTCTCCCTCTCTCCATGTCCATGAAATATGGAATTAATAGAAAGTTGGACTTTATACTGTTTCCAGCTCAAGGTTCCTTCCAGTTAACACTTCAACAGTCTACAAGCATTCTGGTTTTTAAAATTAGAATGCACAGTACCAGATTTCCTTTCTGCATTTACACACATACCCTGTGATTTGGTTAATCCTTCTCTTTCCACCTCCCTCCATCTCCACTCCCTCTCCACCTGTATGGTAAACCCTCCAGTATTCCGCCCCCCACTGCCATGTCACATGTGTGCCCCTACCCTCTCCACTGCCCTCCTGAGGTGTCTTTTGTCACTCTTGTGGCCCCTTTTTAGTTTCATGACCTTTACCCACATTTGCTCCCATGTAACTGCATATATATATATATATATATATATATATATATATATATATATACACACATATATGTATGTGTGTGTGTGTGTGTTAGAAGCAATAGCTACATATGACAAAGAATATGTGGTTACTTGTCTTTCTGAGTCTGGGTTAGTTCACTTAACGTATTTTTCAACTTGATTCATTTTTCTGCAAATTTCAGCTCCACATTTTATTATGACTGAATGAAATTCCATGTGCATATGTACCACATTTTCATTACCCATTTGTCAATTGATGTACATCTAGGTTGGTTCTATTCCTTTGCAGTTGTAAGTGGAACAGCAATATACATGAAGATTTAAATATCTCTGCACTAGGGTACATAGTCCTTTGGGTATCCCCAGTGATGGTATAGTTGGTCATGTTGTAGTTCTAAACAACTTCCACACCTACTTCCTTACTGGCTGCACCCAGTTTAATTATTTGCACCAACAATGAAAAATACTTTTTCCTTCCCTACAGCTTGCCAATATTTTGATTTTTCCCCTTAATCATAACCATTCCTACTGGGGTGAGATAGAAATCAAAGTATTCTTACTTTGCTAAATTATGGTTAAAAATGTTAAATGCTTTTTAAAGTATTTACTTTAAAAATATTTATTGTCATTGTGTTTCTTTTTGATTTCAAAGTATCAAAAATGCTCTGCTTTTGACATTGGCCTGAAATGATCTTCCCTGGCTGCAGGTATGGCCTTCTGCTGCTCCTGTCTCCCCAACCCAAGCAACACGAAGTTAGGAATTGTTTAAAAATGTTGGGCCTCCATGTTCCTAGGCTCTTCCTTGAGGGCAGGTGCACAGGCTTCACCCTGAGAAGGGAGGATGGTTGTGGGTTTCGGATTTTGAAATCAGTGTTTCCAGCACTCAGGATTAAAATAAAAAGAAGAATGCCTTTGCCTTTGTCTTCAGGGATATGAATTTTGTGAATTCCTCTAGCTCAGTGATTCTCAACCTTCCTGATGCTGTGACCCCTTAGTACAGTTCCTCATGTTGTGGTGACCCCCATCCGTGAGATTATTTTCGTTGCTATTTCATAACTATAATTTTTCCACTCTTGTGAATCATAATGTAAACATCTGAAATGCAGGATGTCTGATATGCACCCCCTGTGAAAGACTCGCTTGACCCACAAAGGGGTCAGGACTCATGGGCTGAGAACAGATGCTCTAGATGTCTAAGAGTTTTAGAAACCGCCTGGCTGATTATCACTTAAATTTGTTTGTTGTAATTCTTGTTTTCCACAATAACTATCTACCTGCTTCTAACAAAATTTTGGCACAATTTCATAAAATAAATTATTATTTGTTACTATGGGCCAAGATTATCATAGTTATGAAGTATTAATACTTAATGTATTAATGATTTGTATTCTAAATTTTAATAAAAAATGAATCAGTAACTCAAAGAAATCAAAACTACATGTTAAAAAAAAAAAGATGTCTATGGTCATAATGTGCTGACCAGAGAATTGACTGCACACTACAGTAGAGCATCACAACATCCACTTTTAAGTGGTACTTTGGATTCTCCACCTAGAAGGAAAACGCTTAATTTCTATCCTATTGCAATCAGATGTATAGAAATTCTAAGCACTCATAAACCAACTCTTATAATGTTAAAACTTTAAAATGTAAAAAGTAAGTGGAAAAAGTTCAACAAAACAATGGTGTGGCCGGGCGGTGGTGGCGCACGCCTTTAATCCCAACACTGGAGAGGCAGAGCCAGGCAGATCTCTGTGAGTTCAAGGCCCAGCCTGGACTACAGAGTGAGTTCCAGGACAGGCCTCCAAAACTACACAGAGAAACCCTGTCTCGAAAAACAAAAACAAAAAAAAAAAAAAAAAAAAAAAACCAATGGTACGGTTACTGGAAGGAGAGAATGGGGAAGCAGTTAGCCAGGGCAGAAGAAGGAAACTGGGGGAAGTACATGGTACCTATGTGAGAATAAGGATGCTAAAGGAGAGGGAGACTAGGGATTCCGGTTGCTGAGTCAACATTCACAGCAAACGCTTTCCCCTTTGTGTTTCTAGGAGGCATCTTATCAACGTGGTTCAATGCCATGACCATCTCGGCACTTGGTAGCAGGACATGGTGGCTGGGAACGGTACTTGTGAAAGTGTGCGGATGGAAGTGATGGCATTTAGGACTTTCTATCCCCAAACATGGTACCGTGGCATTTTAAGAAACAGTAGAAGCTGCAGGTCTCTCAAACCCCACCAGTTTGCTTGGCCAGGCCGCTATTGCCGCTTGGTTTTACTCGGTCCATTGTGGTTAGTACTTTTTGAAATTATTTGTTTCTTTTTTATGCTTATTTTCCAGCCTCAGCTTCACTACACACACACACACACACGCACACGCACACGCACACGCACACGCACGCACACACACACAAAGACTCAGACATACCCCCTAGACTATATGCTGTGTGATGTCTGTAACGCTGTCCTGATCCTCATGGGATCCTCCGTGTCTGCAGCTCCCACCTACCTGGCTTCATCTTTCATCTCTTGACAGTCATGGAGGAAAACCTGAGTCATCAGGCAGAAGAGTAGCAGGATTGAGGGAGGTGGGTTTCTCAAACAGGACTCAAGGGTGAGCCAGGGGAAGAGGCTGGCACGGGGTCACACAGTCATCAGACAGTGTTCTGGTGCTCCTCAGGGGAGGGCCTCAACCACATTGTGGGGTGCTGTGAGTATAAGATCTTGACCCAGAGCCAACTTGCTTGCTTTCTCTCACTAAACTATCAGTGGCCGCCAGCTCTTAGGTGGGCTGTCCTGTGCCTTCGGGAACCAATTGTTTGGACAGATATGTCACAAGGCATTGCCGGTGTGTAGGACAACTCCATAAACATGAACTGATAAAGGCGGGAATGATGCATAGAGGAGTGAACTGAGTGGTCATCCATGGCCCATTGCAGACAGAAAGGAATCCGTCCCACACATTCCAGACAAAAAGGAACTGGTGGGGGAAATATCAAAAGTGGATACAGAGTGAATCTGCACATATGAAATGTAAGTAAATCTTAAGTTTCTTTAATGTAAGATTTAATATCTTTGCCTCTGTGTCATTGGTTCCTAAGGAATACTCCCCTGTGTCCTTCCTTCTCAGGTCAAACTTTGATCAGGTGCCATTGTAATCTTGCTTAAAAGCATAAATGAATATAAAAACTAGCAATAGCAATTTACCATAGGGTATGTAGTTCACCTGATATGTATCCATTCTTTAGTATGATTAGTGAGTGAAGAGCTGTCTTCCTGCCCTGTAGAGAAAGTTCTATAGAGGGAAAAAGAATGTGTATTTTTATTATTTATCTAGCTCTTGGTATGTTGCATATTATGAATAGTAACTGTTTTGTGAATGAAACCATGGGTAAATGTATAATTGAGTGCATATGTATTTGCACACATGCGTGTAAAAAGACAAAGTACAGACAAAGAGGAAGTGATACAGGAGTTCACAGGGATAAACCATCATTTCTAGCTTCTGCAGTGTATGCGGGATGTCTTGGGGCATGTTGCAGAAGAGGTAACAGCTTCCACAGTGTATGTGGGATGTCTTGGGGCATGTCGCAGAAGAGATATAACAGGAGGTTTGATGAAACCCAGGCAACAAATATGCTAATCTTTTCATCTAGAGAATTGGAGGCCAGGTGGAGATGAAAAATCCTTTAACAAGAGCTAAAGGTACAGATAGGACAGTGTAGTTGCAGTCCAGGTAGTCGCACAGTATGGCCGAACAATAGATGAGTTATGTAAAGACCTGCTCAGGTCAAACTTAGCAGCAGAGTGTGAGATGCTCCACTGATTCTATAGTGTCCCCAACAGAAAGGTTGATGGAATTCAACACATCACAAAGAACATTTTGAAGCAGGTTTCTGTGGTCTAGAAATCTTCATGTCGTGTGCTTTATATAAATGTGAGCATTCTTGTGTGTGTGTGTGTGTGTGTGTGTGTGTGTGTGTGTGTGTGTAGGCCAAAGGTCAGCATTGGGTAGCTTTCCTTGATCACTTTATTTTTTAAGTCAGTGTCGCTCACGGATTCAGCTACTAGCCATCCCCAGGGATCCTCCCATCTCCACCTCCCCAGCTTTGAGATGAAAGGCACATGTCATCTGTCTGGCTTGTTACATGGGTACCAGGGATCTGAACTCAGATGTTCTTGTTTGAGCAGCATTTTATGAGCTGAACCATCTCCTCAGTTTCTGATATACTATATGCTTTTCTTTTGTAAGACAAATCAAGCGTATTTTGCCACCAGCCTATTATTAGCACATTAGCAAGAGTGTAAGCGCTAACCTTTCAAAGAAACAGCCACATACAAAAGGGAAGAGTCACTTTTTTATTATTTTTTTAAGCAGAAGCATAATTACTTATACAAAACATACATTCTCGTTAGAGGAACTCATTAGAAGTTGCTTACAGCTAATAGAAGACAGTCTAAAATTGAAGCCTCAAATCAATGCCTCTTTTTCTGAAGGTGTGGGCCCTTAAAGGGTCTACTTCCACACTAGTCTGTCACTCAGTGGTACTAGAGAGAGGATCCATGTCAAATTTGCTTTCCATCCCCTAGGCCTCCTTGACAATGACCACTCAGTTTGGCACCAGAGGGGAGGGCGCTGCTGCAAGGCTCAGGTGGGACAAAACTATCCAAGAGGGACAGTTGAGTTCTCTTGTACTATCTCGATTGCTTCTTTCTCCCTTTCCTTCTTTCTTTTCTCTCTTTTTCTCAATACCCTCCTCACTTTTTATTTGGTTTGTTTTGGGAAAAAAAATTACACTTACTTAGCTGGAAGAATGAAACTTAACATTAGAATCTCAAATATACCACATTTCAAGTGTGTCTCTGACTCGATTTCTGAAATCAAGCTTCCTGGCCAAGACAAAAAACTTCTCCTCTGCTCCCAGCAAAGAGTTACAGCGTCATGAACATCTGGAATACATATTCAGCTTCTTTACATGACTCCCATAGACCTAATCCCGTTGGGTTCTCGGACTATAAAACGTGTTAACATAGTTACGCCACACACATGATTTTGTCACATAACATTTGTTTAAGAGGGCCAGCGAGAGGCCCGTTTAAGGTGATGAGACAGTTCAGGGTACCCATGCAGCCCCGTTGGCCTTTCTGACTCACTTTACGGACTGAACTAACTTGCAGGATCCTGGGGCTAAGTTATTCTCCAGGTAGTACAGATTAATAGCTGTCAGAGTTTGTTCTACAATGGGGTGACCCCAGCTTCAGCATGAGTGATGGGGCTGCCCCAGCACAGAGCTGCATCCTCCCATCATTCATTGAAGTCATGGCTCTCCCTTCCTAAAGAAAATTCCCCTGGGTAGGGTAAACGCAGTGTTAGTATTGGCATGCTTGTGACATGGGTGCCACTGAAATACTTCACAAGGGTTCAGTAGAGACCCTGTGGGAATGTTATCCATTAGCTGCAGAAATGCATGGGGATGGCCCTTGGTGCAGAACACTGATAATTGTCATTAGATAGTTCTTTGTGACCTCACTTAACATCTGCTCTGGGTTGATTCCTCCCACTGTGAAGATTCCGTTCAGTCCCCAGGGCCTTTGGGCTTTATGTCATGCTTGTTTTATATTGGGTCATGAGAGTAGGTTAGTTGCTCTGTTGGGCTTGTGCTTACGGGCAACACGTGGCAAGCTGTCTATGATTTCATTTGCATTATCTGCTCAATCCCCAGGAGTTAGAGATTTGGTAAGGGCTAGGTGTCAGGAGGTTTGACCTGAAAAGACCCTTGGTATAAACAGAGGCCCCCACTTAGAAGCCTCAGGCTCCTCCCAACTCTGTAAATTCTACAGTCATCTCGGGATGCCTCTTGCTTTGCCAACCAGTGGAGTGAGATTAACAACCCTGGCACCTTGCAGAGGAGCTCACCAAGGCCAGGATGTGGGATCACTACCTTGATGGGAGCCAAAGTGGGCAGAGAGCCTGCCAGTTGGGTTGGCAGGACTCTAACTCCAGTAAGATCCAAATCTGAAGTCACCATTTTCCTTGGGAAGAACCGGGGATGTGAAGCCAGGGTTGATTCCAGGGAGCTAGTCAAGCTAGCACTCATTAGATGGGAAAAGTAAGAAAGGAAGGAGTCGGGTGCAGAGGGGCAGCAAAGAATACCCGGACTCTTCAACCTTAAGAAACCCAAAACAGCAAAACAAAGACGGTGTTTGCTGGAGCCGGGCCCTCTGAGAAGTGGGCTAGTCATCGAGTGAGCCCACATGTCTGAACAAAGCTTATCTAAGTCACGTTGGGGGTTCGCAGAGTGCTGCTTAGCATTGGAGCTGCTTTACTGCAGCTCCCCATACCTAAAGATCCAAGAAGACTTTCCTGCAGGAAGCCCAGGAAAGCACAATGCTCTCTAGTCCACGTTGAGCTTCAACTGAGCTTTTGGGTTGCGCTCGTCCACCTCTTCCTTCTGGAAAGTAATTGTCTAATTGTGCTGCTCCGAGAGCTTGCTTTGTTTTATTAGAAGCAGCCCAGTATGAGAGAAGGTCTGTCTGAACCAGAATGAATAACTAGATTAAATCTGGGGTCTGTAATTTACTCTCCATACATTAGCAAAAGCACTTAACTTCTCGTAGCTTTCTTCCTGTGTCTCACAAGGACTTCAAGAGTGTTATATATTCCTAGAACGGCACTAAGCCCTTTTTAGTGAAAATGAAAATAGAATATTCCATTAAAGCACACGAGAATTAAATGAGATCATTAAAATAAGATGAGATAAAGAATTGGATATAATATGCATTCACTCGTGGTAGTGGTAGTATAATTATTAACTGACCAATCCTACTGAACAGCCATTAAACACCTAGATGTATACTCAGAGCTAGGGATGTGTGGATAAACAGTTATGACTTAGCTATGACTACACTATACTGGGAACTAGCAACAGACGAGGCTACTGAAGAAGGGGATGCTTTGAAGGTTAAGAGGAGGCCTTAAATGGACCAAAGGACAATGAGGACCCACTTCATGTGCCTGAAGAAGTGTGAGACCCTTGAACATACAATGTTATGGAAATAGCTTCAGCAATCGTTCATTGGCTGGATTCCTTGGGTGGGAGGGAGACTGGTTAAAAAAAATCCACACACTAATGAGGCACTCATCGACCCACTGGAGAAGGATGGAAGAAAACAGGAAGGAAAGGAGTGTGTCTTAAGAATATTACAAGAGAGTGGAGGAATACTGGTGAGGTATGATGAGTAAGTACACAGAGATATCACAGAAGCAAGCCGAGACTAGCCTCACCCTTAGAGAGGTCCAGAGCCCTTGAAGAATAAAGAGGAAAACTGAGAAAATAAGTATGCACCCACAAAATGGACATAGCTACTAGAGTGCCAGCTGACATTAATAACAAGAGTGTATATAGCACCTAGCAGCAGAAAACGATGTTTTGATTAACTGTTGTAATACCTGCTCAGTGGAAAAGAAAACAGAAAATGCAGAAAAGCATTATGAATGTTAATAGTGTCTTGCCCCTCTCCTACTCAAATTGTCATGATCCAAATAAAGCCAGGCACAAAGTCATCCTCTGAAGGAAAAGGATGTGGAAATGTCTGTCTTCATTGGCCTTACCCCAAATCCTACCTTAGGCTTGCAATTTCTCTCCACTGATCCAAACAGCAGATTGTGTTATGAGGGAATGAACACACTTCCTCTCGTCTAGGGAAAAAAAAAAAAACTTAGCGCAGATGTTTAAGTAGGTGCTTGTGTGCATGTGTTTGAGTGGTGTGAATGTGTGTGCTTTATGCATATTTATTTCCTCCTGCAGAAAAAAATTTCAAAACACTGTCACCAGGAAGCAGCGCCTTTGTAAAATGTTAATGGTATAACCAAAGCAAGTGCCACAGAGGGCTTCCTTTTAGCCAAACCAAACAGTAATGAGTGAAGGGACCAAGGACTTGAGAAAAATGCATAGACAAAAACTTAAAATCACAAAACACGGGCCGTTCACTTGAGATTTCATTTTGTAACTCGGAAAAGATTTTTATTATCTTGATGATTCAGTTTTAGTGAGGGTACTTTTGAGAGCCCTTGGTGACATGATTAATTCTATGTGTCAACTTAGCTAGGCCACATGGTACCTACATACTTATCAAATGTCCTTCATATGTTACTGTGATTTTTTTTAATTGTATTACTTTTTATTTAGTATGTGTATTTACTTAGTGTATGTGCACTTATGGGTGTGTTCACAAATGCATGAGCACATGCATAAGTGCACACACACTAAATAAAATGTGTGGCATGTTTGCATACATAAGCGTGCACATGCATTTGAAGACAGCTTGAGGGAGTTGATTCTCCACCGAGTGGTTCCTGGGGATACATCCCAGATTGTCAGGAGTGGTAGCAAGTACCTTTACCTGCTAATCCATCTCACTGGTCTTCCTGGGATTGTTTTTAAAGAAATATTAATATTTAAATCAGATTTTTAGTGAAGCTGATTTCTATTCATAATGTGGCTGTGTCTTATCCAGTTGACTGAAGGCCTCATTAGAGAATGACTGGCCTCCTTGGATGGAAGAGAGGGAACTGTGATATCAAACTGCTTTGCTTCAAATGTCAAATCTTCCTTGGCTTCCTGGCCTACAGATCTACCTTGTAGATTTTAGAATTCCAAACCACTACATCTTTGTAAGTCAGTTCCATGAAAGGAAAATCCTACATGCATCTATTACATTTCTCTAAGGAATCTTGGCTAATGCAATGGTGTTTAAATTGCTTTAAATTAATATTAAATAACTAATGTTTATTCTATGAAAGAAACTGAGGCCTTCACTAAGCGCTTATAAAATGGAACAAAAATATATTGTAGGTACATTTGTGTTTCTGCTCATGCTGTTGCCCATGTATGGAACACCCTTTGCTGAGGTCCAGTTTGGAAGTGAGCTTATGCTTCAAGCCCTAACCACTACCTGCTTGTGCTAACATCTCCAGATCCTTCCAAAGACCAGACCAAAATACAAGTGAGACTAATGGAGATCCAAACTATCTGGAAATGCAATTAGCTCATTTGTAGGATACCATTCTAAACATCCATGGTCTTTGTTCTGAGTATTTGTCTTATGACTGCATTTGTTTTCCCAACACAATAACATGTCACGTGGTGCAATTCTCAACTACTAGACTTTCATGCATCTTCCATTCGTTATCATAACTGTCGAACATCCATAGTACTATTTACTTAGTTTAAATATATTTTTTTCTTAAATAGATATTTTTGAGACTTGGATACATATGTTTTAATATTCAACTTTATTACTTATTTTAAGGTCAAACTCAGAAAGACATAAACTACATGGTTTTTTTTTTTTATAGGCAGACTCTGGATTTAACAGTGTGTAGTGTGTGTGTGTATTTGTGTGTGTGTGTGTATGTGTGTGTGTGTGTGTGTGTGTGTAGCATGAGACTAGAAAGGGCATGTATAAGAAAGAACAAAGTATAATGATATCTATGTATCTATGTATGAAAAAAACAAACTGAAATCCATTACTTTGTATACCAACTTTAAAAATAAAAAATTCATTCCTAGAAGATAACAATATGTTTATTCTAAGTCCAGCATCTCTTATCTTAAATAGGAGTTCCTAAAAACATATGCCTAAAACAAACTTTTTAAGTTTAATAATCTTAAATACTCGTGTTAATGACGTTAGATACTAATACTAGTAACATGAAATCAATATTATTGAATTCTGGCTAGAAACTGCCACCTAGGAAGACTTGAGATCTGCTTTCTCTTTGTTAAATAAGATTGGGGTGGGGGGTGGGCGCTTGGCGCTCAAGCTGACTAGGGTCAGATTGAAACTTTCTTCTTGGTAGATTCGGGATAGAAAGAGGGTTAAAAATGGAATCACATCTGTACCTAGACAGTCTTTGACTCCGGGTGTTCTAACCCACATTTTGAAGACTGAGGTGTCGGGAAACCTGAAGAGCACACAAGAAGGCTGAATCCAAGCTGCACTTGGGAGTACCTAAATTTAGGTTTCATTTAATACATCATTTTTCTACCTAGCGGTCCTTACACCCGGTGTCGTTTTTCTTATTTATGTTACTTAGAGGGTTTATGACTTTTAAAAATATTTTACCTTTATCACCATTTATTTTCCATACTCTAGGTCTTTTAACTCTGTGTTTTGACTCATACAGCATGAAGACATCCGTGAAGTTTATGGTATTCCTTTGCCCCTCAACACTTTATTCCCTTTTAAATGACAGTGAGGCGAATATATGAATCTTTATTTAAGAGGTTTAGTTAAGTAAAGATACTGCAGCTTATGAATCCAGGACTTTTCACACCCTCACCCCCTTCATCCCCGCCCCCCACTCCCAAACACACACTCCTTCCAGACACATGCAGTGAAGATTGAAGAGGCACTTTCCAAAGTGCCCACTAGAGGGCGCCCACATTTTTCTTTTTTAAATTCCCAAGGAAAGAGCCTGTGTGGGTTCTAGCCCTGAGGTTCGGAATTGGAGTGTCCTTGCCCACTTTTCTCTTCAGTCTGGGACAAGTGCAGTGAGCCCTCACGTTCTCTCTCTCCACCAACCCATGCTAACCCCCTGCGGTGACACCTCCTCTACCATCACCAGGATTGTTGTGCTCCCAAACCCACATCGATTTGGTTTCTGTTTCCAATATTTGTCCTGTAGGCATTTTAGCAGAAATCAAATCCAAGTTTGATGCTGAAAAGAAGCACTGATTTCTTCTTCAGGGAATGGGTTTGTCTTCCCATTTCCCCTTCACTGTGGGGAAAATGTTCCTTCAAGCAGTTGCTGCAGCTCCCCCCAGCTAGAGAACGTCTTTCTGGGATCAAGAGGTGCCTCCTGAGCAGAAGGCTGGGAAAACCTTGCAGGGTCTGCTCTCTTTAGCATGTGGAGTTTTGGGATACATCACTTTCCTCTAAATTCTATGTTCTGTGTACAAGTTCTTCACCTTAGACACAGGACCGCACACCAGAGCAACCTTCCCTACAAAGAAAGACCCAAGAGCGACACCAAGATCTTCACCAAGGTCTCTGCGTGGTGGCCTTCAGGATGCCAGAGCCCCTCCCTCCAAACCTCCACCCAGAACTTCTCTTTTCCCCTCCCTCTCCTCGCTCCTGGCCCTAAATAGTTCTTCCTTCTGCTTTCAGTCACGTGGTTCCATTATTCTGTTTTTCTTCTCTTCCCTGTTGTTTATATACTTCTCTCCTCAAACATTCCTTTTCCACTTTCATACACACACACACACACACATATACACATACACACACACATATATACACATACACACAGACACACACATATACACACACACATATACACATACACACGTATACACATATACACACATACAAACACATAGACACACATATACACATACACTCAGACACATACACACAGACACACACACATATACACACATATACACACACTTACACATATATATACACATACATACACATACATATACACACACACATACAAACACATATATATACACATACACACAGACACACATACAAACACATATATACACATACATACAGATACACACATACAAACACATATACACACATACAGACAGACACACACACATATACACATATGCACACATACACACACACTGACATTAATGTCAGCAACAGCAGTAAGGACAGCAATTGTTTATATGTCCAACTGTGCAAAGATGTAGCGTGACCTTTGAAGGTGACCCCTCTCTGAGGAACACAGAGAAAATGGGATATGACTCAAGCAAAAAGAGGGGGGCTGGGGAGGACCAGGTATCGCCCCATTTTCAGCGGCTCTCAGGCAACCTTCCCTTTCTGAGACTGAACAAGTTCACTTTATTTATTTTTTAAGAAAGGTGTCAGAAGCCTTCTGGAGCTGCGGCTTTATGCAAATGGACCGCTCAGGTAGAAGGCTGGAGGGGAGGGTTATTTATAACTCACAGGCATTACACATGCAAGAGGTGAAACTGTGAGCCTGCGTCTCCAGGGCGCCTGTTCTCATGATGAGCGCATCCTCACAGCTAGCTACTTCTGTGGCACACAGTTCCCATATCTGCTAGATTCTTTTTCCAGACAGACTACAAAACCAGCGTTCAGTAACTTCAGAATGACCACGGCTAGCCTCTCGGGGGGATTGCCTGGCCTGATCCCTCCCTAGTACTAAATTTACACCACCTGGAGCTTCAGCGGTAGATTCACCCCTTGCTCTCCGCTCTACACAGGTCCCGCACCCCATCATTAAAGGCCCTTTCATCTTGGAATTGACTCCTGGAGTTTACAAAGAAGATGGACGTTTCTCCAGGAGTTATCGCCCCCTGCTCTGTCGCTAGCTCACCCTCCCTGCTAACACGGACGATTTCCCAGTTTGAAATATACGTGAATCACTTCAGGAAATTGCTCCCCCCCCCCCTCCATAGAAAACTGATAGTTCACATCAGAATGTTTCCACAGCGCAGCTGATGACAATTACGATGCACTGAAATTCAGTTTTCTTTGTGCCATAAACTGGGACATAAATTAAAACTCAATTATCCTTTAAGGGTAATTGGGGTTATAAAACCCAGTGAGTCCCTGTGTTGTTGACACTGCCAGAGTGCAGTGTCTGATGGGATGGTGTGTGTGTGTTCTGTCCTCAAAACAGCCTTTCAGAGGAAGCGAAGAAGGTGGTCTCCTCTGCACAGCACAGCATCACTGAGCAGCACAGCGTGGCTCAGCAGGGCACAGCACAGTGCCCAGAAAGCATAGGAACCAGAGTCACCAACTCGGAGGAATGTAGCGAGCTTCTAGAATGTATGGAGACAATTAAAGCACGCTGCAGTTGTGCTGGGGAGAGGTTTAGAAAGGCACCCCGTGGTAGAGCAAGGACTCCGGCCTGGACCCGGTCCTCCTGCCTGAGAGACTAAGAAACTCTTAACAGGTCTTTGGTTCCGTATTATGCACATCCTCAAGGTCCTCAAGAGGAGGATGGACATTTTTTATGAAAAAGAAAAAGAGCTGCATAAGTTGTCATAAATCAGGTGCTCCAGGAGGGCTTGCTAGAGGGATCCTTGGGTTCCTCTGTGTGCAGGATTGCCCACACAACCACAGACATGCGGGACCACCTGGTGATAACTGCAGTTTTCTGTGTTCTCTGAGTCAAGCCTACCCACAAGAACATCCCAGCTTGGTGCCTCTCACCCTGCATTCTCTCCTCCCCCATTCTTCATTTCCCAAACAGGTTTTCACCCCCACCTCCCTGAAAAAAAAAATTATTGCCCCCTCCCACTCTGCACTGCTCATATCTGTTAAAGCCACACATGCTCAAAACATGGCAGGGAAGTGCCTCTCTTCCTGCCTGTTTCGTGCTCCTGTTTTGCTTCTCCAGAGGTATGTGTCACTGAGCACACAGTAGGTACTCTCCTCACCCACCACTGGAACAGCCTAACTCCAGGTTTCCAATGTCTGTGTCTGAAAGGTAAACATTGCCATCAAGTATTGACCACACAGAGGATTGGACCAAGTCCAAACCTCTTGCAAAACCACCCTGGTTTCATTTGAGGACATCCACCTCTCCGAGCAGATTTCCAGCCCCGGGCAGTATAACGAGGCAGTGTACAGTCTCCAGCCGACCTCTGTCTCCACTGACGTCTTAGTGTCTTCATACCCCCCCACCCCACCCCCCGAGAGTCGTGAGAGAGAGAGAGGAAAGTCAGGCTCATTTTCATCCCTCCTGGGAAACCACACCTAGAGAGTCGTCCACGGGGAGCACAATGTCTGGTCCGGGCTTTTGTAATCCTCTTTCATAATTCACCTTCTTATCTATTCCCTCTCGAAACCACTGAGAAATAGGTACAAACTGTGTCAACAAAAGATCAGAACTTGATTCTCTACGGCAAAGGCAAGTATACATTATAAATAGCGAAGCAGCTGGCTGGAAGCATGCTGCCAGCCACTTACCCAGTTGAGGGATTTGAATGACATCATAACCCTAGAGAGGGTATTGCTAGCCAGCTGGTATTATTTGGAATACACACAAAAAAAAAATGGAGAAAGAAAACACAGTTAACACACACACACACACACACACACACACACACACACACACAGAGTTATGCAGAAAAATATGGCCAACAGGGAACCAGTGTGTCCCTCATATCTGTTTCCTTGGGGTTGCAGAGGTGACAGCTTTGTTGAAAAATAAGATCTTTTTATTTTTCGGTTGGTTCCAGAGCTCAGCATAGTCTTTTTCTCTGCACAAAGCATGATACAGTGTCCTAATGGGAGCCAGCCCCCTGCCGCCTGCCTGTCTATAGGTTTTAGGAAATGAGATCATTCCCCTCGCTTAGCAACTAGGACAAGGGGTCACCAGAGCGCCGCCTTTCAAACTAGTTTAGCCCGGTCATTTCAGGGTTAACATCGTTAGACTTTCTGGAGATGATCTTCTCTTCCTTTTTTTCTTCTTTTTCAAATTTTGTATTTGCCCTAAAATATAAAATTGCCCCCCTGTCCCACTTAGATCCTCTAATCCTGGTAAGGTGTATTAGCAGGCATGTGTACCTTCATGCCCTGTGGAAAGTTAATCAGAGAACAGACCCTATTTTCTATGGCAGCATCAGTATTTAACGTCTGCTAACCCTGTCAGTAACACACATTCTTTTAAGGGGGGAAAAAAATGCTTCTGTGCTCCAGTTTTTAAAAGCAAAGGTATGATGTTATTTGTCACCGTGCCCAAAAAAGTCCTTACTCGATAACTTTGCCAGAAGAGGGAGGGAGAGGAGGCGAAAGCTCCCCCAGCTGTTTCCTGTCTACAGTGTCTGTGTTTTGTAGATAAATGTGAGGATTTTCTCTAAATCCCTCTTCTGTTTGTTAAATCTCACTGTCACTGCTAAATTCGGAGCAGACAGAGCCTGCGCAATGGAATAAAGTCCTCAAAATTGAAATGTGACATTGCTCCTCTAACATCTCCCATCTCTCTGGATTTCTTTTTACCTCATTATTCCTGCTCACCAATTCATTTTCAGACTTTGTACTTCAGAAGCAATGGGAAAAATCAGCAGTCTTCCAACTCAATTATTCAAGTGCTGCTTCTGTGATTTCTTGAAGGTAAATATCTCTTATTCTTGGAACTCTTGGGGAATTGTATTTGAACTGTGCACTGTTTTCTTCTGCCTAGAATTGTTATTCGCTTTAGAATTTGCATTGTTTCAGAACTGGGAGTTATTTACAAATTGCTGAATGTGCAGTTCTGCGCGAGCTGTGAAAAGGACTCCGGGAGACGAATGCAATTGCAGGGATATCTGTACGGGTAGAAACTATTGCAAGGTACTTATGCTAAACCCTCCGCTTCCACAGGGCTTCCGCGCTGCCGTTTTTAAAGAGGTTCCTTTAAATCTTGCCTATGGCTCGGGGCTTGAAAGCATGGACGTGAACTTGGGTTTGCTTTTTCTTTCACAGGTGCAGGCGTTTGCTTTTTAAGACCATGTTCCTGTGTGTCTGTCTCTATGTGTGTGTGTGTGTGTGTAATTCGTCAGGACTTTATTTACCAGGCACGTCATAGATTAAAAGTTACATTTTAGACGATAGGAAAGCTTTTTAAATATGCGTTTTTGGAGCCAAGAATCGGGGATTCTCTGCACTTATGCCCAGAAAGTCAAAGTTAAAGTGAAGTTTAATTTGCTTTTCTGAAAAAGAGCGCTTAGACAACTTACTGTCTTTGCATATTCGGAAAATTTAAACAGATCCACGCTGTGCTCAGAAAGCAGGCGCATTCTGGCGGCTGCTTGTCCAACTTTTCTCTTCGGAAGGGGACTTTCGTGGACCGAGTCTGGGCTCGGATTTCGAGCTGCAAGCCTCGGCTCTTGCACGGGGTGCAGTAAAGTCTCTTTAGGTGAACCTGGCTGCGGCTGCCGCTGTCAACGCACTGACTTCTCCTTTCCGATCACTGGGTCTAGTTCAAGTTTCCATTCTCAGCAAAATTATATCCTTCCAGACTTGTGTTTTTTCAATTTGCAAGCACTTTTAAGCCGCTGTCGCTGGCTCCTTGGAGGCAGTTGCCGGAGGGCTTAATTCATAAAAGATCCCAGCCACAGAGTGCAGCGTTTCTCGGCTGCTTTCAAACGCGTCGTCGGTCGCTAGGACTTTTCTTAGGCAAGTAAGTGGCTTGGGAGTTAGGGAGACAACGCTGTCAAGCACTTAATTCTGGCATCTTTGAGATGCCAACAGGCTCCAGCCACCTTACAGGAATGAAGTCAGCGTTCATATAAGCTGTGTGGTCTGGCAGCTGGAATTGCGTCTCCCTATTTAAAAGGCTCGTCCAAGAAACCGTGGAATGTTACCTCGGCATTCATTGCAAGTTTGGAAAATCCTCTCCAAATGAACTTTCTTTCCATGCTGGGTCTGCAGAACATTTCAGAAGTGGTGCTAGCAATATGCTTCAACTTTTTTCCTGTGCTTGCAGCAGGGGATGGTTGGAGGGAGCTGCTGTGTGGCGGTCTTTGAAATGTAATTCAATGAGCACAGGTCAACTGCCTAGAGCAGTGCACCCAGGGCACAGGCTGGCTTTGTACTCTAAGTCTCAAGGTATTTCCCAGTGCTGGAGCCAGGGGAAGGTGGGGGAGGAAGGGAAGGAGCTGGAACTTGGATCACTGTTCTGGGTAGCTGAGATAGCCATACAATGGAAATCAGCGGCTTCACTAGGTGGGAGGGAGGGCAAGGGGTAGGGTGGGGGGAGGGGGGAGGGGGAGGGGGGAGGGGGGTTGACTCGACTCCCAGCTGTGCAGCTTGCTCATGGTTTGAATGGACAAAAGGCAGTTTACCCAGGCTCATAGCATACCTGCCTGGGTGTCCAAATGTAACTAGATGCTTTCACAAACCCCACCCACAAAACAGCACATGTTTTTAAGTCCTGAGTTTTCTATTCACATCAGCCTCATAATACCCACCCTGACCTGCTGTGAAAAAGACCTGGGACCTACCAAAATGACTGCACCTCCAGTGAGTACCTTCTCATGTCTATTGCCCTCACACTTCTGCTGGGCGTTTTCGCTGTCATTCAGACATCTGGAATCAATTGATATCCCACTTGTTTAACACGGGAAGGTCTTTGGAGACGTGGATTTGTGGATGGTCTTTGAGGAAAGTGTTCCAGGTTAGGGATTGGGATTTTTTTGCCCTGTCTTTCGCAGGCTCTTCCTTGACCTCTTCCTATCACACCCCTGACTTCTCTCTATTCCTTTTCCTTGTGGGTGACGAAATAAGGGGCCGAGGAAATGGAGAACATATGGGAAGACTTACTGGGAACTTTTCTTAGCTCCTAAGCAAGTTTGTTATTGTTTTCTGTTTGGGGAACATGATGTGATAAACTCCGACTCTCTGTGGGTGTGCTGGACTAGTGTCTGAGCTAAAGGAAAATGTACCAGAGGTCCTAGAATTGTAAGTACTGGTATTTATCAGACAGTGTTTTCAGTATAATTCCATGCAGAAAAGAAAGGAAAAATTGGTTAAAGCAATTTTCAGTTTTTAAACTCTAGAGATGTATATGTCTTGCTGGACTTAAAATAACTATTAAAGTGTAGTTTGTGACAGCTCATGACAGTCTAAACTTACAAAGGCTGTGAGATTGAGTAACAGTTCCTGTGGAGTTGGTCCAAACTAACCATTGCAGGTGGCTGGCCCTTCACCACTGTCTGAAACTCAGCAGGGATAGGGGGCGGTGTTTCAGAAATGGGTTTGCTGGAGTATTATTCATTCTAGAGCTGACCTGCTGCCAGCATGTAGGGATGTGCTCTCTAAGACCAATTATGGGGATTACAGGGCTGCCCTTTCACAAAGAGCCATGAAGCCCTGTTGGGTCAGATTTGTTCAGGTTTCCATGAGAAATGCTACAGGGGAAACTCCCCTTCATTCTTTTTACAACTAAGAGAACTGAGTGGATATTAGCTCATTTCTAGGAAATCCTGTGCCTTTGGTTGTGTAGAGATGGAGGGTTTCCATGCCGAAGCCCTACTGAGGAAATGTACCGAGGGCTTAACTGAGGTCCTACGTCCTCTATGGGTGCACGTCCTCTTTCATGATGATCTGCAAGTAGAGAGTGTTCCTTTCCTTTACAGCTGCTTTACAAGCACTTATTAAATATTTACCTGGTACTATCAAGAATCAGGGACTTGAGGTTCCTTGCCCCCTCCAAATGCTAAGCTGAAGATCTAGCCACAAAATTGGAAATTTGTTTAAAATAAGGGAGCAAAATTTGCCAGGGATGCAGGACCATTAAGTTGAGAATTCACCCAGGACAGGGAAAGTGGTCATAAACAAAATGTCTAGGTCTCATTCTCCAAACGAGATGGGGTTGAGTGAACTTTCCCCAACCATGAGGTTCAAAAAGAGCTCTTTTAAAAAATATAGCTTCCAGT
Organism: Peromyscus eremicus; assembly: GCF_949786415.1. Lineage (NCBI taxonomy): Eukaryota > Metazoa > Chordata > Mammalia > Rodentia > Cricetidae > Peromyscus > Peromyscus eremicus. The sequence goes on along the minus strand of NC_081434.1, from coordinate 39,134,697 downwards.
GTATTGCCATGATCCCTTTCATAGAGTAGGTCACCTAATAACACGTTGGTGACTCTTCCCATGCTGCTGAAAGCATACGTATCTGAAAGAGGTGAAGCTGTTCACCTTGGGAGCCTTCCTAGAAGAAAGTCCATGCTGGTTCCACAATCAGCAATATGGAAAACTATTTGTCTGTCTTCCCATGTGTCTGCTTCTTAGAATGAAGAGAGACTTGAGTGACAGGAACCCCGACTTTGGCAGGGGTGCCATTTGGCTATCAGCCATTGACCAACTTGTGCCAACCAGAGGTCCCTTAATAGATTTTGTTATAAAAGTGATAGAATGATACATGAAATGCCTCCTGGAGATTAAGACAGAATTCCTGTTGCTCAAGAAAAAGCTGCTGCATGATCTGGGTCCAGTGCTCTGCACATAGAAAATCACTATCTGTATGGACCTTTCTGATAGTGGACTTGAAGAGAGGAACTTTAGAATGTAAGAACTACTTTTATTTCCTGTTAAAGCTCAGAAAATGATTTCCAAACCCCCTGACCTTCTGCCATCCTCTCCTTTTCCACTTGCCATTCTCTCTCCCAGGCAGGCACAGAAACTAGAAACCCTCTTCCCAAGGCAGCCATAAAACATGGACATTTGCTTCTAACCTCCCCAGACTTTCTGGAGAGGAGCTGGCCAGAGCAGAATCTGATGCCTGCCTTGTCTGAGGGTAGGTCATTGGCCCCTTCTTCCAGAGAGGCCCTGAATCCAGCACCCAGGCCTTAGAAATGTTTCCCAAAGGGGCAGAGAATAATCAGGAGAGGCAAGACGTGCAGGGTTTCCCACCTCAGCCTGATGTCATTAAATTGTACTGCTCATGCTCCATTAAGCCGAAGCGTAACAGCAGCAGCAGCAGCAGCAGACAAAAGGGTTTTCCCTCATTTTGGAGTCTTTTTCTTGAAGGCTCTCTCCTCACCTAAACCTTTAGTTAATAAATAAAGGCCTCGTGACTTTCTCCTGTCATCCTGCATCTACTGTAGAGGTCCAGACTATGACCTTCGCGGTGTTTAAGGAAAAGCATCGGATCTTTCTGTCACTGTGCTGTGTGAGAGACAATTTCATCCCTAAGTCCTCACGTTCTTCCTCTCTCTGGATTGCTTGTTTGCTTTCCACTTGTGGCGGGGCTAACTGCTGATGTTCTCAGGTGAGCCACCTCGTCCTCTTGCCCGATTCTTGTTCTCTCTCCCTCCTTCACCCCCGCTCGCCCTCTGAAAAGCTGTAATGATGTATTTTCACAATACCTTTCTGGCCACTGTCAAATCTTCGTAATCTATAGGCAGAAAATGATGCCCCAGTTAATTCAGTATTTTGATCAATAATAAATATAATGAATATATGTACCCTTTGCAGAGAGCCGTGTTTTAGAGCATTTAGATGAAAATAGTTTAACCGCAAAGCTGAGCAAATTGAACTTTTGATACTTGAGATGTTTTATCAGGTTCTCAGAATTGCATAGGAATCCCCTACTGAAATAACTGCCATCCTTTGTCACCCAGTAAATGTTTGTAGCCCTTTTACCCCATTTATTTGTAATAGGAACTCATAAAAACCTCAGGAGGACTTCCGGAGATCAAAGGGACTAAACACAGGTTGTCTGATGTCAAGACAGGCTCAGGCCAGCACCCGCAGGGGCCCTTCATGCCACATTGCTCCTCTAGGCCGGAGAATTTTGATGAGTGATGACATGGACATCCTAAGAGTCAGTGCATCCCTGTCCCACCCTTTCTGGACCCAGAAGGATACCTGATCCTCCTTTTCTCCCCTCCGGCAGATAAAGGTCCACATCATGCCGTCTTCACATCTCTTCTACCTGGCCCTCTGCTTGCTCACCTTCACCAGCTCTACTACAGCTGCACCGGAGACCCTCTGCGGGGCTGAGCTGGTGGACGCTCTTCAATTCGTGTGTGGACCGAGGGGCTTTTACTTCAGTGAGTAACTCTCCTGCACCCACTCCCACCACCCTTCTCTGGGCTACTACAGTTCTAAAGTATATGGGTTTGTGGATTTACAACTGCAGGGATTGTGTGAATAACTGAATGACTGGCCATGGCTGAGCCATCCTCAGCCCAAGATTCCTCCCCTCAAAGTATGCATAGCATTTCAGCAGGGCTTTGGCGGGTTTGGGAGATTTAGGGTGGAATCTTCTTCCTTAAGAGTTTGGCTTTAACTGCTTCCTCATGGGTCTTTCTCCAGCTTATGGTCTACCCCCATTCTCCTATCCTTGCTAATGAAGAATAGGACAGAACAGCCCTGGAGGACAGGATGTTTTGTTCTTAGACCTTTGGGAGCATATATAAACATTTGGAAGACATACAGGATTACTTTGAGTGTTCTGTGATCTATAATAAAATGATAAGGATCCCCCACCCCCAAATTCATGTGAACTTGAGAAATAAATTAAATGGAGAGCAAATTAGATGTCTCCATGTGATACAAAGTCACCAGGAGTGGACAAAAGGTGATCTTTGCCAAGACATGTTTGTAAATATAGAGGCTTCTAACTGCACACTGGAGTGGCATACCAAAATGCTCTCCTTGGAAATTGACCTTGATATTTTGTCACTACTTCCCTTTGATGTAGTTCTTCCCTGGGTGTCATATCCACCTAGAGAGGACTCTTTGAAAAAGTCAGCATTGCATATCTTATCAATAGGTCTCAGACAATAAGAAAGTCAACAGTCAGTGAAAAAGAGACAAAGGAGTCAATGTCTGTAAATAACACACACCAAGTCAATGACTACCAAGGCAAGGGATCGCTTGGAAACAATCTACCCCACACACCTCCATCTCGCAGCACATTATAATGCAGTGGAAAACCGAGAGACAGATGTGAACTCTGTACATTTCTTTGTAAGTTTAAAGAGTTCCAAGAAACTGGGGCATGAGTCATTCCTCAGGGTTCCTATCACTCACGTTCAGACAGATTACCTCAGTGACCTATCAAGCTTTGCATAGCTCTTGTATGATTCACATTCTAAACGTCTCTCTTGAGGCAGGTGGTAATGGTGGTGGCGGGTGGTGGTGGTGGTGGTGGTGGGTGGTGGGTGGTGGTGGGTGGTGGGTGGTGGTGGTGGTGGTGGTGTGTGTGTGTGTGTGTGTGTAAGAATGAGGCAAAAGTTTATGCATACAAGTCTGGAGATGGGCAAGGGAAGTACTAAGGAGACTGGTAATGCTCATTTACCATGGTTTTAGCAAAATAAAATAAAAAAGACAAGTGACAGAATATCATCAAAGAGTCAAACATGCTTTTAGCTGTTGGAATGGAAAAGCGTCCACTTAGTGCTTCCTGTCAGGCCTTTATTTTAATACATTCACTTAAAATTCTGGCAACAAAATAGTTTCATCTAGTTCTCTGTTGCAGGGTAAATGAATAAATTTATTGGGTGGGTGATTTTTTTTTTAATACCAGACTTGCTTCATCTTTAAAAATGTTCTAGAGAAGGTGACCATAAGTCGTCAACATGACAAACAATGAGTTGTGATCATTCTATAATTTGCTGCCTTTGATCCACGTTTTCACTTTGAAAAGCATGAGTGGTTCTCACCTCTGGTTCCCAAGGACTTGGTCTTGCCTTGGTCACCCACTTGTGCAAGTTCCTTTCATCCAGTTCACTGATCATTTCCAAGCCTGCAAGTGCCCTCTCTTTAGTGACAGGTGGAATTGTAAAACTCATCATGATGTCCCCAGGATTTCCATATATGGTCTGTGACTACTCGATTCTTCCATGCCTGTGATTTTTGCAGTAGATAATGAAAACTAAGACAAGAAATAATGAATCAACACTAGATAACTGGCCAGTACTTTTATATGTTCACACAGACACTTGAGCAATGAACCCTAACAATGGAAACCAGTTTTAATGCACTGAAAAGGTTTTTGCATCTGATCACTACAAGGATCAAATTTTAGTAAATGTGTTTAACATATATTTAATAATTCAAAATCAAAAGAATTCATATAGCCACCTGATATTTAAAGCAGGAGACTGGTAATGTGTATTTACCATGATTTTGGCAAAATAAAATAAGACAAGTGACAGAATATCATAAAAGAATTCTGGACAAAAATGGCTTTGTGAAACATGTGCTATAGCCAATTCTGTCACTAAGAGTATTTCATTCTTTTTTAAAAATCATATTCTGCCTTATAGGTATCCGTTGATCTAAGCTAAATCCCCTGTCTGCCTCTGTTCCTTAAGCACAAAGGTATTCTTGATAGCTTTGTTTTCAACACCACAACCCTTTCTACCTGAGAAAAGCTGGTTCTTTTCAATTGGTTTAGTTTACTTCAGAACACTGGGGGAGCATCTGCTGGGCAGTAGCAGAAGGTACAGCCAAAATGCCCAGAGATGAATTAGAGACTGACTGACCTTGCCTTTAGAGCAAGAGTCTAGACAGAGGTTAGAAAAAAAGTGTGCGTATCATATGCTGTAGGAGAAAAAAACCTTGGGAGAAAAGTGTATACTCTTAATTCTTTCCCTAAATATCCATCTCACGTATGGCATGTCTTCATGAAGCTCTGCCCTCTGAGTGAACCCCTCAAAGGCCATAGCTATTTATTTTTGAAGATCAGGGTCAAGTTCAATGTCTGACTGATACAGTAGTTGCTGGTATTTATAAATTTAAACTGGCAAGACTGAATCCAAGTAAACATAATAGAACTGCTTCTGTGGGACCCTCATAGTAAGGACCACGACGAATTATGACTGCCAAATATTTGGGGACAGGCTTCTCAACTCATGCCTACCCAGTTATTTCATGAAACTGTTTCGCTTTGCCCCCACTGAATGCAATGTATGTATTCCAACAAGAACTTAGAAGCTGTACTTTGGCCATTCCTAAGCTACACTGATGGTCTGTTTTGTTCCTGAGCCAATTATTCTTAGAGGAATTAACTGTTGTCAACAAATTTTATTGAGTTTCCTTTCCATCCCCTGAGATTTACTGTGTGTGGCAAAGTCAGCCCTAAGCATTTACAGTCATCAAAGCACCTTTTAAAGGGAAGCACTCTCCACATGGCTGTCCCTCCAAGACACTTACCGAGTTTTCCTCTTATTTCCAAAGTTTGTTTTTTGTGCCCATACCATTTTATTTTAACCTGTTTCAACTCTACTTTGGAAGTATATATTTCTCTTAATAGTGGAAGGAAGTGTCTGATCTGGGGTTGATAATCTAAGCGTCTGAGAGAAATTTGCCTCCATCTTTACTTTTTGGATAATACAAAATATTTAACCAGGAGGGGTTTTGAATCCTATTAGAATTGTTCTAAGTAAGTTTTTCATTTGTTTGTTTGGTAATTCTTGCTTTGTGTAGACTGACCCAATTTTGCAAATGAGTGCGTATTCCTCTCTAGCCCAAGTTCTGTGGGAGCGCAGCAGACACAACTTTCTGAATGATGGTGTGTGAGTATCTTCCAGAAGAAGCAGAACAGTTGATCCAAAATTAATGCAGCTTCCCCAGACAGTTTACAAAATGAAGAACCCAAGGAAGAGCTAATTACGGCTTCTTCCCCATGTACCATAGACAGAGCGTGTCAATCAGGCTTATGCTGTCTTGGTCCTGTGGGGAGTGGGGTGCCATTGTGGAGGCGAAAGCTCACTAGGCAAGAGCTCTGTATTAACTCCCCCATGTGCTGGAACACACACAGAAGAGGTCCCACTATAACTTTGTTTTGTCTGAAGCACACCGCATGGGTAAAACAAAATGGGAAAAGTTAAGCTTGCCACAGGTATAACTTTTGACAACTATGGTGATTATAACCATTTTAAGATGCTGTTTGGGAACTTCTGGAATTTTTCCCCTTTGAGGTATTTAAGAAGTTGACAGGCAACCAACCACCTTGAATGGTTTCAATTAAGAACAACCAGAAGAAAGAGAGGTTCTGGGGTCCTTTTTAGTTTAAGAGTCTATAAACAGTCCCTTAAATAAACTGTATATGCTTGACCTCGGGCAGTCTTGGGGGAAGGAGAAGTAAATCAATTAGAAAAGAAAGTTAGAAACCCTTTCAGTTACCCAGATTTATGGCTTTAGTAAAACATCCCTACAATGCATGCTTATTAAGACCAGATCTGAATAAACCAATGACATCCTTCATGTGTTAAAGCATACTGTTTTTAAAGAGTTTAAGTGAAACTTTGCAATTAGCTTTCATTGTTACTGATTGCACAAACCTTCCTAGGTTTGGGTTATTATTATGAACTCAGGCTTCTTTCCTTTGATATACAGAGCTCAGAAAACTACCCCCAGACCTGTCAATCATTATTTGTGTGACTTTGGCCGGCATTTAAACTTCCTGGGCTGAAAATGTCCTTGTCTATAAAGTGAGGGGGATTTGTTAAAGTAAATGACTTTTAACTTTAATGGACGACCTCAAGGTTGTGAGCAACAAGCATTCACGCTATTGAAGAAAGGAGAAACCTGAATTTAACTAGTGACCGAGGAACATTTAGCTTCTTTTGTCTTCTTGACATCGTTTCGGTTGGTCCCCCAAGGTAGGCAATCCGCTCACTTCAAGAAATGAGAACCAGCTGCTCTGCTATATTTTAATTTGGGCTTTAGGTCTCCAAGGACAGAACAGAAACTCAGACATGGCCACAAACTCCCAGGTCAAATGACAAGCCCAAGGTTGTCATTTCTCTTCGTTACCGAGGACTGTCTGGTGATTGTCATCTTTGCGCTTTCACCTCGCCTCAACTTTCAGAAGCAGTGAGGAAGTCTGTCCATTAGCATGGAAGAGGACCCTATGAGTCTACCCAAAGCCTTTCAGCAGCCTGTTAGATACAGTCTGTCCAATGGAAGAAGAATGGAGTATTCAAAAAGACACATAGCGACCACTAGCTTTGCTTTGGGGCCAGTGTGGACTCTGAGCTCCATCCATACGCATTTCTTTACACAGCACCCATCTGGGGATGCCAGGCATGCATTTGTGTGAGTGCTGGTCAATGTTAGGGGTGAGTGTGGTCACTGCCTGTGGAAAAACTCTTCTCTTTGAAATTGATACATCTGGAATTGACCTTATAACCTTGCCCTTATTTTTACATGGAGCTAATAGGCCACAGGTATGGTTTGGGGAAAAAAGGGCATTGGGCTTTTATCTTGACCCACAAATGCTTGCTACTACTTTTTAAAATAGACCCAAGAAGACTTGTCTGTGGGACTAAGAAAATGATCGTTACTGTGTGAAATTAGAAAATAGTTTTCAATTTTATGGCGTGTTAATATTGGTTAAGACTGCCTTCTCCTGGATGGAGTACTATAAACAGGAGAATGAAGGGCTCAAGGGCAAAAATGTTGGCCCCATTTGCCAAAAATCCAGGGTTGAGTTTTAGCTCTGCAGCTTACTCTAGGAGACCTTGAGCAAGCTCCTTAACCACACTGTGCCTCGATTTCTTCATTTGTAAAATGGGACCTCCTTATAATATTGATATTAGGGTTAAATGAGCTAATAGATTATAATCTTAGTTTTGAATGGTGGCTGGCACATAGAGGTACCACACTCATTAGCTAGTGAATTTATTTTACTCTCTCCTTTGACTCAGTTGCAGAATCCACTGTGAAAAATAAGATCTCTGAAAAGTCCAGTTAGCTCTGCACTCACATTTTTTCCACTTTGGGGCAACTGATAAAATAATTGGTAGTAACAGTTATGGGAATCTTCTTAGTATTGATGACAAGAAAAATGATTTGCTTGCTCCACATTTACTTTTTCAAAATCCATTTGCTCTTTCATTTTGTCTCTATCCCCTTTTTGACAGGCAAAGATGATTATTACATTAGACAAATAAGGAGTGTAAGATATGGGCTGTGGAAATGCTCAGCAGGTCACATTGTTACGCAAGTATGAAGATGTAAAGCCAGATGTGGTAGCACAAGTCTACGGTTCTAGTGTTCTAATAAGGAGACATGGGAAGCAGAGATGGGAAAAGCCTTAGAGGCCTGCAGTCCAGCTAGTCTGACATGTACAATGACAAGACACCCCGCACAGAATAGACACACAACACACACACACACATACAAAAAATGAAATGAAAAGTATGGAGATTTTGAACTTGATGGACCAAAAAACCAGACCTGCAACTTCTTGTCTATATGCAATATGCTCATTTGGTCCCTTGCACAGTTTTGTAGTCTAGGGAAATGCTCCCCAAATCACAGACATCCTCTGGAAAATAAGGAGTAAGAGCCTTGGTAGAAAGCAGCTGGTTTTCAACATTTTCTTGAAATGAAGCCTGGGAGGGGAGGTCCATGTAAAATGAACCTGCATTTTACCCCTGGAACCATTGAGAAAATACCAATGGGATTTCCTCAGAGTAAAAAAGAAAAGTTTCCTTTGATTAGAGATAAGTAGTGTACAAGAAGTTTCACAGGATCCCCTCAGACAGTACATGGCCTCTTTCCTGTGAGCACCAGGAATCCTTACCTATCACTCACTGGTTGCGTTTTCTTCTTCCTCTATCAGAAAACCTCAAATGTTTCCTCTCTTACAGCATTTAGTCTGGAAGGTTTTTTTTTTCACAATGAATTACCAAAAGGCTATTTAGTTGGGCCAAACATCTCTTGTGGGATACTGGGAACCCATAAGTGGCGGCAAAAGTTATGAAGTACTATGATGCACGGTGGGAGCCTTAGAGAGGTGGGAACAGCCAGTGGGTTGGAACACATGATCTCTATCTGTGCAATGAGTATCTCAACAGGCTGTTAGAGACCATGGTATCAGAAGGTCTCACATCAACAGGGGCGGTAGACATGTTAGGTCCAAGAGAGAGACTGAGCATTATATGACTTCAGTGTTCTTCCAACTGTCTTGTCCAGACACCACATGCCATGACAGCATCCCTTATGCACTCCATCAGAGCCAATCCCATCTCTCCAGAAGCCTTCCTTTGGATTTCAAAGCCTACAGCAAAGAAGCAGATACATTGAAAACACGCACAAGGTCTCTCCCAAGGAGATTCCCCAATTGTCCTCAATAACGGGCCACAAAGGCTTTGATCTCGCATGTAGCCAGATGTCTTTGACAACCATGGTGGCAAACTGTCCTGTTTGCACTAAGCTGTTACCATGGCACCGTTCCATCCCACACCTTTCTTTGAATCTTCATGAGCTCTTACATCCCAAAGAATTATTTTGGTTGCCTGCAAAGTTCAAACCTCTTATTAACTGTTAGACCAAGGAGATGACATCACAGAGTTTTGTTTGTTTTTATCTATATGTGAGATCATGTTTAAAACATAGCAAAGAGCTGTTATTTGACATGCAATTCCCTAACTGTAGCAAGTTATATGCCTATTTAATGCATTGTTTAGTCTCACATTGGCTAGGGCCATTTAAAGAGGCACTTGGCAAGCTCTGGGTTTTCATTCTTGGCATAACTGCTCCTTTTAGTTTTCCACTGAACCTTAGATACCAAGAGAAACCCTGTGCTTGCTTTACATCTGGCGTATTGCTTTATGTAATTCACCAGACCCTTTGCACGTGGCCTCTGGATTTGTCCTAAGGTAATTAATGGCTTTGCAATATTTGATCAGCAGAAGCAGAGACACAAAGAGAAATTGTGCAACCCAGAAGAGACCACACAGTCTTTTAAATTAAAACCTTTTGCTTTAAATGTTCAGGCTTTCTGCAGGAATAGTAATTTCCATTTCAAAAGAAAAAAACTTATGCTGAAATCCCTGGAAGATACTTAAGAACCTGATAATTGATCAAATATATGTATTTCTATCTGTCTTTTAAAGCTACCTGATTAGTGAAAGGAAAGAATATTAAACCCTGCTACAAGCTTGGAAATCTTTGAAAATAATCTTATCAATATTAAAACAGAAGCCCAGAGGGACGTGATGTATTCAAGGTCACATAGCTAATGAGTGGTGGTAGGAGGTATGTTGATTCCTTTTTTTCTGACCCCAACGCAGCTTTCCTCCAGGTGATAGCAATTAATCATGCCTATGTGAAATTACCTGGTAACTTAAAATGACCCGGGGAGGCATAAAATCAAGTTCATCCAAATGAACTGTCCCAGGCAACCCCTTCATTCTAATCAACTCACCTGAGAGTTAACAATTTGTTCCCTTGTGGCAGAAGTATTCATGAATTAAAGCCATCCCCTGCCTGCCTGGATCTATGGTGTACAATGCCTTCAGATGTGCTTTGGGCACTGAAGTCCACTTAAGGTTGTAATTTAGGTTATTATTGTATATTATGATATTCTGATCCTCTGGATACTCTCTCCAATGTCAACTTTGGTAGAACTGCTTTGGAATGACTTAGCTTAGCAAAGCTGCATTCCTGGAAAATCTGAAACAGCCTGATGAGTTGTAGGATCAGTTGTCAGGTTTTGTTTTGTTTTTTTTTTTTTAGATTTCTCTGTCTCATGCCAAAAAAAAATTTACACCTGATTTCTTTTCAGACTCTCAAGCAAATACTCTAGGACTCCCTAACTGTTTGTGGTCTTTATGGGGTGCCAGGAAAGGCTATCTAAGGGGCATGTTTAAGCTAAAGTTTGGTTACACTGTGTAAGAGTTGTCAGGCAATTCTGTGTTTCTGGGAAGATGGCCCTACCTCTGTGCCATTTACCCTGATGAAATGGGTCTTTCATCAGAAGCAAGCAATTTAGAAAGACTGTGTGGAGCCAACCACGTGGAGCCAACTCCTGACTATCCATGAAACTGGGCGAAGGAGCACAAGAGTTAGAACTCTGGGTTAAACGGATTAGGGGACCCTGAGGATGTCTTTTCTTCCTTCTCCCTGCTACTGTATGAACCCAGGTAGCATGTTCTGAAATCATACTTCATTCTTCAAACAGCCTTCCTTTTCTTGGGAATGGTATTAGCAATAGGAGTTTCAACTGCAGGCCTACTGAAGTTTGGGGTCTGGTAACTTCTGCTGAAGGAGAGGCCTGTCCAGTGCATTACAGTAGGTTCATCGAAATACAATTGGCTCCTACCAATGCCAGGAGTTCCATCATCCCAGTTGTAATGGACTCAAGTTACTACAGATACTGCCTAATATATTTGGGGAGCAAAATTACCCCCAATTCTGAATGACTGGACTAGAAAAACTCTAGAAGAGAAACAACTAATAAAGTGGAGGAAAACCGTGTATAAAATTAGAAATAACACACCACCTAGGAAGCCTTCCTAAATGACGGGATTATGGACTCAGTCCTTAGTTACTGAGTTGGGAACTGATGGCCCGTTGCCTGGAGTAGGCGATGGGAAGACAGTGGAATTTTGAAAACTTCTCTGTGGAAACACACAGCTCTTTCTATGTGCTATCCGAAATCATTTGCAGGCTTTCCTTCTTGTCTTGTAGCCATAGAACTCATTCATTTGTGGTGAGAGACGTAAGGGCAGAAAGAAATGAACAACATGAGGCTGTAGGCTTGGGAAGTTAGACTGAGGTCACCTGAAGCCAGAGTAAAGGAAGCTGGTGACACAGAGTCAAGTCACCTCTGTGGCTGTGGCTTCCTTTCTTAGACCCCTAGTAAATAAACTCTCTATTCTTCACTAGTAAAAGGCCTAGTTCTAAGTAAATGGCCATTTTTTTTCCCTCAGCTTTTGTGATGCCTTTCCTGAATATCACCAGACTCATTTTGTTGTCCAGAAAACCAGCGGTCCCACATTGAGTCTGACCCAAGTTACCTACTGAACAGCTCTGTGATCTTGGGGAACTCACTCTGATCTTGAGCCTCTCATTCCTCATCATAAAATGTGAATAAAAATGTAACTCCTCAGAACCGTTCTGAGACGCAGCCACAGAAGGGCTTCGGAAGCTGAAGGGGCTATCCTTCAACTATGTCACTCTTAAGAGACTGAATGAGACACTTAGCCTTCTGTCTTTACTCATGGCCTAGAATTCAGTTCAATGGTTTGATTTCGGTAAAACTTTCTGCAATACTTATAATCTAGAAAAGTTAATTCAGTCATGTATTTTCCTCTAACTTCTTAATTAAAGGTAACAGCATGCCGGTGTCTCCTTCTCACTCATCTCCTTATACTTAGAAAGACCACTTGGTCACAGTTTTATTTTCTCTTGTTGGAAGAACGAGATGAAGCCTCTTAAGTTACCGCTGCTGAGAGTTTGTCCACTAAGAGGTGGCCAGGTCGTCACTGAAGTAGCACACGTAGGCAAAAGATGTCTGTTCCCTGGAGTCAGCTATTAGTGAACCCTGCTTAGCCTCAAAAGAGAGTGGTCAGCAGAGGGGATTTATTTCCAGGCTGAAAAGTATCTTTCTCCCTCATGTTGCTCAACTAGGGTGTTTTTTTTTTTTATCATTGTCTGACTTAGACAATGATTTAAGAAGCCGCTTTTATTTAAAGCATGGCTTTGATGCAATAAAAAGTATGAGTTTTATTATCATATGGACCAGTAACAAGGTGTTTTTCTTTCTCGGGAGCTTTATAGCCAGTCATTCCTAGAGACACAGATTTGATGTAGTAAGACACTTCTGAAGCACATGATGAAGTATTGGTTACAATTGCTGCTGGATTTCCATCTTATTTTACACCACACTGGGAAAACCAGGAATTAAACTCCCATAGATATTTTTTTTTCTGTCCTTCACAGTAGCCAGTATGGAACACTTAAGAAATTCCTGATTTGATATTGAAAAAGTCATTCCAAAGTTTATTTTCTTCTTCCCATTCCCAGAATAAGCACTTTGCTTTCCATTGGTAACTACTGTCATTGTGAATCTGAGACCGAAAGAATAAAAGAGTTAGGTCTCTAGTTCTACTTGAGGTGTCCACTCTGAATTTTCCATCACCACTGAAAACTCAGTTCAACACTAAGCCAAAGGGGACTTTTCAGAGGCTACCAGACCCTCACTTGGATGTCTCACCACCTTGGAAACTTTTACTCCATTCTTCTCTCAGTTTAGTGTAAAGAAGCCATTCTAGACCAGGGAAGTGATGAACCCCTGGCACATAATCCCAAAGGTAGATAATGCAGCTGGATGACCTACCCTCAAAAAACACCACGATACAGTTCTATTTGCCCAAGCAGAGCTGAAGAACTGGAGAGCTATGAAGAATCACAGGCAGCCATCAGATCCAGAGAACCAAGAATCAGGTCCTAAAGCAAACCAGTGGGGAAAACCAGAAGTGCAATTTGGTCATCCACATTCGGTCCTGAGAAGTCCTGAACAAGTAGGCACGTTCAGTGTAACCTTGAAAAATTCACGTATAATAGTCCTGGTGACCACAGTTCAAGTCCTCACTATGAACTGCTATGTCACATTTGCTGCTTCGTGATTGAGAATACTCATTGAAAACTCCAGGCCCTTCCTCATTCAGAAAACATTTCTCCCAACTTCTACCAATCAACTTCATTAAGTCTTGTTTTTTCCCCATCAGTGTGACTATAATACACTACAGATATCTTCATAAACCTTAGAAATTTGATAGATTGGAGGGTTCAGAAAGAAAGGGAAAAGGTTAAAATGTAACTTTTTTTCTGAGTCAGTTTAATGTGATGGCACGTCAGCTGGCTGGCTACTTACCGCATTTTCTATTGCTTGCTAGTAGAAGCTACCCAAAGCAAAGAGTGTAGACACATTCGCTGCATTCCTGACTTGCCAATCTTCCGTGAAGGTCTTCCCTGAAGGAGCTTAAATTTCCCTATGTATTTTGAGTCTTATATTTATTTCCGTTAAAGCCTCCAGTTGTTCATAGGCTTATTTAGTTTGGCAGAAGGTAATGTTGATTCACATAATGAAGAAATTTGAAGGCAAAGCTACTGAAAATGGATCTAATTTCTTAGGGTAATTTGGGAGTGAGAAATTGATAATTTGTCTCCTTTTTCCCTGGTTTCATCAGCTGCCATACTGCCAAGCATTTGTTCCATATGGATGCTTTGCCATTCCTGAAACACATCATAACTCTTAACAGCAACGCTATCTAGTGTGGTAGAAGGATAAAGCTCCAGTTGTCTCATTGTTCTTGGCTGGACACCCTCCATGAATGGCTACTGAATGGAAGAAACAGGATCAAACTGAAACCGTTTTCAACATGTCCAACCATTTCACTGTGAGTTTGTCAAGCACAGCAAATGTTCCTTATTATAAGGATGAATACGTTTTCAGCACAGATGCAAATGCTAGTGACTTATACCTTCGAGTTCCACTCTCTTAGTTTGGGGGTAGAGATAGCTTTGTGTGCCCAGGGATTCTTTCTTGTCTGCTGCTCCTTACCTCCAAGGATGGAACAGATACTTGGGGATAATGTCTTAGACAACCAATGCCATAGTCACACAGAAGGCTTCCCTTATGGCTGATTTTGAAGGCCCTAAACTTATAGGAATCCCAAGGCTTTGAAAAGCGTTAGTGCCCTAAATCTGGTGGGCATTCCTGTAGGCTCATCATGATAATGCTTTGCATGAAATTATGGAAATGTATTTTAATATAGAAGCCATAGGCCAGGAACTATGCCGAAGCACTGTGACGTATAAGCAAGCTAAAGTCAGAAACGGGCTTATTTCTAGCTGGTTCTGAAGCAAGCGCTTGCCACTTAGAGCTTTAAAGTCGCTGGATGGATGACTGGTTTCAGGATAAATGACTTTGGTCCTCTCACCTAAGAAAATGGCAATAATAAAGAACAGGGAGTTCTATTCCTTCAGGGGAGAAAAAGATGTGATTGATAGATATAGACAGTGTTTCACAACAAGAAACAATCTCTTGTTTACATTGGGTCATGTGTTGGCACATGCTCTTAAAGGTGCATACCACTGTTGCTTGGTGGATGAAGGTCAATCTGGAGGCAGGATGCTCAAAATACCCTGGAAGATTATTAGAGATGCAGGATCAGGGGCTGCTAGCTCCCTAAAAGACCACAAATCCACATGGTAGCCAGATACACTGGGAGACTGTATGCACACTGGAGTCTGGGGTGACTTGTTCTAGAAAATAGTTGGTGGCCCTCATTCCAGAAGAGAGAGAACAGAAACTAAGCAAGCTCAACTTTTACTGAAACTGGATGATGATGTTGGGGTCTACCCTGTTTGTGGTCCAATATACAAGGCAAGGCAGCAGTATCTAGCCCCGATTCCCTCTAGTCCGTGGAGCTTTTCTACAGAGGAAACACAGAAACGCTCTAACGATAACCTTGTGGCCTGATTTTCTGTGAACTAGAAATTGGAGCTCCCAATTGCTGTGGCTGCAATTTTCAAACCTGTCACCAGGGCCAGGATCTCAGCTCCAGACCTTAAGATCTTGCCAGCTGCTTTTCCAATAGACACAGTTTTCAAAATTAGCCCAGCAACAATGCTGTGTATGTGTATATACATGCATTTATATATATATATATATATATATATATATATATATATATATATATATATATATATATATATATTACGTGGCTGCTTACACGTGTATAATATACAAAATTGCATTGAGTGCAAAACCATCATGGCTCCTATTTCAGTAAAAGAGAAACGAAAATGAGAATAATGTATTTCAGTCACCAATCAGAAAGCAAAGGATAAACTTTAAAACTGTGCTTTAAGCACTCTTCTCTCATTCACTTTTGCTTGTTACTTTAATAAAAAACGTACGGAGTTAAGCGTACAGCAATCACCCATTTAACTGCAGAACCATCCACTGAGCATCAGCTGCATTACAAATGGTATCCAAGGGAAGAGGAAACCTGCCTTGACAGAAGTGTAGCCCTTGTGCACTAGGATCCCTTAAATACCAATTTTACAACCCAACAATCAGATGGGAATACTTCTTCTATTTCTGATTCCATCTCTGTACTCCAGAATGTCCCCTGCTTAGCCACATGCTGGTGCCAAAAGAGTTAAGTTAGCACAAGGGCTGCACTCACAGACTTTGCAAGCATGTGTCACAAGATGCCAGTCGCCACTCATAACCCACCAGACTATCACCCATGTACGTGAACTGTTTTAAACATAGTCTCTTGAAAAATAGGGTGACATAGTATGGCAGGGCCTGATTTCCTGAGTGGCATCCCTTGTCTGGACCCTTCAATGAATGGATTGTGACCCTAGCATTCACCACAGTGTCCGTGGAGGATTGCTTCACTCATTTATATACCCATCTGCCATTAGCCTGCTGTTTCTGCTTGTGATACGCAAGATCCCTTTGTCTGGTAACTATCCACTTTCCTCTCGCTCAATCCATCACGCACTTATTGTCTTTGTACCATCACTCAGCTAACCTCTGCTGACTCATAGGAATACCACACAGACTTTATCTTTGCACAACTCCACAGCTCTCCCCAGACATACCAGAGGTACAGATCATCCAGGATTTGTAAAATATCCGACTCTCCTGATTAGAAGAAGAACCCAAGTCTGAAATTCCAAACATTGAATAATTTAGAGATCATCAAAGGGATGTTCCTTCAAGAGCAAGTGGAGAATTTGGCCAGTGGCCTTGTCAAGCAGAAAAAGGCCAGGTTTCCAGCCAACACCATGGATGGTTTATGCAATCCCCCCAGCATGTTTAGGGCAGTGCAGAGCATCAAACCCAACTCTTTAGACAAAGCAAGCTGTAGCATTATAGTTTGTTTTGTACCAAGATCCAGAACAGCTGTTACCAATTCACTGGAATAATGCACATGTGTCCCTCCATCCAGTCCTTCACTATTCAGAACCTCCTCAGCACTCACCAAAGCTATTGCAACAGCCTCCTCAATGATCGCTCTGTGTCCAATCTTGCTTGACACCAGGCATCCCACCCAGGAGATTAATCTCTATAAACACTGTTCTAATCACTTTAGTCCTTTCCTAAACAACTTTCCAGTGACCATGCATGGCTAAATAAATTGAGCCCAAATTCCTCAATTGACAGCAGGGCATGTTAAGGAATGCCACTAGCTGACTTTGTCCGGTTGCGTTTCTTAATGTCTCCCTACAGCAGCGCTCACAAAACAGCAGTCTGTAAGTCATATCCAGTCTTCTGAAGTATTTTTCTTGGCAAAGACAGTGTTTGGATGAAAATGGGAATTATCTCCCATTATTTATTGAACGACTCTTTTCTTCATATTGGCATGTCCTTTCTGCTTCACCAAAACCTCCAGTCTCTCAACTGTCTTATTCTGGCCCATTTCTTTTCTTTATATGACATGCTTCAATCAATGAGTCAATGAATCAATTGACTCATTGGGTCTACAGCGGCCCCCTATATCTTCCAACATCCAACCTACATGACTTGCTACCACGTTTAGTTTTTGTGAACTTTCCTCCTCTTCCCCCAAATGTCACCTCCTTTGTAAAATCTTCTAGCAGATGCCAACTCTCTTTTGAAACAGGAAAGCAATAATATCACTCTAGAAGCCTTTATAATATGTTCTATTTCATGGTTTTGTTTGTTTTTGGTTGGTTGGTTGGGTTTTTTATTGTTGTTTTTTTGTTTTGTTTTGTTTTGTTTTGTTTTGTTTTGAGTGTTTGTGCCTTCCACTGTCTGCTCAGAAAAAGCTTGTTGAAAGTGAGGGCTATTAATTTCTGTAAGAGTTTCCTAGCTCCTTTGTACATGGAAGTCATTGTTATCTATTTTTTTTCCTTTGGACCCACAGGCTTGGTTAGTTGTGCACGCCCATAAGAAGGCAGTAACTCATTTAAAATGCAGACATGGCTGGGCTGGATGCTCATTCTAGACTGTTAGGCATTTTCAAGTAGAAAGTGAGAAGTGATGTATCAAAACAAAACTGCTGAGGGAATTTAGGTAAGTAGAGCGTGATTCTTTTTGTTGGAAGTTTGCTGTGACCGCCAGATTAAAACACTATGCCTTGCCTCACAAGGAGTAACTTGTTTAGAATTATAGGAGTCAGTCCATCCCTTGGGCCCCAGCTGAAAGTTGTGTACTGTGCCAATGCCAGGTAAAACACAAATACCACAGGGAAAAGGAAATACAAAGAGCTCTGCCTCCCACATCAGAAGGTGTCTATTTCTGTAGTTTCAGGGTATCTAGAAAGGGACTCTCATCCTCATCTTCTCTAAGTACCAGGAAAGGTGAGTTATCTATCATCAAGATTATAGTCAATTTGATGTTCCAGAAATGGATTCAACACAATGAATTTTGATTTGAGTGTCCAATTATAAAATGCTGTAAAAAAAAAAGAAAGTGCCTGTTATAAATTTAATTGAAGTCTGCAATATTTTGTGAAATACTATTTGTTTGTTATAGAGTTAGAGAGGACAAGAAAGCTAAGTTAATAAGTCAGAGAGCACATTACTGTTAATGGGCACTTATCATATTGTCAAAAGTCTACCTTAAGGTCCTTCAATCAGGTTTAAAAACTAATCCTTACCTATATATAGAAATAAGCACAATAACCTAGTATTAAATAGGGTACATTAAAAGTAATATTCCTTTTCCCCTTCCACCTTTACATGGAAAATTTTAAATTTATATTATTGAATTTCCAAATCAATATCAAGAAATTTTATTTTACTCTCTTTATACATGATCATGTAAGAGCTTCCACTGAGTTATATAGAAGATGGGAGGCATTACTTCTGAGTATTCCTTGCTTAGATCCTTGGTGAAGTAAAAGTTTGGATGTGCTCTATATCCTGAAAGAGGCTAGAAATACTGTGTGGACAAGCTAATCTGAGCTGGAATTGATGGCAAGATCATCTAGGAGTCCTTTCTTTTGTGAACTTGCTGGGCCAGTCTTTCCAATGTAAAGTCAATACCTTCCAAATTCTACCTAGAGTTATAATGTTCATCTCCCACCTGATCTCTACCCCACAATACAGAGAGGATCTGATGGAGCATATGTGGGCATTGTTAGTTTCTCAAAGCATAAGGATTTCTTTTTTCCTAAATTAAGCAGAGAGCCAACTGTAAGTGTCTGTGTGGACTGAAGTAACATTTATTTCACTACCAGAAAGACAATAATGAATATAAAAAGGAACTCTTAACATGCGCTTAAGAGATCTGATCATCATGGAGGGCCTTGGAATAGCTCTCTGTGAGCTGGGAAACTTCAGGCAATTTTCTCCCTTTAAAACGGGGAGACAGACATCCCACCTGTCTACCAAACGGTGTGAGATGACAACTGTGTGGTCATTACCAAATTCTAAGACTCAAGATTCATTGCTGACTTCTAGAAATTATTTGCCTAGCAAGTTCTCAGAATTGAAGGAATATTGGACTCTGTATAGTACATGTTGAAGCTGAAAGTGGGTTAGCTAGGGTGGCCTTCATGGCCATTTCTTTAGAGCTTGGGGACTACCATTTCTTATTTTGGGTCATGTATGATTTCTTTCGACTAGAATGACAAGGACAAAAAGTTGGAGTCATTATATTATTGGTCACTCCTTTGAACATTCCACTACCCCTTGAGTAGGGATAAAAGGTTAATTACATACATCTCTCGGGCAACAGAAATGATCAAGGCTGCCCTGGAACACAGTTGCTTCAAAAACTAGGCTTTTGTTTCAGGAAAAAAATCTCCCACAGAGAAACATGGAAGGCGAAGGAGAACTATAAATAAGACTGTCATTTATGTCAATTATAAATAGATTTGCTCCCTTTTGATTAGAAGATTAACAGTAGCTGAAAGTCCGCAGTTGAACAGGAATGAAGGAAGAGCCTCTGACAAAATATTGTCACATGCTAACAGGTTTGATAGTATTTCTTCCCGAGGTAGCCTCTCTGCCTTTCTCTAAATGAAAATTTTCCTTCTCTTTTCAATGTCAAGTTCACCAGTCTTTGAAGTCCATTTCCTCACACTCAACAGTTTTCTAGTTCTCTCCTTACCCCCTAGACTAGACAGCTTGCTAGTACACACCCCTTATTAAGTAAATCAAATGCTAGGATTATGAATTCAAAAGGGGGTACAACTATTTCCTGAGACACTCCCAAGATGACAACCACTCACTATTACAGCAGTCATCCCTTTGGTGAAGTAAATCCTTTGCCAAGTTACTATGTCCATGCGATTCCTTATGAGCACCTATTAGCAGTAAGTAACGTAACCGGGGGCTAACAGAAACTATGGGCAGGGCAAAGTCTACCTCTCATACCTGAACGCTGGCTGGATAAGGAATGATCTCCCTTTTCTTCTGAAGGGAGAAAGATCTAGAGGGATCCCATTTCCTCATGACTGGTTTGCCAGTTCCTCGTTCTCTGCTTGTGCTCATGACTCATCTTTTCCCAGTGTCAGGGTGAGAAATGGCAGCTTCTTATCCAAGCTGTCTCCTGAGGTCACCCTGGATGCTTCCGTCCTCTACCAGGCGCTCCTCCATGCAATGCGGGGGTGGGCATCTCCTCTGCTGGGATAAGGGGACAGAACATCCTGATCAAGTCTCCCCACCTTGACCCATTAGGGGTTTGACTCCACCCACCCCCAGATGGGCCATTAAAGAAGGGGCTATAGATAAAGATAGCTGGGAGGTGGGAGCTGATACAATGGGCAGTGATCTCTCTGGGAAACTCATACACACCTGAAATGATCTCTTCTGGTTTCACTGTGGGATATTTTTAAATGAATTTAAGTCATCAGCTGGAAATTCACTTCTTGACACAAACAAAACAGACCGGGCATTGGAAAGCCTAGCTCCCAACATGTAAAACTACGTATAAACCATTTTAAACATAAAGTCTTAGAACTGTTGAACAGGTTGCTGTGTATGAGTTCTCTCTCCAAGTGGCATTGCTCAACACCCATCAGCTCAGCTCCCATCAGAAAGCTGGCATGCTGTTGTGTAACCCAGACCCACAGCAATGTCCCTTTGATAACTGCGCTTGCATTCAAGTGTTGAGTCAGAAGTTCCAAGCAAGACCATTCCCCTGAAACCCAAACCCTTCATTCCTCTTAAAAGTCAAAATACCTTTGGATCTTGTAAGTCAACACTATCAGATCCAGTATTTTCCTAATCAAAACCTAGAAATGGCACCGTGGGTGGCTGGAACCGTGTCTTCCATTCCTTTCTTACCCTTCCCTGACACCCCAATCCAAGAATCTTCAGGCTTTGCCAGAGCCGAAGTGACAAAGCAATTCAAGCTCTCATGTGGCCAACCCTCAACCTCCCTGCCAAGCACTACATTAATGGCAGACTCTGACTCAGTGGGATGTGAAGACATGGGTCTGAGTACACCAATTTGTTCCCAGACTGTTAGGTAAACAGCAGACAGGAGACACCCTCCAGTCTTCCCTGTAAGATGTCTGGGCTGCATCCAGCAGCCTGACTTTATATCCAGTGTTGACCTCTAATTTGATTGGCCTCTTGATGAGGAATCTTTCACCTCTGCTGAACCACTCATCTGGCTCTGTCTACTGGAACAGTTTCCATAATTGAGGAGGTGAGGCTTTTTTCTATTCTTAAATAAGCTGTCCTAGCATGTGCTTGGAGGTTTCATAAAGAGTGCCAAGTCCTGGCTTGTTCACAAAGGTGGAGATGGCCTTTAGACTCAGTGAAGTCAAACATTGGCACACACCAGTGACCAGCTGATATGAGTGTTTGTCTTGTTCCTTTGATATTGCTGTCATCTTTCAGGGAAATCTAGGAATAGCAGGAAGATGAGTCTGCCCTTTCCCTTCTACACGTCCTCCTCTCTGAGGATAAAAAAGCTGTGCCTTTCTCAGATCCTATGAGTCACTCTAGAGGGTCAATATCAGCCTTGGTTACTCTGAAGGCAAGTTTGTGAAAACTTGCCACAAGACCCATGACGTACAATGAGAATCCTCATGTTCCACTGAAATTCATGGCTAGTGGTTAAGGTAGAATGTAGATTTGATGGGTAGAGACACTCTGGTGAGAATGGGAAGGAGTGTTTAGAGATCGAAGTACCAAATGTGTGGGTAGGGCACACAATATATCGGGTCAATAGTCTAAATATTAGGCTTTTTGGTAAAAATAAGCCACTGACATAAGTTGGTACAACATTTAACATTGAAGAATAGTAACTACCACATTCTGTGGGCTCATCACATGCACAGCACTGTTCTAAGCACTTCTATGAATCATAAGCACATTTCATTCTCTGCCACCTCTGTAAAACAGGAACTCTTATTATTGTTATGAGTGAGTTCACTGAGAAACACAAGCACACATTCACCTACGGGAACAGAGCAATCCAAGGGTGACAGTTAAGGTCTTCATACAGGCAACCAACTAGACACCCCGGTGCCTGGTGTGTCTTTAGATATTTTCTCTCTTTCACCTCCTTTCCTGGATAACCCCTAAGCCTGAGAGCATATATTCTTTGCTTAGTATATTTTCTTACACCATCAGTAAGAAGCATCCCCTGCATACTCCAGACATCTCTTTATTTGTACATAGAAAAAAATCCCCATAGGTACTGGTAATAGAGTTAAGTATCCGTTTATTCGTAAACTTCATCCCGCCAGAATTGATGGCATACTCCTCTGGGTAGCCTTAGAATTTGGGACAATGCTTAGCACGTATATTAGAAACCACACAATTAGAATTTCCTAAATTAGGCTGAATGCCAGAGCTTCTGGTTGAGGCTTCAAAAATATGCTTTACTACTATAATATGTCTTTAAGATTATCTTTTCAAATTCAAATCAAAACCCAAAGACAAATAAGTACCTAAGAAATGCTGAGCCTTGCAGGGGATTCTTCCACTTCTTAAGTCTATAGCCCATAAAAATGAATTCAGAAAGGCACAGTATAGACATTCTTGGGCTATAACCAAGTACACCATTCCAGGCTTAGCCACACATGGCCATAAAAGAATGCCATTGACCACAATGCTTCTAAAGGCAAAGCGGTGTCCACATGTGGATGATTTGTCTTACCAAGAGCTATGGGGTTCCAAGATTTTCTAGAAGGCTTCCTTCATCCTCATAAAGTTCTCAGCTTCTCAACCCCTAAACCTGAACACCCCCAAGGGAGATTAAAAAACACCCAATTTAATTGAAACCTTTTTTTTTCCACATTGAAGTCACAAGTTTTCACAGGGTACGATGTGTTGCCAATCTAGCACTTTCCAAACTAACTCTTCCGCGAGGCGGTTGCAGTTTTCTTTTTCAGGCCCATGTCCTTAAATTGCTTTGCAACATAGATGTCTCTAAGGTCTCAATTTCTCTGAAAGATTCCAACCCATGACCTCACTCTTTCATCCTAATCTTCCCAGGATTCTTTGCGCTATAGATGAGGCTAGCAGTAGGAAGATGATGCCACCTCCTAAACAGGCATTGGTAATGTTCGCCATGAGTTGCCTCAACTCAGCAAGTCAAAAACAATAGTAAGGATGTCAAATGGCGTACAACGATCTAACTAACCAGACTGACCTAACTCAGCTAGTGTTCCAGATGTGCAAAACTGAGCACTGGTAAGGCGCATGGGTGTCTGGTAACCTGCTGTCAATAGTAAGAGTTTTGGTGCTCAACTGCACTGACAGGGTTTCTGTCATAGGTGCACAAGTGGGCAGTGCTCAAGGACAACCAGAAAGGGAAGGAGCCCTGTCTGCTGGAGTCACCCAATTGGAAAATGCATGGTATACTTCCCAGGCTTCCTTTCCTTCCCAGTGATTGGAATACACACCTGATCAATCTCCTATCTTCTTCGTCTCTCTTTTTCTCCTCATTAACTTCGGCAGCATGCACTGTTGCAGACCCACTGCTATAGAAAGGGATTTGACTTCCTGTGGTGGGGGAGCCTCCCTGAAAGGTTCACTTTAGGCTCTTGATTATTCCTCTTATCTCACCTTACCAAAGGAGACATGCCGGTCCATATCTGCAGTCAGACTCCTTCTTCCCACTTTCCTTTATACTTTGGGACTTTCTGAGTGCATTCCATTCATCACGAGAAGGCCCACAGTTCTGTAAGTGTCAAGAAAGGATCTCTTGGCACCCTGATCTAGAACTTTGGCATCATTAATTTCATTACCACGTTGTAGAAACATCATATTTACCTTGCTTTGTAAACAAATAAATAGATAATGGTGACAAGTAGTCACTCTCACAGTATTTGTTTGAGGGATATTGAATGGAGGGCAGTCATCACACATCCTTGAAGACAGGGTACAGAAAGAAGTCAGAGGGATGGATAGAACTTTACTGATCAAGTCAATCCCTA
Source organism: Peromyscus eremicus (assembly GCF_949786415.1). Taxonomy (NCBI): domain Eukaryota; kingdom Metazoa; phylum Chordata; class Mammalia; order Rodentia; family Cricetidae; genus Peromyscus; species Peromyscus eremicus. The sequence goes on along the minus strand of NC_081434.1, from coordinate 39,110,650 downwards.
CCCGGGAGTTACACAGTACGTCTACACGATTTCTGAAAGAATACAAGGTAGTCTAGGTGTGTGGGACCATTGATCAAGTTCCATATAGGAGACTGACTCACTTGAAACAGTTTTGGAGTGTTTTGATCTTAGCTTATATTCTTACCAGAAGGCTTTGTGATTTTACACAACCTGTTTCCTGTTTGTCTTTAAATACCATTAGAGCAACCTACTAAAATAGAAAAAGATCCTTCAAGGTTTCTTTTAGTGCTGGTCTGTGATTCTGCTTCCCTAGTACCCAATCCTAAATCTAATTATTAGAGGCTTAAAAGAAATGAACTCAAGACCGTTCTTCTGACAGCTTACCCAAGGTATTATGGAAGTCTTATTAAAATTAGACAGAATGAATCAAAAGTAGTTGTTGCTCATGTAGAGAATTAGATGGTGATTACTCTTAGCTTTCAAACAGAGAGTGAAGAGGAGATGGAAGAGCCCCGCCCCCCCAAAGCAATATTTTGTCAAGTCTAATTTAGTCCCAGGGCCAATGGGAGGCCATTTATCTCTATGTGGAGCATTACTCGGTGGCTATGTTTCCATTCATGGCAAAAGTTGCTTGTGCTATGGGGCAAGTGAGGCTTTACCAAGTCACAAAACAGGTCCCAAAGGAAAACGTCATCCCTGTTGTATCCAAAATAGTCACTTTGCTCTCTGTCTGTGCTATTTTCTAACTCTTTGTCATGGAAAGAGCTCATGTCAAAAATAGAAGTAGATTTATTCTAGTCCAGCCAGTGTGGCAGTTGTTAAAAGAACAAATAAAAACAAATGCTGGCCAGGATGTGAACAAAAGGAGACCCATATGTACTGCTGATTGGAAAATAAATGAACTGAGATACTATGGAAATCAGGATGGAGGCTCCCCATAAGTCTAAGAGGAGATCTACCATATCCAGCTGTCCCACTCATGAGTATTCCCCTGAAGGACCTTGAGTCAGCACATCACAGAGATATTTGCACACCAATGCTTGTTTGCAGCACTGCTCACAATAGCTAAGTTATAGACCCCAACCTAAATGCTCGGCAGCAAAGAAATGGATAAGGAAACCGTGGTGTATACACAGTATGAGAAGTAAGTCATGTTGTTTCCAGGAAATGGATGCACCTGGGGATGATGAAGAGTGCTACGTAGGTCTTACAGACAAATGCCATGTTTTCTCATTTGTGGTTCCTAGATTTTACATAGATACATAAAATCATGCATGTATATGTGACATGAAAGTGAGAGCTAAGCTGTCTAGAGGAACATAGGAACTAATAAAGGGAAAGGAGAAAAGCATAGTGGGAAGTCTAGTCAAAGAGCAGTATATACTCACACAAAAATGCCTATGTAACATGGCACCATGTACGAAGCATATACACAATGAAAATTAAAGCAGAAAATAGATCCTCAGAGTCAAAGAGTTGGAAAAGACCTTCTACCTCATAAAATACCTCTGCAGGGGAGCAGTTGCTTTCTCCACATCCTGAAAGAGGCCTGTGCTGGAACTTCTTCAGGGATGGGGACCAGAAACAACTTCACTGCCTCCTCTATTCTGCAAACAGAAAAGCACATCAATGCAGTGTCTCACTAACCAGTAGGACGATGACTCAGCTGAGTTCCTCCCCTGAACCTTCCTTGTCTGCACCTGCTAAGGCAATTAACTTTATTCTATTCTCATTTTCGTCGCTTATTGGTCATTTCATCTCTACTAGGTCATTAACTCCTTGGGGATCATGGTTTTGACTCACCCATCCATTTTCACAGTGCACAGCATTGGGAGTCAGTACCCTAAATATGGCGAATAACCAATGGTTTTGCTTGCTTTTTAACATCTACAGTTTTTAAATTAACTAGCAGCTTAGCTATGCAAGAAGACAATTAGGCTAGAAGTAATTTTGTCATGTTCACTGAGTTGGATAGACTTTGGGTCTGGTTAATTTTGGTGTGGGGTGTCTTTATTTATTTGCAAGGCTTTCATAATAAAGTTTTATTTAAAAAAATTTGAAGTTAAAAAGTTGTCACCATACATTCAAATTTCCTTACTATTTAATCTACTGAAAACCATTCCTGACACAGTAGACTCTAAATAAGTTTTTAAGTGAACCTGTGAGTGAATAAATAAATAAATAAATGCCTGCTCATAGTGGTTGCTCTCCCCTTTCCCTGTGAAGCAGAAGCACAAAGCCTGGCCCAGAATCACCTGTTTTGTGCCTCCTCTTGTTCTGTGCACATACTCTTGATCTATTGTATGTCTCCCCAGAATCTCCATATAAACACATCCTAATTCAATAGGCTAAAGATGTAATGGTGCCATTTGAGGCTCCAGTAGTCTCCCAGTCACCTGCTCCTTTCTTCATCCAAGACGTGAGCAGGAAGAGTGTCTAGAGATTACACTGGCTTCAGTAAGATGAAAGTCAGTCTCTCACCTATCAGTTTTAAGCCACATAGTTCAATACCACTGAATTACCTGTTATGCAAAGCAGTTCTGTTCCACAATATCCCCAAGAATCCAGCTCTTGGGCCAGTGAGGCAGCAGGTAAAATCGCTTGTCCTGCAATCCTGATGAATGGAGGTCAATCTCCAGAACCCACATAGTGGTGGAAGAAGATAACTGACCACAAAGTTGTCCTCAGACCTCCACAAGCATGCTGTGGCATGTGTGCATAAACACACACACACACACACACACACACACACACACACACACACCCCATAACACATAAACACAACACAAAATAATACTAATAACAAAATTGTTTTTTGTTTTGTTTTGTTTGTTTGTTTTTTTACAAAGAATCCAGCTCTTTCTGGTATTCTATTTCATCATCCTGTGTTATAGTCCTCATCTACATGGCCACAGATAGTTCAACATTCTAACCATGCTACAGTCAACAGAAAGATGTGTGTGTGTGTGTGTGTGTGTGTGTGTGTGTGTGTGTGTGTGTGAGAGAGAGAGAGAGAGAGAGAGAGACAGAGAGAGACAGAGAGACAGAGAGAGAGACAGAGAGAGAGAGAGAGAGACAGAGAGAGAGAGAGAGAGAGAGACAGAGAGAGAGAGAGAGAGAGAGAGAGGAGGGTTTCTGGTTGACCTTTAAGGAAGAATCCCAAAGCTTTCATATGATGCTTTAAACTTGTATTCCTTTATGTAGAAGTTGAGAAAATGGTCAAATGTAGCTGCAAGGGAGGCTGACAAATGTAGTTATCTAAAGATTAGGAGTTCTACTACCACCGAAAAAAAGGATCCTGGACAATGGATAGGAATACTGTAATAATAGATCTCCTTAAGTTCTTTAAGTTATATGAGTAGGATGCCCAACCTTGAGGCACTGTAAAATCTGAGGATGTTTTCATGTCAGTCAGATCTATACTTATACCTTGTCTTTTGGCATCATTTATTAAGCTGTGTGATTTTTTAACCATTTCCCAGGCTATCAATAATTGAAGCAAAACCTCTTTCTTAGGTTTCTGTGGAATGATATGGGATAATCTGTGATGCCTAGCACAGTGAGAGGGATAGAGTAGATGCTCAGATCACATTTATTACTCTTCTAATTCTGCCTGTATGCAAGACTGGCTCTGCTCCAGGCTTTAAATCAACCTGAGCATGAAAACATTCCCAAAGTTCCTGACAGCTGTGTTTTCTTGAGTAATTTCACACCCTATCCATTCACCAGATGCATGTGAGCAAATGAGCAGCTGTTCAAGAGAGTGTCATTATCCTCATCTACCCTTTCCTTCCCATCTTTGTTGGATGCTATTGGACCAGACAGAAGAAACTAATAGACTTCTCAGAAATATAAGAAATAATGATTAGGATCAGAAATATTAAAAAAAGAATAGAAATTTGCACAGAATAGGGGAGGGGGCCTTTTCAGAATGCAGACAGCATTCCTTTCAATTTTACCCTCTTAATCCTGCCAAGAAAACTAATGTGGGCAGTCACTATAAAAGGATTAATGAAAATGTACCTTTTAAACATTGTTTACTATGTCATAGCAGGTAAATGGTTACAGTTATGAAGTGTACCATGATTTCATTTTTTTTTCTTGTTTCATGCTAAATGACTCTTAGGGAATGTTCTAAGAGGCAGTGAGATCTTCCTAATGACTTGTAAGTAGTCAGGAAGTTTCTACTTAAGGTAAGAGGCAATGTAGTAGAATGAATTGGTGCTTAGAAGGATTCTACTATGAGTTCTGGCTTAACCATTTAATAGACAGGTGAGCTAGAGACACATTATTAAACTTTTCTAAGCTTCAGTATTCTCAACAATAAATGAAGCAAATAATGGTGTCTTTACTATAAAATTCTTATGAGAGATAACACACTCATATCTAAACCAGATATCCCCAGGTTTTTCAGTCTCCTCAGGTCACACCTCTGTCCAGTATCTACATAAGATGGCTCATGGTTTCTCTCTATTTTCTTGGGTTTTTTTTTTAATCTTTCCAAGTCATTCCACTTTACAGGCAGATTCCCAAGTGTTTTCCACTCCCCATTTTCACTTTGGACTTCTAGGACTAGCATCATATCACTTGTCTCCTTTGCCCTAAGTTTACCCAAATGATAGGAAGAAGATGGGGAATATCACAAGTTGTTGTGATTTTTAAAAAGGAATCAGCAGTAGAAAGTAGAAAGGGGTCATGAGACCTGTAACAGAAGACTTGTGGTAATAAATTACCTATAGAAAGAAGTCAAATATAACTGTCAGACTTTGAGTTTGGATAAACAAGAAGAAATGTCAAGTCCCAAAGATGTGACTTGGGTCAACTTGGCTTTTATCAGTGGCAAAGATGTTGATTTTGGTTTTAGAGATAATGAGCCACAAATTCCCATGGGTCATTGGATAATAATCCAATGCTGAGAGGGCATCACAGAAGAATTGGCTTAGAAGCTTCATCATATAGGCAACAGCTGTACCCTTCACTCTGCTCGGCAAATGTGAAAAAATAAATAACTTTTTGAAATGGGATAACATGGTCTGGGGAGGTAGCTTCAGTTGGTAGCATGCTTGCTGCATAAACAAGAAGACCATGGATCCAGGTCCCCATCAGGGGTTTGAGGTGTGACAGGGACAGACAGTCCCTAAAGCTCACTGGCTAGCCAGCCCTGCTTAATTGAATCACTGAAGTTCAGGTTCAGTGAGAAAGTCTGCTTTAGAGACTAAGGTGGAGACCCATGAAAAATCTTCCGCATGTTCATGAGCACATTAACAGCACACACACCACCCACACAACATAACCATGCACACACACAAATTTTTTCAAAATAAATAAACTAGAATGAAAATTACCATTTCAGAGTCTCAAAAAGATTGAATATCACTTGATTGCATAAGTGATCTTCTAAAAAAAAATTTTCATCCATTAGACCATAAACATTATAATTTCTGAAACCATGACTTCAAATCACAGAAATATAACATGTTGCAGTTGGTAAAGCCTTTCAATGGTCTTGTTCCAAATGCTTCACCTGTGTATGAGAATAACAACACTGGCGGTAATTCTATTAAAATGCCTGTTCTCTCTTGCTCACTGTCTCACTTCCAGTTCAGCTACTTAAGATATGGTTTTTAGACTCTTTATCTTCATCAAAAAAATTCTTTCTAACTAAAGCACAGACACAGGGAGCAAGTAGACCTTGTGGATTAAGGGGTTTACAATTCAGTCTCATGCAAGAAGAATCAGCTGGATTCCTTGAGAGTTGTTTTACCTTCGATGTTCTTATTCTGAGTAACACGGGGATAGATCCAGACTGGACCTCAAATGTCTTGGAGAGCTGGCATCCTATGACTGTGTCCAGTTGCACCAACCTTCCAATCCCACACAAGATGGAGAAGCAGGCTGCTACAGCATGTTAGGAGCCCCAACAGGACAAAAGCTGGCCTCTCTCTGTGGGGGCTGGAAAAGGGAAGCAGCTGAAGCAACACTCTCCATTTCCTTCCAGTAAAGAGAAGAACAATTGAGCTCCTCCCAAGGGAAGCCATTCAGAGTTGGACAGTGTGGGGTCTGTCCTGTGATGGGAATGGAGGATCACTAAAGAATAGGGGAGCTCAGTGGCCACGATTCTCTAAACACAGACTCAAAGACAGAAGGAAAGCCAAGAGGTCCTTAGGTCCAGTCCCCTGCCTCTATCTAAGCCTTCCAAAGCAGATGGTTGTCATCCTACATTTAGAGATCTCCAGGGTAGCAATTACTCAACTTCCCACGGGCCCTGGTTCAGCATGTTTCCCCTGTTTAATAAATTCTTCCTGATACTAAATGGGAATACATTGGATGTAGACTGAACCTGTCTATCCATGTCTAGTCCTCAACGGAGATGAAGAAGAGTACCATGCAATTATACCCTGTCTTATACCTCCCCATACTGATCTTAGCCTCGTCTTTCTAGGAGACCTACATCTTAACTGTGTTTCCTATCCAGATAATCATTTCTTAAAAAATCTTGCTGGAATATCTCCAGCTTCTCCAAATAAATACTAAAATAGGGTGAAATATGAGTTCCTACTCTCTAATTAAAACCTCAGCAATGCCAAGTTTTGTGGAAAGATAACTCTCTAGGCTTTCATTTCTTAATCCCCCTCATGAGCTCGCTTCATATTACAATGTGTTGTAGTACTTTCTTGCTCACCCAGAGCTCACAGATATTTTGCTATAGTGCTTGTCTTTGCCATGTGGAGCCACTTCTGTCCATTTTAAACATCTTTCTGTTTTTCAATGACGTGTTTTGAAGTCATTAAAGATCTCTTTAAATTATAATCCTACCGTCAACCATTTTGAAGTTCTATTCCCGACTCAAGATTATCTGAAAAATAGACTCTTCTATTATTTGTCATGAAGGAAGGAGTCTGGATTTGCACCATCCTCTGAAGGGTTGGAATATCACTCATTTCTCCCATTCCCTATAAACATGGTTTAAGTGTGGGAAATGGTGCAAATCACCCCTCTCCATTCACTTACGCAATGGTCATCTTTTGAGCACTAACGATGCTCACTAGGGGTACAAGAATGAACAAATCAGCTTCTCTATCCATTCATTAACTCGTCTATCCACATATTAAAATGTCTTCACTAAGCACCGACTCTATGTAGAGCTATTCTGGTTTCTGTTGTTTTAACAGTGAGCACAGAGTAAACGGCTCTGGACTTCATAGACCTCACATTCTCATTGGACTTAGGGCAAAGGGAGAAAAAGCACAAGTCAGCAAACAAATAAAGAAGATCATGTCAAGTCTTGATAAATGTGTGGAAAGGAACAATAGGATTGTAGAATTGAGGGTGGAGGCTTCCTTAGATAGGGTGGACAGTAGGGGCCCTTCTTTGAATAGAATGCGATTACAATTTAAGGAAGTTCTGATATTCTGAACCAATCTCCATTAGCAAACTAACCCTTCTGTTTTCTCTGACCCAGAATTTTTAATGGGAGGTTAATGTTTGCTAACACATTGTTCCTAAGTTAATTATTAGCATGCCCAATGGGTTCTTGGAGGACTTTTAATCAAATGTGATAAACAGGGAATTTCGAGATTCAGAGCCCTGTTACTCAGAGAGGTAACATCTATTACCTCTGAAAAATGGGAGTATGGTGTCACTAAGTGCAGAGCAGGTGACATCAGATAGACTTCTTCACCATGGAACTTCCCATGAGCTAGAAACTCTCAATGCACATTTGCAGCTGATCTGAAGGTTTTTGTGTGATATCTCTTGAACAATAAATACTCTTTTATGAGTGTTGACCTAAGGAAACATCTTGGATCTTTGGGCGTCTTTTAACAATATAACTGGCATTTGGGATAAGAAGTCTGGTGTGTAGGCAAGCCCTAAATATCTTAGAAAAGATTGCAGTGCTTGACAGGGTACTTACTGACTGCTTCAGTGTCTCTGTGAGGCTGGGCCTGTCCTCCAGTTTCTCTACACAATGGAGTCTTTTAAATTTTTAAGTTTCCTCTCTCTTAGAAAATCCATAGTCATGTAGTTATATAGCATGCAAAGGGTGCCAAATATACCCATAGACTAAAAGATTTCTAAGGAATTTGTATTTGAAGAAGCCTTTGTTTTGGGATCATATCATCCTCTATGGGAGTGCTTCTCGCCTTCCTAACACAGCGACCCTTTCATACAGTTCCTCATGTTGTGCTGACCCCCAACCATAACATTGTTTTCATTGCTACTTCATAACTGTGATTTTGCTACAGTTATAAATTACAATAGAAATAGTTGGGGGGATAGAAGTTTGCCAAAGGGGTCCAGACTCACAGGTTGGGAACCACTACTCTAAGTTATTATTTTTTAGTAGCCTTTGAACATTTTTGGACCAGGCCAAGTGTCTTATCACCCTTCAAACTCTTTTCAGCCTTGGCGGAACACTTCCATATTAAGGGATTGCTCATACACACTTCTGTGCCTATGGCAGGTCCTCCCTAGAGGGCCCTTAGAAGTCTTTGGAGAAACCAGTAAGGAAGATGTGGGAGTGTCTCATCACAGACATGTCAGTCGTCCCTGGGGATCCCTAACAGACTTCTTGTTGAGTGAATGAGACCATTTCCCTCTTACCTATCCCAGAAATAGATCTGTGAAGGAGATGTGTAAAATACCCTGGAGAGGAAATGGCAAGTAGATAGCTAGAAAAAGAACCATTAAAAATCCGAGTGGGTTTTTTGCTTTTGTTGTTTTGTTTGTTTGTTTCTCAAGAGGAAAATGCAAAGTGGAGCTCGAGGGAAGTTGGAATCACTGCACCAGCCACAGCTTCTGCCTCCTTTCTTCATGCCACCAGTCTGGAGTTGCTGCCCACAGGGCACTGTTTGGTTTAAAGCTATGAGAAGCTCCAAGACAACCTCATGAGGAGGGCTTTGAAACTAAGAACGCATCATTTGCCCCCTTCCTGTCACTTCTCTCTGGAAGCAATTAGATTAATTGATCCAGCTTCCACAGCAAGACTGATTCTAATACTTGCTTGAGGCACATCGATAACGATATAGATAGATAAATAGATAGATAGATAGATAGATAGATAGATAGATAGATAGATAGATAGATAGATAGATGATAGATGGATGGATGGATGGATGGGTAGAGAGAGAGAGGGAAAGAGAGAGAGAGAGAGAGAGAGAGAGAGAGAGAGAGAGAGAGAGAGAGAGAGCGCCTGGTGAATAGAAAGTTATCATTCTTCTTTTTGCACAATCGCATGACCTCTAGTTACCCCCAAGTTGGTTCTGTAAGTGATCACAACTGGTGTGCTTCTCTTCCAACTTTTCCTCCAGTTCTGAATGGTCCCTGAAAGGATGTTGTGATGATACAGACCTGAATGTGTGTTGTAAGCCTACCCCACATTTTTGTATTTTTTACTTCTCGATATTACCCTAGGGGGTAATAAAGGTGGAAGGCATAGAAAAAAGTGGGCACAGGCTCTTGTGAACCTCATCTTCTGAGCTTGAGTTTACAACTGAGCAGGGCAGCTTGAATTCCCACCATGGAATTTTGGACACTTAAAAACAAATGGAACTTAGAAAAGCAGCATTGAGTATCAGAGGGCACCCCTGTGTTTCCCGATTTCTATTTGGCTAACTTGTTAATGCTCTAACTTCCTACCCTCAGACCCCGCACCGTGTCTTCAGGGGTTAGCTGGGATCCTGAATGGCACAGACTGTCAACGTAAAACACAGTGAATGGGGAAAGGTCAACATGTGTCTTTTGTTTCAGTTTCTTCTTTTGGAAGGTTTTGATGTGTTTTTTTCCCCTCTCTGATTTGCAATAAAATTGGTTATGCTATGAGACTAACATATGGATACCTTTACTAGGCAATCAACAAAAGAGATATGAAAACATTCTGGCATATTTTAAGTGTTCGAAAGAGGTCTTTTTCGGGACTATAGTTCTCAATGGCTCCTTCTTTCTATACTCGTTCCTGGGCAGCTGGTGTCATACAAAAGCAATGGCATCAACAGAGAACTTGCTGGAAATGCAAATTCTCAGGCACTCACTAGCTCAGACTAGCAGAAACAGAGAACTTGGGTGTGGCCCACTGGCCCATGTTTTAATAGCTCCTCCAGGTGATATCAATGCAAGTTTAAGTTAGAGAATCACTGATGTGTGTGTGTGTACTGTTGTGTATCTTAGAATGTTTAGTCCTCTTGCGTACTAGCTGCTTCAGGAACTGCCACAGATTCATGGCTGATTGATAATTGGCTGTATGGATCGATAATGCTGACGTACATTATGAACTGCAGGTTCCAGGGGATGAGGGTGAGAGGCAGAAACTGTCTCCTTTGTCCTCTTCTGCATTCAGAGCACCAAGTCCAGGCCCAGGATGGTTGATCACTGACTCTGCTGAATGACATTAATTAAACTCGTTAAGAGTTTACTGCATCCATCCCTGGTGACTGCCTCCTAGGATGAGCCCTGAGTGGTCCAGGAGTTTACTCGGCTCACATAGCTTGAAATGGTAGAACCAATGTCTTATCTCAAGAAAAGTGCCCGTGTTCAAATCAGTTGCCCATAACCCCCACATTCAAGTCATAATGGTGATGGTTAGAAGAGTGATTGAAATTACAACTTTTTTCTTTCCTTCTGGAGCTGAGGACTGAACCCAGGGCCTTGCACTTGCTGGGCAAACGCTCTACCACTGAGCTAAATCCCCAACCCTGAAATTACATCTTTCAAGTGCCTGCTGTATGCCACCTGCTGCTCCAAGCTGTCTTTGTGCCTTAATTTGATCACCCATAGATACAGGTACTATTATTATGCCTTTAACAGAAGACCTTGAAATACATACACTGGTGGTGGTGGTGGTGGTGGTGGTGGTGGTGGTGGTGGTGGTGGTGGTGGTATGTGTGTATGTGTATGTGTGTGTGTGTGTGTGTGTGTGTGTGTGTGTGTGTGTGTGTGTGTATGTGTGGTGTTGGACTCAAACCCCGGACCCCATGCATGCAAGGCCAGCATTTTATTGCTATATTAAATGCTCAGTTCCTGATGTTAGGTTTCTTCTTTTCAATGCCCAGATGTTTTTCATATTGCTTCTTTTTGTGTGCTATTGTGTACCAGACTTGCCACTACATCTACCAATGAGCATGTAGGAAAGGCCCACATATCTGAAGTTGTGATTTTAGATGAAGAAGCAGAAGGATGAAGTTTCTGTCCTTAAGATACTTAAAACCAAACTGGGAAAATAGGTTGGTATTCAAAAAACAGAAGTTAAAGGCAAATACACAGTTAAATACCGCTTGTTGGTTGTTTTACATATTCAAAGAGGTTAATAGAATTGAAACAGAGCAGAGTACACCCCAGGACCTGAAAGAAATTTCTTGTGATATACTGGGGCTTAAACACTTTCTCTGAATAATTGTCATTGAACTGTTGAATTCAGCACCCCTGCCCTGCACTAGACATTAAAGTTGTCACCATCACTAGGGTCATAGAGGATATTGATCTGTCATCTCATTTGTATTTTTTGCTGAGAATAGTGTCTAGACTATAGAGTAGGTACTAAATAAAAATCTGTGAATGAATGACCAGAAGCAGAAGAAAAATGTGGTAACAGAATAGCAAATATGGTTGCCCAAGTTTCTGTTTAGGTGGGAAGGTAGATTGTCAGCATCCTATGTGTCCCAAAGAAGGCTGAGCAAGATCTCCATTCTCCATAGAGTACTTCAGCTCAAAGGAGCGTAAGGGCAACACCTTTGTTATTTGGAAGGCAGACGTCCACTCCTTCACTGGGATGTAGTATTGGTGCGGCAGCTGTGATCCATGAGCCCTCTCTAGAGAAGAAGCCTCCTAGGTCCACGGTGCTTTTGAAAACTGAGAACCAGGATTTCTTGTCATCAATTTCATTTCCCTTGGTTTTCCTCCTACTTAGTAAACCTTTGAATGCCAAACTCAAGCTTGGTTCCACCCCATGCTCCCTTCATAAAAACAGCACCAGTAATTGAAAGCAGAAAGCAGTTCCTTTATTCTAACTGATGGGGCACAGGTAAGCTTCCTGTTTGGATTCCTTCTTAGCTTTCTCTTTTCTGACACTGAGAGAAAATCTGGATACAATTATCTGCTTTTGCGACTAAATTCTTTCTGACTCTTATGGTAAAAAGGCAGTCTCTCATCAGAATAGGACTGTCAGATAGTATCCTTTGACTCAACAAATCCATTCCTGAGCATGCGTTCTTATCAATGACCTCTGATTAGAGCATTATCTTTATAAGAACACTTCATTGTTGCATTAGTTAAAACAATAATAAAACTGGAAATAGCCAAAACATCTAGGAATACAAAAATGCTTGAAGAAACTAAGGATAATAAATCTACCCAATAATATATCCCACAGCTTTAAAATTATAACTTTGAAGATAGGTGGCAACATGGGAAATGCTTGCAATAAAACATTAATTAAATGGAAGAAATATAACATAACATTAAATTTGGGCTGTGACTGTAGCTACGTAAAAATAATGTACCCCTGGATGAGAATGAGGAAAAATTACAAAAAAAAATGAAGGTAATGCAATTTGTTGAGATATTTAAGTTATGGGTAAACTTTCACGATTTTACTATCAGTTAAAGTTGTTAAAACTTTTGAAATTCAAAAGATTGGAAGTGAAATTGTCTAGCTATGTGACTGAGCTGAGTACCCCCATCTGAAACAGAGTCATGGTTTTATGAATGGTATGTGAGCATCCAATGCCTAAGCTGTGTCCTTGGTTGCAGAAGTTCAAAGACTTCTACCTCATGTCACCACATTACCTGGGAGAAAACTGTTTAATGGAAGTGCTTGAACCCTTGAGTTGAAAGTTCAGCTTAGAAGATCTCACCTATCCTCGTCATGGATATTAGCATCATGTGGTATGGAAGTCTCACTAATGGTGTCAACTTCGGGATGTTTTTTAATCACCAGAGAATTCTCCCACTTTTAGAGTGCCCCTAGGAAAGTAGCCTGGCTGTGTTACTTAATAGACTAAGTTACTACGTAATCTTTGTAAATCTCAGCTTCCTGACATATTAAATGGATGCGGGCATAATGCCCACTCCATGTAGATACTAGAAAGATATACATAAGACATGCAAAGTAATAAGACATGAAAAGTTTAATAGGAATCACTTAAAAGAGATGATGGATGCTATTGGCTATATGTTGTTGCAAAGGCTTTGGTTTTTCAAATGTCACAAAGAAAACAGTGTTTAATGAAAACATTGATAGCCTCTTTTGATTTTATCTCTGGATCATTTTGTACTGTCCTGTGGCTAGCTAGTCAATTTCCTCTAGATGCCCGTCATTAGTGTTCTTGTTTATATGGAAGTATTGTCTACACTATTCTGTGTAAGTCAGGTTGAGAATTTAAACTTCAAAGGAGGTAACATAGCCTCCTTAGCGACTCTGACATTTAGAGAAAGGCAGCGTTTCAAGTCAGGTAGACAGACTGGAGATGCCTCAGATGCCTAACCCAGACGGGGGATATGAGAGGATTCATATGCCAAGAGCCACAGCCAAGGACAAGAGAAGAATTTGGTTTGAAAGAAGAGTGTTAGGACATCCACAGCCTGGAAAGAGCAGCAAAGGGTGATTTGTGGCCTGTTGAGTACCAAGGAAAAGGTTTGGCCAAAGAAGGCACAGATGTTCTGAAGAATGTGAGGAATTTATGACAGTTCATGGTCCCTCTGCAAGAAATGTCTGCCAAAAGGAAGTCTCAGTAGAGCAAGTCTACTTGAGAAGAAATGAAGAGCCTGGAACTTCTCAGTTGACCTTTGCCTGGGTGTCTTCTGGATCCAGAAGCAGGAAAGATGAGAGGAAGTTCTATTAGGAGCAAAATGAGTGGGTGAACCTTTAGAAGTAGATGCAAGTGTTCCTGTTCTGTCCTTTTCCTATTATTCATTTCTTTCAAATACTTCTTCAGTGAAGGAAGCTTACAGTCCAGATGCGTTTGATTTGAATGTGAACTGACACTCACAGCTTCACATGCTGAAGGCTTGGGTTCCCAGCTTGCAGTGCTAGTGACAAGTGGTTGGAGCATAAAGGCATTAACTTCATGAATGGATGAAGCTGCTGATGGTACCTAAATGGACTATCAAGGAGTAGGTCTTGGTTTGAGGAAAGAGGTCACTGGAACATACTTTTGAAGGGCATATCTTATCTACCCATGTCACCATGTTTCCCTCCCCAACACACACACATACTCTTCTCCCTCCCCCTCCCATTCCCATTCTCCATCCCTTCATGAGGTGAAAACATCCCTTCACCATGCCTTTCTAGCATCATGTTTTCTGCCTTGACACAAAAGCATCCTAAAAGCAATGGAACCAGCTAATCACGAACTAAAACTATGAGTCAAAAAAAAAAAAAAATCCTTCCTCCTACAAGTTGCTTATTTCAGATATTTTATCACAGCCACAACAAGATAACCAACACAGTGGAAAGAGCCTGAAGTGCTCTCTGTTGGTTCTTATCAGAACTCCTACTGCTCAAAGGCTGAAGTTTCATTGCCCTCCTCTCTCTCTCTTATTGTGTGGAAATGGCTAGGAACCCTTACGAGTCATTTCTAGAAGTTTACAGATGGACATGTTTTTGTCATGGTGGAGACTGTGGAGACCACACCCATCCATAGGTCCATGGACTGTAAACTGTCCTTTCTTCCAAAGATGAGAAGCTTTGTGTGGGATTAGGACAAAGAAGGTCCTTGAAGGCCAGCTGGAAAATAGAATGAGAGCTGCCCTTCTGTAAGACTATAGATCACAAGAGACAGTGAGAGCCCCATTTCCTGCAAAAGCAGAGACAGATTTTATTCCATGAGTGCCCTAAACGGAGCTTTCCTGAACCTAGATCTGAGCTAGAGTGAGCAGACGGAGGCAGTCAGAGGAAATACAGTGGCCTCCAGACAGCCATGCTGGCACAGGGTCCCCCAACACAAGCACCCTCCCAGCTGTGTGTCACAGTAGGGCTCACATTTTCTCTTCTCCATGAAGCCAACTCATTCGGCAACTGTGAATAAGTTTTGCGAAGAACTGGAAAATGACTTCTGAGGCAATGGTCTCCAGTTCTCAGAAAGGAAATTCGCAGAAGTGAGTGACTGACTGGTCAGAAGGCCAAAAGGCCATTGCCTCAGACCAAGTCCCAGGGCAGAGCACTGTGACCATTCTGTGTTTAGGCTTGTAACAAAAAGTACAAATAAAAATGAGATTACTTTATCCAACAGCATACCCCAAAGTGGTTTTTCTATGCTGAATTTAGTGAAATAATTAAAAGAATCAAATTTTTTTTTCCTGGTGGATAATTATATTTGCTAAAAAGCATTTAATGAGTTTTGGAATGTAGGCATGATATTAGTCCCAGATGAAATAAAGATGAGAACATCTTCTAACTTGGAGTCAAGCTATTACTTGACCCTCGCTCTCCCTCTTTCTCTCTCCTCCTCCTCCTTTCTCTCCTCCTCCCTTCTCTCTCTCTCTCTCTCTCTCTCTCTCTCTCTCTCTCTCTCTCTCTCTCTCTCTCCTTACTCATAGCTCACCACGTTTGGGTGGGGCTAGGTTGAGAATATAAAGGATCAAAGCTCCCAGGCTCCATGACTGCCAAAAGCTTGCAGAGAAACCACTTTAGTTGACTCTGATTTTGTTGTGATGCCCAAAGACATGAAGGAATTTGAAGAAAACATGTAGGTCTCTTGATTCTATTTAGGAAATCAAATACTAGGAAAAAGGGGTGGCAACTGTGGCAGCAAAAATCCACAGAGAAAAGTAATAATGGTCCAACAAGTCCACCTTTATCTGAAATGTCCTGAAATAATGTAATTACTTATTATACATACATACATATATTTATAGTATATATAATATCTACTATACTAAAAATAAACCATCCGGCTTCAGTCTGTATGCTTGCTTGATACTTTGACAAATAATATATTCTGACTTGTTTAAGAACTTCTTGTATACATTTTTAAATGTTAGTAACCTTAAAACAAGTTGGTTTGACAGAGAGAGACAGAGAGAGAGTAAAAGAACGAGAGAGAAGAGGGAGAGAGAGCAAGGGGGCACTTGAAAAACTATGTTTACTACCTCTTACCTGATGCTGATGCTGTCCCCTGGGAACATGTTGGATAGCATCGACGTTCGTGGTGACCTGCCTAGAAGCCTATTCACGTTACCTAAGGTGGATTACCATGAACTGTAACTAGTCTTTTCTGAGCAAACTACATGTGCCCACCTGAAAGGAAGGAAGGGTCTGTCACACAGGAGGTCCCTACACCATTGACGGACACTATGGAAACTGGGGAGATAAAACCCCCACTGACTACCAGGAAGTTAGACATTCTGATCAACAATATTAACAACTCTCCTGCCCATGGCAGAGAGCCTCTTCTTGTGACGTTAACAGTAAAAGGCCCATTTAAAGGGGAATTGTACAGGCCTAGAGAGATGGCTAAGCAGTTAAAAGTCCTCAATGTTCTGCAAAGGACCGGGAGTCCATTCCCGGCACCCACCTGGTGGTCCACAGCTGTCTTTAACTTCAGTTCCAGATGTTCCAACACCCTCCTCTGACTTCCATGGGCACCAGGCATGATTGGGGTACTTTAAAAATACATGCAGGAAAAACATTCATACACATAAAATAAAATAAAGCTTTTAAAAGTTGAAGAAATTTTTTATAAAAACACTTATTTTTTTGCAAATTCCCAGTTAAATGAGAAGCATTCTTCTTTATTAACACTTTGGTTAGCAATATGTAGTTTGTGTCTTCCTATTGCTTTAATACCTCCCAAAAAATGAGTTTCTGGAGGGTTCTTTCCTATTCTCCTTCCAACATACACTTGAACCCTACCTTGAAGGGCCTCCACAATCTCCACAGACTTTCCTGTCTTTATCTGTTAATCAAGCATCAGAACTTGACATATTTCTTCATTTTTTGACTGACCCTAACTGTCCTTAAGTTGAGCTGATGAAACTTGTTTATATCTGAAATTAATCAGACAGAGAAGAAACTTCTGATTCTCTCACTAGACCTTCTGCTTTGCTATATTGCCCTCTTACTCCAGAACAGCATTCATGTGCCAGACGTAAACATTATTTATTCCAAACGTGGGAAACACGGCCAGCTTGGCACTATTGAGAGTCATGTCTTCAGTGAGGGTGCCTGGTGTTATCCAGAGTTCAGTTTGGTCATGAGAATGAATCTCTGAGAGTCTGGGTAGCGTGTGAGTCCATGGGAAGTCTCTAAGGCTGAGATCCAGCATTGCTTTCAATATACCATACCGCCATCTTTCTCTTTGCGTATGGCTCAGCACTGGGTGCTGTGGAAACACTCCCTGGGATGTTTCAGTCTGAGAACACAGCAGGAAAGAAAGGGCTGTCATGCCCAACCCAACCAGCATCTGAGTACACATCAGGCAGTTATTTATGCCACTTAACACCCAAACTGTCTCCTCCTGCCCACCCTCCTCTTTTCCTCTCTTTGTGTGTTTCAATCTGTCGTTGACTCTGGCTGCCTTTTCCTCTGCCAGCCTTTTCCTCTGCCATGGTGCCAAGAGCTGTTTCTGCTGCTGCGGAGGCCGTCTTCCAACAGTTTGCTCTTCTGGTGCAGGCCCCTCTTGTCAGAGCCTCCACCTCTCAAGGCTCTCCCTGCAGACATGCCAGACTTCCCTGGCAGTTATCACCCCTTTACCTGCCATGCTGACCCTGTCACACCCACCCCTGGGAAAAGGTCCAGATGTGCCCCAAGCACAAAAAAAAAAAACAAAAAAAAAAAACAGAAGCCTCAGGAAAGGAGACTGACAGGGAGCAGGGCCCCTGAGAACGCAGGGCAGGTGCCAAGTTGCAAAGCAAAGAGAGATGATAGACTCTAGAGTAAAACTAAAAATAAGGAGGGTGTGCTTTCGTACCCCCTTGGCTGATCCATCTCTCTGTGGCACCAGAAAGAAAGGCATTGCCCTCTAGTCATGAGTGCCTTGTGTTTTGACTACAAGGCCGCTATCACAGCTGAGAGTAAACTAGGATTAACAGTGTAGGCACAGGAGATAATATCAACAGCCAGGCTACTATCTCCAGATTAGAGCCAGACTCTCTGCCAATTTTTGTCTCAATCTTTCAGAGAGAGAAAGGCAGCATAGTGGCGGGGGGGGGGGGGCCGGCAGGCACTGAAGCTCACGAAGGCAATCCTCGGTACCCTTGTTATCCTCTCTCTTATAGTTTCTACCGCATCCAGGCACAAGTCCAAGATGGAGTAGTGATTAGTGGTCCGGTAATATTGGATACTTGATGACTATTCATTCCCAAAGCAGACCTGGCAAGGAGGAAGGCCTGGTTTTCAATTATCCAAGGGGGAAACTAGTATCTAATTCCTAGCCTACCATGAACTCAGCATGGCCTGAGCATCCAGCCTGATAGTCATTAGTGAGGGAAAACAACACCATCAGACCAGGAAAAGCAAGGGTAAGGGAGGAAGAAGGTGAGCAAGACAAGAGAAGGACATGGAGTGTTTGGAAGTGAGAAGGACACCTCTCGGAACGTGTGCTCCACCCACACTCATCCCATGCCTTCAAACCATTTTGAAGTAAGTTGGATACTGAAAAGCAACGGTTTTAACCAGTAAGTTATTTGAGAGAAATCCAAGGTCGCAATAGGCAAAGGTAACCATATGTGGCATTATGTTATTAGACCTGATTGGAGGATCCATCCTTGCCATCAACTCAGGACGAGTCAGGGTGGTTTACACACATAAAGTTTAGATATGCTTCCAAGGGAACAGTTACTCATTCACCTTAATGCAGACAGCCCTTGTCTATCAAGAAAATCTGTTTTGAATGAACTTTCTTTCGGGTGCGGGAGAATGCATTTTAAACAGTAAGTGAGGAAGACAAGTCTTGCCCAAGGTGCTGTGTTAATCAACAAAACCGAATCATACAGACAGCCAATATTTACGTAGTTCACTGCATGCCAGACATTAGACAAAGAGCTACTTAGTCCTCACAGCACTTCTAGGACATTTTTTGGTATGGCAAATCTACTTATGAAGATCTGAATCTTAAAAGATTGGGTTCCAGCTGGGCAGTGGTGGCACACACCATTAATCCCAGCACTCAGGAGGCAGAGGCAGGTGGATCTCTGTGAGTTCAAGGCCAGCCTAGGCTACAGAGTGAGTTCCAGGAAAGGCACAAAGCTACACAGAGAAACTCTGTCTCAAAAAACCAAAAAGAAGAAGGAAGAGGAGGAGGAGGAGAAGAAGATGAAGAAGATGAAGATGAAGAAGACTCAAGCAGTTGAATACATGGCAGAATATAAACCGTCAGACTCAGTCCTTTGGGCTTTAAACACTTGGTCTACTGCCTCTGTCATCGTTGGGACAGGTATTACTGGCAGATCTCACTGAGATTCTGTGATTTTTTGTAAGTGGAAGAAATTGCCTAACTAGTTAATGATAGCTAACTTACATAGAAAGCCCCCACTGAAATAATTTCAACATAAAAATGACCTCTTGGCATTTGATTACCTTTCACCTTAGACACTGATAAACCAAACCATCCCCTTAGGACAACAGTTTCTGTGCAGTGAAGCATTTCTCTTGCCAAAGTATAATTTTGTTGGCTGTGTCTATCTCCTTCAAGCCTTGGAATAAGCCCCAAGCTAGTAAATTCTGCTGTCCTGGTAAGATGCTCACCCTCCAGGGCATTGTATCAGGCTAAAGTAATACATCATGTTGCTTCCCATTCTGTCAGCCCATTTCTCTAAAGAGTCTTAAAGCAACAATGTTTCTGCTTTGAATCTCAGCTGTTCCTGCCCCTAAGCCTTGCGCTTTGACTCCCTGACCTTGGAAACAAAGGGTACTCCAACAGCCTCCTTTCCATACCTGCCCTAGAGTTGGGGCTTCCAAAAGAACAGAGACTCAAGATAGGAGCAGCCTCCTGATGCTCCATGTCATTCCTTTGAGACCCAGAGATACGTAAACATTGACATGATTGGGTAACAAGGAGACTTTGATCTTTGGCATTATAGAGATTTAGTAGCTGAGACAGGGCTGCTGAGTGGTGGGGGTGGGGCGGGTCACATAGGGTCATGATTCCTAGAAAAGATGACTTCATCCAAACTGAGGAGTGGAACTAGCAAACACTGCCAATTAAAAATTAACACAGACCAGAAGTGAAATCGATGCCTGAATTTGATAGGTTGTCCAGACTGTTTCTGACACATTGTTCGTAGAAAAGAGAACATTTTCTCAGTGTCCACTTTTACAGATGCCAAAGGTCAAGCTTGGGAAAGATCCTTCCACAGAAATGCAGCCCTGAACACAGGTATTCAGAAAAGGATCAGTCAGGCATTATTTCTAAATATAGGTTTTAAAACTTCTGCAAATAATCCTAATTTGAAAACCTTTAATATTGATGAGGATTCGCTTTATTCTCTGATGTGTGTGAGTCTGTAAGTGCAAACCTGTGTGATCATGAATAGCAAATGATGGGAGCAACAATAAGTTCCCTTTCTCCATCTTTACTAAGCACATAGTCCACACATACCTTATTAATTTATTTCAATTAAATATGACTTCTACAAAGTTTTGAAAGGTTACTGTAAGTCTTATGGATTCAGGAAATATCAACCATACAATGTTTGTATGTTTGTTTGTTTGTTTGTTTGAGATAGGACCTGGATGTCCTGGGACTCACTTTGTAGAGAAGGCTGTCCTCAAACTCAGAGATCCACCTGCCTCTGCCTCCTGAGTTCTGGGATGAAATGCATATGTCATCACCACCCAGCTAATGATGTTTTATATTAGGAATCATGAAACATGTCAGTTTTCCATAGAAAGCTATCAGAAGTAGGAAATATTAGGAAGTAACTTCCATTTCGGCAAATGAAAATTGAAATGTTGCCAGGAGTTGTAGCATAAACCGACAATGCCAGCACTTGGAAGATTGGAGCTCATGAGTTCAAGGTTAAGGTCTGTCTGAGCTATGGAGCAAAACCCTGTCCCCAAGGAAAAAAAGGAAGGAAGGATGGAAAGAAAAAAGGAAAGAAAGAAGGAAAAAAGAGAGGGAGGAAGAGAAGGATGGTGGGAAGGAGAGAGAGGGGAAGGGAGCAAGGGCGTAAGGAAGAAAGGATATTAAAATGCTAAACCATAAGGCCAGGGGCTTAGTTCAGTGGTACAGTGTGTGCTCAGCCAGCATAAGACCTTGTGTTCTATTCTCAGGACAACAAAAAATAATTTATTGGATAGCTGCAAGATTACTTCTTATACAATTTTCAGAACTTTCCTACTAATATCCAGTGCAAATTGAAGTCAACTGAATTAATTTTTATTAGATAAGTTTGCCCACAGACCAGTACTGACTTAAGAATCCAATCATTCAGACTTATTCTGAATTGTCAGTGAATCTAGAGGTTGGCAAAAAAAAAATTAACTTGTATAAGAAAACCAATGTTCTGATTCCTACAGATTCTATGATATTTGGTTACATAATCAATCTTCAGCTAATAAAAGTTGAGGGCCAATTGTTTATTATCTAATAATTCCATCTATGTTTTCTATCAGGTGTGTGACTGAGAATATTCTAGAAATAGTCTCCAAACCCCATCTTGAATTTTCTTGACTCTTCATCCTGTTATCAATTTTAAAAAATTAATTTAATTTTAAAAAGAACCTACTTTGGTACCTCTTCCTCCTATTAGCAATTGTTTTAGAGAATTGTTGTATTCTTTGTAACCCAGAAAAGAATAAGCATATATCTTTAAAACTAAGTACATTCCTGTTTTGAAAATGCTTGCATTTGTCATTATTGAAATATTGATTCACCAAATCAATGTTTCATTCTTCCCAACAGAGAGTTTAAAAAGCTTTTTCAGCAAGAAAAGGGGAAATTTCACAGAGAATCAAAGTTGAATACAGTGCTTCAAGTACATTTTCAGAAACTGATAAGAAACACAAATTCATGAAGATGGGTAGAGGTAGTTTTACTCATGATGGATGGGCAGAACTCTTTGTTCTATAAACAATGGCCCCAGTTAAGTCTCTGAAGCGCGTACTTCTCCTCAGAGACGGAGAAGAGGGGGTTGCTTGCATCCGTGACAAAATGTGATACTCAGCTAATTAGTGTAGTTTTGATGATACTACAGTTCTGCCCCAAACCCCTGTAACTAGCAAGTTGGCCCTGAAGATTATCAAATTACTCCAGTGACCATGAATTATTTAAAGGAAAGTACTGCTATTATAGAAGCCAGATCTTTAACTATTGGAAGTCTATGTGTTGGCCTATGTTTAAAATATAGCAGTGTGTGTGTTATGCCTAAACCTTATGCCTGCTCAAAGTCTAAGTGGCCAGTTCATCTGCTAAGCTGTCCTGGAGCTATATTCTAGACAACCCCAAACCAAGATATTGACAAAATTAATTTATTACTATAAATTTTCAAATGTTAAGACTTCATCAGCAAAACATCTGCAGAACATTACAGTCTAATGGTTAAATGTGTAGACAGTAAGAGAACCCTTGGATCCCATCTCGTTGTGAAAGATAATGACCTTGTCACTTGTCCTTTACTGCTGCATTGGTTAGAAACAAGGAGAAGTGTTTTGAGCATTCTGGAGACGACAAATGATAAATGTTCACCTTCTAAGTTTGAAAATGCTTGAAACTCTTCCTTGAAGGCAATGTGTTTCCCAACTATGCTGACTAGCCAAGATTTTCTATAAACTCTCTGGAATAGAAAGGACCACAGTAGTCATCCACTTTCCAATATAGGATTCTGCTCCTAAGGTCAGTGACAGGTATTTGTACAGCCTTTCCTTAGCTGCTTCCTACAGCGAGGAGTTCATTACATTTCAAGAACGTCTGTTTTCTTTAACATTTTTCTTCAAATTGTTTAAAATCTTCTATGTTAAGCCAATTTTGTTTTCTGTTTCCCTGATAATTCTGATTCTGCCAATCAGAATAAGCATATGTAATAAGTAGTTTTTAAAGGCAATGATGTAACAACCAGTTCTATCTCATTAAAAAAATAATCAAATGATTGAAATTTGCTGTAATTTAGCTGTGATTAAGATACATACTTATATCAATAGGTGCTGGGGAGATTTGCTTGATTGCCTATATGACAAATTGTATTGCACTAGGCTTCTGTTCTAGATCATAACAGTAAATACTTTTATTCCCAAAAAGACTTACACAAGATAGTTGAAGGCAAAACATTGACCCACAACTGTGGTCCCTTGATTGCTGAGAGATGATGATTGTTGAAATCAAGCCTATAGGACACTTCAAAGGATAATTAAGCTTTAAAAAGCAGCAGGTAAACATTTGTTATAGTCATAAATTCTGAATACAGTACAAAGGGTCCATTGTAGTCATTATGAATTGACAAAGAAAAACATCCCTCTAAAATTGGTAGCTTGAACTCACTGATTTCATGGGAAAATCCATACATGTATACCACTACTCCAATAGCATACAAAAAGAAGATACAGATATAAGATAAAAATCAAGCTTCTTAATGGAACATTACATAAAAGTCCTCAAGCACTCTGCTTCAAAATCCATCAGTCTGTGGACTGGAAAGCACAGCTACCTTTAGAACAAACTACATCAAACTCTAAGCTCTTCTGAGACATACAACAAGCTAGTTGCTATGGTGGTGTGCTATTCTTTGCTGTGGTGATGGTTATTATTTCAGAAGATGAAATAGACCTGTGGTAGTCTCATGGCTCTTGAGAGTCACCAAGAAGGGTCATGTAATGTATGAAAATGCTTTCTGATATCCCAAGGTAATGACTGGCATCCTCTTCTTGGATCACAGAATTAAGATTGAGAAGTGCTTGGAATAGAAATCTTAAATAGGCCCTAGATCTATCCACAATCTATCCCTCTCCATTTTCAATCCATAAGCTTGAGTTGTGAAAGCAATTGCATTTGATCTAGCTGGGTTTGGAAGTTTCTAGAAGGACTTCTACAACTCCACTCCTAAATATCAAATAACTATTCCGTAATCAACAAGTAACTCTTTATGCATACCCTTTAAGAAAGTGTGAATATAAACAAAGGACAATCATCCTGAAGGTTACTATTGTGATAGGTATAGCAAAGAGACAGTTTCCTCTCTCCTTTCCCTACCTGCAAAGAGAATCCAAATGTATGCCCTAGTCTTAACTGGCTAGCCAGTTACAAAACTATGTAGAAGTCCTTTGTGAGTTATAAGAGCCATGTACATCCATTTGTGTCTTTCTTCTAATTTATAGTCCCAGGAAAAGATTACAAAAAAACAAGAAAACAGAAAACATTGTTTACATTGCCCAGGGGACCAGCTGAATTTCAACTTGCCAGGGCCTGGCTGGCAAGTAAAAGCCCTGAGTTCACTTCCCTGTTAGTCTTCCTTCCAATAACAAGTAAAAGCATTGCTGAGGCTCCATTGGGGTCAGCTGCCTGGTCCCTCCCCAAGCCCACAACCACAAGCAGCCCATAGGGTCTGCTGTGAGAGAGAGCAGACCCTTCCCAGAGAGAGCGCAAATGAACCCTCATGAAGTTACTACTGCCAGCTGCCCTGAGAGTAAACCTTCCTTATGAGGAAGCAGCAACAAGGTTCCTGTGCCAAGCATCAGGAAAACATTTGGGTTCTTAGAGGATGCCATAAACAGTTGGCCTTCTCAGCAGCGAGGCAGCCAAACTAGTGTGATAGTGAGTTATTGCCACGGACCTCACTCTCCCCCAGTGAGGAAGTTGAAAATACTGTTGAAAACTTTGACTTTCAGAACCCCATTATTATTGTGTCATTATTTATGTGACTATAAGACGTTAATGCCATGCCTTCTCAGGTCAGGAATTAAGATTAAGCATATATCAGGTTGTTAATTGGATTCTTATAGGTCAATGATTCACAAATTTCTTTCATGAAGCCTAGATATCAAAGGAGAGATCCTAAGTAGTCTACCTCCCAAAGGATGTAAGGGAGATGAGAACAGATGAAAATTGCATACTCCTATCTAAGACAACACAGCTTCATGTTATATATGCTTGATACACTACTATAAAGACAACACTTGATTTCACAAACGTTGTATGGTGACAAAAATCAGTCATTTGGGTGCATGGTAAGTTCTATGTAAGCTAGTTTTACCTTTACTTTTAATTCTGAAAGCCAGTAAAAGTGTGGTCAAAAACATGATCAAATCAAACCAAAACCTAGCCACGTAAAGAGGTCTAATTGATTTGCAAATATCATGGGAGGTTTGATATCATTGTTCTCCCTGGCATTTAGTTCCTTCCATCCCAGTCCAACAGTTATATTGTAAGGAAACAGAAATGGTTGTTCCATGCTTTCTGGGGTGATTGTGCAAGCCCCTTTAAGACACTGGCAAAGATACTCCAAGCACACAAACTAATAAGTAGTTGAGATCTCTTCTGTACCAGGTGCAGTACATTATTTTATTCAATACATTGTTTCATCTTATCCTCAGTTCTGACAAGAAAGATGTTATTACCCATTGTACAATAGATTGAGACCTACAGAGCTCAAGTGACTTTTCTGGAATTACTTACCAGTATCTTCTGGGCTCCATGAAGCTTGTGGGCTTAAGAGCAAGTAGATCAAGAGTTTAAATCTTGACTCCACCAATTACTGCATGAATGACCTTAGGCAAGTCCTTCAAACTCTAAGTCTCAGTTTTCCCCAGAATAAAACAGGGATATATTTCTAGACTTCAAACTTTGCCTCTTTGCAATTTGATTTTACAATAGAAATGGTCAAGAAAAGAACAACTGAGCCACCCTAGGTACAAAAACTGTATGCATTTATTAAAGTCATTAAGAAGACTCAGTTTTTCCGGGATCATGTATTAAATGGTATTCTTGCCCAAATGTTTGAGATAATGGACAGTCTAAATACCTTCAGTTGATCATGGCATAGTATACAGGTGTTCCAAAGCATCATACTGTACTTGCGATATATACAATTACCTTGTCAATTTAACAACAAAACAGTATGTTTACAAAATTTTAAGAAACCTGATCTGTAAATCTTGTTTTGACTAACACTCTTAAAGTTCTCTCAACTAAGACAATAGAAAGAAGAGTGATAGGAATGGACATAAACAGGATCCTTGAACATGGGTTGTTTAAAACACGGGCAGAACAATACAAATAAAAGTATGTGGTGAATGAATTCTTGCACATGAGTGTGTTATAACCCCAGGGGACATACTGGAATCTAAAGGAACATACTAGCTCAGATGTTATTGGAGGTACTTCAAGAAAAGGGTGACATGTTGGAGAAGTATAGAGACTTGATGTAGGGAGAAGAGAGGCATCAGGGGTTAGATGGACGTCTGTGAACACAGGCAGAGCTGTCTAACTCCAAGCTGCTCTGATTCGTGCAGACAAGCCCACAGGCTATGGCTCCAGCATTCGGAGGGCACCTCAGACAGGCATTGTGGACGAGTGCTGCTTCCGGAGCTGTGATCTGAGAAGGCTGGAGATGTACTGTGCCCCCCTCAAGGCTACGAAAACAGCCCGCTCTATCCGTGCCCAGCGCCACACTGACGTGCCCAAGACTCAGAAGGTAAGCATGGGTGAATGGAATTTAGTCATTCTTGAGTGCTCTTTTATACATGGGCAGGGAGGGGAATGGATATTCTGTCCTGTGTCTCCTAGATGGCAGGTCAAAAGGCTCCAGTCCCACCAATGGGATGGCTTACAGCTCCATCCTTGGAATCACTCTCTACTGAAAATTATCTTTTCCATGGCCCTGGACAAATCTGACACTTGGATGATGGTGGAAAGCGAGGACTAACCCTGTCAAGACTCAAGTTGCCCAGTGAGGCCTCTTTGGCAAATGGCATATCAAGTCCCAGTTATCAATGAAATTGTGATGATAGTATGTACTGCAGCAAGTTGTCAGAATTCAGTAAATATACACTCTAAGATGTATTCCATGTACGAGTGGAATGCCTACACCAAGTAACTGTTAGACAGGATTAACATTTGCCATAATTGTGTCTGGTTACAAAATTTGTATGTCCTGGAGTTCCACAATGGTCCAAATACAGAAAGACTCCGTACTAGAACCTATTTGAAATCCACAGTGGCAATTATAAATTAAAGGAAAAACACTAAAAATTGGCATACTCTGTTTGGCTGTAGGAATGCTTAGATATTTCTAATGATCAAAACACAAGGCATCCTTTGTCCAAACGTTTTTTGTAAAGCAACCTCAAGAACACCATCTGTGTGACCAGAAACAGATAAAACATAGATGTATGTTGGCCACTTGATACACTTGTTAATGAATGAATGAGTGAATGAACATTTCAGAGCCTAAGTAAAATCATAGTCCTTACATAGAAATAAAGAGAAGATAAAAGAAGCAAAGGAGAAAGGAAGGAAGGAACATCCCTCTCTTAGGTGTTCTGAGGAGTTTTCCTGAAGAAAAAACGGTGAATGTGTAGAATCTATCATTGAAACAAAACTAGCATGTGTGGAAAGCATAAGATAAGAGACCCAAAATTTCACAATGACACCTTTGCTGTTTCCTGGTCCTAAACCACAGCTGAGGCTGAAGGAGGACCATGATGTCTTACGGGAGACATCACCCCAGTGAGTCACCTCAAGGGATGGAAGGGGATTGTTCAGGACTTGGTTGGTATATACAGAACACAGTAGGCACAAGAGTCAGAAGGAATTCCAGTGTGTGAATGAAGGGCAGAGGAATGTTCATTCTTTCTAGTTGAAGAGGACTTGGGTATGAGAGACAAGGTCCAAAGCTCTGGAATGTCAGCTCTGGTGCCTGGGTTATAGACCCCTTTCCAGCGCCAAAGCTGGCTCCTTTTTCCTATGGAGCCCAGGCATTCTGGGCAGATTCAAAGACTGTCTTCAGCACAGGAACCATCTATTCTCAATGCAATTGTTTTTGTGATGTTTGCAGTCCCAGGCCCTATCTACAAACAAGAAAATGAAGCCCCAAAGGAGAAGGAAAGGTGAGCCAAAGACACACCCTGGAGGAAAGGAGGGAACAGAAGCGACCCAGCAAATCAGGGGAGAGAAGGAAGAGCAGAGAAGGGAGCGTGGAGCTAGGAACTGTGAGCACAGAGGCCGACAGGGAAGGGGTAAGGCAAGGATGAGAGAGGAGTTGAGAGGAAATGAAGAAAAGTAGGCCCAGCTGAGATAGATAACGTCTGTGGTGGAAGTAAGAATAACCTACTATGGAATGTGGCGATTATACATGGAAAGAATGGAAAAGGAGAACATAACACCTCAGAAAGCACCAAGTGACAAGGGACCATCAAGAACAAATGAATTAAGAACCATGCCAACAAGATACACCCTTCCCCTTCTTCAAAAAAATAAATCAGAATAGAAAGTATGCAAATAAAGATCGCATCGTCGGCATGCATTCCAAATTTTGTACAAATCTATTATAAAAGAATTGCCCGTGTAAATATATGTTCAGAGTTAAAGATTAACCCTAAATTCGCAGCAACATGTATTGTGTCATGGAAGTTCCCAGATTTCTCCCCTGAATTTCATTGGTAGCTCTGCTTCTTAGTCAAGCCCAGGGTTTAGGCCAAAGAGCATCCAGTATTTACATAAAAGCCTGTGAGGTAACCTCTAAAAGGTCTCTGAACTTTTATTTTGTACTTTGGTATCAGACATAAAAATTATGTTAGTTTGCTATGGCTGCCATAGCAAAGTACCACAGACTGCAGTGGCTTACCCCACAGATGCTTTGTCTCTCACAGTTCTAGAAGTCCACATTCAAGGTGTCCGTTCCTTGGAGACCTTCCTCCTGTGTCTCCACAATCTTCCCTCCTTACATATCTCAGTGTCCAAAATTTTGTTTTTGTTGGGATATCAGTGAGGCTGGATTGGGGCTCACCCTAATGACCTCATTTGAATTTGATGACCTCAATCAAGACTATATATCTAAGTGTACTCTATTTTTGAGGTACTTGGAATTGGGACATTAAACATGAATTTGGGGGTAGAGGATAGCAGTTAGCCCATAATGAACATATCCAATATCAAACTGTATCATTTGACTGTATCTCCTAGGGAGAACAAAACATTTTTAACTATCCATCTATCCATTTTCTTCCTCCCTACCTCACTCTTTCTACACACATGCACACACACACACACACACACACACACACACACACACACACACACACACAGCTAGATGTTGAAATCTCAAGTCCTATAAGCTTTTTCTTCATTAGAAAATCCTCTAGGATCATGCTGTTAGCACTGATAAAGGCCTTGGAAGTCATGTGATTCTCTTTGTTTTAAAGACCAGGAGATCTGGACATAGGTAGAAATGTACTTGGTTTCTAAGCTTCTTCTGGGCAGACAACAACACTTCATCAAAGTGAATGAAGTACAAAAGAAGGGGGGAGTAGAACTGGACATTGGAAGTCTCCTCTAATTTGATATTTTTCTGCCAGAAGAAAGGTTGTGAATACAAGCAAGCACGCTGAATTTTCTGAATGTGAAGAGGGTGTCATTCAACTTGCAGAAAGTGGGTCTCAGTGACCTTTGCACTTACTTCCCTTGATTTAATCAGTACAGCAAGATCTCCATGGAGCAGAAAGCAAAAATCTCAAGTTATTCAAATTGTGAATTACAGCTCAAACAGGGTGTAGAAGACAGTAATACTCAGGCAAGCTCACGATGACCTTTGGGCTGGTAAAATGACTGAAAGCCACAGTGAAACATTTCCTCTATGAAACCTACTTCAAGAAGTCCTGGTGTTAAAAAGCATCCTTTCTTACCTGGTCCTTTATGATCCTGATATTTTTCTTCTACTCCAGAATCACCTTTTCACCATGGCTCACTGAAAATCTTGGATTTCTTCAATATTATAGAGATGCCCAGAGCTCAAAATAGGATTAAAAGGTTCAGTTAGAAATGTGTGTCAAAACCCCCATGAAAGCTAACCTAGTTCTGGTATCACTGCAAACCGATCCTAGATTATTAGGAGATACTACATTCTGTCAAGACAGCAAGCACACTTTAGCGCCAGCCTCAGACAAAAGCTAACACTGATGCCACATCAATTTTGCAGCCTTCAGACACAGATAGCTTTTCAAGAGACCACAGTTCAGCAAAATAATTCCGTATTTATGTCCTATGGAAAGGTTTGGGTGGTTGTATCTAATTATAAACTTCATTCTAGTCAAACTGAAACCAATAGAACTTTCTAGTTAAAATAAGTTCTCATAGCCACAGACTGTGTATTGGAATACATTTTTCTTGAAATGGGTTTTATCCATTTAAAAGCCTTAACATGCCTACATGCCATTGTCATGTAATAGGAATTAGGAAAACATAATCAAGCATTGTCCTTTCATCTCATTTTAGTAGTAAGTAATACTCAAAGAATTAGAGGAATATGCACAACATACAATACTGAATAGGTGGAAGAATGTATAGATGGATGGATGGATGGATGGATGGATGGATGGATGGATGGATGGACAGATGAATGTTTGGATGGATAAATGAGTGATATAGGAGACACACTATAGCAGAAAAATAGACCACAAAAAGTGAGAAGAACTGTTGAGATTGATTCCTCCTTTCCTACCAAGGACAGTGAGGCAATCACAGAATAAATCAGGAAAGGCAAAGGAGGTTTATTGACATCTCACATATTTGAAATGTCCTTCTTTAGCTTGAATTGAAATTGCTCAAAAACTCAATGTGACAGTTTGTGATTAGCTAAATACTTCATGGTGACTGTCATCCATCCCAGTGTTTTCTTGAAGTAAACAGAGTAGTAATCCTTATTTACAATCCCCATATTTCAGCTTCAAGTGTTTGTGTTAGGGCAAATTGATAATTGTGTTTAAAACTAATTAAAATACACAAGGAATCATAATTCTGAGACAAGTTAATTGAGGATCTATGACTGTAAATGTCTAAATGAAGCATAAAGCTTACAAGTCGGAGAAGCAGGATAGTATCAACACTAAGGACACAGAACACCATTAGAATGCCTTAATGCAAGTCAAATCTCTTTTACTAGCTATGTGTGTACTCATGGGCAAACCATCTAGCTCATCTATGTCTCAGTTTCCTTATCTCACGATATGGTAACAACTGAATTTACCCCATACAGCTGTTGTGAGAACTTACTGAAAGTAGATAGATAGATAGATAGATAGATAGATAGATAGATAGATAGATAGATAGATAGATAGATAGATAGATATAGATAGATAGTATAGATATAGATAGATAGGTACAGGTATAGATAAATATAGATATAGATAGATAGATAGATAGATAGATAGATAGATAGATAGATAGATAAATAGATATAGATATATCTATATTTGTACATGTGTACACATATAAGTGTGTGTGTGTGTGTGTGTGTGTGTGTGTGTGTGTGTGTACTCAAAATGGTGCTTGCACATAATAAGCACTGTTGAAATACTAGCTAGTATCACTGTACTTCTGGAAATTAGAGCAATAGAAAAGTTCCCTGGAGTAGAAGTATCACATGTTGCCAAACATGTCAAGCCAAAGTTTGACAACAGTTCCAATGAGTACATATTCTCCAACATATGACAGAAGAGAACTCAGTGGTCTAAGATTCCTCCCAGCTTGAAGAATACTTGATTCTGTGAAGAATTAGAAATGAAATGGTTAGTCCAGCTCTGCCACATCTGAAGAACTGTTAATATTTATTTCAGGGTCATACAATGGACTTTTCAGAAAACCATCATTTTTTTCCTCAACCAGTTAAAATCAAATATAATATGTGTTTTCATTCCATGGTGCCTGGGGAAGAATTAACTGTAGCATGGATGCTAGATCTTAATAGTTTCAAGTAAAACTGCCAAAATAAATAGCAATGTGGGCTATTTCCGGGCTCGCAGGGCTTCCAGGCCACTTCTGTTTCTCGGACTGATGGTCTAGCACCTTTCCCCAGCATCAGGCCTTTCAAATGTCTCTTACAAACAACCCAACTTCATACAGCCTCAAATCTGCGCTGGTAAGATGTAAGCATTTGCAAAGCAGACAAAGCAATAGCTCCCCAAGAGTAACCCCTCTTTGAGAATCTCCTGACCACCTCCCTCCAACTGACAGTGGGAAACATGGCTTCCTAAGGCAACAGAGCCTGCAAGTGCTCAGGTCTACTGGAATTTATGAGGGAAGACAAAAGCTAGTCTTTTTATTTGCCTGCTAGAAGGGAATCAGACTTTTTTTTTTAAATATATAATTGATAACACAAAGTTGACTTTTTAGCCAAAATGAAGTTGATAGCCTGAAATTAATGCTTTTGAAAGCAATGGGAAGATTGACAGCTTTGCATGAAGCACAGTCCTTTTTTTAAAGGTTTTAGAATACCCACCATAGAATTTCTTTCCTGAAATGCTACCTCAGGGCTGAAAGGCCAGTTATTGGTTCCTTTGACCTAAGTAAGAAACGACACCTGGTGTTGGTTAGAGAAGGTTCTTCAGGAGCCACCAAATATGCAAGACTGAAGTCACCTCCCCTTTTCCTGCTCCTCTCAGAGATTAGGATATTGGCCACAACTGCCCCAGGCCTCTGCTATCTCCTTCCCCTTTCCTTTAAGAAGATTTAAAACTATGTCTATTTATTCTGAGGAGAGGTGTATGCCACGGAATGTATATGGTGGTTGGAGAATAACTTGACAGAGTCAGTTCTCTCTTTCCACCACGACAGTCCTGGAGATCAAAGTCAGGTTATTAGACTTGGCAGCAATTGCCTTTACCCTGTAAGCTATCTCTCCAGCCCCAACCTCCCCATAAGTCTCCAATACCCTCTCCTCACTCTGGACTATCCATTCTTATTCTATAACAGTCCAAGCATGATAGCAAATATTCTTACCCTTGTTAAAATGGCTCCAAAGTTCCAAGGGAAAAACTAAGAAATTTTAAATCAAACTTAAACTGGCTGAATGGCCCTGACTTCTAAGCAAAGATTCATATGCCAAAAGTTTTACAAAATTCTGTATAAAGTCTAGAAATGTTCACATGGGGCTTTCTGTCTGGCCAACACTAAGAGGTTAAGTAATCAAAAACCAACCAGCCCTGCCATCTGTGAAAATATGATGGGCTATTTTCACAGCTGTAGATAACAATTATGGCAGGATGAAAATTTCAAATAATTAAGAGCAAGAGTGTGGCAGGTTGAGGGTTGGGAAAGATTCCTAATCATTTGACAATAGTGCACTTGGAAATGTGTGATGCTGATGTCAGGGCAAGGCATGTTTAAAAGTTTATGGAACATTGCAAGACCAGAAGAAATGAAAGTGTAAACGTAGCAACAAATGCATGGCATCATTATTGTTCTTTCGTCAGTATTAGTTTTCCGGGTCACTATTAAATGCTCGGTTTGTCTCTGTGAATAATATTCGTATTCTTCAAAAGAATACAGGGCTAGAGGTGGAGGTGCTTTGGCACCACAAAATGATTTTACAATT
This sequence comes from Peromyscus eremicus, assembly GCF_949786415.1. Lineage (NCBI taxonomy): Eukaryota > Metazoa > Chordata > Mammalia > Rodentia > Cricetidae > Peromyscus > Peromyscus eremicus. The sequence continues at coordinate 39,077,239 of NC_081434.1, read as the reverse complement.
TTAAAACTGTTTGCATGGACCGTTCTTGTAGCTTGTTCGGCCTTGGAAAAGCACTGGCTGGCATTCTCCTTGTTTACTTTTATACGCCGAAGGCTCCCATCAACCTCAAACAGATGCAAATCACTTCAACCTGTCATACTGTTATTTTGTTCATCCTAAAAGTTTGGGAGAGTCTACCAAGCTTCCAAAATTTCTCTCAATTCAGTGAAAAGGAAAATTCGGAACACAGAGTTTGAATGTTCTGCCCAGATTTGTCACACACTCAAAGAATTGAGTGGAAGAAGGCAACACCCTTTCTTACTAACCCTGTGAACTCATCACTGGTACATTGAACTGACACCAGAAGACTTTTTGGGGCCTCAGGTCTCTCAAGGACATCATGATACAAATTAGTACACACACTAGCTCAGCGTTAGTATAAGTCATAAGCCAGTTGGAACAATGGCATTGTGAAAGTAAGAGGAAAAATAACATCAGAACGAATTTTCAGGTGAGAGGTGCAAACGTCAGTAAAATCACCAGAATCTGGTATTGCACTTTTGAAACGTCACATCTGAACCTTTCAGCAATTCCAAAATCAACTCCCTCAGGGAACAATGGTATGATTAGGCTCATTTATCACCACCGCCATTATCATCTTCATCATCATCACCATCATCATCATTAATCACAAATGAAAGTAGCCAAACCAGTTGTCCATAAAATTAGTCAAAAAGACCTTGAACCTGCAGGATTCTGCAACACCCTTCGAGACTGTTGAAGACAATATAAATAAATAAGTGCTTTCTGCTGCTTAAGGAAAACAGTCCTTCAGTATTTTCTTCTTCTATTTCCCTCCATCCTTTTAAACTACTAACCAGCAGTTTCTTACATCACAGGAAGATAGGCTGGAAATCAAATCAGGTGGTTATTTGAAGAGGGAGAAAGTTCTTAAATCAGACTAATCTTGAAATAATGGTAGGATGAATTCAAGTTCCTTGACTTCTGAGCATTCCTAGTGACACATCATTCATTAAAAGAGAAAAGGAAAAAGAGCTGTGGACATGCTTCCCCAGCATTCAAGGGTACTCTGCAAATCTAGAAGGTAGCTAACTTTGCCTATAATCAGAAGAAAAGAGGTAGCATTCTAGCACAGAAAGGGTTTCAGTAGTAGTAACTATTAAAATTGGATGATAATAATAATAGATAGCATTTATTCAACACTTAGCCTATGGCAAGGGCTTGGGTGAATCATTTCACTTAATCATCATAAGCATCCCTGGTAAATGCTATCATTTTCCCCACTGTAGAGATAAGAAAATTAACTGAAAAAAGGCAAAATGCCTTGTCAAGGTCTTGCTCTCACATCTGGCCAAGTCAGGACGTACACCCAAGATGAACCCCAACATGTTAGCCAGACAGCTCACTATTTCTTCCGTTTCTTAATTAACATCAATTAGGCCACAATCATCAGTGTAAGTTTTGAGACCAGAGAGAGCTCTGTTACATTTTGCTTTGTGAACACAACAAGTGACTGTGCAATGCTTGCTGTTGACCTAAACTCTACCCCATCACTTCTGCAGAAAATTTAAATCACTGTAAACAGGAAGGCAAATTTGCTATTGGCTTTTGTTTCTTAGACACCCTGTTTGCATTTAGGGAGAATACAGACATAAAGAATAAAGCTTCCCTTTAAGTGGGAGAAACAAACATGTGCAGAATTTGCTCTAAAACATGTCAGTGTTCTAACAAAAGTAGGTGCAAATGAGATCTCACACAAGCCAGTCTAGAATGATGTTGCTAAGAGTCAAGCTCAGAAAATGGATCTAAACCAAGTGTCTTGGACAGTGAGCCTTCTTGCATACAATAGTAGCCATCTCCCTATACTACACAGTCAATCAACCAACTTAATGAAGTCAGTGCTTTTACTCCATTCTTTCACATTATAGAAGAGGAAACTGAGGCAAGAACAAGTCAGTGACTGTCCATAGTCCCATAAGTCTTGTGAGGTGAGGAAGCTGGGACCAAAACTAGGCATGTAAACCCATGGCCTCGGGGAGACAAATGAGCAAGATGTTATTAGGAGATATACCTATGTGAAAGAAAAGAGAATAGAGTTTGGTAGCTTGTACAAACCATCAAACAGCAATGCCACCTGATCCCAAGTGAAGAAGAGAAAGGAGCTCAGGCAGAAATGTCTGAGGCTGATATCAGGCGTTAAGGATAGTATAACAGCCATCAGGGAGTCTTTACGACAAAGTGGCCACTAAAAATGTCTGGGTTCCAAAAGTGTGTATCTCCACTACACTCAGACACAGCTTAGGTGAGGGGTCAGCCTGGAACAATCCACTGTTTAAAGGAAAAAGGCATGGGGAGGGAGAGGAAGAAACAGCCATTCCCATCATATTAAAGGCAGAAGAACGTAGTTTCCAAAAATCAGCCAGAGGCTAGACAAACTGACACAGTGCCACATATGTCCACACATGTGCCTCTGTCTTAAAAAGTCTGCCACACACAACAGGAGCCCAGGCCTCTCGAATTGTGTCCTCTGTTCTTTCGTTTTAAAATCACATCCTAATGTACAGAGTAAATCTTGTGATACTCACTCAGCTTGGCTACCAGAGAAGAAAGGCTGATCTGAGACTGTCTTAGAATTGGAACTTGGGATTCCTTGAAGTAAAAAGATGTCAAAGCTGATACCAAGACATCTAAATCATCCTCCACAATGTCATTTGTCCCCAGGCCAACTAGAAAAAAAAGAACTACAGCACATCCTCTTCAACAAGTGAAGGGTTGATGTCTGGGTCACCTCTCAATCGTCCACTGTTCTTTTTTTTTCTATTTGCCCTTCTGTGGAGAAGGTCAATGCTGAGTTAGTACTTTGTGCTCTAAAGAAGCTGCTAACATTCTATGTTGGGCATTATTTCCCCAGCGCTTCTTTATAGGAGGCCAGGCCTTTCCTAGGCTATGCCATACAATACTTAACTTGTTTGCAGTGAGTGGAAGATGGAAACACGGTCTTTTGAGAATATCAACACTTCCTTCCTCAAGTTTAAAGAGCCTATCATCTTTCTTTTATATTCTGCCCCTTAGGCAAAAATCCACACACACACACACCCCAACAGGCGTGGTGAAAATCAGAAGTAATGATATCCAAGGAGTTAGCCCTTGCTAACTGAAAATACTACATTTCCAGAGCTCTATAAATAACCATGCAAGTGTGGCCTAGCTGACACTGTGGTCTGGAAGAACACCCACCCTTTTAGCTTAGAGTCCTCTCCCTATGAGGTTCTACCTTCATCTATGAACCAGCTGGGGTGGTGGACAGCTGATGGCATTATGAGCTACTGCCATTAGAAAGAGATATGGACTCGGAGGCGCTAGGTTCTGTTCCACCTCTTGGTGTGGTAGGTAGCAGGCTAACAGGTCAGCCTCAGATTCACAAAGAACTGCTGCAAATCCAAAGCAGAAGTCTAGCTTAACTCTAAGAAATACGCAAGTTTGTTTTTCTTTTTTTTTTGGGGGGGGTGTTTGTTTGTTTGTTTGTTTACCCTTCCAAAGCTTCAGATTCCTTAAAGGTCAAATGGTCAAGAGGCCAGTGCCCATCCTGAGGACTGTGAGAATTAAATGAGAAAACATGTATGTGTTTCAACTAATCCCTAGCACATTATCGATGCTCAAGTGATGGCTACTATTATTTCTATTCTTAATTCTAACAGCCTGTTCCTCCGCAGCCTTCAGCATGTCACTAAATCTTAGCTAGCCTCAGTCTGGAAATGGAATGGCTACAAATAAGGTCACCTTGCCAAAACGGATGCGAGGAGCCAGAGAGAGAATGTACTCAACTGTAAAGCCCCAGCAGGGGTCAAACAAGATCAGTGTGATGTTTATTGTTATTAACCTTTGATGATCTTTGCCCTCAAAGGGTCTATGGATAACTTTCCAGGGGAAAGTTTGAGAGCTAGGGAAGAAAGCAAATGGCCTCTATTACAAATTAATCCCTTTCCAGCTCATTCCCTAACAGGCTGATTAGCCTTTCCTTCAGAAGAGTCAGTTTCTTCCATCAACCCCAGCAAGCTGGAAGATGGGCATTTTTTTTTTTTTAATAATCTTACCTTCTCTAGTGTCAATAGAAAATAATATTTACTCACTACTGTTTTCCTTTCAAAAATCTGTCTGGTTGCACACTAGAAACGGTTTCAGCTGGTTTGTTTGTCTTGGACAAGCTGCTGAAGTGAGAAGTTTTTGCTTGGCTGCCTGTGAAACTGTTTCATAACCCTTCACGAAGTACATTGAAGGTGGGTGCCAGCTCCAACGCTGCTCCTAACAGGCTTCCACCTGCAGCCTGTTGTCAAGGGTAGCCGGCGTAATTAAATTAAGACAATGAGAGAAGCAACAGATGCAGCCGAGTCTCTGAGTGCCTTTGTTCGTCACTATCATTGTCTGCAACAAAGAAATCACATGTGAGCGCCCGGGAAGAGAGCCAAATGCAAACCAGACACACAGCTGGTTTGAAATGGGTCCGCTGAGCCCGTGTGCTTGGGAAGCATGCTGCTTAGAGCAGTGGTGGGTGAGTTTCAGCCCATCACCCTACTGGCCACTGAGGCAGACCCACAAGAAAACCGCCAGGGGACACCTCTGTTCAACCTTACCCTGTCTACCTTCTGCTTTCAGAGAAAAGCAAAACAACCAGAAGGCAAAGATCTGTAAGATGGTCAATCTAAACTCAGTTTCCCCTTTTAGTTGTGCACAACCCTCATACACTTAAAGAGTAGAGTTCAGAAGATACCTGACTGTGTTCTTTGACAAGTTTGTAACTCAGCTGGAGAACTGGCAATTCGATCGATTATGGGATTTCTTTCATTGTTACCAGGTCATTCTTGAGTTGTTTTAGTGTGTGTGTTTTAGACTCATTGTTCTTTATTTCTAAGCTAGTGTGCATATTAAATAGAAAAAAATTCAAATTAGTATACTCCTCTACCTGTTAGTTAATTTGGTTAATAGTTTTGTAGACTAATGCTGTTGACATTTCCACTATTTGAAGTGTGTAGTAAGAGGGAACAAATGGGTCCACACGTAGCTTCAGATGGTTTGGGAACTTTAATGATCCCACTCTTCTACCACAGATGCCTCCTTTCGTTTGTCCAGAAAACGACTGAGAATAAGGAGCAGACCTTCACTGGTAGATCAATGTCTAATGCTTTGCCCAGCAACAAAAGTACTTTAAGTGAATTTCATAAGAGTTGTACGCAATAAAAAGGGGAAGTCTCAATATTTTAAACTGATGGCATTTCAAGATGCTCCACTCAAGATCCCACTTTCTTCTGGCCTGCTTTTTTTTCTTACAGCGGGCATGGGCCTATTATTTTAAAGAGTATTTTTACATGAGAGTGCTACCTTTCTTCTTTTCGGTCAGTAGGATATTGACCATCGCCTCACAAAGGGCTAGTTCCCTTTCATATTTCATGAAGGACTCAGTGGTAGAACTTGTGTTCCCGGTAGTGATGATCAACATGTGTCAGAAAAATCACCACATGCCTAAGAGTCTTGGTTGGTAGGTATTGGTTCCAAGAAATGTTAGTGTTCACCAGTATTAAATCTTCTAACCCTTCCGAGGTCTCTAAAGTCCTTTAGCTCCTGACAGTGTTGAGATTGAGTGGGCATTACCCTAGGCAGGAGAAAAGTTTGGCAACTCCGTCTGCTAGTGTGAGAATGTCTGTTTGGTCTTGACAGAAGTGTCCCCAGTGATAAGGGATACTATGACTTCGGAAGTGCCATTCTGTACCTGTAACTGTCTATTGCATCTTCTTACAGGACATCCTCTGACTAGAGGTAAATTACCTGCAACATCCCAAGCTAGATTCCAAGCTTTAACAAACATGAGGCAGATGACTCTGCTCTCTTAGGACTTCTGTTCTAACCAAAATTCATATTCCTTTGTTCCTTCATCATCGTTATTTGTTGAGGAAGTGATAATGTTAGCAAGTCAAAGAACATGGCATTTGGGCCTTAGGATTGTTACTTTCCAGTTAATATGACATAACAAGGGCAGGGAAATGGGTCAGTCAGTGAAGAGCCTACCGTGAAAGCATGAGAATCTGAGTTCAGACTCCTTGGCATTCCTATAAATAACTGGCAGCCAGGCATTAATGCTGAGAGGTGGAAACAGGCAGATACCCTGAGCTTGCTGTTCAATACTCCAGCCATGGTCAGTGAAAAACTGTTCCCCCCCCCAAAAAAAAGATTGCAGCTCTATAGCTCTACCCACATACATACCTGCATGCACACATGTGCATGTGTGAGCACACACACACACACACACACACACACACTACATGAATACAAAGAGAGAAAGTTAGTGATAACATCTAATACTCATGTTAATTATTATGCCTCTGGTCTAGAAAAGGGCATTCATGAATGCTAATGCCTCAGTCTTATAGATCCTGTTGCTCTATTTCATGGACAAAGAAACTGACTTGCACACAAGTTCACGTGACTGGCCAACAGAAGACGGTAGAATTGGAGCTCAGCTCAGGACATTGGGATTTTTACCTGACTTCCCAATCTTCTGCTTCCAAAATGCTGCCTCTCTCCATAGGGGAAAATGAACAAAAATCAAAAGCAACATCTCCTTTTTTATAAAACAGTAATGTAAAACAAGCTGCAACAAGACAGCAGAGGTATCCTCAGAGTCTGAGGAGTTTGGGGTTTTGTTGCTCTTGTTGTTTGGATCTGGCTTGCTTCATTTTTGTTTTACTCACTGGGGGAAAAATAAGCTTCCAGTCAGAAGGGTAGAATTCTCAGGATCTCCATCCTGTGAATGAATCTGGGGTAGAGGCAGGTGGGAAGGATGGCATCTTTGTGTACTCATGCCATAGAAGCTCATAGAGATAAGTCAAGTTTGGTTGAAGTATTAACTAAAGGTTTGTCCATCTGTATGTTTCTCAAAGAATTCAAGACTCCAAACCCTCTTTTAGCTTGGTTGGTGAGGCATAAGATACAAAAAGATGAGACCCAGTATTAGAAATAGCAGGGCTCAGTACCCAGGAAAAATCAGTACTAGTCTCCCATAGCACAAGAACAAAGGGAAAGGGGCTATAAGTATAACAGGAACTTATTATCCATCTTATAAAGAGGTACAAGAGAGAGTGAAAGTTACCAAAATAAAGAAATGATGAATCTTTAAAGGCATTGAAATACTTCTCACCCTGTTTTGGTCATTGACGTTGCATATGTGTATCGAGTTAATTATCTATCACATAGTGACTACTAAACACAAGGGATAAATGAATTGTTTAAAGACATAACCAGATATATAAACCACAACAACTTAATGGGACCTTTTCTTCTTCCCTATGTGTAGGAAGTGCATTTGAAGAACGCAAGTAGAGGGAGCGCAGGAAACAAGAACTACAGGATGTAGGAAGAACCTCTCAAGAGGCAGAAAATGATGTGTCACGGCAGGATCCTTTGATCTGCATGAACAACCTGCAAAACATTGGAACACTGGCCAAAATAAGAAGAATAATAAGTTCAATAACATTTCAAAGATGGGCATTTCCCCCAATGAAATATACAAGTAAACATTCCAACATTGTCTTTAGGAGTGTTTGTTAAAAACTTTGCACCTTGCAAAAGTGGTCCTGGAGTGGGTAAATTGCTGTTGATCCTTTATCAATAACGTTCTATAGAGGAAAATATATATATATATATATAATTATATCTCCTAGTCCCTGCCTCTCAAGAGCCGAAAATGCATGGGTGTTGTACAGATCCAGTTGCACTAAATTCCTCTCTGAATTTTGGCTGCTGAAGCCGTTCATTCAGCAACTGTGTACGTGGTTTATGAATTGCTCTCTTATTTTTACTTTTCCCCACATAGCTCAAGCTGCTTGTTTTACAGAGTGGAATGATCTTGTCTATCTCCATTAGCCCTTTCTTTAACATTGGTATTTGTTGAATTTGGCCTCCTCAAAAGCAAGAGCAAGTAAGTAGTCAATTGGCCCACCAAGTTTAACCCACCTGACTTCATCTGTGGCATTTGTACCAAATATAAGTTGGATGCGTTTATTTTAGACACAAAGCTTTATTTTTCCACATCGTATTACAAGAAAAAAAATTAGAAGGACAATAACTGCAACTTTGAGGCCAATCATTTTTAGGTGTGTGTTTGAAACGTAGAACATCTCTTCAACTCTTGGTGGTTCCTTCAAATGATAAGTTAGTATGTAACCTAACTAGCGATTGCTCTTTTTATTTTTTTCCATATAGAGCACTATGTAAATTTAGCATATCAATAATACAGGCTATATCAACCAGTATGTAAAACTCTGTTGTTGTTGTTTTTTTAGTACAATGGTGCTATTTTGTAGTTTGTTATATGAAAGAATCTGGTCAAAACGGTAAAAGGTGAAAGCAAAGCAAAGATGAAAGCCTGGAGCCTAAGATGACAAAACTTAGAAAGGGAACTGAAAAAAAATCCACCCTCCTGGGAGACGCAAAGGCCTCCCCAGCTATGTCTTCCGAGAGGAACTTAAGATACAAAGTCCACTAAGACACACTTGGCGAGTGTGTCCAGAGAGGAAGCTATGCCATGGGAAAAGCAAGAGGCTAGGGATTTTAGGAGTCCTGGTTTCTTTTTATCACCGAAGAAACAAGGATTTGCAACCTCTGCCACATGGACTCACCACCGTGTGACCTTGGTCAAGTCACTCCACCTCTCAGTGCCTCCGTTTCCTCATCTGCAAAATGGGGGGCAATATGTCATCTACCTACCTCAGAGAGGTGGTATGAGTATTAAAAAGATAGATCTTCAGATTTTTCCTCTGGGTTTCCAGGAGGGTGCGACATCAGAGCCCTTGAATTGCTGAGATGCAAGGAATTCTGTAAATAACCCATTGACAGTGTAGCTCCAAGGATTATTCGTCAGTCACTGAGGTGACAGTATGATACCCAGGTTCTAATTGGTGAAGCTGTCCAACTAACTAGTGAAGAGCTAATGACTCCATCTCCCCAGCATGCTGCAAAGTAAGAGACATTTGATGCATAATTTGGTTTTACTTCTGCATTGAACTTATGAATATAAAGATAAGTGAAAAGAAAGAAAAAGGGAGAAAGAGAAAGATCCTTGTCAATTAAAGAGTATTCCATTTATCTACTCATATTAATCCTTGTAGACACTTAGTATCTAGGAATAACTCTAATATTATCAATGATAATCTATTCAGTTTGAAAACCACATTTTCATTCCCTTTAGCATATAAAAAATAAATACCCTAATAATAACATCTATTAAAAACCACAAGTTACTTTAGTGGATGTACTCTTATGCCCTTGCTTGTGTATATACATACTTAGTTTATTTTGTGAAATGTGCTGGCCAGAATTGCTACTTGAGAGGCAAAAAGTTTCCATCTCAGCCCCAAGGTTCTCCCTAGTGCCTGCTTAAAAGAAAGAATTCAGCTTCCTGCAGATGTGCAGGATACATTCAACTGGGCATTGATAACCAAAAGAACCTAGAATAGGTTCCCTATTTGTGGAGCAAGATTGTCTCCCTCTTTAGAACAAAAAAGTATCCAATATTCAGATAATCTTATTTACAGCCTTTTTCTCTTATGCAGATTTCCTTAATATTCTCACAAAATGTTTAAGAAAAACAAAAACAAAAAACAAGACATTTTTAGTTTTCCTTCTGCTGGGTTGCCTCAAGCATCTCTAAATAAATGAGAAAGTGCTGTTCAGTAAAACCCTCAGAAGGATTTGGCGTGCTGAACATGCCCTATACATCATGGAGAGATGTAAATGGAGTATTAGGTCCGTTTCACCATCTCCCTGTTTCCCAGAGGTGTGGTGGGAAAAGTTGGACCTTCCCATACCCAGGGTGGCACTTCTGACATTAGTTCTTGTTTCCAGTGTGTACCTTTTAAAGTTAGTGATTCCAAGAAAGCCTTATAGGCAGTCTTAAACAGATTTGTGGGGTTCCTGCCATGGTTGGATATGGTGATTCCAAGTGTCTGTCACATGTTTTGTTTATTTAATTCTATACTTAGTCAAAAATTCTCTCACTGATGAAAACTTAAATATGCAATCCTTTATCCAATACATAATTCTCTCCAACTGAATCAGAAATCAGCTAATAAAAATTAATTATACTAACACATCATTATACTCTCAGACGAATGAACACTGTAAGATAAATCTACATAAACTCTGAAAGCCAACTGACCATTATATGATGAATCAGAATGATTCAAGATTGGTAGGAAATGACACTTCAAATTTTACAACTCTAAATTTTGTAAGCTTTGCTACGGAGTTAAATAGTTTAGTGTCTAGAAATGGGGCAACTTTAAGAAGTTCACAAAAGAATTATAAAGATAGGTAGGAAGGAGTTTTCATTTGATAGGCTTATTCCTGATTTAATTAAAAATACTCAGTACCTAGGTCAAATTTTGGTCCTAGTCGCCAAAGAATATCAGTTGTTTGAACATTGTAAGGTGAATCAGTTCTACTGAAAACGTTAACGCATCTCTCCACTATAATCTACTTCTCTAGGGTAAAAAACACTTTTTTAATATCCATCCTACATGTATGCACCCTACACACACACACACACACACACACACACACACACACACACACACACACCACCTACTCACCCTAAGAGACTCCAAATGGAATAATAAAAAGAAATCATTTCCATGAAAATCTTATGTTTAACAAAGGCAGCCCTGCCCCCTTGAGACTCCTTCCCCTTCTTGGAATGTCAATGCGACATGTGGATTGTCTGTGTAGATGAAACCATCTCATACCCCATGGCTCCAGGATTTCTGCTGCTGGTGTGAGCACTTGGAGGGTGTAAGGAAAAGAGGGTGCAGCATGTTTTGCTTTCCCATTTATTCTTTGGCCAGCTATGCCAATGTGGTGCTATTGTTTCTTTAAGAAAGTACTTGACTAAAAAAAAAAATGAAAAAAGAAAAAAAAAGAAAGCATAGACATATTTTTTTAAAGTATGAAAACTACAATCCTATAGATAGACGGCTTAATAAGATAGTATTAGATCTAGCCACCACCTTTCAACTTTATATCACTAACAAGTAGAATATTGTTCACCAAGTTGTGAGTTTGGGGGTTCAGAGACAGAGGATGGAAAGGTTGTAAAGTTTGAAGACTCCATTATTTCGTTGGCTCTCAAATTCAACAAAATTAGCAATACTTTACCCAATCTGAAATGTTGCTCAATAGCATGGAGTCAAAACGGGAGGAGAAAAAGAACTTGAGGCAAATGGCAGAAGAGGATTAAGTTACCTCTTGCTTTTTGTTGGTTGGTTGGGCTTCTTGTTGATTTTTGGTTTTTATTTCAGTTTTGATGTGCGTGTGTTGCTTACATGTGCGTGCATGTGTGTGTGTGCACATGTGTGTGCTCCACTCTAAAACAAATGCACAGAACGTGGAGAAAATAAAAACAAAGATTTTAAGAACATAGACTTGCCTATTACTAGAAAGAGCTTCTGCCACAGCCTCTGGGATATGCACTAAATTCTGGTTTTTAGAGGATGCTCTTCCATCAGATGCCTCAAAGAGTGCTCGCTCTCCTAGAAACAGTCATGGATCCCTTTGGGAAAGGTTGGGAAGTATTTTCTTGTGAGATGGGGGTTATCTACCGACAAAGAAAGTTAAGAATTTATGACAAATTTTTGAAGAAGATGGCTGACAATCTGTGAAGATTTTGTTCTGTTTTGTGTTGGGTTTTATTTTTTACCTTATATAGTCTTTATGAATCAAAGTCTTAACGTTCAAAATGACTTGGTCTTTTTTTCTCTTTCAGAGTAGAATGGAAGATAATAAACTCACATCCATTCTTTATAGGCTAGCTAGAAATGTATGGTTTGGCTTATTGAATCAAACTATTTTAAATGTTCCTTTCTATCTTCAATCATAAAAGACTGTCTAGAGTAGGCCCTACTCAGCTCTTCTCCCATGAATAAGCATTCCCATTTAAAGCACATTGGTTTTCCCATGTTTTCAAAGATGGATGGTTAATATTAAGGAATTATTCACCTTAAAATACAGTAGAGGTATGAGTCTCTGTCCCCACTCCCAAAAAACATCATGAAGTCCTGACTCTGAGGGGGGGAAACCAAGGGAAGTTTTTGTTGCTTCTTTTGTTTTCAAGGCTAGTGTTTAATCCTATAGTGCATATTTACTTACTGCTATTGTGATATTCTATAAGACTTTCCTGTTAGGTATTAGAAATTGATACATAGATACCTTCTTTGTGTGGTTTCTCTTTAAAAGAAAAGAGACAAGACTGTCTGAAGCTTAAGTGCATCTGGTACATGACAACCAAGTCACATCTGGTACTATCCCCTCTTTCTTATCATTGTAAGGAAAACTTTCTTAGATAAGACAGAAGCCCAGGGGACTTTGGAAACTGTCTTTGTTCCTCACAGTCCTTCCCCCCCCCCCCCAGTGTCTGCCTCAGAATTTTATAGAGGCTGGCCAGAGAAACCCTAATAACTAAAGGACTGTCTTTTAAAACACACATTTCACATGCTCCCTCTTAATGTATGATTATACTGATTTCGAAGATGATTTTTCTTTTTTTAATCTGTCATTAATATGGGTTTTTAAGTAGAAAAAAATTAACAAAAAAAAATGAGAAGGAATAAAAAAATCCAAATGTCACCTCCCATTGAAGTGGAGCTAAAAAGGAATTACTGTCTCCTACTTGAAACCCAGGTTAAATCACCTTCAACGTGACCTTTCACGGTCTTTAGAACCTGCCTGTGTTTAAATTGCCTAGGCCTAAAAGTAAGCATTATTCATTTCCTTTTGCCCGAAATGCACTTGTGTAAAGTAAGAAAATGAAAAAGAGAACTCAAAAAATCCCTTCCAGACCACCCACTGACCCCGCTCAGCAGCTCACGGTAAAGTTTCTTTTGTTGATCGCCTAATCCCATTCTGTTTGAATATTTACCTTGTACGTCCTGCTAACCACACTGCAGGAGGACTCTGGATCCTCAAGCTGTCTTTTCACAACTCTTATCTGTGTTTATGTGTCATTAAAATGTCTATTCGAAATATCAAAAATTTCCACACATCATGCAGTTTATATTCAATTTACATAAAAGCTCCAAATATCATATCAGATCTCTGTTGGTTAAAGAGTTAATGAGCTATGAGAATTTGGATTACATCATGTATTTTTCTTCATTTATTTTTATCACATTTAAAGGCCAAGTGTGATAATTAACTTACAGACATTGAATTAATTTTCCTCCTGAAACCTGAAAGTAATAATTGGTCACTCATTGTATCTCTTTTTTTCAAAAACATCTTCTATCAAATTAATCCTGATTGTATTTGAAATGATTATTATTCAATTCATTTATGGAAAAACAATATCAGTCCTAATGACTTCTAAAAATGTAACTAACTGAATCATTATCTTACATTTACTGTTTAGTAAGCATATTTTGAAAATGTATGGCTAGAGTGTCATAATAAAATGTTATATCTTTCTTTAGTAATTACATTAAAATTAATCATGTTTGATTAATTGGTTCTTTTGCTGTAGTGTGTCATTTCTTAAAATGCCTACTGTTACATAGCATTTTTAGTAATGATGGTGAGTGCAACTCACAAACACAGAAAACACCCAGAATAAAGAGATGTATGAGTTGTATAATATACTCATGAACAAAGAAGTAGGTGGATGAGACCAAGCCCATTCACTGTGACCCAACAGTGAGTTATAACCCATGATGCAAGTGGCTGGGAAAGCATTTGCATTCCAAGAGATCCACCCACATCATATAAGGAACACACACAAATAACACTGGATGCACTCCCATATGAAGAGATTTTATAAGAACATGATTTCTCACCATTGAGTTCTTTCAAGAAATCTATTTACTGAATACATACCATGGTATCACATTCATACAAGTATTAGTAGAAACACAAGTTGTAGTGTACAGAAATTTTCCTCCTGTTTGAAAGAGTCTGACTCTATTTTCCCTTTTATTATCCTACCTTTTACTCTTTAGAGAGACACTAAAGTAAATAGGAGCCATGTGATTTGCACTTGGATTTATGGAAATAAGGCAGATGTTTTCTTTAATATTGTCCCACATATCATTGGTAGTTGAGCTCAACTTAATTGCCAGTTTTTGTTCCTTTAAACTTGCCATGGATTTTCACTAACATCCTGCAGTCCCTCTTCCAGATCCCCTGTGTTTTGTCTCCAGTGACAATAGTCTTCTATGTAGCTCTTCTCCTTCCTCTGCCCAAGATGATATCTTTCCCCTCCATTCACATCCATCTAACCTGGTTACACCTTTTCTGAAATGGTTGGTAGATAATGAAGTGAGAGGTTGGTAGCACATGATAGAACAGGGTTTCCAATTTGACACCCCTCATCATTATTAGTTCAAACCCACCAAGGAATTTCTGACTGCTCACAGGCCTCTGGGTAAGACCCTATCCTAATTCTGAAATTCTTCCAGGAACTACATGACTTCCTACCAAACCCTTCACAAGCTTGCAAGGAAATTCCATTATGTTCTGGGAAGCAATATTTCCTCATAGCTTTAATCTATGTTTGGGGGTATGAGGAGACTGACTTACTTTTTATTGTTGAATATTGCCCAAGGCCATTTTCCTCCCAAAAAGCTGAAGAGCAATTCTACCTCTGGAAAGATCTCCAAGATAATCTAGGCCAAATCATTGCTTTTCTTAAAAATAACATTCCTTGCTGTTCAATGAGCATCATTGATAATTACCACTAACTGTAATAATAATAATGACTAACAACAATAAGTTATTGCTGTGATCTACCTATACTGTATCATTTATCCTTGTTTTTCAAAAAAAAGCATCAAGCACTACTATAAACTCTAAAGACAAGGAATGGAGGCTCAAACACATCAATACACTAAAAGTCAAAGACAGTCAAAGCATACCTGAATATGGTCTGAATATGGTCTGCATACTTAAAACTTCATCATTTCATATTCGATTCAGATGTAAGGACACAGCAGCATACTAATTGACACTTCTTATTCAAATTTCATTTTCCATTTTAGAGGCAGAATGCAGTTTCGTATGTCTTTGGGTCATAAATCATATTGGAGGGCATTACCAAGATAAATAAGCATTTCTGCACAGCAGCAATGTATTTAAGCTGAACTCTCAACATTACTACTGCCTCTCTTCCACTTGTTTAGGTTACAGTGTTAATTCTTGATAGCGCTTTCAATAGTGTTTGGGAAATCCAAGGGCAAACCAATCTCAGGAGACACCAATGAGCAAGGTTATGTCCTAGACCTGCAATAGTCCAGGGACAAACAATTCATACATAAGAAAATGTGTAAGTTGATCATGAAGACTCTTACTAGAGACTTGGAAGCAATCCATCTGCTTTTTCCTCAACAGTTTTCAAAATTGTTGAGGTCTCAATGGCCAATGGCTAAATTGGAGGTTCTGGAAAAAAATATATCTTTATAGCCTGGAGTTTCATAACATCAACATACCTACATCTCTTCCTTTTCAACTCACGTTTGCCAAGTCACACAAGAGGTTCTGAAATTTTGAAAACCTATGGAGACACTCAGAGTTGTTGAATAATAAGGGAAATGTGATTGACATTTATTGAGCAGGGACCAAGACTTCAGACATTTCATATAAATGATAACCTGTTTAATCATCATCAGAGCCTAGAATACAACTTCAACTTATTATAAGTTCAAAGGATTTTTCCATGGTTTTAACTTAAGCTGAACACTACAAGGATGAAATCGCCATCGACTCAAGGGAAGGTCAACTCTCCCTTGTTTGTAACCTTACCAAGTCTTATCCACCATTTTGGAAAATCTTATCAACAATGGTGACACTCAGTGGGTTATCTGAAGTCTCTGTTCCGCACCTATATCACTCTATGCCACTATAGTTCTTCACATGGTTACAAACATCTGGTGGCATCATTGCATTTTTCAGTGAGGTAGTGTCAGGCATTTCTTCGTGTATATTTTGCTGTAAATTCTATCTGTCTCTCCCTACCACTGCAGTTCATGCATTTCTGCAGTGATTCTCTGTTGAAATTGTGTGTGTTGACATTGAGTTTCACTTTGGGACATTAGCATATCAAAAATAGTCATTACTAAGTTTATGGTTCTAAGTTAAACCTGAAGACTCCAGGACTATCAATTATGACTCTTAATGGAAAATAGGTTACAGAGCATATGTCCCCAAGCAGTGAAGAGTCTTCAGTGCAAGGCTGAGCTGAAAACCATCTCCAGTTTATAGATAGAGACTAATTCTCCTTGGAATCCAACAAAGGATAATGGTTATAGTTATTACAACATCTGGTTTCTAAAAGTTCTTTCCTTCACCCTGTGATGGGCTGAGATGACTTTGAAAAGAATACAGCAGTCACTGAAAGCAGAAACAGGTGTAAATTGGATTTGAAACAACTGCAGCAGTGCATCAGAACCAGAAATTGCCCTTGGATTTCAAGTAATGTGGGAAATGTTCCTCTTCTTGGCATAAAGGAAGAGCTAAAGATTGAGAAACCCTCCTGCCATTTCCTAACCAGCTGCGCTTTTTGAACTCAATCCTCCTGCCTATTCCCAGCATCCCAGGAATAGGACAGAGAAGAAAGTTTCTTCTTCCAAATGGAAACTTGAGGCTGGAGTCGTAGGCTCTCGTTGTAGCAACTTCTCTATTCCAGTGCTGTAAAGAGAACCTCACATTCCAGTCTATAAACGTGGAACTATCCTTCCAAACCTCAAATCTCCAAAACATGAGAAGGGCTTAGGTGTTTTTTTTTTGTTTTTTTTGTTTTTTTTGTTTTTTTTTTTTTTTTGAGACATTGAGGGAGAGAACAGTAAGAGAAGCAGAGCCACTGTTCTTGGTTGGGCCTCCCCGCCTTATTTGGCTCACAACTCCCATTTAGA
Organism: Peromyscus eremicus; assembly: GCF_949786415.1. NCBI lineage: Eukaryota > Metazoa > Chordata > Mammalia > Rodentia > Cricetidae > Peromyscus > Peromyscus eremicus. Next base: position 39,060,299 of record NC_081434.1, on the reverse strand, counting down.
CTCCCTTATGTAACCTAAAATACGCACAATTAGAACTACCCCAGAATCAAATTTCTCTTCATTTCTCTCTGCTTTAAAGGTCATTTGGAAATAGACATTCCTACCCTTCTCCCATAGCCAAACATATTGATTCTCTTAGACTGCGAATACCAAGAAGACGCCTCTGGTATCTCTAGACCCCACAACTGTAGTAAAAACTGCAGTGAAATAATGTACTTCTGATTGTGTTAGAATGCGCTGCCTATTTGATCCCTCCCTCTCATGACTATTTCTCAGCATTTTTTTTTAAATCTGTTTCCATAAGGAACTATATTTCGTGGCACCTCTTGTCCCTGGACTCTGGTTAAGTGTGGCCAACAGGAGGCCCTAACAAAAGAGGAAGGCTTTAGGGAGGAAGGAAGTCATATAGTTTCCCCCTTTCTATCTTTTTCCAAGTAGAACTTTGGTGAGTAATTGCATATCTTCCGTCCGTGATCTCTGCCTCCCAGAACAAGAGGTGTCTGTCCCTCCTGATGGACCTATATCTGTCCTCTTGTTTTCCCAAATGAAAGCACGGCTCTTCTCTGTCTCTCTAGCCCTGGGTGTGGTGACTTTTTGACGCTTGTTCATCTCTGGTTGCCTCTTCCCCTCTCGCTGCTCATCTCTTTATCAGCTACATTAAATTCTGCTTTAAATACCTAACATAGCTCCTGCTTTCTTTGGGGGGACTCCACACAATAACAACAGAAACAGGAGGAAAAGAACACTGTGAGCTGAAGTCGAGCAGACTGCGGCTTAGATGTGGTTCTGACACCTTCAGCCAGGTGCTGAGGGCAAGTCACTGCACAGAGAAACGTTATTGATAAGGTCTGAACGGTGAACTACGATATAGAGATAGAAATGTAAGGGCAATTCGATTCATTTAGCCTAATAATGATAGTAGGTTTACCCCCTGGGGTTTGTGAGTTGCACAATCATGGGTTCTTGTCCAGATTTACAATACAAGGCATGCGTTTTTGTCTTGTGGATCAGACCAGAGAGCCAATCAGAAATCCCTTGGTTATCCCCATAACATTCATTTTAACCATGGGAATGTCTTGATAGGCCAGTCATTATGTGTAGCTCACAGGGCTCACAGCTGGATACAGTTGCTGATGACTTGTCTCCCCCAGCAGCCACCACAGCCCCTTCCAGGACTATGAAAGCCAGTCAACAGGGAAGAAGCTTCCAGGTCAGGACCAGAGTGGTGTCTCCACACCCAGGGACTAAAGCGTGTGGTGTCTTCAGCAATAGGGGTCTATCATCAAGTTCTAGTGGGAAACTAAGGCCAATAGCAGTCACAAACCTGCATTGTTGGGACACTCCTGAGCAACAATTTGAGAGGAGGTATCCCACATCTGACCCTGGGCTTTTTATTTGACAACCTATGGCTTCTAGAAGAATCACTGTCACCTATGTAGGGTAACTCCAAGTAATTAATTATTTCATATAAAAGAGTGTATATATGTATATATACATATATGTTTATAAAATATAGGTTCCCATATTGATTTTCAAATACTCTTAGTGTTAGTTATCCCTCCTTTCCAGTTCTCTTCCACACCCTCCATCTACAGGTGAGTCCTATGAACAGGAAAGGGGGAATCATCACCATGATCTTCATCTTCACTCCTTCTCCTGTTGTTACTAAGAATGAGAAAATTGTCGGATATGGTGGCGCACGCATTTCATCCCAACCCTTAGGAGGCAGCGGCCAGTGGATCTCTGTGACTTTGACTTCAAAGTACAGCCAACAAGTACAGGCCAACCAAGGCTTTAAGGTAATAACCCTTGTCTGAAAAAGAGAGGGTAAGGGGTGAATGAGAAAAAGAAACGACAGAGAAAGGCCATGGCTGCCCCTAGGTCTGGTGGAGGAGAAAGTTTATTATAGCTAAAAAGGAGAGCATAACCAGGGGCAGGGACATCTGGGAGAGTTCAGAGTGGACTTGACCCTGAGCTGGGTCATGTGAGGAGAGCGGGAAGGGGAGAGGCAGCCAGATCAAGAGGGCAGGAGGCAAAGTACCAGGTAACTAAAATGGCTGGATTATCTAGGGAAGGGCAGCTGGAGGAAGGGCAGCCCAGCCCTTGGGATGGAGAAGTTTAGAGTGGGGTGTAGGGTAAGCCAGCCATAACCCTGTAACAGGTAGGGACTGAGGGATGCTAGGAGAACTTGGAGACCAGGTCTGCAGTGATATGTTAATGGGAATCTCAGTTAGCCATTTGTCCTAGGTTTGAGACCTAACAAGGGGTAAATTAAGTATGCAAACTTCTCACAATAGACCCCTCTCCACTGGCTTTCTCTGGCTTTTCCTGTGTATGCGCTGACTCATGGCCCCAATTTTCCTAACACTAACCAAGTGATTACTTTCTCTGCCCTAATCAGATTCTTCTCCTTGACAACAGCAGGGGAAAGTGCTGGTGGGGATGCTTGTACCATGCTGCCCAGCAAGCACAGACGTCCACGTCGGGCACTTTCTTGCTGTGCTATTACAGTACTTCCTGCTTCCTCGCCCCAACCTGGGCAGTAGAACTACAGCTCCTCAGGATCATGATTTCTAACTTTTTCTTTGACCGTGTCAGGGTATTCCATACATCACCCAAATATCGGTGCCTGTCAGGGCGACCAATCCAAACAAGCAATGTATGTGAATCACGTGCTTCTTGTTATGCCCAAACATAATTTTTCCAAACAGTTTAATTAAATTCATCAGCATGCAACTAGAGTTATTCCGCAGTTACTCTTTACACTTAGGCATTTATTCCACAGCATAATCTTCTAAGATATCAATCTTGAGTGGTTTAATATCCCCGGTGTGACAAACACTAATTCCCTGAAAGAAAAGGCAATCTGTTTTCAAGTCCCCATCAAACCATGACGATTTCTTATGAGTCTTTCAAGATACATGAAATATTCTTCCAAATCCCCTTTAGGGGACAGGGTCATTCCTATGGGACCCTGTAAAGTAACGGTTGGCTGGAAAGCAATTTGGGAACCTCCAAGATCGATTTTTGAAAATGCAGTATCCACAGAAACAGACTTCTGATGCTACCCCAGCAAGCACTGTTAATGGCTTGTATGGCAGAAGTCTTCTGGAGATGTACCTCAGGGCTGATTGATAGATGTCATCATTCCTTTGAAAGGCATGGGATATTGGATGCTGTACCCTCGTATGACAAATGCACAAGAATTTTAGACGTGCGTGTGTATTTCTCGGAAAGAGTATCTAGCAAGCTGAAGCAGCCTGATGTGATGGGGGAAAATCTGTCAGTGAAAGGATTGCTTCCAGTCTTCAGGGCACACTTGCGCTCTCCAGGATTTATTTGTACATTAGAAAGCGGGTTCTCAAAATCAAACTACTAATACTCCAGCCCGGGTAAGGAGACACTTATGGCAAAGGCCCATGCATTCCTGGATCATCACACTGGACCAGGAGAGGCAGACGGGAGTGGAGATGCACGTGACAGTGCCATGTGCATCTGGTTACAATGCCGTCTCTGAAAAGATGCTCTCCCAAAAGCTGAGTGAGAGCAGCAGACAGTACTCCTCAGAGAAGCAGCCCAGATGAACCCATCTGAACCTGTTATTCCAATGGCCTTAATGGACTGTACATGGCCACTCACACTTTCTCACCAGGCCCTCTTGGGACAATGCTTCTTAGTTTTAAGGGAAGTTAGATGAGATGAGGGGTGAAGTCTGTGAACCATGGAACGCTGTTTTCCTCTTTATGAAACTAACTGGCCCTTCTGGGGATCAAACGTGACCTTGGGCTCGTTAGCACTTTACTTCAACCGTGCCCAAAACAAATACAAGTTTGAAGCCAGAGAAGCATCAAACCACACATAAGAATGTAATCAGCTAAGCCACAGGGAAACATATAAAGTAAACACATTCTGTATAGGAAAAAAAAAAACAAGTTTGGAAAGAACCTACATTCTCTGAGACCCTTCATCATTTCAAGGCTTACTGGAAATTCCCACTTAGACATCTTCTAACACTTTGTCTTCAACCCATTTTCCCCTCTCAATGTCTGCCTCAAAAAGCAGTTATCCATCTGGAACTTTCAGCCTGTAGCACCATCACCCAGTAACTAGTTCAGAACCTTGAAGTTGTCCTTCACAATGAATTCAACCTTCCAATACACATTTAGGTTAAATTAGTCCAGTGAGGGGACTGTTGAAACACCTGTCATCATTTCTGCTCCTACCTATGCCCAAAGCATCACCTTAATCCACCCCTTATCGCCTTCTAGGCAGTTGCAATAGCCACATACCGCCTCTACTCTCTTCAATCCATTGTGAAAGTTAGTCGCAAAAGTCTTGCTTAGCACAACTCAAATTCTATTACTATCCAGTTCATTTTATTTTCTCTTCACTGTTATATCTTAACAATCCATATGCATCCTGCCTTTGTGCATCACTTGCCCTACCATTTGTCTCCTTTTCAAACCTTTCCATGTGTTTAAAGGTAAGCCCTTGGATAGCCATGTAAAGACATGGTCCATATTTCACTTCTGCTATTCTAGGCTACTTCAAACCCTGTGGAATCTATTTCTGTTGAATTCCTGGATCCCATATTGCAATATTATCTGGCTATGCACTATCTAACACTAGATTGTTTTTGTTCTATAACATTCTTTTCTACTAATCATACTATAAACTCATAGAAGGCAAGGATTTGGCTTTTATGTCATAGGCAATTTTAGAGACCTAATATGTTCTATTCTAGAAATGTAGCTATAAGGAAATCAGATTTACATTACAGGCATGAAGAGATGGACAATTAGAATAATACATGAGCAAAGTTTGTATCAACTTCTCCTGCATAGATGTGGGGAAAAGGTCAATTCCCTCCAGATAGGGTACCACTGAAACAATTCCACCCAAGTCTGGCTTGGTGAACCAACAACTGTGACAGAGGTAATTTAAAGAATCATGGGTAACTTCAAGGTGGCTAACCTACAAAGAGAGCTCCCAGAGCACCTCTCGGTAATGGATAAGTACTTCCATATCCTCAGGGAGGTGAGGGGCTCTTCCTGGAACTCCCTGCTTAGCCACCTCCTTACTCATCTCCTGGACTACTTCATGAGCTCTTCCTCCCCTCCATAGAGCAATGCCAGTGGACTTAACCTTGTGAGACTCTCACCTGAGTAATCACAGCTTCACTGATTTCAAGACAATAGCCAAATGGCATGCCTAGGGGACAACATTCCACAGTGAAGTATTTACAAAATTGAGAGTAAAGAAAACAGGAGACGCTGTGATTAAAAATGTGAACGGAATTACTACTATTAATTCACCTCTTCTCTCGGCCAGGTAGTATAACAAATGAAGTGAATGTCTTCAAATTATATGCACTTGCGTGCACAGCCTCACTGTTTATATGTAGGTATACGTGTGTGTGTGTGTGTGTGTGTGTGTGTGTGTGTGTGTGTGTACACACACACACTTGTAGAAGCCAGAATTCAACCTTGGGTGTTGTTCCTCAGGTGCCATTAGCTTGCTTTTTGACACAGGGACTCTCACTAGCCTGATATTTGCCAATTAAGCTAGGCTAGACAGTAAACCCTAAGAATTCCCCTTCTCTGTCTCTTAGCGCTGGGATTACAAGCATGGACTTCTGTGCCAGGCTTCCTGTTAATTCTAGGGATCAAATTCAGGTCCCCATGCTTGGATATCAAGTACCTCACCAGTTAAGCTATCTCCCAGCCCCAGGACATTGAACGTGTGCAAAATAAATGATTCCCCAAATCTGACCAGAGAATGGTGACCTATTATCTAGGGTCTTCCCCTCCATACAGGCCTTGCCAGACTTGCATCCTCTTTTGAAATCCTGTCCCAATCTTCTATGTGATCACCATCGCCAGCTCTAATAACACTGTCCACTACAGCAGAAATTGCATTCTCAAAATATGCATGTGTATGACTACAAAATACCAGATTTCAAAGACGTGTCATGACCAACAATGATACAACAATCAAAAGGTGACTTTTCCTGGGGACGTGTGCACAGATGTCTGTTCACCCCAGAAAAGCAACAAAGACAGACCAAAGAGACGACTCCACCCGAGTCCAGCTTAGTGGACCAATGAGTCCATTGGGATTGCTCGCTTACAAGAATATGAATGACTCAAAATAGCTGCATTCCCAAAAAGCCGGGCCCAGCATGGTAAAGCTTCATTAAGCTGCACTCCTGGGTCACCCCCGAAGGACTTACAGGCAGTTCAGCTATGCAGAGAGTATCCTCTTCCCACCAGGTATTACTGCTGGCTTAACCTTGAGGGACAGCGGAACGACCTGGGTGGCTTACAAGTTTCAGGAACTTCCTGTGAGTTCTAAGTTGTTTACTTCCTTAGCCTTCCACAATTCATTTACTTTCTAAGTCTTAACAACCCTCTCTCCACTATGGACTGTTTCAATTCAGAGGAAATTGCTACACAACGCTAATTAATATTTTATGTTGCTTGTGTGTTGGAAGGATGTATGTTACTTCTAGTGAGGTGAATTATATTGTTGAAATGTGTTTCATCTGTGTTTTGTTTCGGGTTTCACTTTTTTAAAGTGGCAACTAAAAAAAAATTCATCACATGCAGCTTACACTTTTGGGCTACTCATGTTTTAAAACTTCTGTTTACGTTTATGTCTGTATCTCTGTGGGGGTACACAGGGCATGTACCCAGGTGTACATATAGAAGTCAAAGGACAGCTTTCAGGGACCAGTTCTCCCCTTCTTCCATGTGAAGTCAGGTGACTCAACTCAGGTCATTAGGTTTGGCAACAGGTGCCTTTAACCACCACCACCACCCCTAGCCCCCTCACATGCCCTCACTGTATGTCTAGTAGAGTTAGTCATCTAAAGTATCTACCAGCCATCCTGATATCGAACCATCACAACATGCCATCATTCTGCTGGGTTCTCCCCTTCTACAGCCAGGACTTCCACAAGGTAAAACTGAATGCACCTTTTCTCTACTCAGGGCCACTTTACAGTTTGGTTTTCCCACTTCCATTAAAGACTCTTTTCCAACATTCCAGACTTAAAAAGTCCTGAGTCTTTATCTTTCCTCATAGTTTTTTACCTTTTACCAAGCCTTGGGCAGTTTCCTCCCTTCTTTCTGTTCAGACCACTGCCTTAACATCTCTAAGGACAGTTTCTCACAACTTCCATGCCTCCTTCTCCCTCTCCTCCTCATACTACCTCCATATCAGTTTTCTTCATCTACTACCAAAATTAAAGAGTGAGACATTCAAAGAAACCTTTGGTATCCTTACAGTTTCCTTTCAAAGTGAGATAGATGAGGATTGTAGGAGTTCTGTCTGACTGGTACGGATTATTCTATTTCTCACATGCACAATCACATCTAATTGACCTTACAACATTCTTAGGGAGCTAGTCCTATTAGTAAATATGTTTTGCAGATGGAGATCAATGCACAACACTGTGAGCCCAGTCCATCTGGTCCCAGGAGCCTCATTCTTAAGTTCTGTTAAATTATTAAGATAACTAGGGAAGGGCCTCACATTCTCCTTCCTTGGAAGATTGCTTCTCTCTAGACAAGTAGATAAATCTTACTGTCTAGCAAGTGGTTCAGATGAAAAGTCTAAGTTATTTTTTATCTCTTTTTTCTCTCTTATTCCAAATTGAATCCATTAACAAATCCTATAACCTTTCTCTGATAAAAATATATCTCAAATCTAATTTCCCATTATCTTCATACATATATCACCATATAGATGTTCCCATGGTGTACTCAAGTTTTAATTTGGTTCTTTACTAATATGGTGAGTTGAACTGTATCCCTTGGTAAGATACATTCAAGTCTCCCTTAAACACCAATGACAGTGAGTACCTGGAGATGAGCATCTTTGCTGGTGGATTAGTTAAGACTCTCAGCACATAGTCTTCCTGGACCTAGGTAGGCTCTAAATTTGGTGATTAAGGTCTTTCTGATAGCAAAGAGAAGGACTGGAAAAGAGGAACACAGACACAGGGAGGAAGCCATTGGCCAAGGGTGACAGAAACTGAACTGATGTTACTACAAGCCCAAGGTGCCAGAAACTGCCAGGATTGGGCAAAGCAAAGAGGAGTTCTTCCCCTGGAGAGAGAGAGAGAGAGAGAGAGAGAGAGAGAGAGAGAGAGAGAGAGAGAGAGAGAGAGAGAAGGCCCTGCCAGTGCATTGATTTATCCCTACGGCTTCCAGAACTGAATCTGTAAGGAGAAAATTTCTGTTGTCTTAACCTACACAGCTTGTGTTGCTTTATTATGGCAGCTCTAACCAACCTCTGTTCTGTCTTGTCCCATACCCTCTGTCTGTCTGCTTGGTTTTTAGAGACTATTTTATACTAAAGGCTCAGACTAGCCTCAGACTCACTGTGTCAAGGTTGCCTGGAACTCACAGTGCTTCTCCAGCCTCAGCCTCCCAAATGCTCATGACAGGCATCAGCCATCACATGCAGCTCATGTCTGTCCTTAAAACAGGCAGTCCACGTATCAGCTTCTTCATTGAAGATATAGAAGTATACATTCCATCTTAAAAGTAAATATTAGAACAAACTGCAAAACCAACAACTCTTCTTGGATTCGTAAGAAAGAACCCAAGATAAATCGTAGCCCCCAAGAGTGGAGACAGGTGAGTACAGACTCACAAACAGAAACTGTGGGAGGCAGGGCTAAGGTAGTAAACCAGGGACTGTAACTGACTGAGAACTGGAGACTTGGCACTTACCATTCTAAGAGTTACAAACTCCAGGCACCTCTAGGATCCCCCTACAGTATTCTGAGATTTACTGTCAGAAACTCAGCCAGATCCCAACAGAAATTTCAGAGAAAAACCTTCTCCTCCTTCCAACACTGAAGTGGATATAGTACCAGGATACACTAGCAGATCAGGTTAGGAGTTATCACAATTTAAACTATCTAAATGAAACATCCCCCACCACTCTGCCACTCCTGGAGATAGAAAAATCCTGAAGAGTGCCTATAGGGCTGAGAGCCCCAGGACAAAGGCTCACAAAACACTAAAGCTCATCACAGGACTGGGTGCCATTTCCCCTCCCAGTCTATGACCATCACACCTTTATAGTCCTGAAGACCTATTTACAGCAGCTTCTTTTACCCAGCTATCAGCAAAGATTCATGGAATTCATGGATGAGCTAATTAACAGTTGGGCTGAGGCCTGGGAAAAATTAGATTAAGCTTTTATGAAGGGTCTAAGATTATCATCTGAACAATATAATGCTGATAGCAGAAACAACCACCCTGAGCAATTTCCATACATCAAGCACTGCACAAAGAGTTTAATGTTTTACTTCCATCAATTCTCACTCGACATGACCCTACTGGGTTACCATAATTACCTACTGAGTAGTCCTAGCTTAGAATGGTTAAATAGCTTCATTACAGAAAATGGGGGAAAGAATCTTACCTATAATTCCTGTGAATCAACATGAAAATATGGATAACCCATTGAAAAATTGGGAGAAGATATGAATGGAAAGCTTGTGGAAGTGAACCCATCCACAGTTACACGGAAAACAGAGTGCTACTCTCATTTCTAAGCAGAAAATCAGAAACCTGAGTCACAATGAAATGCCACTTTTCCAAAAATATTGGCTAACTTCTTTTTTTTCAAGGCAGGGTTTCTCTGTGTAGCTTTGCGCCTTTCCTGGAACTCACTTTGTAGACCAGGATGGCCTCGAACTCACAGAGATCCTCCTGCCTCTGCCTCCCGAGTGCTGGGATTAAAGGCGTGCACCACCACCACCACCACCTGGCGGCAAACTTTTAAGGTTTTTGAATATCGAGTATTGATAACAGTGCAGGAAAACAGGTGTCCTCAAATCGTGCCTGTATTCACGGTGAACAGTAGCAAGTGGACAGAAACTATTGAAATTTTAAGCACCCATGTGCTACGAACCATCAGATTTATTTCTACTCTTAGAGCAGCTCTTCCATGTATATGCACGAAGATGTTTATTGCAGCATTTATTATTTTTTTTCCAAATCAAAAGCTGTGAACAGTATTAAAGTCCACGGTTGGAGACATTTTGCTCATAGTTAAGCACCTGGGAATGACTTTTCTTAGTCCATTTATACTAGTGTAAAACAATGAGCCATCTATAAATAATGAAAATTTATTTCTCAATTCCAGAGTCTGAGAAGTCCAAGGTGAAGACAGATGTCAACAGATTTGCTCTCTGCTTCCAAAACTGTGCCTTCCTGATGCATCTTCCAGGGTGCACAGAGATCGACAAAGAGACAAATGGAAGGGACAAAGCTACCTCCTCCCAGCCGTTTAATAATGCCCGGATCCATTCATAAATGATGGTTTCCATGAACGGATCACTGCTGAAAAGGCCCCGACAATACCACCACGGTGAGGGTGTCTCAATGACGTCACTGTAGGCAACCTGAAGACTCTGAGAACGTTCATGATCACGAACAGACAGAAGCCTTTGAAAAGAACAAGGAAAAAAATCTCCACAAAGCATATAGTCGGAATTCTAATACACAGTGTTAAATGAAAAGCAAGGTATAAAAAAAATCCAAAAAAGTGTATTACATACACAATAAAGCCAATTTGTTTCCTGTTGAAAGGGTAAAGGCTGGGTTTTTGTAATCAAATAATTGTATTTTTTTTTATTTTTAACCTTTTTGTTGTTGATGTTGTTTTGTTTTGAGACATGGTTTCTCTGTGTAGCCTTGGCTGTCCTGGAACAACTTCTGTAGACCAAGCTGGCCTAGAACTCACAGAGATCCCCCTACCTCTGCCTCCTGAGTGCTTGGATTAAAGGCATGTGCCACCACTGTCTGGCTGGTTTTTTATTTTTATTTGTGTGTTTGATTTTGCTCCATTCGATCTGTACTGAGAGATTATCAGTTAATGAAATAAACAGTATTCTTTTGTCTCGACAAATAAATTAAGAAATTGTATGTATGAATAGGTTGTCTTTGATTCCTTGTTCTCACTTCCCAGGCATTTCTTGAGGACATCTGCCTGCTCTGGATCCACTGCAATCAAGCACTCTGATCCATCACTGGAAAAAAAATCTGACTGTACATTAGAACCTTATGGGTCCCACTCAAAATGGTTCAGAATGTCTGGAAATTGAGACCATAAAATACCTATTTTTAGCAACTTCCCTAAGTGATACTTTTCCAGTTAATATCTGTACACATTTGGAATCCTATATAGAAGACATCTAATGAGCTTCCTTAACTTTAGAAACACTCCCAACTAACAGAAAAACATTTTATCAACTGTTTGTGATCCGTAAGACAAGGATTAATCGGTGTGAAGCAATTAAGGGCTATGGAAAGAACAAATGCATTGATAACAGCTGATCCCATAAGAATGGGTAAAAAGGTGCTCCATTCAGTAGTGGGCTATAGATCAAGAACTTTGCATATCCCATGTTGAAGGACTGCCAGGGAGAAGAAAAACCCAAAGCCAAGGAAAAGTTGTGTAAGAGGAAACTTAAAAGACAGCTATGGAAGCTTGGAAAGAGGCACATATAAAATAAAGTGTCATTTATTATTTTCTAATCACAACTCTATTTAATGAGGAGATTTGGCAGGGAGGGACCCCTGGTTGGAATGAAGACACTTTATTAACCAAAGAACTCAGTAGAGTATATGGTAGCCAGATGAACTGTGCTGGCCTTTCCTAACTTACCAGCTGTTTCCTCTCTGTTGAATAGAAATTGCAAATTTAAGCCTTCGAAACTCAATATGAAAATATTCTTCAGACTCTAGAGAGCATGGTCAGGTCCTTACAAGAGAAACAACTTAACAGTGACTTAATGATACATGCCCAGAATACAAATTCAAATGGCCAGAGGTGGAATGTTCATCAGCCTAATGACATTCACAGAGTTATTTTTATGCTTAATCAGATGAGTCTCGGGCAGTTTTTGAATATGGAAAGGATGATACACAAAGGTTGGCGCCAATTTCGGGTTATGCACTTTGCTGAAAAATTGGCTTGGGCTGGCTGAGATGTTGATGGAAAGGGGTTCTTGGTGAGACCACAATGAAATCTGAAGAACTGAAGGGGATGTCAGTTCACTCTGAGTGCCCGGGTTATAAAAGGTCAGCTAGATGACAAAGTGACAAATTCTCATGACACCAGTTAATGGGATTTTGCAGGTTACAGATGGAGTCAGCAATTTCCATTACTATTTCTTGGATAAGGAAATGCTTTGAAATCCTCTATTAAAAGTGTAATAAGTGACCGACAACATAAAAATTAAAACCTGTTTCTTTCATTTGTTTTTACTCTAGAAATAGAAATTTGAAGTAAAATATAATTTAAAATTTTTTTTAAATACATAGGAAATAATCTCAGTGAAAACATTTCTTTCAAAATTAAAAAAAGAGTTGTCAACTTTCATTTAAAATGAAGAACACCTAAGAAATAATGGGTCCTATAGCCACAGCTTTGAGAATCAAGCTGGGAGTTTTCTATATATGTTTATACTGAGAGTAATGCAAGATCACAGATTCCCCCTGAATTTGACATCCTTCAGAGTCCCCAACTTTCACCTTACCAAGTCATCTGTTGGCTTCTAGGAAATACCTGGTGGAAGAGAGAAGAGAGGGGAAGACCCCATCAAAATCTTCCCAAAGCTAATTCATTTGAAAAAAAAAAATCACTTTTTCCTTGGCTAAAGTAATTTGGTTTGGCTTTCCACATGACCCAAATTCACCAGATAATTACCAGTTTTCTGTTTCTCTTCATGTCATTTTGGTCTGGCCTTTGAATCCTGGGTGTACCCACAGTCCAAGGAATTAACTGAAAATTTCCCCTGACATTATTAAACCCATATACCATGCAGTTTATGGCCTGCTGCAGGACCCCAGCTTTCCAGGACCAGCAAATATGCTCTGGAGATTGACACGGGCCCCCAAGTCAGGTCAAGGAGAAAAGTTTGTTGGATAGACTAATTGAAGTTACAAGCTACATTGAGGGCAGAGGTATGCCTATCTTAAGAATCATTTATTAAGGGCTCCATAATTACATAACTACATGATTCCCATAATCAAGGAATAGAAAAATCAAATGAATAGCACCCAAAACATTGAGATAATGAAATACAACTCCTCTTTGGTTAATTTTTAAAAAAAACAAACCTGCCAATTTCTCATCTCTTAAAGTACACACTCAGGCACACACACACACACACACACACACACACACACACACACACACACACTTGTGGCTAAGCACACACACACTTGTGGCTAAGCACAGGCAGCAACATCTCCAACCGGCAGATACTGTGCTCCACTAAGTATGAGGCATTGCTCTAGCAAAGTCCTCCTCGTGTATTAATTCATTGAGGCAATGCAAACCCATGTGCAGGAATTATGAAAGATAAGGAACCCAAGGCTCTAAGCACCTCTGAAACTTCCTCCAAGTTTCCTAGCTAATAAGGGCAGAGAACCAGGTAAAAGTCACCTGGCTCCAGAGACCATACCCTTAATGAGCTTGCTCTGTGAACTTCTAAATTAAAACGTAAGTAATGGGACTGGTTGGGACACAAAATATAAGTACTGGGAGCTTCATTTTATATCTCCAAGGAACTTCCAGACTGGGTTTATAGTGTGTGTTAGTATCCTTGGGCATCAAAAAGAGAGATCTGACAAGGTAGCTCATATGGGGCTCAGAAAAATCCAGGGTATTGTTTCTGCTGAAAATGTACAGATTGGCATGCAGGCAGAGGTTTATAGAAGATTCACGACAGACAAGACCATGAAGAACAGCTAACATATCCCTCTCTCAGTGGCGCTGCTGCTCTCCAGGGAACGCCACCCCTGTGCTCAACAGCTCCCCTCCATGTGATCCCCTTAGGTCCGTCTTCCTCATCCTGGTACTCAGCCCTCCACTCCTCTCCTTCTCCCAATCAGAGGCTCTCCACCTAGTAGCCTAGAGAGGGAATGCCATAACCTGGTCCTTCTCTTACTTGCTAGCTCTTACGTCATAGATCTACACCTCCCCTAAAAGACCCTTCCCTTTATTCTCAAAGATCTTTTCTTCTCTCCACAAAAACCTGCCTCTTGTCAATTAAAGCTGAAGTATCAACTCTATGCTCCTCTTAGGAGACCCGAGAGCCCATACTACTAGCTTCTCCTTTTGCTTTTCTAATCTAACGGTCACAACTCCTTAAAGCAAAATGGATGCCCTTCACAAAAGGCTGCAAGGGGAAGCCAGGATTACCGTTTCCGGGATGAAAGCCTCCTTGCCGTGCCAGTCAACTAGACCACTTAGTTGGAGAAGCCAACGACACATAATAATTCATGTCACTTTGTTTCATTTTGCCTGTGCTGTTTCCTACCCAAGCTTGCGGAAGTCATCGTTCCCTGTGGCCTTTTTTGCCCCCAGTGGAAAGGAACTCTGGGACTTCGTTGTTGTCCTAGGATTATCATACACTTTTGCTGTGAACTTGAGCTGGCCACTGCACAGCATGATCGATCCCAGCTGCAGTCTGTGGAACAAGCATCCCACATAGTATTTATGAGGCAATTACTGTGGACCGTCCACTCTCTGGGATGGTGTGCTGGGTTACCTCATGTGGCACACTGAGAATCTTGAGCTAGGGTGATGTTTTTGTCCCAGTTTTATAGATCCAGAATCTTGGGGTTTTAATCGCCCAGGTATTGTGCTAAACTCAGATTCAAACCTATACTTGTTCTTCAGAACTCTGTGTAATCTGCAGCTGGCTACACTGTATTAGATTCTGTGTGCTGTTTGTATGCATTTATATTACTATCAAACAGCTCAATCTTTTAGAAAAGAAATGGGTGAGAAAAGACCAAGTGGGAAGGAAGTTGATGGATGATTCTAAACAGGGAATACCTAACAGTTAACCGCCAGTCTTGGGGCAGAGTCATGGGGATCTCCTCGTCCAAGAAGATTTGGGCAGCCAATGTGAGGAACAAGCAAATTCTCTTTGGTTGACCAATCTGGGTTGATTACGATGATGGGACAATTTCTCACCCTGCTGCTCAGATGAGACCAGTGTTGCAAAATCTTGAAAGAGGCCAAGGCAGAGAGACCACAAGCATTCTGGCAAAGCTTTGGTTTGCAGTGGCTTCTCATGCTGAAATGATAAGGCAGGGAACTCCAGCACTGAGTGGGGGCGGGGGGAATGCTAATTGGGAAATGCACAATGAGCCATATGCAGACCCTTGTATCCCTGACACAGCAAAATACTCCCTTTGCTCTGGATGGCAAAGTTGTTTTCCCATTGGGCATGTGGGAGAGAAATGACGCACTCTGACAGTAACTGAGAACAGGTGGGGGGGAAACAAGGGTCACTTCCAAGAGGCCTGTTAAAACTTTCCCTTTTAAACTTGGAGGGAATAATACTGTGCCTGCCCAAGTGAAAACCTATCTGTTGCTATGCGTTCAGTGTACACCTTGCTTGGCCACTCAAAACTCTCAATGAAGATCACAGCTGTTATTTGTGTGCATTCGGAGACTCTCCCACTGCCATGGCAAAGGAACAAAGGAAAATAACCCTGCCTGTGGCTACACCTGCGACTGGGTTGAATGGTGGCTGATGTCAACTGCATTCATACAGACCTAGAATAACAATGATGCTTTTCGTTGGCAGGGAGCTTTACATTTTGGGCAGTCCTTTTGTGCTACCATTTCCACATAGTCACCAAACTTAAATACAGTGCCTTATCTTCCTCATTATGAACAATACAAGGGGCACTTTTCTGCAGCATGAAGATAACCAAACACTTCAGAGACTTTGCAAATGTGTGTTCCAAGGTCATTACAATGACGCCAGGGTTTTCTGCTCAGCAATTTCTTCCTCATGACAACAGCAGCAAACACACACAAACCTTCTTCCCATTTTGACAGGCTATAATTGCTCTCTTTTTCTTACTGCCTTATAGGAATTATTTGGACATTTCTTGGTATGGAATCTTTGTCAGATGTAATTTGTAAATGTCTTCCAGTTGTAAGTTGAATCTTCAATGCATATACCATTCACTGACTCTAGAACTGAAAAACAATGCTAGCCATTCCTTCTCTCTTGAAGAAAAGGAATCCAGAAAGGAGCTCGTGGAGCTGCTAAATTAAAGTTGCAACACATTCGACTTTCTTCTGAATAATAGCTAATACCCTGTACTAATGAACTCTTAACTTGCAGTCATGCGATTCACACTCAGCTGTGAGGAAAAAAAAAACAATTGGTGCATACAACAGCATGGATAAACCTCCAACAAAACTACATAGTTCATTTATGCAAAGTTCGAAGGTAGGCAACAAACCTGTGGAGGTAGAAATTAGATTTCCTGGAGAAGACAGCAGCAGTAAGAAAGCATTAGCTCATGGGTAAAGTTTCCCCCTGTGGAACAGACTATGTCATTTTTAAAGATTCTTTGTGATAGTGTCTGGCTATGTAACCCAGGATTTCCAGGAACCGGCAATCCTCCTGTCTCAGCCTTTCAAATGCTGCAATTATAGGCCTGCGCTTCCAATCTCAGCCTTAAAATGGACTGTGGGTCCCCCTAGAGGAACTGTGGGTTCTCTAGAGGAATAGAACCACTAGCCTGAATACATATTACAGAGAAG
This sequence comes from Peromyscus eremicus, assembly GCF_949786415.1. Taxonomy (NCBI): domain Eukaryota; kingdom Metazoa; phylum Chordata; class Mammalia; order Rodentia; family Cricetidae; genus Peromyscus; species Peromyscus eremicus. Next base: position 39,043,691 of record NC_081434.1, on the reverse strand, counting down.
ATTTATTAGATTGTTCTTCAGGATGTGGGCTGGGTAGTCCAACAGGGACTGAGTACAGGCTAGAGAGCCTAAAACCTGGTAGAAACTCAGTCCACAAGGGTGGATGTGTCGGCACTCACAGTCTGGTGTGGAGGCCTGGGTCTTCAGTCTATGTTGTAAGGGAGAAGAAGCTGGATTCAGGTGCCAGTACAGGATGGTAGCAGCAGCAGCAACAGTAGCAACTTAGATGCTCTCATCACCAAGAAGCCAAGAGGAGCAGGTCAAAGCAGCCCCGTTTTTCTCTCAGAACTCTTTATATGCAGGGAAGATACTTCCCACTCTGAGGGAGGCTTTTCCACCTTAGTTAATCATTCCAAGAAACACCCTCGAAGATCCCTCTCTTAATTGATCTTGGATCCAATCAAGTTGACTACCAACTCACTTAATTTGTGAGAGAGTTCTGTGGATGAATACGTATAGGTAAAAAGTTTCTAAAGCTAGAAACTTAAAATTTGTGTGTCTTGCATGTGTTGAATACATAAATATAAAACAAAGAAGAAAAATGCAAATAGATTTAACTACTCTTGACCAATGTGACAGATGTAGCCAAAAAGACTAATTCTGGCCCTCAAATGACTTTTAATCTGAATTATTCTTTCTGGCTGACCTTTTACTAGTACACAAACCAAGAAGCTGCCCAACTCCCTACGTCTTTGAATTAATCTGGCTTTCTCGAAGCGGCTGTGGGTTGGGCTCATTGACCTTCAAAATCTCTCCAAGTTCCAAATTTTTGGAATTTTTTTTTAAAAAAGATGCCAACATGTATAATCTCTGAGTGGGAAGTAGCATCAGCCATTGTCTGGCTCTTATCTAATGTGTTGTAGGGAGTTATAGTGTGCTTGGAGACTGAAAAAAGCTGTCGAAGGCTGTGCTTAGAGTATTTTGTGGGATGGGCAAACATCACACCAGTAAGTTCAGCAGCTGCCTTTAGTATCTGCTCTGTCTGCACGGAGTTGGACACTGCCTTGGGCTCCCAGACTCCAAAACACCACAGGAAAAAAAAAAAAACAAAAAACAACCAGTGCAGTGCTGTGCTAGAAGAGCAGTGAGCTGATCCTCCACAGGTTCCTGTGAGGACACCAACAGACCGGGTCTGAAGACCAAAGAAAGAAGCCTGAGCAAGGTCGATGAACCAAAGTGACAACCACAGCACACTTTCTCCGTATTCAACCACAAGGCCACCCATCTCTTCTTGTCCTGACATTCATGGTTCTGGAAATCTACATTACCCACAACAGCAGATCGTAACTTTAGTAACTCATCATGCAGCCTAAAATACGTGAGTCAGAACTTCCTATTTTGTAAATTCCTACTTCCATTTTCACAAAAATTTTAGGCAATGTCCTTTTCAATTAATTTAGTCAGCATGCCAGGTTAATTGGTGGCACTTTCTTAGAAAACGCGTATAGGTACCATGCATGACATACAATGTATGTCTCAAATGATTCACTTGGCTTTCAAAAGATACTAGAGTATACACAGGCACAGAGAGTGTGGTGATTCATTGTGTCCCCCAATACACTGTGTCTCCCAATAAATTTACCTGAGGGTCGGAGGAAAAAGCCAGTCACTACAGTAAACATAGAAGTCACGCAATGGTAGCACACACCTTTAATCCTGTCACTTGGGAGGCAGGGATCTGTCTAGATCTCTGTGAGTTCAAGACCACAATGGGAACAGAGCCAGGCATGGTGATACATGCCTTTAATCCCAGCACTAACCATAGAGATCTAAAGTTCTGTACAGACAGGCAGGAAGTGACAGAGCTGGGCAGGAAGAGGTAGTGATGTAGCTGGGCTGAGAGAACAAATGAGAGAACCGAACAGCAAGGCATATAGGTGTGGATAGACAGGAAGTAGCTTGCTTTGGAAGCTGCAGAGCTGGTGAGGTGAGGTTAGCTTGTGGCTTTTCCTATTTCCCTGATCTCTCAGGTTTTCACGCCTCTATCTGGCTCCATGATTTTTTTTTTTTTTTTTTGGTTTTTTTTTTTCGAGACAGGGTTTCTCTGTGTAGCTTTGCGCCTTTCCTGGAACTCACTTGGTAGTCCAGGCTGGCCTCGAACTCACAGAGATCCGCCTGGCTCTGCCTCCCGAGTGCTGGGATTAAAGGCGTGCGCCACCACCGCCCGGCGGCTCCATGATTTTTATTTAATAAGACTGTTTAGCAATTCATCTACAAGAGAGAAAGTACAATACATGATCCTGTCATAGTACTACCACTAACTATCCATATGACATTTTTTCCTGGGCATTTTTCCTCTCTAGGTCTCTGGGCAAAGGGCAGGGAGGGAGAGTGGCAAGATGGCTCAGTGTGAAACAGCATTGCTATGAAGCCTAAAGGGCTAAGGAAAAGGATGAAGGACAGAGTTCATTTTCCAGGATGCACATTAAAGGTGGAAAGAGAGTATTGACTCCACGGAGTTGTTCTCTGACCTACACATGTACATCATGGCATACACATGGGTACACACACACACAAACACACATACACACACACACACACACACACACACACACACACACACACACCATTGAATAGAGATGTTTTGTTGGTTTTTTTTTTTTTAAGCAACTTTTGAGGCTAGTTGGGCCTGGTTGGTCATCTCAGGGCTCAGGACAGAGAGTGAGGATATAAAGGGCTGAAGAAAAGGATGGGGGACAGAAAAGACAAAGAGAAAGGGGATAAGATCAAGGACACTTAAAAGGTCTATATGATGAATTACTACATAGGGCCTAGAGGTATGCCCTACATGGGACTTCCCACCATTCCCTTTTACCTGTACCCATGATGTAGCTGGTACTCTCCTGATCCTGTTGGACCACTGCAGTTCCAAAACCCCAATCCAGGGTGGCGATTTTCATTGTCATTTTCCAAAACATTATAGTACACCCCAAAAACTCCCCAGTGCCCTAAACATACTGTAATACACACACACACACACACACACACACACACACACACACACACACACACACACAAAACACATTTCCTTTTATTTCTGAACCTCTTGGACTCACTGGATTGTATGATGCTAAGCTTGGCGCCCACACAAATGCGTAATCTCTACCACCAACCTGCCAGAAGTCTTGCCTTCTTGAACTTGCCTGGCTCAGTGTTTACCCAGATGCAGATGAAGTTTCTAAAGTGGGATACAAAATAGATACTATACCTCTGGAGAAAGAAACAGTGTTAAGAGCAATTACTAGGGCACAGCAGAACCCACTTCCTGGGAAAGGTACTTGAGTATCCCTGTCTCTAATATGAAGAGTACATAAGTCAGATTTGGTTTCCTGACATCACTGGCTGGGATAACTAAATAGAAATTTAACTTTCTGGAAGACACTTCATTTTCTCTATCATCTGCAAGATCAACTCGCAAGTTGCAAACTCCCCAACATATACTGAAAAAAATGTCATGAGCTTCTTACATCCCTGTTATAATGTATAGCAGGTCTCCATGTACCTGCTTTGCTTCCTAAAGCTCATACTCTGGACCTGGAGTCCTCCATTTTGGATGTAGCAGTCATCTGCATCAGAAACACCAGAACTTTTTAAATCTAGACATCTAGGCCACGGCACATAATCATTAACTAAGAACCTCTGGAGATGAATCTGGCATTGATATTGTATTGATCCTCCTGGTCATTATAGTGTACACAGAGTGATAAGCATTGATTCAATTACTTTAAAAACCACCAAGGTGCAGGGTGTGGTGGCACACACCTTTAATCCCAGCACTCCAGAAGTAGAGGGAGGTGAATCTTTGTGAGTTTGAGGCCAGCCTGGTCTACAGAGGAAGTTCCAGGACAGCCAGGGCTACACAGAGAGACCCTGTCAAAAAACCAAAACAAAATAACAAATTACCTTGGTGCTTATTGTTATTAAAGATTGCCAGATGTCACTCCTGAGATTCCAAATCACCGTGACATGGGATTTCAAAATGTAATTTCCAGGAATCTCCCCAAGGAATCATGGGGATGGTTAGAAGTCACACTGGGGAAAACCTTGTCCTTGTTCCCTGAAACACCAAGTACTCACTCCTTGGTTCTCCCTTGGCTTTGCTCTTTGATGGAATGCCCATTTCCACCTACCTCCCTGACCTCTGAGAAAACTTCTAATCCCAAATATAGACTCTTCCCAATGACTTCTTCTGATCCTTCCTTGGAAGAATTTATTACTCTCCATTTGAGTTTCCATAGCAGTATATACACGCTTCTGCTAAAGCATTTATCACACCGTAGTATCCAGCCTGCACCTAACACATCACCTGAGACGTAACTCAATCTGGCAAATGTTTATTGAATTAAGTGAAATTGTTTGTGGGATTGGTCATCATATCAGATATCAATATGTGTGCGTCGAGACTACAGATGCTAGAATGGGGCACAGTAAAGATCCTATTGCAAGAAAAGAGAAGATAGCTGGACACCATGAGGCAGCTTGCCAGAAATACCAGGACCAGGATGAAGGCTTAATTCCACCAACACAGAGTGTGTACCAAAAACATCAGGTTTGTTTCCTGACCCCTTCAGGGTCAAAGACGGTGATTTAAAGTTAGAAGTAGATATGAAGCCAGGCCTATGGCCATAATGGATAATCATAGCACCCGGGCATTTGTTATTTAAAGTTAAAATAAAATAGACGGATGAGGCAAAGCCCAGACTTATAATCACAGATTAGACATACCACAAATCTGAACGAGAGACTGGAGTGGGTTTTTGTGCTCTCAAGCTTGTAAACTAGCAAAGTCAAATCTGCAAGGGCTAGAAGTGGGGAGAGGCTTCTAGTGCAAAGCCTAGCATCCTCGGGTGCCTTCACCTAGTGATCTGCCCTGGCTCTACTAAGTTGCTACTCTCATGGGAAATGCGGAAAGCTTGAAATTTAGGTGACAGTGACCAAGGTGGCTCTTAGTTCCAGGAAGCTGGGTCTGGCTTTAAAGAACCTTTATCCCTGAAATGAAGTTAATTCTTTTTTTAAAAAAATTTTTTTATTAAGAAATATTTTTATTCATTTTACATACCAGTCAAAGATCCCCCTCTTCCACCCTCCTGCCCCTCCAGCCTTCCCCTCCTATTGCACCCCCCATTCCCTCTTTCAAGAAGGTAAGACCTCCAATGGGGAGATGCATTTAGTAGAGGCAGGTCCAAGTCCCTTCCCCTGCCTCAAGGCTATTCGAGGTGTCTCATCATAGGTAGTGGGCTTCAAAAATCCTGCTCATGCACCAGGGATGGATTCTGATTCTACTGCCAAGGGGCCCCTTAAGCAGATCATGCTACACAACAGTCTGGCTATGCAGAAGGCCTTGTCCAGTCCCATGCAGGCTCCACAGCTGTTGATCTAAATTTCATGAATTCCCACTAGTTTGATTTGGTTGTCTCTGTAGATTTCCCCATCGTGATCTTGATGCCCTTTGCTTATAGAATCCCTCTTCTCTCTCTTGGGCTGGACTCCTGGTGGGAGTGCAAACTTGTACAGCTGTTTTGGAAATTAGTATGGCAGTTTCTCAGAAAATTGGGAATCAATCTTCCTCAAGACCCAGCTATGCCACTCATGGGCATATACCCAAGGAATCCTCAATCATACCACAAGGACATGTGCTCAACTATGTTCATAATAGCATATATTCATAATAACCAAAACCTGGAAACAACCTAGATGCCCCTCAACTGAAGAATGGATAAAGAAAATGTGGTACATATACACAATAGAGTACTACTCAGCAGAGAAAAGCAATGACATCATGAAATTTGCAGGCAAATGGATGGAACTAGAAAATATTGTCCTGAGTGAGGTAACCCAGACTCAGAAGGACAAGCATGGTATGTACTCACTTATAAGTGGGTACTAGATGTAAAGCAAAGGATGAAGTTAATTCTTGTAGAATCCAAACCAGATTTCCTATGAGCAGGATGACCCCTCTCATGTTGGATACTCCTGAGATCAAACCAAGAAGAGATTACAACTCCTAGAGCCTCAGGGAAATGGCTAAGAATGGATACACAGACATTCACCCACACTCACACGTAATGACTAACATACATTTCAGGCAAAACACTTTAATTACGGCTCAATTAAAACTCTATTCACCAATCTTTGTTGAAAAGAGCGCCCATTGTATGCCCGTCGCTACTGAGGGTGGTGCTGTTTCAGAAGTATGAGACACCACCAAAGAGCACAGAAATCACAAGTTAGCTGGGGGTGACAAGCCCCACCACGTGAAATGGAATACAGTAGGACATGTCAAATCCCCAAATACTGGTGACCACTGATGGAGAGATGTGCTGGTTGGAGAGTAGAGGGTGAAAAGACCTTGATATCCTGCTGGATTAAAGGACATAATACTATATTTGCAGACCTACATAAGAAGCAATGAAGCTACAGCAATGAAATGGTCTTTAAGAGCACAGTGTAAGGCCTAAAAAATCAGTGGGAATTCCTGGGCCAGTTCTGAAGCAGGCAGGTGATTTATAGCACAAAGCAAAAGGGCGCACCTTTAACTACCATGAGGAACAGGAGCATTAATCCTATACCTTGTATCACTAGAACAAGCAATATGAGCAGCACTGTCGGCCTCTGCTCCTACAGGGGAAAGATCAGAAACTCCCAAAGGAAAAGAATAGTGAATTTAGGAGGACTGCAAAGGTGAAGCTTTCACTGTCCCCAGGATGCATCACCTTTTCAGTGCTGAGGAGTTGAAAATATAAACAGAGAACTCTAACTTGAAACAGTTGACCTCAGTGCCCAGTTTTTATTGGGGCTTCACGATTGATTGATGGATAGATGGATGGATGGATTGCTAAAAGGGCAAGCAGAAGCTTTAGAGCACACTTCAAAAACTGATATGCCAGTTGTTTATAGTGGAGTCATCTTTGTGGGTTCCTGGGGACCTCTCTAGCACTCTGCTTCTTCCTATTCCCATGGTGTCTTCATTTATCATGGTATCTCTTTCCTTGTTCTCCCACTGTGTTCCTGATCCAGTTAGGACCTTCTGCTCCCCTAAGCTCTCTTTCCCCCGACCCTTGCCCTCCACTACCCCCCCCTTACCCCCAGTTTGCTCATGTAAATCTCATCCATTTCTCCATCACTGGGCCATCCCTGTGTCTTTCCTAGGGTCCTCACTACTGGCAATGGTCGAGAAGGTGCCTGAGCTGACCTACTCTGGTGATCAGATGGCTGAACACCCTAACTGTCATGATAGAACTCTCACCCAGTGACTGATGGAAGCAGATGCAGAGATCCATGGCCAAGCCCCAGGTGGAGCTCCAGGAGTCCAATCAACAAGAGAGAGAGAGGAGGGATTATATGAGCAAGAGATATCAAGACCATGATTGGAAAAAGTACAGAGATAACTAGCTAAACTGGGGGAAACACATGAACTGTGGACCAATAACTGAGGAGCCCCCAACTGGATCAGACCGTCTGGATAAGTGAGACAGTTGTTTAGCTTGAACTGTTTGGGGAGCCCCCAGGCAATGAGACCTGGAACCTAGGGCCTATGCTGAGACACTGTGCTCAGCCTTGGAGCAGGGAGGAGAAGATTGCACCTGCCTCAACTGAATGTACCAGGCTCTGCTGACTCCCCAGGGGAGACCTTGCCTTGGAGGAGGTGGGAATGGGGGGTGGGTTGGGGGGGAAGGCTGGGGGGTGGGAGGAAGGAGAACAGGGGAATCCTTGGTTGATACGTAAAACAAATAAAAAAATCTCTTAATAAAAAGAAAAAAAAATGATATGCAGAAGCAAAAAAGCTCCTTCATCAGGATGCTGATAGAAAGCCCTTCCTAAAACATGTCTGCTGCACAACTGTATATAAATGTATATACATACACATAAATGTATAATTATAAAATATCAGTTAAATTTTTCAATAACATCCAAGATACGGAAATACATACCACTTAGAAAAATGTTGAGAAAGAGAGAGTTGATTTTACGGTTAATAGAATTGGATAGAGCCTTTCTTCTTTATTATCTCTACAAAGGGAAGGTCCCATGTGATAAGGAATAGGAGGGATGGATAAGGACATTTTCATGTTCTATATCATTTGTGCTCCACATTGCAACAGCATATACGTGTGAGTTATTACTAGCTCAGCACATGCACCACCAATGATTTCCTTCTTCTGAGTTAGCACCCAGCCCAGATGCCCCTGGAAGAGCAGCACAAATCTGACATCAGCATAAATTAATGTAACCTTACATTTCAAGAAGTGCCTGAGCCCAAACATCAACAGAATGAAAGAAGAGTTGCAATGTATGATGCTGAGAGAGCCCCAGACATCAATGCTCTCAAAAATGTGACTGACCGCCTGGAGGGGCGGGGACAGAAGTCCCACGAAGACTCAACTCTGAAATGGCTGACTGTCCTCGCCTCCCCCCACAAATAGTCTGCCTGCTAAAGATGAAATAAAGACATATTTTCATGATGCTTCTCCTCTAGTTCTTAAGGTTGCCAGCCCACTGGCATCTACAAAGGACAGTTAACAATGAGCTCCAGCATTTCTGCCACACGGCCTTTCAAGGTGCTGATTTCAGGTTTGTATTATGACTCGGTCACCCCACTGTTTTTGTAAATCCAACTGTTCCCAGAATTTGTGATCAGACCCAGGATTTTCCTGGCTACCTATTACCCTTGACTTTACACTATGTTTCTTGGTGAGAAGCACAGGTGTGTTGGATGCTGCGCAGTACACAAAGCGTCAAGAATATTGACAGGTGATGAATTTGGTAGCACAGGAAGGAAAGAGGAGGGGAGGGGAAGGGAAGGGAGGGGAGGGAGGAGAAAAATCCAAATCCTGCATGTTTTAGAGCCCACAATACACTACTTCTCCCTCCATAAGGAAGTGTCAACTGAAACCCCTTTATTTTCAGTTTTATTTATTTTTAATTTTTCTTTACTCTTCAGAATTCCATACATACAAACAAATATGACAGTACTCACACCATTTCCTCCTCTCATCCCCCAACATGCCTCCCTCCCAACCTCACATTTTTTTTTCCCCTAACATAGGACATTTATTGATTTATGAAATAACTTGCTGGTTTTCAAAATATTGATATAATATAGGAAATAAAGACAATTTGCACAGGAAAAATATGTCTTTAAATATTAATATATTAATTCTTAAGCTCCTCGAAGAACTGATTGAGAGAACAGTAAAAATTCAAATGACCAAAATCAATAGTGGAGTTGAGTTATTGTTACATATATAACACACATTAAATAATATTATATTGAAGATATTACTCATTACAGTAATTACATCTTGAGAAAATGCACATTTTAAATGGAGGCAATGCCAAAAATGTTTCTTATGAGCAGGCCATAGAACAGTAGCCTTAATTATGTCCTTATTAGTCCTTATTAAAAGAATTTTGTCTGTAGTTCATTCTCTGTTCCTAGGACAAGTTACAAGAATGTACATCAGTATTTTCCATAATATTCATTGGCAACAAGGAAGCATCCTGGCTATTAATACTATACAGTATCATTTCCTACCACTGTTAACCAAAGAGCTACATCCTTTCTGCTTCATCACACAGCACATTTCAGAAACTACAATGGTTATAGGAATCCAGAAAGACAGTAAGACAAAGGAGTTGGGTGGAGGAAGTTGAAACAAGAAGACATACTCATATACAATTGTATCAAAACAAATGAAAAACACAAAAATTTACTCAGAAGCTTACAGCCATTGCACGGGTAATGTGAATAGTAGTCACACTAATATTATTGATATAGAAACTGACAATATTAGAGAAAAAGCAGACAAGTCTTGTAGCAAATTGCATAATAACAACTCTTTTTTTAATTTAATTTTTTTTATTTTTTAAATTATACTCATGATATTCATTAATTACACTCATGATATTAATCACATTTGTGGTATTCATAGATTACATTCGCAGTATTCATTCAATTATATATATATATATATTAAATTTTAAATGCCAAATGTCATTTATTGAAGGAGGGAGGAGGTCCCAACCTCACGTTTTTATTTTGTATAAGCCGCTAAGTCCGGTTAGTGCTGCTCCTGTGTGTATCGATGTGGGGGCCATGCACTGTAATGTGGAAATCCCATCAGTGGCCACCCCCTCACAAAAAGAGAATGATTCCCCCTCTCCCAGAAACTATCAACTGCCAATGGTTCCTCAGTAAGGGCTGGGGCCTGGATGTCCGCAACCCTGTCACTCTGTTTTGGGGAGTAACTAGTGAGGCCTCTTTGGAAATCAATCTGGAGATCTCTCAAAAACCTAGAAAAAGACCCATCTATAACACTCCAGGGCACATGCCCAGAAGGACTCTATATCATCCCCCAGAGATGCTTGTACATCTGTGTTCAGCTCACGATAGCTGGGGAAAGGATTTAACCTTGATGTCCACCAACAGATGAATGGATAAGTGCAGTGTGATGCATACATGCGATGGGATATTACTCAGCTATAAATAAAAATGGAATCATTCAATCTGCAGGTAAATTGATAGAACTGAGAAAATATTACACCGAGTGAGGTAACTCAGGCCGAGAAAGACAAACTCCACATGTCCTCTCCTATGCAGATCCTAGCTCTGAATCTTTCGTTCTGTGTTTAACCTAGAGCACGAGTGGAGGCCAAGAAGCCAGGAAGGGACCTTTGAGGGGGAGACACTAAGGGGATAACATAGTATATAAATAAAAGGAAACTAGGGAGAGAAGACACCAGTGGAGAGGCTTGAGCATGTGAGTATGGGAGATACCAGGGGTGACAAACTTCTCTCCACATGACTCACTGTTCTCAGAAGAGCCGCAGACAGAAGTACCAAGGCTGGTCACTTAAGTGGCAAAGGGTGGTGATGCCAGCCAAGCCTTGGGGCAGGGAGGTCCGCCAAATCCAACTGGTGCACCAGCTCCTACAACTATCATCCTTCACCTATCAAGACCACTGAGCAGCACTGAGATGAACTTGGCCAAGATCTGTCATTCGGAAAGTTCGAGCATATTGATTGATTTACCGTCTGCTAAATATCCCGTGGGAACTCAAATAGCGCAGGCCCATTCTAACAGCGTATCAGAGTAAAGTGCGCCTGAGCACAGAGTGGACAGTTTTGTGGGTCAGAGCGCAGTATTTGTTTATGAATATTCTGCAGTCGTCGTTTAGTTAGAAACATTGGAAAAACAACTGCTCATTAAAAACAAAACATGTCACGGAAAACAAATGCCTTTGGGAACCGGAGACCTGAGATCAGGCTAAGATGATAAATGTGTTAAAATTATCAGAGCTCAGTTGACGCTGACATGCATGTCACCACCACAAACGGGGGGGGGGGGGGGAGACAAGGATGGGGACCGGGACCGACACTCATTCTCATCACTGAGCACTGCTGATACACGCCCCCCACCCCCCATCGCTTCATTGTTCCAAATCTGATGGAGCTGTTGTCTACATTGCGCATCTCTTGAGTGCATCTGTGTGGTCCCTGGTGCCCTGCGTCACTGACTTGTTTCTGTATTTGTGTTTATTTCTCTTAAAGTCTTATATTCAACTTCAGGCTGGAAGGATAATATAAACTTTATAGCCTAAACCAAAGAAAGCAGAGAAATTGGGGGGATCAACTGTAAACAAGATTTGGTTTGGTTTTGTTACTGTAAAAGAAGTTAATTTAACCAGCTAGTAGGAGGGTAGTCTTAAACAATGTTGACTGATGTTTACATAAAGCAAGTCACTGAGCCATGGTAAATACTCTGTATCCTTCGTGGAGTCAAAAGTTCAGAGGTGGAAGGAGAAGAAAGCCAAGAGCTAAAGGTTTCCCAGTATGTGGACGAGTCTTAGGTCCAACATAAAGCTAAAACAACAGAGGCAGGGGTAAGCATCAGAGAATCTAATGAGAAGAACACACACTGTCTGAGTCGTTTGCAACAGAAACCGTTCTGCTGTAGGGACTTGGATACAGAGGCAAGGGCGAGCTAAGATGGAGACCAGTGAGACCAGAGCAGCACATTCCTCCCTGGGATTAGGGTGACACCCGGAGGGGTACAGCATTAGCAAATCCGTTTAGAAATGTCACAGGCACGGTGTGGGCCACTCAGTAGCAGGACCGGCAAGATGGTCCCGTGGATAAAAACTCAGTACCAAGCCTGATGACCTGAATTTGACCCCAAGAACCCAGAGGATGGAAAGAGAATCAACTCCTGTGGGTTATCCTCTGACCTCTACAACATGTGTATTCTCTCTCTCTCTCTCTCTCTCTCTCTCTCTCTCTCTCTCTCTCTCTCTCTCTCTCTCTCTCTCTCACACACACACACACACACACACACACACACACACACACACACACACACACTTAAATAAATAAATGTAAAAAATAGTTATACAAATCAAATATTTTCTAATAATTCAGCCAGGGTTACACAAAGAAAACCTGTCTGGAAAGGGGAAAAAAGAAAAAAGAGAAGAAACCTCCCTTTGGTACAGTTTTATCAAAGATGAAAGCAAATCCGCACACTAATGAGATGGATGTGCTGTTTATTTTTGTAAAGAATTAAATACTGATTGAATATCTGCTACCGCAGGACATGGAACATCTTCAACATTGTTCAAAGTTGCTCTACATTTTGCAATTTTAATCATAATACTGAGACCACATAATAAATTGTGTAGAACGACACTGTTCCACACAAATACACGGCACAAAAGGGCAGAAATATCTTAAGGGCCCTTTCAGAAATTGTGGGAAATTCTGTTCTAATCTCATGACAAAAATCTATCAGCTTTTGAAACTCCCAAGTCATTAATTCAAAAATCAATTGTTAAAATAAAATATTCTAAAATGATAAAAATCCATATACTTGCTAATTTGGTACTTATATGCTGAGGAAGGACAGTAGGAAAATACTAAAAAGTCTCCGATTTCTGTAGTTAAATCATAAGAGCAGCAGAAAGCTTTATATGTACAGTGAAAATGCTGTAATTCATAACATACAAGAGTCTACACCTGAGCTGAGGTGTTTCAGGGAGAGGTCCTGAGCATTAGACATGGCAATACATGCCATGAGAAGCGCACCTGTTGTGTGTCCTGCAACAAGATTGCAGTGATGCTGCATGATGCAACTTGCATGATGCAAATGCTTCCAGAAGCACTTCAGATTTATTACATGTTTGATTTTTAATTACATCTTGTCTGTCCCATATTCAGAAAGCTTTTTTTTTTTTTTTTTTTTTTTTTTTTTTTTTTTTTTTTTTTTACTGTCTCCAAATGTTTTGAGACCTGCCTGCCCATTCGGTTACACAACTCCATGTCAGTTCATTACCACAGTTTAAAGAACTGTACTCTGTGAGGGCTCAGAACACTGAGAAGGAGCCAATCAACAAGAGCAGAAATTGCTCAAATAAACCAACAGAAGCAGCCACTGCTGGGAGCCTCATTTTGAAGCCTAATGAAGAGAACTATTCTGAGTCATTCTGCAGTCCACTTTTCAACGGGTGCTTTCAATTAATCCAAGCTACCTGAAAACCAGGTGGCAAGAAAACCTGAGAAATATGGTGCCCTGCAATACTGACAATATGAGCTTTTCAAAGGAACCAGGAGACACAGGAGCCCATGAAGAGCATTGACTTGACCCTCTGCTGGAGAAGAGCCTTGAAGACCAATACTGGAGGCTGTTAAGGCTGTGGACAAATGGGAGGCACTCAGTCTCTCCCAACCCTCGTGGCTAGAAAATGAATCATCAATGCATGTACAGTGCCTGCTGATCATTTTATAGCCTAGGGTTGACTCAGATGTAGATGCTGTTACCACCTTGTGGTGACCTCTCTGGGCTCTGGTTTGACGTGATAGAGGATCAGAGAGGCACCTCAATGTCCCCTGTCAGTACCTGCAAATCCTGAGAGCTTACACTTGGGAAGTGCATGCTGTCTGATATCATCCCTTGCCTGGGCTAACATTGTATCCTTTTATTTGACTTCAATAAAGTGTTACAGGCATAGAACATATGCATAGTGAGCCAGGTCTCACCAGTTCCTCTAGCCATCCCTATGTAGGACCAGTGGATGGCTTAGTGGCAAGGAAAGCAACCAGAAGCTGGAAGATGAAAGAAATAATGAACAATGGACAGGGCAGTACATTGAACATGCCAGTTTGGCAAATTAGAAGAAAATTCATTGATTTCAAGCTAATTCTTTGATAATCTCACACTAAGCTTCCTTGCTTTCTTCTGGAGCAAGCCCCCTCAGGATGACTCTGGCAACAATGAAATTCTACCATTCAGCTTTCTATAGGAGAAGGAACCCTTTATGAGAAGGCAACATAGGCCAGGTATAGTCTTGGCACTTCAAACACATGGGTCAAACTCCCAAAGGAGGTGGAGCATGGTACCCCCACTTATAGTAGAGGAAACCAGAGCTAAAATAATTAAGGAAACTTCGTAAAGATGCAACTACTGAGTCAAGAATGGAATCTGGGGTCACAGCATCTGCGACTTTCCTATGAGAAAACATTTGTAAAGCCCATCCCAGAGGAAAAAGGCAAGAGAAGGAATTCTTGGGATCTGGTGATCCAAATCAGAAATATCAGAGTCCCTCGAGATTGAATCAGGATTGATTCAACAGGGATACAGAAGAATTAGAAGGCAAGAATTGAGATGATTCTAAAGCATTATCAACCATTGTCTCTCCCAAATTCTATGTGTATTATCTTTGGATTATTGGTGACTCTCTAGTTCCAAATTATGGAAAGGTTGTAGCAAACAACAGAATGCCTTTATATCAAAGCAACCCACTTAGCCAGATCCCTAGCCTCATCTCCTTGAGGGCTGTGGTAGGGGTCAGGGTGGAGGAGTGACTGGTCCTCTTGCCCACTTGATTCTCCAGCATAGGATACCTCTACTTCCCTTCCCTCCACCTTGACACCCACTGGGTTCCCCCACTGGCCAAGTAGGCATCAGCTCTGGACTAGGCTCATTACCACCTGACAGGGAATGTTCAGGTCTCAGTTTCCAGAGCTGACCTGGAATACCATCTGCTGGTAAACTCAGCTCAGAGCCAACATGCTTCAGAGCCAACAGCCATGAATTCTAGAAAAGAATAGGCTTGTTGAAAGTATGGGAAAATGCCTTCCTAGCGAGGCTACCTGCCACTTTCAGGCTCCATTTGTCTGCTGGTCTCCCCTGACATCGGCTGGCTTAGAAACTCTGTGGGTCCCTCTCCATTTAGACCTTTGCATTTCTGCTTTCTGGCCCCAAGTTAAGCTATTATCTTAGAAGCACAGTAGGACAGGGACAAAGGCAGTTGTAACAGTTCTTGCCCTTTGGGTCTCTAGAGAAGCAGTTTCTTCCCTATTATCTGTCTTCTCCTTCCAGCCTATAACCTGGGCTGTTTTAAAGGATGCCCTTTTTCCTGTCTGTGGACTAAACAAAGCGGGCTCCCCTCTAACTTTTGGTCCCTAGAGCTTTCTTTTTATCCCTGACTGTATTCTATATCCTCTCTAAGCTCATCCCTCTTCCTGTCTGAGTTTTTCTCCCCTTCCCCCACTTCCAAACACAAAAGTCCTATAAATCAGCACTTGGACTACACAATAGAAGGAAGCTAACAGCCTTTACAGAACCCTTTGTAAGTGGGCCATCCATGCTCAGTGCCTCTGTCCATTGTTTTAGTTCGCCTTACACCGGCTCTGTAAGGTGAGCGCTGCCTTACCCCCTTTTCCAGATGAAGAACTTGAAACTCAGGAGAAGTCATCACATTTTTTTATAGGCAGAAAGTGGCAGAACCGTATACAAACAAAAGGCGTGAGCAGTCCAAAACACAGACTGAATTTTTCAGACCAGAAAGGAGATGCATTTAGAGAAGGCTTTTGGTTTCCATCTTCTAGGTGGATAGTACTTACGTTTGCCAGAGGAATCTAGGAGCTGCTATGTTTGAAAGACATCACCAAAGCTTGGTGGACTTAGAACAAGAAAGGTTTCTTTTCTTTATTCCTGGTATATTGGGTGGTCGATGAATTTCACTTCATTATCCTCACTCAGAACTCAGGCTGGCAGAGCCATCCTCTAAAATGGTGCTGGTCACCAACATGTACTAGCCCAAAAACCTTCTACCTGAAGGTAACAGTCAACAATTCTGATTCTATTTATTGGTCAAAGCAAGCATGTCCACAATTTGGGAGATGTGGGGAAATGTATAATTACAAGGATCATCTGCTAATAATTTACCATAAGGACCCTGGATAAGTAAGAAGTCTGGAAATATGGACAAATAGGTCTAATGATGACTTAGTCCCAAGCTCAGGAAATTGCCTTGTGGGTCTTCTGACCTCTCCAACTTTATCATTTATACTTGTTTGTTTGCTTTGTAAATAAATCCTGTTATTCACAATTTGTTTTTGTTAAGTTTTTTTTTGGGGGGGGGTTTGGGGGGGTGGATTTATTTTTTGAGACAAAGGTTTCCTGGCTGTCCTGGAATTCACTCTGTAGACCAGGCTGGCCTTGAATTCACAGAGATCCACCTGCCTCTGCCTCTGGAGTGCTGAGATTAAAGGCGTGCACCGCCACAGCCCGGCAACAATGCTTCTTTTCAGATCACTAAATACACTTTGTTTCATGTATAAATTATACAGGCAATGTTTCATACCATACTAATAAAATCAATGTCTAACTAACAAGTGGAAAATTAAGACTCTGTGACATACTAGATGCAGAAACTCCTAACATATTTCCTGCTACAAAACAAGCACTCAACAATTGTTAGCTCCCTTAAACATTTAAGACTCCAATTAATCTTTCTATAAAAAACACATCCATCTCCATAACTGCCAAACACTAGGGAATGCCAGAAGCCTTTCTGGCTGTAACAGTCCTTCCTAGACACACAGCATACTGTTCAACTACAGCGGCAACAAAACTGAATGGGCTGGGGTGATGGCTCAGTTGTAGAGAGCTTGCCATGCAAATACAAGGACCTGAGTCTGAATCTTTACACCCTATATTTTAAAAAAAAGCCAGACATGATGATATTCCACTGCAGTCCCAGAGCTGGGAAGGCAGAGAGAGCAGGTCCCAGGGCTCAGTGGCCAGTCAACCTCACCTACTTGGTAAGTTATCGGCCTGGGAGAGACACTGTTTCACAAAGCAAAGTAGACAGCACCTAAGGAACGACACCCAAGATTGCCCTTTGGCTTCTGAATGCACCCGTACACACATGAACATGCACACATACAAATGAATGAACATTTTCCAGAGCTCTCCCCGCAGGGGGAAAATGTGAGATGTTAGTTCTCCGGGTCACAGTTATTTTCACACAAGTGCTTTCTCATTAACTGGGCTTGTTTGCGATATTTATGATATGCCCTCATACTGTTGCACATTTATTCAGAATCCAGAACACAAGGACAAGCGGAAGACAGTAGGAGGCTGTTTTCTCAGGAAGAAAAAGCAAAACCCCATGGGCATGCTGGGGGTTTCCTGTTAACTTCTAGAAAGAGAGACGTGGCTATTCAGTGGCAAAACGCAAGAAGCCCCACACCAAAGTGAACCGGAGTGATCCGACTGTAGAGCTTGGAGGAAAGCCATGGTAGGAGAGCAATTACCTTTGGGAATTTAGAAAACAAGCAAGGGCTGTGCCAGTAGCATAATTCTACTCACCCTTTTTCTGATTCCAACCAGGATAAAAGGAATGCCAGTCTATTAGTCTACGAGGGGAAAAGAAGGGATATTGTTTACACGTCTCACCCATGATGGGGACACTTTGATGATGGAAGACCCTCCCTGACTTCATTCTACCTTACTTCACCCCAGACACGAATACCTTCAACTGAACCCTTTCTTCTTCATTTCCACTATGAAGAAATGCTTGCTGTGAGAACTTTCTAGCCGGATACCCTTGAATGCACTTCCTGACGAAGTGGGAGATGAGCCAGCTGCCAGTACAGATGTTGAAAGTACTGGGAACAAGTAGGACTGATTGTAATAACATGTTGCCCAGGCTGAAGAAGCGCTCTGGTAGTAGAGGGCCCAGTACAGTGTACAGGCAGCGTCTAGCTAAACAAAACCAAGGCAAAATGCGGCCCATGACTGTAGCGCAATAGTGAGGCTCACTGGCTAATATGTTACATGTCATTTGAGCGCTGAAGAACACCTCTTAAAAGGAAATAGTATCATTGGTGAAAACCAAAAGATTTTTGCTCCCAGACTTTCTGCCTGGCAGTTTAAATAAGTCGTGTAGGTTGTGATTTCAGCCATAGAGAAGACTCCCAGGCAAAATATATATTGATTAACTTTTTAAAAATTCTTTCATTTTCATCATTTGAAAAATGTAGGGTTTTTTGGGGTTGCTGGGGATTGAACCTACTCTACCTACCCCACATGCTAAGCAAATGCTCTACCCCTGGGGGATACACCCAGCCCTATTCCATGTTTTGACTGTTAGTGTTTGTTTCAATGTTAACTGAGTTATTTAGTTTTGTCCTTTTTGAGCTGGGGTTGTAAAGGGGTTGGGGAATAAGGCCGAGAGATGACAATGTTTTGGACCAAAAATGAAATCTCAAAAACTAGCATTGTCGTCTTCTTTTCACTGTGAATAATTGACTAGAAAATCACCCGGTGCATGGCAGATAGATGGTAAATATATCATCATGAGCGAGTCAACGGATGAAAAGGAAGCTTTGCAAACTAAATAAACGCTCTTCCCTTTGAAGCAATCACGTGGTAGGTTGTGTACTTATCCCAATCACCCCTTGCTCAAAACACACAGTGTTCCAAGGGCCGTCAAAGTAAGTGAAAAAAGCCAACTTAAAATCAGCAGTGCTGCTGTATCATCCTCCTTGGGTGACACACTGGATTTATTTACTCGTTTTTTTAATTTTGTTGCACCTAATAGTAGGTGGATTTTTCAAGTTAGTCTTTATTTTTCAATCAAAAATGCTATATAACTGAGCATGGCAGCATATATCCTAGGGTCACAGAACTTAAGAAGCTGTGGCATGAGTTTAAGATCAGCTGGGGGCTACACTGTAAGACTGTCTCAAGAGAGAGAGACAGACTTTTTCTTATGTATGGCATAAGAAAATCAAAAAGGGGCCAGGCGGTGGTGGCACACACCTTTAATCCCAGCACTCGGGAGGCAGAGCCAGGCGGATCTTTGTAAGTTCGAGGCCAGCCTGGTCTACAGAGTGAGATCCAGGACAGGCACCAAAGCTACACAGAGAAACCCTGTCTCGAAAAACCACAAAACCAAAAAAAACAAACAAAACAAAAAAAAGAAAAAAGAAAAAAAAAAGAAAATTGAAAAGGGGATCTTAACCACACCAAAATATTCTAAGGAATTGCTTGACCAGTTCTGTAGCCCCTCACAAAGCTACTGTAAAAGTACATTTGATATTTATTTTCTTACAGAAAGGCAAGTGGGAAGAGGAATTTTTTTTAATTCAAATCACACTCCTCACTTATTATCCATGAAGCATATCTAAAGACAGTGCGCTACTAGAATAGAGTAATAACGCATACATCTCCTTTATGTTGGCTTAACTTCTCCTTCAAGATCTACATTAGCAATGGATATTACATGTATACGGCAAGGATTCCAAGAAGCATATTAATCAACATGCCTTATCTCCTGTGTTCTTCACTGATACTTCCACTTGGATAGTTGATGTTTATCTCAGATTCACATGTCTCAAAAAGCCTTATGCCCTCTTGTTTTCTTAACATCAGTTACTGGTTCCTCCACACACTCACTCCACCCCACTGCTTAATCCAGAAGTCTGCAGTCAGTTTCCTACCCTCTGACCCCATCTATTAGCAACTCTTGTAGATTCTTGCTAGCTCAAAAAAAAAGCTGCTCTTCCATTTCTTGTGGAGTTATGACCTCAAAAACCTCAGAACTGCATTGAACGCACCTAAACTACAAAGCATTAAGCCTAGTTTGTCTTTTCTCAACATTACATTGAACACTTACATTAACCTATGTTAGGTAAAAATTACCTGACACAAAGAGGTTTATTTTATGATAAATTATTGAATGTCTCATATAAACCCATAGGCATTTTGCAAATATGACATACAAAAACACAAAATACAACACTCACCTCCCCAAAGCTGGACACACAGTACAGTAACAGCTCTTTAACTTCATGATACAAATTTTAAGGCTGCTTGGGGACTGATGCTTTCTACTACTGACCATCATTGAAGAATATATCACACTGCAAACTACTTACCCAGTATAATGACCCAAAATCAAAATCTAAAGTGTACTTTTAGTGAAAGTGTTCACTTTTGCATCATTGAGATGCTGAAATACCTTAAGTGGAACCAGAACAAATAAGACATCTGTATTCCCAAACCTACACTCCCTTCTCTCCACCACCCATGTGAGAAGCTCTTAGTCCAGTCAAGTTGAAACATAAAACTGATTATCACACCAGTTGCATCAAAAACTGACCTTCAGAAAACACTCTGATGGTAGCAGACATCATTTATGTAAACATACCATTGGGTTCAGAAGAATGTGTTACTAGTAGTGAAGCCTATATATGATTATTAGCTGTTCTAAGTAGTATGAGTCACTACACACTATCTCCAGAACAGGGCCAAGTGCATCCTTGAACAGACAAAAGGGGATCTAGAAGAGTAGATGTATATTATTCTGGCCAGCCTTAGTAAAGGGGCAAAAACAAATGGATAATAGCGCCAACTGGCTGTCCTTCTTTGCTCTTTCCTTTTAAAAAACACAAAGCTCATTGTAAAAGAAGCATTATACCAACTCAAAACTTTTTTTGTATCCGACCCCCATAATTATTTTAACTACGTAGCATAGTCTGCACACAGCCAGTGATTAAGCCATGCCACAATGAAAACAATCCCGTGAAACTAATGACAAATGAGCTAGACAGACTGCTCTCTTTGGCTTGGTGTCTGAATACAATTCTATTCTTCAGACATCATTAAAAGCTTCCAACGTATTTTTAAATCCCTGGCTGTCTGAGGATCGGTGGGGTCAGGGAAGAATGGGCAGTGACAGAGAATGGGAAAGAATCCTGAATGAAATTTGGGCTGTCCGGAAAAGGTTTTCATCATTAGAGAAGAAAGTAACTAAAAATGGTCCTTGGGAGAGGTTTTTTCCTTTCTACAAAAACTGTTGAATCAGAAAGCCAGGTAGCTTGGCTGGACTATAGGAGCCTTTTAGAAGATTGAAAGACATGACTGATATTTCCCCATTTAGACCAAAGTTCCTGTGTGTTCCTAGTCAGAAAAGATGGGGGGAAGAAGAAATAGTCTCAAGTTTGATGTCAAATTTTCGATTTTTGTACAATAACCCACACAAGGCCAGTGGCATCATTTGCATGCACGTATGCCCATGTTACTAGCAGGGTTATAGATTGTTGTTTACTCCCAACTAACAGCAGGAAAGGTGGCGCAAAAAGCCGTGAGGTACACAGCAATAAAGAAAACATCTGTATATAAAAAAAATCACCAAAAATAGTTATGTCAATTCTACTGACATAACTGATTTTTTTCTGTTCCAGTCAGAGGCTGCCATGATTGAACGTATCAATGAAGATCACCATAACAGGGCATTCAGGAGAATCGGGTTCAAGATGCACAGTAATCATCAGTTTACATTAGATCAGCTGTTGCTGGGATTTCTTTAAAATCATTCATCTATGGGTTGGGGTCTAGCTCAGTGTCAGGGCACATGCTCAGCACACATGAGACCCTAGGCTCACAGCACCACATACATACACAAAAAGAAATGTGACCCTGGGATGTTAGCCTAGACAGGAACACTCCGGGCAGCAATCTCAGCATCCTAATGGTCCCTCAGAGTAATTACGATGGACACGTCAGCTGGAAAGCCACTGCCTTTCAATCTTAGCATCATGACTGACAGAAAACCATAAAGATTTAAATATCCCTTAGGTATTCCAAGCCTCCATCTCAACTCTAATCTTAGCCTTTCCATGTACTAGACATGTGAACACAATAGAAATAAATTTCCAGCTGGGCTCAAATACGTAGAGGAGGAAAATGGCAGCTACATCCATCTACCAAACCAAATCAGAGAAGAAATCTTTTTTAGGGGAGAAAGTTAAGGAAAGAACTAGGCTATTGGGAGGGCAAGTTAGGGTATCATCACGTGTTGGATTTTTAGAATTAATTAGTAATAGATTAAAAACATTTGATTTCTAGTCACCTTGAATATTTTTCAGGACTGGGCACTATTCATTTCCTGTACTGGCATTATACATCCTTATTCAAATAAACAAAACCATATTTTAATAAGTTTGTGGCCTATGGGAAGTGGTAGTCTTTGAATGCATTTTCTCCCCATAGTTTCACTTAGCCATTTAAATTACCTGACCACTGGCCAGGCTCCTTGACTTAAAAGCCTTGACTTCCTAAAAGTCATGAACTTAATTCCTTCACATCTCTGTTCATCCAACATTATAAACCATGCTTCCCTCACATCTCACGCACTGTACAAGAAGCTAGAAAATTAGTTCTGGGTATGATATTACCATACCTGGGGACATGTTTATTGAAGGAATACTTAAACACAAAGAATATGTAAGCACAAACTTGGTAGGTTCCACAGGAGAAGTGAACGTTGAGTACTGTGCATGGACAAGGTGCCACAGTCTAGTCCACTTCTCAGGGTTGCTGAGAACAATCCAATGGTATTATGCCTGAGTACAATTTATATTCTACTAACCTGACATGAACCAAGTCAGCTCTTCAAGGATCAGCTCATTCTGTGATGGAAGAGTGGTAATGATCAGGATTCATTTGTTTGTGATTGGCCAATAGCAGAAGGATTTGAAAAAAAAAAAGCATAAACTTAGTCATCTGAGTTTTCTGATAGCTGATGGCTTTTGCTGGGCTGTGTTGTAAATCTGTGTGTCTGTCTGTACTTCCTAGATGACTGGTGTCAAGGCCTCATGCTTGGCAAAATCATTTGAGCAGCATGCCACCTACTTGCTTCTGGGCTGCCAAAGTGATATCCAGACTTTGCACAAACCTTCCCTAACTCCCATAACTAGGGGAGTTGATTGCCTTAAAAAGTCAGTAGAACCAAGTTGCCAAAAGAGTTTCCAGGCGAATATGCCTGGAATTCGGGGTTTTTGATTTGTGTTTCAACAAACTCTGGGCAAGCTGCCCTACTGAAATTACCATTAAGTTGAATTTATGAGCAAGTAACACTGCATTTCTCTCCTTAACGATAGATCTTCTGTATCTGTCTGGGCTTGGCCATGTTCTGTGTGGGAAAACAGTAAATCACTGGCCCCACTATGCTTGTTCTGTGTACCTTGGGACTGGAGTGGGGATACCAAAGCAAAGTGGGGATCACAATGCTTTGTGATCTATGTCTCAGAAAGGCAGAAATGTCAGTCTCAGGATTTGCGGAAAGAATCAGCCCAATAATTGATAACCAGTACACTGGCATGATCCTGTGGTTGGAATGTGTTTGAAACAGCTCCCCAGGGGCACAAGAGATTAGAGGTATTCTCCTGCAAAGACTGAGTTGTATGACCTGGAGTGTACTCTCACTTTGCTCTTCCACCTAAGAGTGTTTGCGACAAACCCTCGACTCTGGTGACGCCACCATCGGTCAAGTAGGTCAAATAATGGCTGCGGCACAAACGGAGTACACAAGCTGTTATTTATTTCGATGGCTTTCCTTGACTTTTTAATTAAAATCAGAGGCACTAATAAAACCTGATTTCAATTCTCAGCCCCAATTATGAGATACTGATAGCTTTTTGTTGTTATTGTTGTTAGTTTGTTTGTTTTTGTGCTGCAGAGGGGGTCAACTCAGGGCTTCCTGTATACCAGGAATGTGCTCTCCACCAAGTGGCTCCCTCATCTTCCCTCCTTCTTAAGATACAGTCTTGCCACATTCCCCATTGCAGCCTTGAAATGGCTCTGTCTTGGTGAGAATATCACAGTGATGTCTGCAGCATCACTGGGGTTGGATGACCTCCAAGGCTAATTACTAATGTCACTAGTAAGCTGGTACTGCCCGTGAGTTCTTCTCTAGGTGGATCTCTCCACCGGTGTCTTAGTCTTCCTCACGGCATGGAGACTGGCTTATAAGAATAAACATCCTAAGAGATCATTTGACAGAGCCAGCATATAACTCTAGATCTTACTAAGTCATTTGTCAGTTTCAGATCTGTCCCTTAAGAAGCTGATACAGCAATATCATTGAAATGTTTTATTAATCAAATATTACCTTGACCTCAATCAACTTTAGTATTGCAAATAAGACCATTCTCTCTGGTATATGTGGTCTTAAAATCCAATGCTTTCTCATAAACAGAAATGATAACATTCTATTTTTAAATTAATCTATAAATTCTCTGTAGACATGGAATTTCTGTATATGCATATACATATATATAATGCATACACTATACATATAATGCATTATATATATGTATATATATATGCAAACTCACAGATAATTAATGGCATACAGGATGATGTAAACCAACTTGGTCTTACATAGTTACCAGACTCTCTTAGTAAATAAATATTCATCACTGAAGCATTTGTTAGTCTGATAAAAGTTAGACAGAAGCAGTGGCCACTTCCTTCCTACATCATTAACTGAGTGGTAATCTCAGACCACAGTCTGCCACATAGAAACACTCATTAGCAAGCAAGCTCCAAAGTCTTCATATAAACTCTTCCCATGGATTCTCTGTTCTCTGTCTCATAGGCACTCCCATGCATTTTACCATAGCCGTCTAAGAAAATTCAGCAAAGCTTCAAACTGGACAAAGGAAACATCTTGATTGGGTAGAGATTCACAAAGTTCTGTACATCAGAGCTAGGTATGCTGGGCTTGTTCTTAAGATGGTAAGCTCTGGCTGATCTCAGAAGCCAGTGACTAGAGATGTTGAGGCTCCTTTAGGGAACTGGAAGAGGACTGTGGAAAAGCTGGTGTAAGATGCCCAGTCACTCTCTGCACCTTCAGCCTTGAAGGGGGATGAGTCATGTTAGATCAATTTGAGTAATTAACATGCTCCATGAGGCCACCCCTACAGCAACATGGTTTGTTTGACACTTTTCCTGATCACAGGGTAAGTTTTCCCACAAATCCGATAGGCCAAAGGGGCAGACAATTTTTTAATTAACATTTTTTTAATTAAAAAAAAGTTTTTTGAGAATTTCAAAAGAAAGATGGCAAGCTCTGAGTTTGCTCAGGCTTTCAATTTTGTTCTTCAAGGACAGCAACCTATGTTTATACTGCTTTGCAGTTACAAACATTACATGTTTTTGCCATTTGCTTCTTTCTTATAAAACTCCCTCCTTTAACATACTCACACACAATGGAAGGGAAAAACAACCCTGGAGTATTCATGTGTGTCCATATGAATATTCATAATTATCATTTACATTTAACACTCCTCCACCTAACCTACTGAATATTGGGATGCTTGATTTGTATTATTTTATATGGCATCCTTCAAAATATTCTCTTGTAAATATATATTAAAATTAAGCTTCGTGAAGCTCATGATAACTGAAGATCACTTTCCTTTTCCTTCTCTAATGGTATCTCTTGAACTCTCGGAAGTAAATTGATAGATTCTCAGGAATTAATCTAGTTCATCTACATCAAACACATCACACTGCACTATAACAAAGGTGTATTTTAAAAGTAAAGGTTTAGAGACATGTGAAAGAGCACTGTTGTCAGTAAATGAAGAGTTTTTATTCAATCAATAATCTGTTGGCAGAAATGACTCAAAGTTAACTAGAAAAACCAGGAGTTAATTTTGAAAGAGATGAAATAATAATTCATATTTGTCATAAAAACCAAGCTGAAATAAAGGGTTTTTTTTTAATGTCTAGAATTCTTTTTGGAATTACATTTTATCCTTTCAAAAATGTAAGTGTTCCTCCTGGGTGTGTCCACAGCTCACCTAATTCTTCGAGCAAGCACAAGTTGAGGGTGTTTCTCTCCTTCACATAAAATCTCCTTAAGGTACTTTACATGCATTCAAGCAGATCTTTATTTATAATACAGTACTATAAATTATTTTTCAACCTAGGTGCACCATGATGTATCTAAAAGAAGTTTTCTCTTATGGTGTATCTTCAAACCATGGCAAAAAATGTTTTTGTTTGTTTGTTTGCTTGTTTGTTTGTTTGTTTTCTCTTCTCTAGCAAAACTAAGCCAAATATTTTAGACCTGAAAACCAGGGTACATACTGACTTTTTAAACTTGTTTGAGTTTGAGAACATTTCTAAACATTGCTTTATGATCTAAACACCTCCATTATATGATGTTTCTAAGTAAGTCTGATTAATGGACCCTTTTGTGGATTTAACTATTTTGTTGTACAAATGAGACAAAAGAAGCTCAGGGAAGCTTGGTAGCTGTCCAAAAGTCATGAGCCATGGAGCCGAATGGCAGTAGAGATTTTTTGGGGTCCACAAGGGCTTTCCTTCCTCTCAGACTGAACTCTTTCCCACAGTTTAAATGTCACATATTTAAGTTATTAGCTCCCAAGTCAGAAGAGGGGCTTCTTTTTCCTGGATACATGTCAGAAATCAGGAAAAACCGAGGTAGAAAATAAACCTATTTCAGCCCTTCTTGCATTGCCTTTAATTTCTGAAGAAACATTTCCAATTAGAGCAAAATAGTCTCATAGCTGGAAGTTTCTCTGGTCCCACCTGGCCCCATGGTCCCACAGTCCACTTATAAAATAATCACTCAGAGGCTTATATTAACTACAAACTGTATGGCCAATGGCTTAAGTTTCTTGCTAGCTAGCTTGCTATCATCTTAACTTAACCCATTTCTATTAATCTGTTTTGCCAGGTGTTCCATGGCTTTACTAGTCTGCTGGCATGTTGCTCCTTGGGCAGCAGGTTGGTATCTCTCCAGACTCCACCATTTTCTTTCCTGTCTCTCTCCTTGGATTTCTGGCCAGCCTCTAAACACCTTACCATAGGCCAAAGCACCTTATTTATTAACCATTAACCAATGGGAACAACATATACTCATAGCATACAGAAAGACATCCCCCAGCAGGTCTCTGTGTCTGTTGTACAAGGCAACAAATCTATGAGAAGTATAAAACCAATTTAGTGAATCCACAGACTGTGAATCCCCAACTGCACAAGCACCAGAATGCAGTGAGTGCAGCACAGCATCCCCTGGGACTACTTGTGTTGTCTAGGGGTAAAACCATGATTCTCCCAGCCTCAGGTCCCTTTTGCCTGCTCTACCTTTTTCTCACCACTACATTTTCCTACCCTCTTCTTCTGGTTTCTTTCTGGTAAGACTTTGCCATCCTATCTTGGAGGTAAAACCAAGTTCTCCCACAATACTTTTGTCAAAAAGCTCTAATCACAATTGGAATTAAATTGTTAATGTTGTCATTGATAATATCTGTATCCTTACTTAAATGTTGAACTACTAAAGATTGAAAACTACAACATATATAAGGCTCACTTAAAGCCTTATACATGAGTATATAAGAGCATAGGTGTATACTCTTTTTGAGGGGGGTTCTAGACAGGGTTCCTTCATGTAGTTTTGGTGCCTGTCCTAGATCTCACTCTGTAGACCAGATTGGCCTTGAACTCACAGAGATCCACCTGCCTCTGCCTCCCAAGCATTGGGATTAAAGGTGTATGCCACCGCCACCCGGCAAGCATAGGTGTATACTCTTACTTAATGTAGCTCTTGAAGTCTTAGCTAGAGAAATAAGGCAAGATAAAGTGACGAAAGGGATACAAATAGAAAAGGAAGAAGTCAAATTATCCCTATTTATAGATGGCATGCATGGTCCTATATTTAAAATACCCTAAAGATGCTACCGCAAACCCCTGGATTATTTATATTTTTAATTTAATATCCATTTTATTAACTTTTGCCCTGATGCTTATTTCTTTTCACTTACTGTTTTTGAGTTTGGTTTCTTCTTGCTTTTCTAAGACCATGAGGTCCATCCATTATTTCTTTTCACTCCAGGGCCAACTCTCTGCTGTTTTAAGTATAAGTACTTGCTGCTACAAACTTACCTCTTATCACTTCCTTGTGAATCCTAAAGGCTCTGGTAAACTGTATTTTCACTTTGATTCCAGGGATTTTAAAAACTTGCTCAACTCAAGAATGTATTATTGAATCTCCACACATTCGTACAGTTTCTCTTACCACTGACTTCTAGTTTTATTCTACTATGATTTTATAATATATATGAAACAACTTGGATTTGTTTGTATGTGTTAAGTAGGTTAATTCATTTGCTAATACTTGATTTGTGACCAAAATGTAATCCAATTTAGAGAATTTTCCATGAGCTGCTGATAAAAATGCATACTCCAGAGCTGTTGGATAAAATATTTCTGTAGATGTTTATTAAATCTATTTTGTCTGTGGTGTAGTTTAAGTCTGAACCTTCAATTCTGCTAGAGGAAAGTAGACAAAACACTTCAAGGTATACACATAAGCCAAGACTTTCTGAAAAGAACCCCATTGGCTCAGAAAATGATTACAAGAACAGACAAATGGCATCTCAAGGATTTAAAAAGTCCCCACAGCAGAAGAGGCAATCGGCGGAGTGAAGAGATACACTCCAGAGAATGGGAGAAAACCTGTGTCAGCTGCACATCTGATGAGGAACTCATAACTGTTTCTAGGGTATACAAAGAACTAAACTGCAGACATCAAAAATCATCCAAGCAACAAGTGGACAAATTAGTTAAAAGGACTGTTCTCAAAGGAAGAAATTGTAAAGTTCTGTAGAGAACGTGTAAAATGTCTTTGCAGGCCCTTTGGGCTTTCAAAGTTACTGTTCAGCAATCAGGTGATATTTGATGGGCCTGACTTTATAAGTGTCTCCACTTTGCTCTCTTGCAACTTTTGCTACCTTTTCTTATTGTGTGTTTTTAGTGTTTTAGTTATATTATGTCGTGGGGAGTTTCTTTTCTGGTCCCTTCTATTTGGTCTTCTATAGCCTCTTGTATCTCAATGGGCAACTCTTTCTTCTTAATTTTTTCTTTCTTGTATTGAAAATAGATTTTTAATACGATATTTTCTGATTATATCTTCCCCTCCATCTGCTCCACCCCACCTCCCCTCCTATCCAGATTCACTCTTTTTCTGTCTCTCATTAGAGAACAGGCATCTAAGGGATAATAATCAAATAAAATACAATAAGATAAAATAAAACAAACACATCAGAATAGAACAAACAAATGAACAGGAGGAAAAGAGCCCAAGAAAAGACACAAGATACAGATGCAGAGACACGCTCAGGAATCCCATAAAAACCCCAAACTCGAAGCCATAATATATACGCAAAGGACCTGGATGGGGTGTGTGTGTGTGTGTGTGTGTGTGTGTGTGTGTGTGTGTGTGTGTTTAAGAGAGAGAAGGGGGAGGGAGAGAGGGGAGAGAGGTAGGGAGAGAGGGGGGAATTAAAATGCTGAATTTTTAAAAAAGAAACAGAATTATGCCACTACATTATGAGACAAAGAACCTCCCAAAATGCCGATGAGTTTGTTTTTTCTGTTGGCCATCTACCGCTGGGCATATGGTCTACCCTTAAGAATAGTTTGCTGCCCCAGAGAGACTCCCTTGAAGAAAACTAAGTTTTTGTTTGCAAGTGGTTCTCAATTGGAGATAGCTTCTGGGTTAGGGATAGGGGCATGAGTCCAGTTCTCTTTTCATCTCTAGGACCCCATCTGGTGCAGATCTGTGCAGGTCCTGGGCCTTCTGCCTCAGACTCTGTGAGTTAATATGTGCATTGTTCCTATTGTGTTTAGAAGGCCTTCTTTCCTAGGTGTCTTCCATCCCCTCTGGCTCTTACACTCTTTCTATCTCCATTTCCATGAGGTTGCCAGAGCCCTGAGAGGAGTGATGTGATGGAGACATCCCATTTAGGGATCAGAGTCCCCAGGTCTCTCACTGTCCGCATAATGTCTGGCTGTGGGTCTCTATATTTGTTCCCATCTGCTACAGGAAGAAGCTTCTTAGATGATGGCTGAGCAAGACATTGATCTATGAGTGTAACAGAATGTCATTAGGAGTCATTCTATTGCTATGTTCCTTTAGTAGAGCAGTGGTATTTGGTTTTCTCCTTAGGTCCCTGGGCTATCTAGTCTCTGGTTGTTGGTCACCCAAGCAGCATTGGGTATGGGTTCCATCTTGTGGAGTGGGCATTAAATCAAATCAGATGTTGGTTGTAACTCCCACAGGCTTTGTGCTGCCATTGCATTAGCATATCTTGCAGACAGGACATCACTATAGATTGAAGGGTTTATAGCTGGGTTGGTGTTTAAATTTCTCCTTGGGTAGCATGCAGAGTTCATTCCAGTTCTGAGAACACTAGTAATGAACAACTCTCTATAGCTTTGGACATTTTCTTCCATTATTTTATTGAAAATATTCTCTATGCTTTCAGTATGGTGTTCCTCTCCTTCTTTTATGCCTATAACTCAAATATTAGGTGTTTTCATGGTGTCCCACAGCTCTTCTATGTTCGGTTCTTTTCCTTAAATACATTGTTGTGTTGTGGGATATTTGTACACTGTGTGAAGATGTGTTTGCTGTGATTGGTGTAATAAAGAGCTGAACAGCCAATAGCTAGACAGGAAGAGGTTAGGTGGGACTTCTGGGGAGAGAGAGGATTCTGAGAAAAAGAAAGGCAGAGTTGCCAGCCAGATACAGAGAAGAAACAGGAAGTACAAGATGGAAGAGAGGTAATGCCACATGTCAGAACATAGATTTTAAAATATGAGTTAATTTAAGTTATAAGAGGTAGTTGAGATAAGCCTAAGTTAAAGGCCAAGCTTTCACAATTAGTAATAAGTCTCCATGTCATTATTTGGGAGCTGTCCCATATATAGTGGAACAGAAAAAGACTCATTACACTGTTGACCTTTACTGAGTTAATTCAGTTCCTCTATCTTGTCTTCCAGCCTTGGTTCTGTTTTCTACATGATCCATCCTATTGGTGAGGCTTTCTACTAAGGTTTTCATTTGGCTTAGTGAGTTTTTCATTCTCAGCATAATTTCAGTTTAGCTTTTCTTCAATGAGTTTTATCTTTTTGTTGCAGTCTACTTTCATACCTTGTATTAACTACCTTATTTCATTCATGACTTTGCTTTTGTTGCCTTGAAGTACATTTGTGTCTTTTGGGTTGTTTGAATATACTTACAATAATTATTTGATTTCTTTGTATGGAAATTCTTCCAGGTCATTTTCATTAGTTGCTGCATTGTCCACCCAGACTAGTATACTCAAAAAACAATCTATTGAAATTGAAGGAGAAATAAAAAATTTCCATGATAAAAACAGATTAATTTATGACCACTAAGCCAGCTCAACAGAGGATACTGGAAGTAATAATTTGGTTGGAAGGTAAGGATAGGCACACCCAAGAAGTTGTAGGGAATAAATAAACAATTTCAGAATAGTTAATAAAAAGGAATCTAAGGAAACACCACAAAGCAACAAAATGACAACAATTAATACACAATAATAACTTTTTCAATAATGACACTTCTTATTAATGGTCTCAATTCCCAATACAGAGACACAGACTAGCATACTGAATTGAAAACCAAGATCCATCTTTCTGCTAGCTCCAAAAAACACCTTGCTGTCAACCATAGACACCACCTTACGGTACAAGGTTAGAAAAAGGTATTTCAAGCCAATGGATCTAGCAAACAAGCTATTCTGACAAAATAGACTTCAAGCCAAAACTACTCAGCAGAGATAAGAGAGATCACATCATACTCTGTATAGGAACAATCCACCAAGGGAATATTACAATTTTAAACATAAAGGCATCAAAGATAGATGCACCCAATTTCATAAAAGATCTAAAACCACAGGCTGACCCCAAAACAGTGACAGTGGGTGGCTTTGCTGCTCATTTCCCCAATAGACAGGATCCTATTCAGAAGATATTTGCTGTGCTCATACTGTAAAGTGTTGTCTTCACTTTCCCCCTTGATTTCAGAGTTTCGTGTCTTGCATTGAGGTCTTCGATCCATTTGGAGTTAATTGTCATGCAGAGTGAGAGATGTGGACATAGTTTCATTCTTCTACATGTGAGTATCCAGTTTTCAACCCATGTTTGTCAAAAATCAGGCGGCTGTCTATTTGAGTTTATTTCTGGGTCCTCCATTCTACTCCACTGATTTACATGTCTGTTTTTACACCAATGATATAGAAAAAGTTGAGTGTCCTTGACTTTGATGGAGGCCTTTCCTCTCACCCAGAGTGGTTTTAACTCAGGAGTTAGGGTGCCAGATGCTCATAGACATACAAAACTTCAACTGACTCACTGGCCTCTAGGTTGTCTCACAAATTCAAAGAATGAAATTCAGACCTTGCAGGGTGAGTTATAGGAAGAAGCGTATTATAAACTCATAGGTGGGAGCCTAAGAGAGAGGGTGGGGAGAGCATCTGGAGAGCTGGATGGCTTCCTGACAATGGGACCCTATCAAGCTGCTAGCCTAGGATCTTTTTACAGGACTCACTACAGAAACTGTGGTGAGGTTGGTGAAAGGCATGAGCTGGCTAGTCCAGAATTCTCTCCTGGCATTCTGGTCTTTGACAAGGACAAGAAAAACATGGAGACTCTTTCAGCTACTCAACGTATCTCTTCCAGTTACACTTTCCAAAGTCAAAGAAATAACCACAGAATATGTTCCAGGTGTCTCCATAGCCCCACCCCCCATTCTATTGATAAACAACAGTGACATTTTAGGTTACACCTATTGTCTCAGTGTGCCAGAGTATCGATAAGACAGGAGAATTATGAGTTCAAAGGCAAGCTGTATGCATACAAAACTCAAGTTCAGCCAGAACTGCATAGGAGGAAAAAACAGTAAAATAAATAAATAAATAAATAAATAAATAAATAAATAAATAAATAAATAAATAAGAAGCAAAGACTAAGACTGTATCTCAGTAGTAGAGCCCTTATCTAACTTGCAATCATCAGCGGATCAAGCATCCCTGGGGAATCTTATGGGACTGGAAAATTTTGAACTCTTGAGTTTAAAAAGTAAAAGCTGTATTTTGGGCCTTGTCAGCTGAGGACAAGCTACTTCTTATACTCTTTATCGACAGGCATGAAGGAAAGCACATCAGATTAGCTGTGTACTAGGTCCTGGGGGTGGTACTAATATTCTCAGACAGTAAGTAGCTGGAGTAGAAGTCAATATCTGGTTAAGTTCACTCATCCTCCCGAGAGCAAGAGCCATACTTTCTACACAGGCCAAATGAGTAAGATGAATGGGCATGTACTGGGAATCACCACTCTGCTATCTTTTAAGCCCTTGGTGGCTTTGGTTTCTAACCCTGCCAGGCTGCAGCTCAACTTTTGTTTACTATTCTACAGAGAAGTATTCTAATAACTGTCTCTATTTCATCTGATCTATTACAACAGCTCTTACTTCCAAGGTCAGGGAACCAATATGGAGAGTCTGCCAGCCGCTGAGTACATCTTCCAATACGCTTTCCAGAATTGGGAAAATGACCACAGATGAGTTCCAGGCACCCTCTGTAAGTCTCCACTCTGACAGGTGAACAAGAGTGACATGTTAGGTATCCAGGAATTAGTGCCAACTGTCCAGTAGTCCTTTGTCAGTTTTCTTCTTTTGTTTTTTATTTTTTAGAAAAGAGTTTCATGTATCCTAGGCTGGCTTGAAACTTCAGACCCTCCTGCCTCCATTTCCTGAGTGTTGGGATTATAGGTGTGTACCATCATGACCTATTTATGCAGATCTAGGGATCAAACTCAGGTTTCATGCATGCTAGCATGTACTCTAC
Organism: Peromyscus eremicus; assembly: GCF_949786415.1. Classification (NCBI taxonomy): domain Eukaryota; kingdom Metazoa; phylum Chordata; class Mammalia; order Rodentia; family Cricetidae; genus Peromyscus; species Peromyscus eremicus. Next base: position 39,009,871 of record NC_081434.1, on the reverse strand, counting down.
CAACTGAGCTGCATCCACAGCTCTTTGCCCTAAATTTCAATTATTTACCTTGCCCCAACATACAATACCTTGTTAGAAGACCATTAATCATTTTAAAAGTGTTCCAGATCTATAAACTGTCTAAAAGCTGGTTGACGGGCTGGAATTCTGTTTTTGTGCTTGAAGTTGAAATTTTGTTTGCTTGGCCTAGACTTCACGTGCTTGTGCTAAGAAAGTGCTAATTAAGTAGAGCATTCCTCTATTTCCCTTCTAGGAACACCATACAGCTAGCCAACACTGTAGGTCTGTGTGCGTCAGACCGTTCTGATTGGCTTTGACTCTGCTGCCTGTTATGGTGGCCACACCCACCTTGACACTGATGGTTGAGTGATGCCACTTTTGTCCCTACTCTCCCGCGATCTAATTACCACCGTTGCGTTGTTTAGGTTTTCCAGTTCGGTTACCACACACCCCACTGTCGAAGTCTAGGCTGCGGGGGAGAGTGATCACCAGACCCTTCCAGATTGTGGGGCTCTCTACACGACGTTATTTCTTAGTGTCAGCCAGAAGTATGGATTCTGGACTCTTGTAGCGTTCAGGGTGTCGTGTGGAGAGCACAGTCTAGCTCTTCAAACCCTCCAAACCTTTGAATTCCTTGTTCTATCAGACCAACACAAATCCAGCATTTCTAGAATAGTCCACATTTTGCTTCATGTTTTAGCCAATTTACTAAACTACCTGCAGGTACCCTTTCTAACTGCCTCAGGTACAGTAGGAAGTACAGAATCGACCCGGTGGTCTCATTTCAACCAAATTTAAACTGATCCGACTCTGTCCCTGCTGCCATTAGCCCATATCCTCAACATCCTTTCCTACACAATTTCCTGGTTTCTTTATGAGTTAGAAAACCTAAATAGCTCATTTGGAGTATACTGGACCTCCCTAAGGGTTATTTCATACCTTGATTTTAGGGGCCTGTAGAGACTTGACTCCAATTACATGTCTAGACTCAGAGGAGGCACAGAGTGGATTTTCCTTCACTAAAGATGGGGAAACCCTACAACCAGGTATTAACAGAGTCACTCCCACTGGACTGTCTGTTGCCACTGAGGAGGGGAAGGAGGGCCCACTAGCAGTTAGGGATGTTGTTTCCTAACTGACAAAGACATCAGAATTTGGGATTAAATGTCTGGAGCTTCTTTGGAGCCTTCACATACATTCCTATTCCGATATACGGGATCCCATACTTTCTAGCAAATATCCTTACCTTCATGGTGGTATATGGGCTGTGAGACCAACACTGGAAATTAAGCTGGTAAGGGGAATGGTTTCTAGCATCTTTATCCCTGGAGCTACAGGAGATATGGGTCTCCTTCACTGTAAACACAGAAAGCTGTTTGTACTTGCCCATGTTTTTCCTGTTTAATTACTGAGGAATAACCATAGTATAGAATATTTTATTCATCAGTTGAAGGGCATGTGGGTTAATTAATCACGATTATGAACTAAGTTGATATAAATATTCATGGGCAAGTTTTTGTGTGGACATCTGCCTTCATTTCCCTTGAGTAAATACCCAAGAGTGGGATTTCTAAGTCCCTCAGTAAATATGTTTAACTTCATTAGAAGCTGCAAATTGTTTCCCAGCACAGCTTCCTGCTTGCCTTTCTGTCTGGAACACATGAGAAATGTGGTCGCTCTGTGTCGTTACCAGTGCTTGGAACTGCTGGATTAATTGACTTCATGTTACCTATTCGTACAAGTGTAAAGTTCTATGTCCTTATGGGTTTAATTTGAATTTCCTAGTGATTAATGACTTTGAAAACCCTTTTCAATGTCTATTTGCCATTGGCAAATTTTAGTTTTGCCAGTTTGTGTTTTCTCTCTCTCTGTCTCTCTCTCTCTCCCTTCCTCCCTCTCTCCCTCCCTCCCTCCTTCCTTCCCTGTGTATCTGCATCGTTTTTATAGCTATAAAATTAATTTAATATTCTTGATGAATGATAGCTCAGGTTTATATTTGCCGTTGATTATTTATTTAGTAAAACTTTGCCCCAAATCACTTTTGTCTAATTTTAAAATCGTTTTGTTTTGTTATTTTTGACCTTTTAGGGAATTCATGTAAACATCATTTTAGCTGTGTCTCATAAATTTTGATGTTTTATTTTCATTTTTCCATTGGAAACAGTGTCATTAAGCTTACCTTGAATGTGTTGACTCTCCCCACACTGGGACTGAACATGTGTACCACCACATTCAGCACAATTTGAAACACTGTCTAACTCATATTTTCTTTTTTATTGATAGATAATTTCAAGGTCTATTGTTTAATTTCAACTTAAGAGCACTTCAAATTTCTTTCTTTTATTAATTTCTAGTTCAGTAGTCTGTGGTTAGAGAATGTATTTTCTCTGATTTAATCTTTTAAAATGTGTTATTATTCACAATATTGCTTATCTTGGATCCATCTAGAGAGAAGAGGACTCATTGAAGCCATAACCAGAGACGACTTATTGTTATATAGTATAATATAAAGACACAAAGCTACAGAGAAACCTTGTCTCTAAAAAAAAATAGTATTGGGGCTTGGGAAGCAGTCTTGCTGTATATCTCCACAGATTTCAACATCTGGGCTTCCTTAGTATTTTGCTAATATCCAAGAGGAAAGGAAGCTGTTTTGAATTTTTGTTCCTTTCTCCCTCTCTGCCTCCTGTGTTGTTAGCTGTGTCCCTGAGAGCCAGGGTGCCTGACCATCTATTTCCCCTCTGTGATGCTGCAGCCCACGCTGGGCTACTCTAGCATCACTCTAGACCCTTTCCCTTTCCAAACCAGTCACGGCTGCCATGGCTACCTCATCATCCTTAGCTGGTTCCTTGGCACAGCCTCCTTATATTTCCAGTCAGATCTCCTTGTCTCTAACCAGGTCTCCCTCCCTTCCTTCGCTTCTCATTCATCTCTTTTACCTCCTCTGTATCTCAGACAATTGACAGGGAGCTTCAAATAATGGTAAGTTGATGACATGTGCGCTTCATTTTGGTTTGTTATTTATACATAGGAATCCAAAGAAGTGTTTTTGAACAATTGATGTAGTTTTTCACTTAACCCATCCCAGTAGGGCCACGCTCTTCTCTCTACTTTCTCTTACTCATCCTTCTAGACATAGAAGTCATAGGGTCAGCATTTTTGTGTGGCCTTCTTTGGCCTTCTTCTCCACCCATTTAAGTGGCTTCTCCTCTGCTGCTTATCATATTCTGTGGTCCATGCACGACTCTCTCCAGTAAGCTGTAACTCCCTCAGGATAGTGCACTGTTCACTTTTCTAGCCCTGGCATCTAACATATGCTTGATACACAGCAATTATTCAATAAATGTAGAATCAATGAGTTTCAGAGGGAAGCTAGGTTCCCATAGACCAGAACTATGTATATAATCTAGTTACACTGTAGAGTTATGGACACCACGTATTTTCAGATTGAGAGATTCCTTGGTTCATTCATAGCCCTTAACGTTACCTTATCTGAACACTCAGCCCGGTAGGGAGCAGGGTTCACAGAATTGTAATCTAAGAATCTCCTACACACCCACGGGCACCATTCTTCTCCTTGGTTTATGAAGAATTATAGTGACTCAAATGGAAGCCTTCTTCTCCTGATCTTCTCTAACCTGGAATCATGAACAGAAATAGAACTGCATGCCCCATGCCCATTTCTCCTTTCTCATTTTCTAGAAACTAACTTTGGAATCTTGAGACTTCATGATTGACCCTGAAACTGAATGGCACAACGAAGTTGCTACTTAAAACAGCTCTCCAAGGTTATGCTCTGGGAGCTTAAGTGCATGCTCCTTCAGCTTGCACCAAACCTACGTCAATCTGCTGTTTTCTACGCCATATGGTCTGGCACGTACCTCCTCCCTTCTCCACGGCAGGGAGTTAACTTTACAGCACAAACAATGAGTCACAATGACAGGAAACAAATGATGTAAACGACCCGATCACAACACAAGCTGGTGCAAATATTGGAACAGGGCATGGAAACTTGACAGTTCTACCTCTTCTCAGACCTGAGTCACCTGCCTCTGATGCAGTGCAGGAGCAGCCAGGGTTTGGTTAGATTCTTTGCAGCAGAGTCGATCAGTTTGATTATTTGAAGTCTGTGACCTAAAAGATGGTGATAGAACTACAAAATGAAAACATCCCAAGCTTTGTTATTGCTGACTATTCCCATCCACTTGTCAGCTTCTAGCAATTTTGAACCAGGGGGTGGCAAATTATTTAAAATGCTGGTTATGTGACAGCCATTTTCCCTGCCCATAGAGGTGGTTTATGCCAAGAAAATTCTCCTAGAAATTGGTCTAGAGAAATATAATAATAATCAAATTTATTCTATCTGGAAGAGGCTACAGGGGGCTTTTGATAATGGTACAATCCACGTTTGAAGCTGAATTCAAGGGACTGGGTGAAGAAGGACAGAGTGTAAGAAACCCAGCTCAACACTTTCCTCTTAGTAGTCTACAACATTTAATACATGTGTTAACGTAACGATTTAATCTGTGCCAATAGACATGATTAACCCCTATTTTAAATCAGGACTGTTAGGCTCAAAGAGGTAAAGGATCCTAGAGGCTTATTCCAACTAAACACATAGTTAACATGTTTGGTGTCTCCACACATATTAATCCATTCATTTCTCTCACCACTACGCCCCACCCAAGCGGGCACTGTCTTGTTTAAATCTCCCCTCTCTGAAAATTTCTTTTCCACTGTTCTTGCTGCCCATTAAGACTTCAGACTCCAAGTCCTTTTCTTCTAAGAAGCCTTCTCTCTCATGCTGCTTGCAGGGCTGAATCCCTGCTGAACGCTCATGGACTCTGCTTTTCCCTGCTCTGCTTGCTTGTTAAGTATTAGTAGTTATTTCCCAACTCTATTTTCTTTCCGACCAGTTTGCAAGTGGTCCAAGAGCAAACGCTGAATTTTCTTTATTGTAGATTTATTTTATGCATATTAATGTTTTGCTTAAGCATATGTATGTGTACCACATGTGTGGCTGGTGCCTTAGAGGACCAGATACCCTGAAATTGAAGTTACAGACAGCTATGAGCCATCATTTGGGTTCTCGGAACTGAACCTGGGTCTTCTGAAAGAGCAACAAGTGCTCTTAACCTCTGAGCTATCTACCAAGCCCTCAAACACTGAATCTTAATACCCTCCTTGCTTCCATCATTCTTGAAAATAACTCCAAGCATTTAATAAAACAGTAATATATCATGTGCATTTAGGAATAAAGGAATAAGCAAGTAGCTACAGAAGAAACATTATAAAACACTCTTACACTTGCCCTATCACTACCCTGTTACCTACTTTTTCCTTACAAAAAAGTATTTTTGTTATTACTTGTTAGTTTTTAGACAGATGCTTGTTACCCTGCCCAATCAGGTTTTGAACTTCTGGACTCAAACAATTCTCCTGCCTCAGCCTCCCAAGTGGCTGAAACTATAGACATGTGCCACAACACATAGAGCTATAAGTATGATCCTGAGGGATTTCTAGATTACCATTTGCCATAAACAAATGATGGTGACTATGTCTTTTCCCATTGGTTGGGGTCTGACTTCACAGTCTTATTCAGATGGCTAGTCTGAAAGGAATCAGTGCCCAGGAAATAAGGAAGAGGTCCCTGCTCCAAGAAGGGGTCCCTGCTCCAGGCCCTCAGATTCCTGGAAAACAGCACTGGGCCTTTATATGAACAAAGGTTATACTGGTTGAGGGTCCAAATAAAACATATGTATAAAAGTCTCAAAGGGTGAAGGTGATTTAAAAAAAAAAAAAGATTTGAATTCCTCGCCTTAAACGCAAGTTTTATAGTATTTTTTCTTTTATATTGAAAAACAAGTTTTCGCCGGGCGGTGGTGGCGCACGCCTTTAATCCCAGCACTCGGGAGGCAGAGCCAGGCGGATCTCTGTGAGTTCGAGGCCAGCCTGGGCTACCAAGTGAGTTCCAGGAGAGGCGCAAAGCTACACAGAGAAACCCTGTCTCGAAAAACCAAAAAAAAAAAAAAGAAAAGAAAAACAAGTTTTCATACAATATATTCTGATCACACTTTTTCTCTTTCCCAACTGCTCCCAGATTCTCCCTACCCATCCAACTCCACACCCTTTCTCTCTTTCCCTCCTTAGCAATCACAAATGAAAACAAACAAACAAACAAACAAAAACAAAAGCCCAACACACACACACACACACACACACACACACACACACACACACACACACTCAAACTACGAAAACAAAAAAATTCAAAATACACAAGCAAAAGACCAATAAGACAAAAAATGCCCAAAGTAAAAATGAGACTGTAGTGGGACCTTCGTTGGGACCTCTAGCTCCCAAATAATGACACAGAAACTTTTTATTAATTACAGAATCTTGGCCTTAGCTCGGGCTTTTTCACAACTAGCTCTTATAACTGAAACTAACCCACTCATATTAATCTACGTTCTGATATGTGGCTCATTACCTTTCCTCCATAATGTATGTCTGACTTCCTCAGTCTCTCACATGCCTGGGTTCATCCTTAGTTTCTCTCTCTGTCCAGAAGACCTGCCTAACCTCACCTACCTAGCTATTGGCCAGTCAGCTCTTTATTAAACCAATCAGGTGCCTCAGGCAGGCAAGGTAAAACAGGGACACATCTTCACATAGTGGGATAAAATGTCCTGCAACCTGAAACAAAAGTCTGCAAAAATACCAACTCCTGGACATGGGGGCCTACACTGAAGGTGGTTAATATACCCAGTGAGATTCCATTGGCAAAAACTAATTTTTCCTTTGCCCATGGGTATCAATTGCAGATAGATTCTTGGTTAGTGATGGGAGCCAATGTCTACTTCCTTTTGTCAATACTGGAACTGAACCATGTCTGGCTTGAATATGTATAGGATCTGTGCATGCTGCCACAGTCTCTGTGAGTTCACATGAGCATCAGTCCTGTTGTAATAGAAGACAATGTTTCATGGGAGTCGTCTACAACTTCTGACTCTTACAATCTTCCTGCCTCTTTTTCTGCATGGATCCCTGAGCCCTGAGGGGAGGAATTTGATCAAATATCCCATTGAGAACTGAGTGCTCTGAAGTCTTTCACTCTCTGTCCAGTTTTGTGGGCCTCCATGTTAATTCCCATCTTCTACAGGAGAAAAAAAAAAACAAAACAAAAAAAACAAAACAAAAAAAAAACCTTCTCTGAGGATGGCTGAGTGAGATACTGATCCATGAGTATAGCAGAATGTATCATTTTATCTTCAAGAGTTTTCCACAGTACTCACTGTAACAGAAGAAATGGACAGTCTAATTGGACTAGTGGAATGCACACAGTAAACTTGTTATGGCTCCAACTTTCCTTAAAAATGAGAGAAGTTAAGTTGTTACCTAGAAAGGAGTTCAGAGGCAAAAGGCATTTGTTTCATGTCCCACACATGGATTAGTTGGCGCTGCATTTAGAACACAGAACTACAAAGAATGGTCAGGCCAGGGGTAGTCAGAGACATGCAAAGTCTCTACTTGGGCAAAGCAAGGAGAAAAAGAAACTTAGAGAGAACTCAGGTCTAACACTCCCCTGGAGGATCTACCTCTTAGAAGGAAATCATCCATCCTGCAGAACTGTGAATCTCCTCTCTCTCTCTTTCATCTGTCTTTCTACATAATTACATCCTTTAGCTAATGAGAAAAATATTTAATAGACTTACATACATTCAGAAAAGATAGAAATTAGAAATGTTTTTAAACTGAAAGCATTACATTAAAGAAGTATCTATCAAACCACTCTGTCCCCAAATGGAAGTATTTAGCACAATCGTGGCAATCTGAGCCATAGACTGCTGTGTCTGCTGAGGAAGAATCCTCTAAAAACTCACAGGAAGTTTATGCTAGGATTCTTCAGCCACATTTCTCTTAGCTCAAACCTAATCCAGACCAGGATGGAACTTTAGAGTTGGTAGATATCCCAAACACAGAATTCAGAAGATAACCTTTACATTTTCTTTGGTTATTAATTTATTTTTATTATTAAAGAAACCTCTAAGAAAAATTTGGGACCTAAATTATACTTTAATCAAGAAAACAGTATACTTTCTTAAGCAAGAAAAATTAAGCAAGATTATTGACTTTTTCCTCAAAATCATCCCCCGTCTCCCAGCTGCAATCATCTCAATGACTATTACCATCTACCAAGTAAGTTAGGCAGACAACAAATCCAGCAGTTGGTCAACTAATTGGCATTTTCCTAATACTGCTCATATTTTTGCTAATAGCTGTGAAGGACACAAGGTCCTTGTGCTCCCAGATAAATACTGGGAAACCAGGAATTTTAAATATACAAGGTTATCTCCTCAATGGAGATGTACATCTATTTTCTACCTGGAAAGCTAGGAATGGGTGTAGTTAATAGCCTGGTGATCCATGCTCTCTGTAGGACCAGGACATACCTGAATCCCCTGGACTATTATGTTCATTATCTCAGACGCTTCCTCCTAGACCCTTATCTTGAGCATTGTTTCTGAGTCAACAGAACCCATCTTTATGGAAGAGGCCATGTGTACTTTGTAAAGAGTCTCAATGTAAAGATGTCTTGAGCTTTGTTGTACACACAGGATTGAGTTAATTATCATCAGAAAACCCTTTTTTCCAAAATTGTACTGTATTTAAATACAACTACAGTAAATTGTCCTGTGTCAGACTCTAGAAGGTTGAACCAACACCAGCTACTGACTTGTGTTGAACGGGATTATCTTCTTGCCTCACACAGATCATTACTCTGCTGATGCCAGTGTTTTCAGAGACCCCCACAAACAGCATTTTATATTTATTGTATATTTAATAGGATTAATATTTTGAAAATAGTCAGCCAATGTTCTTTATTTGTCACTTTTTAACACGTATAACTCCACAGAATCCCCCCTAAAACTAGGAAAAACAGTGACAAGAGAAACTGATAAAGACAAGAAAGCCTTCGGGGGATTTTGAAAAAGTGAGCAAGGCAGAGAAAGTGTGGCTGGAGAAGTAAGTGTCTAAGGCTGTAACCCACTAAGATTTTGAAGTCCTTTGTTACAACATTGCTCACCCTGAACTGATGGACGTGTGAGGCCCCACCAAAGCCCAAAAGTCCTGATAAGCAGAGTAACGCTCTCTCCTGTGTCACATGGACCTACTGTCACTTCTCCACCATTTTCAGAGTTGCCACAGCTCTCAGGCCACCACTGGAAGTTGTGTATATGGTTCTAGGTTTAGAGTGAAGTACATCGCGGGTTACAGCTTGAGTTCAAGCCTCACCATAGCCCAGGAGAGAGAAGGAGAGCTGTTTCATTCTAACACGAAGCACAAATGTAGCTAAAGCAATGGAAATCAAGTGACTGGTCTCTCAAATAAATTATTTTAAAATGTATTAGTTCTTGCTATGCATGATCCGGGGGGTAGACAGCAAAACCGTTTCATAGATGGCAGAAGGAAGGAGGAGGGCGGTCAGGAAACCTGTCCATCTGCACAGGTGGCGAGCGACAGAACTACAGGTCTAGTTCCAGACTCTGCGCTCTTGGTCATGATGCAGCCACTAGGTAGAAGATAGTAAATACAAATTTCATGCTGACTAGAGATTTCTGGAAAATTCTAAAAAATTTCAGGGTCCAGAGGAACTTTCAGAGCTACATCCTGCTTACAGCCCACAAGGACATCATCCAACTTCCACCAACGAAGACCTCAGTGCTTTTAAAGACAATTCAGCGAAAAAATGTAATTATAAAAGGATGTTTAGTTTTGCTGAAACAAAATCCATTTCTGTGTAGCACCTATTCATTCATTCTGGTTCTGTGCTTTGGAGGGTGTAACATGAACCTAATTTCCCACCCTCATGCCTCTAATCCCAAAGAGGAAGGTTTATGCTCCACTTGACAATACTCTCCTATTTTGCTCTTGATTTTATTGCCATCCTGATTCAACTGCCCCATGCGTGTGAGAATTTTAAGAACTGGCATCCTTGCCTCATTGGTCCTTGTTTGGCCAAGATGCACAATGCTTGCAGTTGGAGATCCAACCAGCTCTGGTTCACACTCTGAAAGCCTCCTGGATGGACTTCTGGGCTCAAACCCTGCCCTAGAACATCCTGGAGCTAAATATGGCTGAGGACAACCACATGGAGCTATAGCATGTTCTGTCTGGTTTGGGAGTGAACTGAGCCAAAGGGGATGAGCCTTCAGGGCCAAATACACTCTGAGGAGACAGGATTAACTATATTTTTCATGTATCCATGCATTCATTCTTCATCGGTCTATTCCCCCAACACTTCTTTGGAACCCCTATTTGCTTCTTTTTCCAACTCTGCCTGAGCCCTGACTTGCTTCACACCTCAATGCATCCATGACAATGTGTATGTGTGAGCCTCAGTGGATGCCAGCTTTAATCTCCACCCCAGTGGACCTGTGCCCCTTCCTCCCTCCTTCACCTCATCTTCTTCCTGTCCTTTTCTCCTCTTCTCTAAGGCTCAGACCTTCTTAAATAAAGCAGCCACTTTGGGGATTGGTGACCACACTGTGGGTGGGTGTCAAATTTCCATGTCCACTTCTGAGTGAGTCTCATCTTTTCTCACATTTATACTGGCCAATAAATTTATACTACTCTCAAAAAAAAAAAAAAAAAAAGAATCAGCAGCCTCATCTCTGTGCCTTGAACACTCTAATTTGTCTCTGTCACTCTTTAAAGTAAGGTCGTTAGAATTAAATGAAACACTAAAGCATAGCAGGTGAGCATTAGCAATACTCTTGACTTTGTCAACTCTGAACTTCATATAATGTCATGTGCAAGAAAAGTCAGTCTCTGGGTATTCCATATCACATAACCATCTTTTTCTGATTCATTGCTACATATTAAACTCTATGTAAAATGCACAGTGTGGTTTCAAGAGTGGAGCAAATGTATGCACAATTTAAAGAGAGGGCATAAAAATGAATATCTGTGTGCCCACAGCTCAGCTCCAGAAATTTAACACTAAAAGAGCTTTAGAACTGTCCATATACATCTGTCTTTACAATCCTCTTCCTTTTTGTTTGTCTTTCCCATTGTAGTTTTACCAACCACACACTTCCAGGCAATAAGTTCTTTCATTTTATTTGTAAAACTATCTCCTAAATCCAGTGACAATGTGTATATTCTTATTTCATCCAACAATGTTATTAAGACTTGTAAGTTCGTTTTACATGTGATTATTCAACAAAATCCTCACCACACACTGGCCAGATATAATAGGAAGGTGTCAGTCAGTAATGATCACAAGCAGTTGCTGTGGATATTGTTCTGTATAAATAAAACACTGATTGGCCAGTGGCCAGGCAGGAAGTATAGGCGGGACAAGGAGAGAGGAGAATTCTGGGAAGTGGAAGGTTGAGTGGGAGAGACACTGCCAGCCGCTGCCATGACAAGCAGCATGTGAAGATGCCGGTAAGCCACGAGCCACGTGGCAAGGTATAGATTTATAGAAATGGATTAATTTAAGATATAAGAACAGTTAGCAAGAAGCCTGCCATGGCCATACAGTTTGTAAGCAATATAAGTCTCTGTGTTTACTTGGTTGGGTCTGAGTGGCTGTGGGACTGGTGGGTGACAGAGATTTGTCCTGACTGTGGGCCAAGCAGGAAAACTCTAGCTACAAGCAGTAAAGAGAATTGTTCACTCAAAAGTTTCAAACAGAGGAGTCCTATCATTTCATACTAAAAGTAACCCCTTCTGCACAATAAAGACCAATAAAAATCGCTGTTGTTCAAGTAACAAAAAAAGGAAGACTAGTAAATAGCAGGGAGCGTATTCAAAACCACTGCTTACCATGTCTACTCATTGTTAATAAATGAGGATATGCAGCATATTAAACATGAATGCAAAAGTACAGAGCTGTTTGTAGACACATTTGCCAGCCATGCCCTGATGGAACCTTCTGTTTTAGGTAGACAGAAAACATACATGTTGTTTGAAATAGGAAAATGCAGTGGTAAACCACTCCAAGGTCCTCTTGGCTTATATAAGGGAATGTCTATTGTGGGGCACTCCGGTTGTTGGGTGTCTTCCATCGCTTGAGTCAAAAAATCTCCAAAAATCTCCAAAAATCTAGGATCATGGAGTCTACGACTTCTAGCCCCATTCTTGATCAACAAGGAAAAAAACAAAGCTGGAGATTTTTAACTAGGCTTTTCTAAGCTTAATTTCATAAATAGCATCATATATACCTTAAATATACACATTTAGACTTATTTAAAAGGATGAAAAAGGTGACCTATCATTTCTATACTAAATTCACTGGTCATAGTTAGATTATTCAACCTACAGTATGACTCTTAGGAAAGCAGGAAGAATGAGAGAACCTTACTGTCTCTGCCATAGACAGTTCCCTCTACCCAGTCTGTGGGTGTAATAAGTAAAAGGCAATATCTCCTTTCTTCACCTTTCTCACATGTCACAAAAATACTTATAAACTGTAGAGATGAGAGAGAGGGCAAAGGGGCATGACAGAGCAAAGAGGCTCATGTTACAGAGACCAGGAACATGAAGAGACTGTACACAGGGTGTGAGATCAGGAACATGAAGAGACTGTACACAGGGTGTGAGATGATCAGGAACATGAAGAGACTGTATACAGGATGTGAGATGATCAAGAACATGAAGAGACTGTACACAGGGTGTGAGATGATCAGGAACATGAAGAGACTGTACACAGGGTGTGAGATGATCAAGAACATGAAGAGACTGTACACAGGGTGTGAGATGATCAGGAACATGAAGAGACTGTACACAGGGTGTGAGATGATCAAAAACATGAAGGGACTGTACACAGGGTGTAAGATGATCAGGAACATGAAGAGACTGTGGACAGGATGTGAGATGATCAGGAACATGAAGAGACTGTGGACGGGGTGTGAGATCAGGAACATGAAGAGACTGTGGACAGGGTGTGAGATAAGGAACATGAAGAGACTGTGGACAGGGTATGAGATCAGGAACCTGAAGAGACTATGAACAGGGTGTGAGATCAGGAACATGAAAAGACTGTGGACAGGGTGTGAGATCAGGAACATGAAGAGACTGTGGACAGGGTGTGAGATCAGGAACATGAAAAGACTGTGGACAGGGTGTGAGATCAGGAACATGAAGAGACTGTGGACAGGGTGTGAGATCAGGAACATGAAGAGACTGTGCACAGGGTGCATCTTTCCAGGGATGCCCCATGTGACCAACATACCCCAAATATGGCCTACCTCTTCCTTTCAGTCACCTCCAGGTACCACCTGAGCCATCATGTCCCCACAGACACAGCGGGTTTAACAGCTCCCAATATGCTCAACTATCTGCACAAAAGCTAAGGAAATCATGTAAGAGATCAGCGTGCAGGGTTAGTATGACAAAGTGAGGAGAGCAGTTGAAGAAGCAGGAAGAAACAAGTGGTCTGTGTCATCCTTCCCCAAAGTTTCTCAGTCCTAGACCTGAAATCTAGGGCCAGCTTCACCACAGGAGAACCCAGATCTTGGCAAAGCACCATGACTTCTATAGCCAGGCCAACAGAAATATAGTAGGGACAGAAACTGCATCAAGCCAGGAGGCAAAGACTGCCTCTGCTCTGCCTTTTCCAACCCCAGAATAGGCAGCAGGACTCCACCCATTCACTGGGAAGCAAAGCTGAAAAGCTGGAATAGAGGTTCATTTTAGAGCCCAGCACATTGAGACTGAGAACCCAGCAGAAACTGAAAGCTAGACCTCACAGGTGAGCTGCTTTGCATTAGGTAGGAATCTCTTTACCAATGAAGCACGTAGGAGTTTGAGTCGACAGCATTGCCAGTCTTGGAACAAATGGCTTAGTTAAGTTCTATTGCTGTGAAGAGATGCCATGACCATAGCAACTCTTGTAAAAGGAAACATTTAATTGGGGCTGACTTACAGGTTCAGAGGTTCAGTCCATTATTGTCATGGCAGGAAGAATGACGGTATGCAGACAGATGTGGTGCTGGAGAAGAAGCTGAGAGGTCTACATCTCACGACAGTGGCCTGGGGGACACTTGCAGATCTCGATAGTATTGGTCCCCTGTGGCTCTAAGACTTGGATGAGAGTCAGTTTTACCTCAGCCTCGGTGGCCTAAAGAGGCCACCAATCCCCCAAATTTGGGTAGCACTAGAAAATCCCTGCCAAAAAAGTAGAGACATGAACCCCACTGGAGTAGATGTGGGTTTTGATGTTTATCTGTAACAAACGAGGCAGAGGCTTGGGGAACACTTGAAATGGGCCCTTTTGCGCATAACACTCAAGTACAACCTAGTTTATCGCCAGCCTGGATGACCAAGACTCTGCTTTTATTAGCACAGTAGGCCCAATCTTCAGCAGCTACAAGGGGTTCAAGACCCCATTCTCTAGGGTAAGACAGAGGTAAATCTGAGGCTTTTCTCAAGAGCTTTGGAGAGGACTGGTAAAGTGTAACAATGAGAAAATCACGATGGTCTCCAATTCCAGACCTGCCTGTGGGTGGAGCCTCTAGAGCAGCTCTAGTACCATGGAGAAGGCAAGTCTACTAGAACTCTACAGCAGCCAACATCACCAGAAAGCTAGCCCTGAGCCATACCTCCACCTCAGGAACAGAAACCCAGTGAATGTCCAGACTAGGTGCTACTCCAGCACTGTGCTGGTCTTGGCAACCAGGGACTCACAGTGTCACACGGCCTCTCCACACCGGTGGTCTCAGGTGTCCATTAGATGCTGAAGATGGTTCATTTACAGTGATCGAGCAGAATCCCACAGGCCTGAGCATAGGTCTGTGACTGGAGGTAGGTGAGACACCCAGTCCTCCCCAGTCCTCAGAGGGAGGCCTGTGCAGGCTGATTGCTCCTTTAGCTACTGATTCAGTGGGGAGTTTTTCTATTGCTCTGTCTCTCTGTCCTGCTTAATAAGAAAAAAAAATTTTTTGAAATGACCAATCTGTTTCTGTTTTTTAGGCCTTGACCTCTGCCCAGCCCTTCAGAACATTTATTGTAGTTTTTAGAATAATATACTGTCCAAATCTAGAATTACAAACAAACGCACTAAAGAGTTGTATACTAATTTGTTGCGATCTGTCTTTTGACAGCAGAAGTTTCATGCTTTTTGTCTGAGAATCTTACTTCCTGAGTCAGAGTCTGCTAGGAGGAACTCATTTAGGACAGCAGTCTGGTCTCCTGTTGCCTGGATTCTATAGATTCTTGAGAATTTAGGTTTCTCTTTGATACTGGAAAACCTGCTGCATTTTCTGAAGCCAGTTTGAGAAGTGAAGTCAACCTTCCACTAATTGAAGGGTGGGGTCTCCCTTTCCACTTACGAAATGAGGGTTCCACCACAGTGACACTTGACATAGCAGGAAACATTGTGTAACATGGAAAGAAACAGGGAAAGAACTGCCCAGTCACCGAGAAACTGTGGGCAGCAGAGAGCTTGTGAAGGTGACCGTATGCGAGATTTGACAGACGTCGGATTTCACAGAAAGTTTCCAAAGCAGCCGTGACAAGTGATTTCAAATAGTATTTCCAAGTCAAGCATAAATTATTTGAAAAGTGAAAAGTATATTGTCCTTTTAAATAGAAGATACCAACAAGGAGATAGGAATTATTTTGAAAAAACCATGTGGATGCTCTAGACATGAAAAATATAACTGACAAGGAATTAATAAAGAATACATATATAACTTGGAATAAAAATCCACAAGGATCTCTATAATATATATTAGAGAAGAAAGACGGGAATATTGATGATTTGTTGATAACACTATGTAGTCAAAGAACAGGAAAAAAAACAAACATGAAAAAATTATAGGTCCAGAGAAATGTGACACTGTTAAGCATATGAATGCATATGTAGTAATACCAGAAGAGGAACGTGAGAAAAACGTAGTCAAAGAGACAGATAGTAAGCGAACTGTCCTCAAATTGATTTAAAATATTGAGATACACATCCAAGAAGCTAAATGAACTCCAAGTTGGTTCAATGCAAAGAGGTCCACAGCCAGCCCCATGGTTACAAAAAGGCTTAATTACAAAGATAGAGAAAAATCCTAAATTCAAAAAGAAAACTAGCTCACCACTTATAAGTAAGCCTCCAGAAGGGTTTACAGCTCGCTTCTCAGAAGAGAAAGTCCAGGTTAGAAGGGTGATGTAATCAGAATGAATAAAATACAACTACCCACCAAGAACCCTTTGTCTGGGGCTGGCGATGCATGCACCTCAGTTGCCTGGCCTTCACTGAGCCTTGGGTTCCATCCCCAGCACTGTGCAAACTGGCCGTGGTGATGCACACCCATAATCCCAGCACTTGGGAGGTAAAAGCAGGAGGATATGAAGTGCGTCTTTGGCAGCATCAAGAGGTGCTGTGGGATGTATGGCAAATGTGTTGCTAATTAATCAATAAAACACTGATTGGCCTTTGACTAGGCAGGAAGTATAGGCGGGGCAAGGAGGAGAATAAAGCTGGGAAGTGGAAGGCTGAGTCAGAGAGACACTGCCAGCCGCCATGATGACAAACAGCATGAGAAGATACTGGTAAGCCACGAGCCATGTGGCAAGGTATAGATTAATGGAAATGGATTAATTTGAGCTGTAGTTAGCAAGAAGCCTGCCACGGCCATACAGTTTGAAAGCAACATAAGTCTCTGTGTTTACTTGGTCGGGTCTGAGGCTGTGGGACTGGCAGGTGATAGAGATTTGTCCTGACTGTGGTCCAGGCAGAAAAACTTAAGCAACAAAGAGGTGATGCCTAATGAGTAGTGCTTAGGTAGAATGCTTAAGAGTTGGGGCTTATCTAGAGGGAAAGGTACAGCCACTGCTTTGCTAAATGGCCATGCTTTCAAACTGCTCTCTAAATACTTATGTTTACATGCATAGAGCTGTGTTGCTTTCAACTTTGCTGATAGAAACTTCTTTCTGAAGCAGGTGGTGGTTAATACAGGGGCTCATAACTGGTCAAAGGCCCAGTATACCTGTGAGTGCTCAGGTGTAGATGAACCATCTTTATCAACTTCCCTCATCCAAGGCTCCTGGAACTTCTGAGAGGAGAGAATGGAAAGAACATTGAGAGTGAGCAGGTGGGGAGGAGAGCTGTGAAATGCTGTCTTCTAGACGTGGCATGGCAGTGGCATGTACCAACTTACAGCTGTGGTTTCCTTCAGAAGACCTTCACAAGATCAAGGCCGTCAAAACTGTGGCATGGATTAGGAGGGACCATGGTAAGTTGTCCAGTGCTACAGTGGATGGTCCCTTACCTGTTCCTATATGGGCAGCACTAATTGGACTCAGTGGTTATTAATAATGTCAACAAAAAAGGAGGACATGAAACTGGGAAGAATATGGAGTCTAGGGCAATAGGAGGAATTGGAGAGATATAATAGAAGATGGATATGATCAAAAACTGATACAAATGTATGAAATTTTCAAAAAAATAAATTTAAAGTATCATATTTTGATAATCCAGTGAGTTGTTGCAGTCAACTCAGCATTGTGACACACCCCCAGAGACTGAGGGAAAAGGCTATACAGTCTTGGGTATTCAGCTTCCCAAGCTGTGAACCAAGTAAACCTCCATAAAAAAATAACGGTCTAAGACAGTATCCGAACATGCAATCTCCCACATATATTTCTAACTTATCTTCTTCCCTATAACTAGTTCCTTTATGTATCTCTTACCTATGTCAGTTTTTAAAATGTGCCAGCAAGATTTTGATTCTCTCCTTCTCTCATATTTCCTACCCATTATGTTGACTGTTTACAGTCAAACACAAACATTTAGTGAACTTAAGATACCTTCAGAACTTCTGTCAACTCATACTCCAAAGTCTTTTCTTTTCTTTTCTTCTTTTCGGAGCTGAGGACCAAACCCAGGGCCTTGTGCTTGCTAGGCAAGCGCTCTACCACTGAGCTAAATCCCCAACCTCTCCAAAGTCTTTTCAACAGGCCCCACAAAAGTTCTGATTCACTGTGACTATCCCTGAAATGTGGATGAATGAATGTGATGGTAGACAAGCATCGTCCTACATCACATGTGCCATCCTATGTCACATGCTCTACCCTGAACTAGAGATGAGTCAACTCCATACAAAGTGCTTGCACTGAAGTTGAAGAAGGGGTCCCTGCTAGCTGAACACTAGGACACAATTACCAAAATATGCTAGATGGAGACAATAGTCACTGTCTGCTCTTGGAGTTGATGCGTCTGGTCTCATTGACAGCCCCGTTCGTGTGAGCAATCCAGACACCTGGGAGTCCATCAGGAGGCTTTCTATCTTCCTCGCTCTCCACAGGCAGCATGACTTCACTGCTGAGTCCTTCTGAGTCTCTCCCCATCATGTCTTCATTTTAACTCTTGACACTAACTCTAGGCTTCTACTATCTCTCCACCAGACTCTGCCTTGCACTGGACCTTCCTCATTTCAGGTAGCATTAGAGCAAATTTTTAAAGTAAAAGCCAACTGTGACAGCCCTTTCTTCTGTGCCTTCTGTAGCTCTCATTCCCTGAGCAAAGAAGCCTGCCCCCTGCTCCCTGCTCCCTGCTCCCTGCTCCCTGCTCCCTGCCCTGCCCTGCCCTGTATAGAGAATTAAAGTGAGCGTTCATAGGTCTTAACCGTGCCTGCTGCCTTCCTTGTGGGCATCTTTGTACCCTGCTCCTCTGGCTAATCTACCTGATTCAAGCTCTATCCCTCCACAAATTCACCAGGGCATGGCAAACCCTCCCTGCCCTTTAGATATCTCAGCTGTGCCTGTCACTTGCCATGACTAAATACCTGGGATAAACAAGTGAAATAGAAGAAAGATTTGCTTGGGCTCACGGTTTCAGAGCTTTTGATCTACGATGTCTGGTTCTGTTGTTTCTAAGCATTGTGGTAAGGCAGAGCATTATATGACGGAAGAACACTGTGGCACAAAGCTGTTCATCTCACGGTGGTCGGGAAGAAGGGAGGAAAGGGAAGAAAGGGGAGGGGAAGGAAGGGGAGGAAGAACAGAAGAAGGAGGGAACGTTATAAACTCTTAAAGCTGTGACCCACTTTCTCCAATTAGACACCACTTAATGGCCAACTCAGCTTTGAATTCATAAGTTAGAGCCTTTATAACCAACCATCTCTCAATAGATCCACCAGCTGAGGGTCAATCCAACACATGAGCCATTGGTGGGGTACATTTAACATCCAAACTATAATGCCAAATTAGATATCATTTAGTTTAGAAAAGCTTCCTTGGGTGCCTTAGTCTAGTTAGGGACTCATAATTAACAATGATAATACCATGGAGCAGCCCACTATTGCATTTACATTGTAATACAATAAACTATGCGTTTGTCTCAACTTTGAATTCTCATAAAAGAAATAGCGATGCCTCTCACATTCACTGCAGCATTCCCACTACCTATACCAGCATTTGCATGATAAATAACTGTTGAAAATAATAGCTACCACTTACTAAGAACTTGGTATGTACTGCTATTTTAAGTGCTTTACATATGTTAACTAACTGTATATGCTAAGAATTAATCCATTTCCCTTTTTACAGATGAGAAAACCAAGATGCAAGATATTTGCACTATCAGCACAGATCATAGAGTTATATGTTTAAGACAAAGATTTGAACTCAGATGATCTGACTGCAGACTGCAATTTCTTAACCACTCTGCCTCATTCTTAAGTGTACATAAGCAACCAAAAAATGTTGTCTTAGATATCTGAGACACAAAAATGAAAGAGAGTAAGAATGTATACAAGATACATAAAATACCATTGGAGAATTACATACATAAGGCTTTCTAGAGTTAAGACACACAAACAGTAACAAAATCAGACAGGATATCTAGATTGGATTTGTACAGAGCAATATTTTAGTACAAAATTCCTGAATTCAATGTGACTGTGACTCAATTATACAGAGGCAGTTTGATATTTACATTGAAAAGGAAAAGCAAAACCCTTAAGTTACTCTGGGTACTAAATCACTTTAAAACTGTGTCTTTGTTAGTGTTATTATTGCTGTGGTAAAATCCCATGACCAAAGCAACATGGGGAGGAAAGGGTCTTTTTCAATCATGGTTACATACAACCATTTATTATCAAAAGCAATAAGGGCAGGAACTCAAGCTGGCAGGATCCTGGAGGCAGGAGCTGATGCTGAGGCTATGGAGGGGTGCTGCACACTGGTTTGCTCCTCATGGCTTGCTCCACCTGCTTTCTTACAGAACCCAAGACCACCAGCCCAGGGATGGCACCACCCACAATGGGCTGGGCCCTCTCCCATCAATCACTAATTAAGAAAATGCCCTACAGCTGGATCTCATGGAGGCATTTTCTCAGTTGAGGTTCCCTCCTTTCAGATAACTAACTCTAGCTTGTGTCAAGTTGACATAATACTGGCCATCACAAGCTGGTTCTCTGATATAGCTTAAGAATTGACATACAAGGCCTGTGTTCATCTGCTTAAGAACTCAAAAGAAAGGTATCATAACTATCTGGAATGTGGTTAAATAAGTAATTGATATAAAAGAGACCAAACTCAAACCCACACCTAAACATATAAGTCAATTATATATAAGTATATAAAATAACAAAATTGTTATCAACTAAATGTGGCCTTCTTTGTTAATAAGTTCCTTCTTTATATAGGAATACTTAAAAAAAAGAATACTTATGTTCTCACTAGTTCCATCATATTACTTACTGTCCAATGTAGACACATGTTCCCACCAGTTTCATCATACTACTGTCCAATGTAGACACATGTTCTCACTAGTTCTATCATATTACTGTCCAATGTAGACACATGTTCTAACTAGTTCCATCATATTACTGTCCAGTGTAGACAGATGTTCTCACTAGTTCCATCATACTCTGTCCATTGGTTCCATCATATTACTATCTGATGCAGACACATGTTCCCACTAGTTTCCTTGTATTATTGTCCAGTATAGACCATCAAACAAGTAGACAATAAAATCTCACTTTAAATATTCAACTGAAAGAACTCTACTGTTAGTGTAATTTGTCGGTCTTCTCTTTAATGTGCATTCACATGTGTGTCATGCACTTTCGTGTGTGTGTGTGTGTGTGTGCGTGTGTGTGTGTGTGTATGAGTGTGAAAGCCCAAGACTGATGTTGACTGTATTCCTCTGTCACACTCCACCCACTTATCGGGGTGGGGGGTTCTGAGTTGAACTTGGAAATTGACAATATTGCTCATTTAGCATGGCAACTTGCTCCAGGGATCCCTTGTCTCTGCCTTCCATATGCTGGGATTTCAGGACAGCAGGCACATGTCCCAGCATCTATGTGGCTGCTGGGTACCTGGACTCTGGTCCTTACATAGAAAGCACTTTGTCCACTAATCCATACCCCAAACCCAATGTGTATGTATTTGAATCCAGTAAAAGTGAGTTGTAATTATTAACGATTCATGTGGTAGTGACCAGGAGGCATCCTCCCAGATAACCAGTGACCATTGTTGATGATAGTCCAAAATGTTCCTGGCTTTTTTTATTGCATTTATTTTTCTAGCAAGTACAAAATATTGTTATCTACCTACCCTGGTGTTGAAATATTAAAATAATAGCCTATATATCAATTCATGATAAGTGAAATGTGACAAGCTCAATTTCATCTGAAATTAAGAGAGATGATTTAATGATGATTAAATAGTAATACTCTCATGATAGAAAATATTAGAAGAAATATGTAGAATTTTTCTCTCTAGAAAATATTTAAAGTTCAGATGACTTTGAACTGACTGTCTTTGGTGTTCCAATCCTCGAAACATAGCAAAGCATCACCAAGAGGGCCCAAAGAGATTGTAAGAGCCGGAGGACCAGGATGTCTGCTGTGGGATAGTGTCTTCTACATATGGCAGCTAGCTGTACCACTGAACTCTCAACACGATGGCCACCTAAACAAGATCTGCACAATGACACCACCAGGTGACATGACCATGTGGATTGTATACACTGAGAAGACAGTATTTAGGAATATATATGTATATACATTTACATATGTGCATGTAATATCAATTAATGAGAAGGAAGGCCATGGGTTTGGGGGAGAGCAGAGAGAAGTAGATCTGAGGGTATGGAGGAAAAAAGAGGCAGAGAGAAATGATGAAATTATATTATGATCTCGAAAATAAAAGAGGAAATGAGTAATAGCAAAAACTCATCATTCACTTTCCTATTGGGGAAAAAGAATAGTCTTGGGTTGAAAATGCTCTAAATATTTTTAGTAACTATTTCTTCAGACAGCCCTTTTACTCATATGTGGCTAAAAGTTAAAAGTTTTGTTCTATCTTACAAAATGGGTGTGAAGTCTTCAATAAGAGAATTCACATGCATTCACTGAGTTATATAACTGTAGTGGCTATAAGCATTAGATCTTTAAAATATATTAGCTCCAGAAAGTTCAAGGTGAATCTTTAAATTTTTTTAAAGATTTAAATTACAGCAAAGAAGAAAATTCTTCCTAGCAAAGGAAGTAATTGCTAAAAAAGAAAACAATATGGTCAAGAGTAAAAAACAGGGAAAAAATGTAGGCCGCTGCTGTCCATGGGTGCTACCCTGAATGAGCAGTTTATTCACCAGTGCTGGTAGCTGAAGAGAAAGGCATTTTGAGGAGTTACTGTAAAAGGTCAGATAGAAAACAAATTTCCTCCGTGTCACTGGGTTAACGAAATGTTATGCTTGCTGGCCCTGCACAAAGAGGGCAACTCAGGGGACATCTGACCTCCCCAGCTCATCAGCAACACATTAGGAGGTTTTTCTTGGAAAAGAAATGAGGAACCCATTTGCACTCTTTTCATGATTTTCCAGACTTTTATGCTGGTGTGTAGCACAGCACTTAGCTACTGGTGGGCACTTTCGATGTGAACGTTACTGGCATAGCTGGGTTCTAGTTTAAGATTTCAGGAATCTGGATGGCTTCCAGGTTCTAGAGCAAGCTAAAGGACAAGCTTAGGTCCAGAAATGCCACTGAGTAGCAATCTCTTTATGTATGTCTGTTTTCCAATATACATCTAAAGGTATATACTATATACAAATAAATGATGGACACACATACACACTTGTTTCAAACTAGATTTGGAACTTCTCAAAAACACAAACTGTGTCCAAATTTCCTACAGTGTCTGATGCATCAATAAATGTTTTCTAAACATGTTTTTCCATTTACTGAAAACTCATAGTTTGTTTAAACAATTTCATAAAGTGATTTCAATGGTACATCTGCATGTTGTCTCAAGTTTCCTTATTTGCCTCGCCTTTCCATCTTTTAATGAGTAATAATTAATTGGTAAACGTCAGACATCTTAAGATGCACATTCTTAAAGTTGGCCTTAGAAATGCCTGTGTGCAAGTGAAGAGCTAAAGCTCCAGCAATCTGCCCTCATAAAACTAGAAGACTTGGTAGCAGTTTCATGACACAGTTTACCTGGTTTATTTCTTATATTACAGTAAGTAGACACATTTCAGTTACTTGACAATTAATCCATTAATCCTTTTCGCTGAATTTATTATTTAAATATATTAATTTTAATGATTATAAATAATTTGGGAAAAATAATAAATACAATTACCATTAACCAGAGCTGAGGGTATATAACTAGTTGTAGAACATTTGGCTAACATTCACAGAACCTTTTGGGGTTCAATCCTCAATACTATGGGAGAAAAGGAAGGAAGGAAGCAAGCAAGCCAGACAGTCTGCCTGCAATGGACAAATATAAAGATTCTGAAAACAGCAAAAAGGTATAAGCATGATGATTAACAATGACTATATAGTTGTTTTCACAAAGTACTTATACTAGGGAGTACTGTTTAACAAAATCACACACCAAAAAAAAATCTTAGATTCTAGAAGTACACAGAAATGTGACTTGTTACCAACTAAAATCAAAGAAAAAAGACAATTAGATGGAGTACATACTATCATATAAATATTTCATATGTTGAGCAAAATAGCAACTAAACTACAGGAAAAAATATCCTACAAGAGTGCATAACCTTAAGAAACTATTCTAGCCGGGCGGTGGTGGTGCATGCCTTTAATCCCAGCACTCGGGAGGCAGAGCCAGGCGGATCTCTGTGAGTTCGAGGCCAGCCTGGGCTACCAAGTGAGTCCCAGGAAAGGCGCAAAGCTACACAGAGAAACCCTGTCTCGAAAAACCAAAAAAAAAAAAAAAAAGAAACTATTCTACAATAAGAAGCAAAGGGATAAAATATGAAAACGATGACTAGGATGTGTCTTCCTTTCCTACTGCTGTTAGAAACACAACTTGACAAAAACCACTTTAAGAAAGAACCGGTTTATGTAGATCATAGTTCCAGGTTACAGTCCATTACAGTGGGAAGTCCCAGCAGCAGAAGATGACAGAGCTGGGCACATTACATCCATAACCAGGAACAGAGAACAATCAGTGTATGCGTGCTGGGGCTCAACATTTAAACAGTCCAGAATCCCCTGATGAGGGGACGATGCCGTCCACTGTGGGAACGTCTTCCCACCTCAGTTAATTTAACGAAGATAATCCTCCACAGACATGCGCAAAGGCCCACCTCCCAAGAGATGCTACATTGTGTCAGAGTGACAATAAACACTAATATCATTAGGGAGAATATGCTGAATTCTAAACAATTAATGGATACATACATATAAATTGTTACAGCATCGTTTATTGTGACAGAAATATAGAAACAATCATAATTTCCATGCATAAAGTTTATTTAAATAAATGAACATATCCCTAGATATGTTATAATTGTATCCTAGAACAGAATGCCATATACAACCAATGAATAACATTCAAGTCATCATGTAACATGGAAAAGGCAAGGTACAGAGCAGTGTGTGCAGTATGTCATGGCTGTGGGTCTGGTTTTTGTCTTTTGTTGTTTGTTTTTTTTTTTTTTTTTTTTGTTTTTTTTTTAGTTTTTCGAGACAGGGTTTCTCTGTGTAGCTTTGTGCCTTTCCTGGGACTCACTTGGTAGCCCAGGCTGGCCTCGAACTCACAAAGATCCGCCTGCCTCTGCCTCCCGAGTGCTGGGATTAAAGGCGTGCGCCACCACCGCCCGGCGTTTGTTTGTTTGTGTGTTTTTACTATATATGTGTATATGCATGAATATCTGTACATGGAATGCTAGGTTTTGTCACTTTGACAAGGTACCTGAGAAAATCAACCGAAAGAAAAAAACCACTTGTTCGGCTCATTGTTTCAAAGGTTTCAGTCAGTCCATGATTGACAGTCTCCTTCCATATGGGCAACAGGAAGGCAGAACATCGTGGAGGTGGGGACATAGCAAGGAGAAGGCTTCTCACCTGGCGGCAGCCAAGAAACAAAGAGAAGATGCTTGGAGCAGAATACGCTCTCCAAAGGCATGCCCTCCAGTGACCTACTTCCTCCAAGAACGCTCTGCTTCCAAGTTAATCTGGTAAGTTTAACATACTCATGCGTCAATCAACTTCTGAAGCTGCCACCAGATGTGGACCAATCCTTCAGGTGACCTTTCATGTCCAAACCACAGCAGATAATATCTTGGGAACTGTAAATGCGGGAATTTATTTCTTTAGAGACCCACTCAAGTCTGGAATCCTTTTGTAAGCAGTGTTCCCTGTGTAATTAAAATTTCAGGATAGGAAGAATGTGTAAGCATATGGAAATGTCAGATATATTGAGCAATTTGTATACAACATGTTATCCTTAAAATGTTATCATTTAACCCTATCATTTTAAAGACTGATGTCCCCCCAGACCCAATCCCTCAGGCTCTCCCTAGCACGGCAACAGAACACCGGCTGCAGCATCATCCCCACTGCCTTGTTCACATCTCCTGTGGACATCACAGACCATCCCCTCCCGGCATCCTTCTTCCCACTCATCACTGTATCCCAACCTCCAACTCAGGCGGATACCCCCTGACCAACTATGGGCCACACCTACCGGAAGAGCAGGGAGCCTGCCAGCAGACCTTCTCCACTCTCTCTGTACCCTCAAACCCGATCCCTCAGCCTTGTCCGTAGAGCTGCCACAGACCACCAGCTGCAGCCTCCCTTCCCCAAAGTCCACATCTTCTGTGCATCTCGCTGATCTTCCCCTCCCGGCCTCCCTACTCTCATTCATCCCAGCCTCCAACACCAGCAGGCATTTCCTGTAAACACTCTAGCTAAGTAGGCCAGTAAAACAGGAAGCACACAGCCATCACACTCTCTGAAAATCTGGAGAGGCAATAGAAACCAAGAAACAAAACACCCACTCAACAAAGACAAATCAGCGGGGCGGTGGTGGCACATGCCTTTAATCTCAGCACTCGGGAGGCAGAGCCAGGCGGATCTCTGTGAGTTGAGGCCAGCCTGGGCTACCAAGTGAGTTCCAGGACAGGCGCAAAGCTACACAGAGAAACCCTGTCTCGAAAAACAAAACAAAACAAAAACGAAAAACAAAGACAAAGCTCAGAAATCAGCACCTAGACTATAATTATCCCCAAACCAGACACCAGCATAAGGACACAATCAAAACAGCCAGGGCAATATGTCTCCATTAGAGTCCAGCTGTCCTACCACAGCAGGCCCTCAATATTCCAACACAGCTGAAGCACAAGAAAAAGACCTTAAAACCAACTATATGAAGATGATAGAGGTCCTTACAGAGGAAATTAATAAATCCCTTAAAGAAAGCCAGGAAAACACAAACAATTGGAGGAAATGAATAAATCCCTTAAAGAAAGCCAAAAACAAACAAACAGTTAAAGGAAGCAAATAAAATCGTTCAAGACCTGAAAATGGAAATAGAATCAATAAAGAAAACACAAACTGGAGGGATCCTGAAAGTGAAAATTTTAGGGATTCGAGCAGGAACTACAGAGGAAACCTTCAAAACAGAATACAAGAGATGAAAAACAGAATCTCAGGCATTGAAGATACAATGGAAGAAATGAATGCACCAGTCAATTAAAGAAAATGTTAAATCTAAAAATCTCTGTATACAAAACAGCCAGGAAATCTGGGACATCATGAAAAGAACAAACCTAAAAGTAATAGGGATAGAGGAAGGAGAAGAATCCCAGTTTAAAGGCCCAGGAAATATTTGCAACAAAATCATAGAAGAAAAATTTCCTAACTTAAAGAAAGACATGCCTATAAAGGTATAAGAAACACACAGAACACCAAATAGATTGGACCAGAAAAGAAAGTCCCCTCACCACATAATAATCAAAACACTAAACATACAAAACAAAAAAGAATATTAAAAGATAAAAGGAGTAAGACCAAATAACAAATAAAGGCAGACCTATTAGAATTACACCTGATTTCTTCCAGTGGAGACTATAAAAGACAGAAGGGCCTGGACAGATGTGCTGAAGACTCTAAGAGACCACAGATGCCAGCTCAGACTACTATACCCAGCAAAACTTTCAGTCATCATAGGTGGAGAAAATAAAATATGCCATGAAAAAGTCAAATGTATACTATATCTATCCACAAATCCAGCCCTACAGAAGGGCGAGAAGGAAAACTCCAACCCAAAAAGATTAACTACATCCATGAAAACATAGGAAATAAATAATCTCACACCAGCAAAACCAAACGAAGGGAAACACACACACACACACACACACACACACACACACACACACACACTCAAATGGCTGAGAAACAAACACTTAAATGTTCAACATCCTTAGCCATCAGGGAAATGCAAATCAAAACCTTTCGTCACTCGTGTTATTGATTTTAGCCATTCTGTCAGGTGTGAGATGGACTCTCCAGCACCAGGTTTCTCCCTAACCCCTGGTGCCAGAGAGTCCATCTCACACCCGACAGATTGGTTAAGATCAATAACATGAGTGACAGCTCATGCTGGAGAGGATGTGGAACAAGGGGAACACTCCACTGCTGGTGGGAATGCAAACTTGTACAGCCACTATGGAAATCAATCCAGTGGTTCCTTAGAAAGGTGGGAATTGACCCACCTTAAAATCCAGTGATGTCACTCTTGGGCATATACCCAAAAGGATGTTCCATCCTACCACAAGGACACTTGCTCAACCATGTTCATGGTGGCTTTATTCATAATAGCCAGAAACTGGAAACTCCTCGATAGAAGAATGGATAAACAAATGTGTGACATTTACACAATGGAGTGCTATTCAGTTATTTAAAAAACGACATCATGAAATTTTCAGGCAAATGGATGGAACTAGAAAAAAATCATCCTGAATAAGGTAACCCAGACCCAGAAATACAAATATGGTATGTATTCACTTTTAAGTGGATATTAGCCATTCAGTAAATGCTACAACAATGTATACATCAATCTAGTTCTATATGACCCCTCTCCTTTCATCTTCTTGTCTGGTAGCACGAGAGGAAACACTCTTTCTCAATGTTTCTCAGAAACGTTTTGTCTGCGCCACAACTCTTCTAACTCTACCTGAGCCTTAGACTTTCAGAACACATGGTTTTTTTCTGTGGTGTCAGGAACGGAATCAGGGATGCTAATGGAAAGGGGCATAGGTGAGTGCTCAATATTTAATATGAAGCGACCTCAAAGAGAACAAGAGCTCTCACAGTTTGGACCCTAGAGTCAGATATTTAGGTTCAAATTCTGACTTTCCAGTAATTAAGTTGTGACCTTTTGGTAGTTCTCCAGCCTTCCTATGTATCAGATCTCTAATTGGTAAAATCAAAACAATAGCACCTACTATATATAGTTGTTGTAAATATCTCCTGTGCCCATACATGTGTTCCTTCTCCATGGTCTGTAGATGAATTTCTAAGCGGTCTTATTAAATAAAAAACACAGAGCCAAATATAGGGGTGAAAGCCCTAGAGATCAGGGAAATAGTGATAGCCACCAACCTTACCTCTCCAGCTTTGCAGCTACCAAAAGGTGAGTTACTTCCTGCCTACCCACGCCTTTATTGCCTTGCTGTTCTACCCTCTCATTGGCTCTTAGCCCAGCTACCTCACTTCCTTGTCACTGCCTGTCTGAACAGGACCTCCAGGTCTCTATGGTTGGTACTGGGATTAAAGGTGTATGTCACTACACTTGGCTGTTCCCTAGTGTGTCCTTGAACACACAGAGACTCTGCCTGCCACGTGATTGGATTAAGAGTATGTGCTACCGGCCGGGCGGTGGTGGCGCACGCCTTTAGTCCCAGCACTCGGGAGGCAGAGCCAGGCGGATCTCTGTGAGTTCGAGGCCAGCCTGGACTACCAAGTGAGTTCCAGGAAAGGCGCAAAGCTACACAGAGAAACCCTGTCTCGAAAAACCAAAAAAAAAAAAGGAAAAAAAAAAAAAAAAAAAGAGTATGTGCTACCATTGCCTGACTTCTATGTTTACTTAAAAATGGCTGGCCTTTTTCCCCTTGATCTCCAGGCTTGCTTTATTTATTAACATACAAATAAAATCTCACCACATTTCAGCACAAATAAAATATCACCACAATGGTCTATAAGTAACAGTATTGTCACTTGTAATGAGCACCTTGTAATTATGGATCGTCACTATTATGATTGTCTTCACAAAACACCACTGGCTATAGTCATTGCCCCATGTTATAGTGTAGCATCGAAAACATAATGCTGATACTTTTATTCTCAAGGCTTCAGGGGGAAAAACTACTTGAACGGGAGCAGCCACAGTAGGTTGGAAACAAAGACTGAGGGTTATAGAAGGCAGTCTTTCTTACTCCCCTGCTCCCAAGTCAGGGAACACTTCCTTTGTCCAAGACAGATGACATCAAAATGGTTAGAAATGTTCCATTATTTGAAAGTTCAAGCCTACTCCACAAGGCACTTGCTATAAGTTAGTAACTGGAAGTTCCTCTTGTATAGGATAGACCTGTGACTAATATGTCATATTTACATGTGATTATAATGTCAATTTCCTCTAGTACTTTCATGAATAAAAGGATGCAATAATAATTTCATGAGTAGTAGTTTTGAAGTGAGTGTCCCCATACTCTACTCCCAGATAGGCAAAAGAACAGGAGAAGGGAGTTATGAGGATAAAATAGTCACTGATAAATTATACACTTATAAAACTAGTTAAAACTCAGCATTCCCCACTCATAAAATACCATCACATCTACCTTCATGGGAATGCAATCTCCACAACTCTTGATAATGGATTACAAAATGATAAGTCTTGCAAAAAATTTTAAAGGCACCTCAAAGTGGATAATTTGAATACAAAAGTAGGAAGAAGGTGTAAGGAAAATTAACCGAAGCCCTTGAAAGACTTTGCCAAAACTAACCCTACATGATCTCACTAAGAAAAATGAAAAACATAATGAGACTGTCATAATCTCTCCCTGCTAGTTACCTTTTGCGTTACTCTGACCAAATATCTGAAGCAACTCAAGGGAAGAAGGATTGATTCTCGGTATGAGGGTCTACTCTTCCATGGCAGGGTCATGAAGCAGCTGGTATCACATCTACAGACAGAAGTCAAAGAGAGGTGACTGCTAATGTGCCCCTTGGTTTCTCTTGATACTGCTGCCAATGTTCATGGTGGACATTCCCTTTTCAGTTAACGTCTTTGGAAACACGCTTACAGAACCAGAGGTGTGTCTCCCAAGACACTCTATCATACAGTCATGTTGACAATTAAGATCAAAACCAACATTAGAATACATCTCATATCACTTGTCAAAAATGTGTATCCAAAATATCAACATCTAGGTGCTAGGGAGATGAGTGCTTGCTGTTCTTCCAGAGGACCAGGGTTCAATTCCCAGGACCCAGTGCCCACAGAGCAGTCCACAACCATCTATAACTCAAGTTCCATGGGACTCAACACCTGATTCTGGCCTCCACAGGTATTAGGCATGCACATGGTACACATACATACATGCAGGTAAAACATTCATACACATAAAATAAAAATAAATCTTTTTAAAAATCAACACATGACTTCTCTGCCACCTACTTATAGATCAAGATGTGAGCTCTCCAATGTTCCTACCACATCTGTTGTGATAAGATACATCTTATGTGAAATACACCAAACTTGTTTTAATGAGTCTAGACTTACTTTTCAAGCTAGTGCCCTGATTGAAGCTCTTTTTCACTTGATAGCTTAAATTTTCTGTGGCCATTTTAAATTGGTCTCTGTTAAAAGTAGACTTTCCCTACATGCACTTGATTATGAGTACAATAAAACAAACAGAACCTCAGGACTTCCAAACTCAAACCTTAAGTCTCTGTTTCTTGTTCCAAGTTGAGAATCCCACATGAAAATTTTCATTACTCTTCAAAACCTCACAAAATACTACACAAAAGAGAACAAGGCACTGTGTATTCAACTTTTGGACACTGTGTTCCACTTTACAATCTTCAAAGAAGCATTTAACATCTCAGATCTACTTTCCATGTAGGTATTTGGTACTTTATGTAGCTCAAATGCACATAATCTGTGTTTAGAACATCAGATTGCAAGACCTGATTGGATCTAAGCTTGCAGTAAAAATAGGTATTTTCTCCACACACTATCCTCATTAACACACACAAGAAAAGTGACTAAACAAAGCCAAACCAATTTTTTTGATTACAGTCATAAATTCAGAATACGCCTTGAAGGATAAGTCTGATGAACTTAGTGTGTGAGCCCACCATCATACCCTTGGCCTCTAATTCAGATGGGTAACACGGAGAAAGGTTCATCACAGAAATAAAAGTGGGCCTAACTTTTGTCAAGTCCTGAGAAAAACCAGGGCAAGTTTGTTATAACAGCAAGTCATTTTTCTGATCTGAAAACAACCAGACTCCATGGCTTCTAGCCTAGTCCACTCTTCTTGGATTTCACCATTTAGAATGTAGCGTCTTTGCCAGAACACCTTCTCTGAGGTTTAGTACCAATTAAACTGAAGCGCTATGTCAGAAAAGGAATTGAGCCTGGCTCCAGGGTTGCTGTCTAACACGCCATGACTAATGTGGCGGAGGTCATGAGGGAGATGAGAATAAAGACTGCGGGACAAGTAAGTGTCACCTGGGACCCTGGGCAGACACTAGCTGCCCATGACCATGAGCGGGGAAAATAACCTTTTTTTGTTTTTGTTTTTCACAAAACTCTAACTCGACATTTTCTTTAATTGTAAGTGTAGACAGTAAGGCACAGCAAAGTTAGCAATACCTATGACTGTGTCTTAGTCACTGTTCTGTTGCTGTAAAGAGACACCAGGACCAAGGCAACCCTAACGAATGAAAGCATTTAACTGGGGGCTTGTTTACAATTCAGAAGCTTAGTCCATTATAATCATGGCAGGGAGCATGGCCACATGCATGGCACTGGAGCAGTAGCTAGGAGCTGTATCCTGGTCTGCAAGTCAAAGAGAATGACATTGGGCCTGTCCTGGACCTTTGAAACCTCAACGCCCATCCCCTAAGAATATGCTTCCTCCAACAAGGCCACACCTCCTAATCCTTCTAATCCTTCCAAATATTGCCACTCCCTGGTGACTAAGCATTCAAATATATGAGCCTATGGGGACCATTCTTATTCAAACCACCACAGACTATCACCAAGAGACATAAATGTTACTTATAACAAATATCATGGTATGATCACTGCAGTTCTCTTACAGTATCTCTACACACATCCTTATTGGTGCTTCATTTGACCATCAGTTTGATCAGATTAGGAAGTACCTAGGTTAGTAAAGTATGCCTCTCCATGAATGAGAAGATTTCTCAGTATCATGGATGGCATCATACCATAAGCTACAGCATGGTTCATGACCCCTTTAGGGGTCACATAGCAGATATCAAGGTTATGATTCATAATAGTAGCAACATTACAGTTATGAAGTAGCAATGAAATAATTTTATGGTTGGGGATCACCATATGAGTATCTATTAAAGGAACAGAGCATTAGGAAGGTTGAGAACCACTGGGCTAGAGAGAAAGAGGAAAAGGAAGATTGCTGTAGCTCAGGCCTTTCTCTCTTCCTGTGCAGTAGGAGGTGACCAGCCCACGCCACATGCTCCCACTGCACTGATATGCTGTGGAGAAGCAAAGTAGAAAAGACCACGGACTTGGAGCCACAGAAATTAGGGGCCAAAATAAACTTTTCCTTCTCTAAGCTGTTTGTGCTGGGTATTGTGTCAACCATGATGAAAAGTCAAACAGACTTTACTTCAAAAGGATGGAAAGAGCTCTCTGTTGCTAAAATGACATAGAACTGCTAATGTTCAGCATGTGACACATAGAATAGACTATTAAAAACTCCAAACTTCCTAAGTCATTCAGACACTACATTCTCACATGTCCTTCATGGCAAAAGTCACAAATTGTCATGTAGGGAACCGTGGTACTTGTCGCTTTCTAGTATGACCTGTCTGTCATTACTGGTTAATTAAAATAACTGACATTTAGGGCTTTCATTCAAGCTAAGAAAGCACATAATAATAAATAAAATTAAAGTTTAAGTTGGCTATACTTTAAATATATCATATTATAATATAGTATGTTAATAAAAAATTACCTATATGACTAGGCTGTAGATGTAACCAACCATCTTATTAAATAAGAAACACAGAACCAATGCAAAGAAGAAAGCCAAGAGGTCAGAGCTAAGAGCTAAAACCTTACCCTTCTTCCTGCGGTGGTCCTACCTCTCCAAACCAGAGCTACTTCCTGTGTTAAAGTCTTTATGTAGAGTTTCTGTTCTGCCTTCTCATTGGTTGTAAACTCAACCACATGACCGCCTCATCACGGCCTGTCTGTATAGACCTCCAGGTTTTCTACGGTTGGTATTGAGATTAAAGGCACGTGTATCCAATACTGGCTGTATCCCTGAACACACAGAGACTTACCTAGCTCTGCCTACCAAGTGCTGGGATTACAAGCATACTCCACCACTGCCCTGCTTTCCTATGGCTTGCTAATAGCTCTGACCTCCAGGCAACTTTATTTATTAACATACAAATAATATTTTAATACAAATAAAATATCACCATACTAGGCCACAAACGTAATATTTTGATAACTATAACCAGTTTTCTTTTGTAATTCCAACATGCTTTCTTTTATTCAGTTGAATAATTATTCTAAGAAAAGTTCCACAGACTTCAGCAGATTGTCAAAGAGGATGATTATTTTAAAACAGACAAGATCTTCTGACTATTGGTATCCTATCTACAAAACTGTGATTTACCTAATGCAGTCCTTTAGGTTTTCCTCACAGTTCAGTGCACACACTGTTTAATTAGTAAACAGTTTTTCTCACTGACCTCTGGCAAGTGCTCCTGAATAGTCTTTTTTTTTTTTTAATGTTTCTTGCTGTCTTCCCTCTCTTGATGAGGACTTGACAGTCTTTGATTTACTGTGGCAACCCTGCCCACACTTAGGGTTTTGTCTTCGTTTCCTCTCTTGCCCTTTGACCCAGTTAGAAAGCTGGCTGGTGGATAACATTCACTCCGCTTCGCCTGTGCCTTCCGCTGACATATCGACTGCATGAGTACACAGGTCCTCAAGGACTACTGTAAAAACAGTAAAATGGAGCTAAGTTTTCTGGGAAACAGCACGGTGATAAAGAGCAGATAAGGGAATTACTCAGAGAGCTATGGGGAGAAAGATGTAGAGGTAGGCTCTGCTAGGGGAAGGTGGATCTGGTTCCTAGAGAAGGTAATCCCAGAGCCAGATTGCAAGACAAACAACAGAAGAGACAAAAACAACTCAAATTTAGGAACAAGAATGCACATGAACAAGTAGAACTCCCTAGCAGACCAGAAAATGCTAGTACCAAATTGATCATGAAAGAAGTCTTTTAAGAAGATGGTTGGGGGTTCAAAACTCCACGTGTCAGAAATCAGAAAACCTATGTATCAAAGGGAGTGACTAGGGTAGGTGGAGCTGAAAATGAGTGAATAATGTCTGAAGGAATGGGTAGAATCAATATCTAGCCAAAACTAAATATCAGCATCACTGAAAAAAAAATTCTGAAAATCAAGAATAAAGTAAAATGTTAATTTTCCAGTGTAGCTATCATAATCTTACTATTTCCAGCACTCCTTGTTTCAGGTTCTGATACTATATTGCATGAACAGTTTCTCAAGGTGAACCTCAATTAGCTAGTAAATTGTTCTTCTAGCTGCTACAATAACAAAATTCCCTGTGGCTCATTGTCACTTTTCATAACTGTCATGTGACATAAAGAACCCAGTTGGTTGTTTGAGTTTATAGTGTCAGGATTCTGCCCTTTGTGACAGGTACCTCACATTGTAGCATCCAGGACACAGGGAGAGAATGTCTGTGCTCGTGGGCTTTCTCTTCTGGTATTACACCTAGGTCTTAAGCCTCTGGATTAGTGTTGCCACATTTAGGGCAAGTACTCCCACGTTTGTGAATACTGTGTGTCAAGGCCTCTAGAGCATCTTTGGAGGTATGTTTTGCTGATGTCATTGATGCTTCTCCATCCTACCAGGTTGACAAGATGGACCACCACACTCACTTGTAGCTGACGTCAACAGAAAAACAAGATTCATTTCAGCTACTCTGATGGTCAAAGCACTTCTGTGGTAATGCAGCCACCACAATGCTAGGCTTTGTCCTTTCTCTCTAAGAAAAATAAGTATCTGGCCTTAAGTCTGGGACCTAAAGATTTGATCAGTGGTGGATACAATTTCATTGAAGTGCTTTCTCAAGTTTAAGTAAAGTGTACCACCTTAAGGTGCTTATCAAACATTTTCGAAGTTCATTTAAGATTTCGGCCCTCACTTTTATTTTCAATTTTTAATATTTTCATCTATGTATTGTTATTTCACATAATTACTGAAATTTTGTATGTATGGAGCACCACCACACCACAGGAACAACCTATGTCGAGGTAGGTCATTATGGCCACAACCTTGACACATCTCACATAACCTATCTTCCTTGACTAATTATTGGTATTTGACACAGATAACCACTGCTTCATCTATCAAATGTATTTTTCACTTGGCTTCGAGGTCATCACACTCTTTAGACTCAGTAAAAATATTTTTAATAGGCCCACCTTTACGTAGTCTATATAAACACACTATCAATAAAATAAAAGAAGCATTCCTACTGTGGTCAAAAAGTGCCTGCTGGATTCATTGAGAAAGTTAGCAAATACAAGTTGATTAAGAAGGAAAATTATTAAATATGAACATTGGGAAAAGGGAAGAAAACAGACATATGTAGACAGTTTTAATGATGGTGTATGAAACTCAAAGTAACAATCTGAAAACAACTGGGAATCATGGGAAATTTAATAAAGTAGTACCAGTTACTTTTCCCATGCCTGTGATCATATTTCTAACAAGGAGTAAGTTAGGGAATGGGGAATTAATTTTGGATCATAGTACAGAGGGGATACAACACATCTCAGTGGGAAAGGCGTGGCAGAAACATGAGGAATCTAGCTGGTCACATTACACCCACAATCAGGAAGCAGAGAGCAGACAGGAAGGAGTGCTGGGCTAATGAATCTCAAGATCTGTTCCCAATGACCAGTTTCTCCACCTAGGCCCACCTTCACATGAGCCTATGGGGGACATTATACCTTTGAATCAAAAATAGTTGTTATAAAACAAAACTCAATATTTTACTGCATTTCAGCAATAATGAATTAGAAAACAAATCATATTACTAACAGCATGATGATAAACATTACCTAAGAGTTAAAGTCACCAGGGATGTGCAGAATTTTGAAGGAAACCACAATATTGTTATTAAAGGACATAAAAGAAAAATGTTTTCAAATAGAGAACTGTATCATGTTACCAACAAAGAAGACTTAATATTGTCAAGATGTCAGTTCTCCCCAAATAAATAAACTCACTGCAATCCCAGTGGGCTTGAGGGTTTATTTTTGGAAACTCAACACATGATTCTGAAGTCAATCTGGAAGAATAATATTTTTTTAATCAAAAGTAGGAAAGGGATGAGCTGAGATGATGGGGGTCAACAGAAGTGGGGGTAGATAAGAGTCAGTGAGGGGGTGAATATAATCATAGTCCATTGTATACATCTATGTATATCAATATATCTAATACCAAATATAAAATTAATAATAAAAAATTACACCAAAGAATAAAACAAAACTTTCAAATGCGTGAGAAAGATACATGTCCTATACTTTGATGATAAAGCTCCTATCATCCACACAAAGGTTAAAAGCCATCAAAAGAAATAAAAAAACACTAATAGACAATAATGGAAAACTCTCAAAAGAAGATATAACTATCACCCAACAATTAAAATTATAACTTAAGCCGCAAATCGTGTTAGGATGGCAGTTGGGCAGAGCTCCCATGTTAATAACAGTATGTGGAAGATAGACAGTAAGAAGTGTTAGGGGAGAGAATAAACTTATAAACTTTATAAAACATTTCAGGAAATTTCAGAATTCTTAAAATTTATAAACATACCACTTAGACAACTAATCCTAATAAGATAACAATGGGTTTCTCAAAACAGGTATTTGTGATGCTTGATTAGAAAATGCCTGACTAAATTGTCACTCAATGCTTTTCGCTGTGTAACCAACTCAAAACAGCAAGGACAACTGAAAAAGCAGAAAGCAGCTTTGATAAAGTGAGGAGACACCTGTAACCTTGACCTACAAGACTGAGGAGGAACTGCCTGCAGAGAAGGTCAAACAGGGACACAGTGGGACACCCGCCATGACAGCTGTGGCTGGGGATCGCAAATCAAAAGGCGCACTTATCCAAAATGCATGGCATGGCGCAAGGGGTACAACCACAAGCCCTGTTGGGGACAGTAGGACCAGGGACTGAGCCTCTGGGAGGAGCCTCTACAGCCTCTCTCTGATCCAGACAACAGACAGGAGAACCAATGCCGAACACAGAAACACTACTCCTGTCAAGAGGCAAGGTATCATTGAGGCAGGGTGAGGGAAATGGGCCATACATTGTGAAAGGCTCAACAACTGAGCTCTGGGGAAAAGGAGGTTCAGAAGGTACACACACACTGAGCCCTGAGGCATAAAGAGCTCACCTGTGAACTAAGGAAAGTTGTGGCTGGCCTGAGCACTGTTCTCCTCTTCCTCTTGAAGGAGCCTCATGCAAATAACTGGAAGCATCCACCTCATTCACAAAATACATAATAACCCCAAATAAGCCAGTCAAGTATCTATGCAAAATTTCTTTCAGGAAAAGCGAGGAAAGCAAGTGGCAGATGAACACATCCCAGAAGAATATTGCCACTGCTCAGAAAAAAATCACGTCTAGATATGTGCTCGTGAATATGAGTCACCTAGAATCAAAAGGCTGAAAGCAAAGATTTGGAGGGGATGAAACATGAACTGGCTGACTTGAAAAGCAAATAGAAGAAAAACTAAATCCATCCAAAATATCAAGTTCACAGTGGGCAACATAAAGAATCGTCTCTGAAATTA
Organism: Peromyscus eremicus; assembly: GCF_949786415.1. Lineage (NCBI taxonomy): Eukaryota > Metazoa > Chordata > Mammalia > Rodentia > Cricetidae > Peromyscus > Peromyscus eremicus. The sequence goes on along the minus strand of NC_081434.1, from coordinate 38,971,464 downwards.
CACCTAGGACAGAAGAACATAACTGAGAAAGCAAATGACGTGAAAGGCAGACATCCTGCCCCAGAGGACCAACACTGAGCATGTCTAGTAGAATGTTCAGAGACATAGTGCAAAGAAACTGAAAGATTTAAATCCATACCCCGGCCAGAGACCAAACAAGCTCGTGTAATGGTATTAATGGATGGTACGAAAGATGCTCTAAAAGGAAGCGACTATCCTGTTCTCTCGTGTTCTCATCCCCTACCCCACCCTACCGCCACCAGTTTACCCAGGAGATCTCTGGACTGACAGCTGAGGAGCCTGCATGGGACCAAACTAGGCCCTCTGCATGTGGGTGACAGTTGTGTGACTTGCTCTGTTTGTGGGGCCCCTGGCAGTGGGACCAAGATCTCCCCCTGGTGCATGAACTGGCTTTTTGAAGCCCATTGCCTATGGTGGGACGCCTTGGTCAGCCTTGATGCAATGGGGAGGGGCTTGGTCCTGCCTCAACTTGATATGCCAGGCTTTGTTGACTCCATGGGAGGCCTTAACCTCTCTGAGGAGTGGATGTGGGGTGGGGTGGGGAGGGGAAGGAGGAAGGGGGAACTGGAACTGTGGTTGGTATGTAAAATGAAGATAGATAGATAGATAGATAGATAGATAGATAGATAGATAGATAGATAGATAGATAATGAATGAATGAAGTGGAAATCCCACCACTGTAGGTATTCACACAGAAAAGACTCACAGAGGTTTAGGGCCATGGTGCATCTCTTCTTCCTCGGTTGTCTCCTGTTTTTTTTTTTCTACAAGCCACTGTTCTAGTCAGCTTCTCTATTGCTATAATAAAAACGCCATGGCCCAAAGTAACTTGAGGGAGGATAGGGTTTATTTGGCTTGACTTTCGACATTAGGCAGGGTCTGTCGTTGAGGAAAGCCAGCGCAGAAGCTCATCAGGAACCTGCAGGAGTGAACTGAAGCAGCCGCCATGGGGGAAAGATGCTCACTGCCCAGGGATGGCATGGCCCATCGTGAGCTGGGCCCTCCCACATCAGTCATGAATGAAGAAAATGCCCCCACAGACTTGCCTAGGAGTCAATCGGATGGAGACAATTCCTCAATTGACTCCCTCTTCCCAGATGACTGTAGATTGTATCACATTGACAAATAAAGGACCCCAGCCACCCAATGCATTTATTTCTAGCCTGTTTTGTTGCTGATGTTTTCAGTTGATTCTGTTGGCCAAAGAAGTTTGATGCTGAAAGATGGAGGTATAACGTTTATAAAGAACTCAGGCAAGCAATATGTGACTCTCAGTTTCTACCTTCAGCCAAACTGTTGTTCAAGAGAAAAGGAAAGTGGGCAGGTCAGATGGCTCAGCAGGAAGAGGTGCTTGACAAGCGAGCCTGGATCCCAGCTTGGTTCCCTGAGCCACATCCAGAGGAAGGGGAGAACCAACTCCAGCAAGTTGTCTTCTAATCCTCACACTCGTACTGTGACATGCCTTCACACACACACACACACACACACACACACACACACACACACACACACACACACACACAAATAATAATAATACATAAAAATAAAAACAATAAAAGAAATTGATACATTTTTCTTCCATCATTTTTTTCTCTCCCTCCCTCCACCTTCCCTCCCTTCCTTCCTTCCTGTCTTTTTTTTTTCTTTTTTTTTTTTTTTAAAGATTTATTTATTTATTATGTATACAGAACAGGGCGCCAGATCTGATTGTGGATGGTTGTGAGCCACCATGTGGTTGCTGGGAATTGAACTCAGGACCTTTGGAAGAGCAGCCAGTGCTCTTAACCTCTGAGCCATCTCTCCAGCCCCCCTTCCTGTCTTTTTTGGGGTTGTTGTTTGTTTGTTTGTTTTCTGAGATAGGGTCTTTCAATGCAAAAAAAAATCAGTAAGGATGGAAACAACCCATACAAAAGATTTAGTTGACATATTTTCAGTTTTATAATCCCAAAAAAGAAAGTATGAAATTGTTAATGTTCATGGAAAGGTTTATAATTCATTAAATCAACCCAAAATTTAATAAATTCAGAAAGTATAGAATGGGGAGAAATCTTTGGGTTTAATGGATAGCAAGTAGAAAATAATAAATAAAGTAGTATAAAAGAGGTTTGAGAGATGACTCAGTTGATAAAGTCCTTACCATGCAAGTATGAGAACCTGAGTTGAGTCCCTAGAACCTACACCCATATTAAAAACAACAACAACAACAAAAGGCATGGTGATCTTAATCCCTGAACAGGATATATGGAGACAGGTGGATCCCTGGGGCTCACTGGCCGGCCAGTCTAGCCTACTTGGTGAGTTCCAGGACGATGAGAGACCCTGTCTCAAAACAACAACAACAACAAAAATTTCTTGAAAAATGGTTTCTGGCCTCTACACACATGTACACGTGTGCGTGTGCACCTGCACCCATTTGACACAATGCAGACTATAAAAGTAGAGAAAAGAAAACATAAACACACACTGTTGATAAACTGGAAATGTACGGTGTTCTTCATAAATAAGGAAAGACATTTGATAAAATTCAATATTTGTTCCAGATTAAAATAAAACTCTTAATGAAAAGGGAAAATATGTACACCTTTGTATCTTTAACATGACCAATGGCAAGTATAATAACATTTGGTGGGAGAGCCTTAGGAACATCCTCCATCACAATCAGAAATGAGACAATGATATATATAATTATCACCACCATCACCATCGATATCATCATTATCAGCATCGTTTCATTTTTCTTTTCTGAGATTTTGAAGCCAGGCGACTGTGGCTCACACCTTTAATCCCAGCACTCGGGAGGAGGAGCCAGGCAGATCTCTGTGAGTTCGAGGCCAGCCTGGTGGTCTACAGAGTGAGATCCAGGACGGGCACCAAAACTACACAGAGAAACCCTGTCTCGGAAAAAAAAAAAAAAAAAAAAAAAAAAAAAGAACAAAGAAAAAAAAGTTGTAAAATTTTCTGAGACTTTGTGCATTGTAAACCAGCTTGATCCTCACAACTATCCTATAGATAGATCGAAAATATTTTTTCCTGTTTAGAACTATATTCTCAAAGTTTTTTGACAATATTAGCCTATGCTCGTAGGCCACAAAACATAAGAAATGTACATGCTGTAAGATAAAAAGTGTGTTTTATTAGGAAAGTATCTTATACTACAGTTGGAAATCACATGGAATCAAGGGTGGAACTCCGTGTTAGTTCCCATGACGAACTATTAAGAGTAAAGCCAGCCTCTTCCCATTCTCTGTCTTAACTTGCAGTCTCTCCCTTTCTTATAATCTCCCACCATGGTGCCACCTGCTTTGATGCTATGCAGCAAGGGGGGCCCTCGGAGCTCGGAGCTCGTACCATGCTTTTTAGACTTTCACGCTCCAACATTTTAAGTTGAATAAAGCTCTTTTGTTTACAAACCACTCAGCCTTAAGTGTTTCATTATGAAACAGAAAGCTAAGATAATCAATTTACTGATAACTGGAGAGACGTAAGCTGGAGCCCAAACGTCGTCAAGGAGGAAGAACTATGACAAACATGCCTGGTACTTAGTTAGGTCCCCTGAGAACTTACGCTTTAAGAGACTGTCGGAGCCAGGAGATGAGCTTTCAATATACACTGAAATCCATTTTAGTGCCAGCTCAGTGCCAAGCTAGATTTAAGTGGACTTCCTATCAAAAGCATATAAAAATATTCTCTAAAGGAAGGGACAGCGTTTATATCTTCAAACGCTCTTCATCATTTTCTGCTCTGCAATGTCGACTGTTCAGTTACAAAAGACAGTGCAGCGTATGGAAACAGCTAAAACCCTGGGAAAATAAACAATAGGAACCCTGGTGACCTGGGTTTCCTAATCTACTTGTATGACAGTTGTTTAAAAAGGGGGATCTTGGGGCCAGGGAGATGGCTCAGCAAGTAAAGATACCAGCCTCCAAGCCTAATGACCTGAGCTCCTGTCTCAGGACCCACGTGGTGGAAGGGGAGGACCAACACCCAAATCATCCTGTCTACTATGGCATATGTGCGTAGACACACACATAAACAAACAAATGTAATAAAAAGCTGTTAAACAACAAATAAATGTGAAAGGCCCTGACAGTATTAAATGAGTATTTAAGTAAATTAACTGCATAATGAAACAAATTAAGATGAGAGATGCACTGTAAATGGAGAACCACTTGTCGACTTCTACAAAATTACTGCGCGTGCCAAGAAGAGGGAAACTGTGACCCGCCAATGGGAGCAAAGGGGTTAATGAGTGTAGATTCCAGGATGACAGAGGTGACAGAGCCAGCAAGTGGAGAGTGTTAAAAACAGCTATTGTGACTATGTTCCAACATGTGGTGAGAAAACACACTAGAGAAGTCTAGGGGTAATTCTAATATCATAGCAATCTGAAAATATAGTAAACAACTTGCCAAAAACTGGTGACACTCTTCACAGTATCCAGAGAAGGAAAAAAAATACACAACATAAACAGAGGAACAAAAATAAAGACTTTCATCAAAACTATACAAGCTAAAAGACAATCACACGTCCTTCGGTTGCTAAGAAAAAAAAAATCTGTCAATCTAAGATTCTGTATCCAGTAAAATTAACATTCAAATTTAAGGGTAAAATTAATATATTCTACTCAAATCCATACAAAATTTGAGACTTTCTTATAGAACCTGTATGAAGTGGACATTCATGCTTTTCAGCAGAAAAAAAAAGCTGCATAGCAACATGTCTCTGCAAAAGTGTTATGAACAGTAAGAATATAAATAAATACAAAACATTCTCTCTTTAAAGTTTCCTTCAGATCCTCTGTTCTGTGTATTTCACTTGGAACAAAGTAGAAGCCAGGACACTAGAAAGTGGTGTTTGGGAGACATGCTAAGGGAGGGGTGGTATACTGCAGACTAAAGTAGTGAGGTAGAATCCTGGGGGTGCGAAGGCTTGAACAGGGAGGAGAGAAGGATTATAGGGAAGCAGGGGATAGGGGAGACTAACCCAAAGGAAGGAAATGTGAAAAGCCACGTGGAAGCCGACTTTTAAAATATAAGTGGAGAGATAGTGGACCATGGGAGATGAAAGAAGAGGGAGAAAGGCTGAGGGTTAAAAGATGAAGCAGGAACGGGGCAATGGGGGAGTAAAGGGGGCAGCAATCAAAACCAAGGCACTATGGGAAACCTTATGAAAACCCACAAATTAGCAAGCTAGCTTCAAAATACAACTTTAGAAATAGTTTCAATGGAATTACCCTGCACGTGTAGAAAACACTTCTGAAGATATGAGATATTAAATGAAAATCACCATACAAGGCATGGGATACTTCCCTCTGAGTTATTGGTAAAAAGAGTCCCCACAGATCTTTAAAACAACATAGGCTATTGCCATTACTCTTGGTTACATACCACAGCTACATGACTAAAAAAAAAAAAAAACCCTATTGTTGAAGACATCACGTACATTGGCTATGGAATATAGAGGAATCAATCTCAACCAACCAGGAAACCTCCTCTCCATTTTCATAATGCCCAGAAGGTATGACATAGGCCACTAGGGAAAAAAAGATATCAATAGTCTTACCATCTTATCTAGTGCTGGGCCCTAATCCTGCAATATTGACCTACCAAGAAAAGTGTTCTCTTATGCCGGGTGTTGGTGGTGCACGCCTTTAATCCCAGCACTCGGGAGGCAGAGGCAGGTGGATCTCAGTGAGTTTGAGGCCAGCCTGGTCTCCAAAGCGAGTTCTAGGAAAGGTGCAAAGCTACACAGAGAAACCCTGTCTCGGAAAACCAAAAATAAATAAATAAATAAAATAAAGTGTTCTCTTAGTGCAGTAGAGACATGACTATTATGGGGGCAACTGACTAACTTCTGAATGAACTTGAGACCTGCTCCATGGGGAAATTTGGGGAGTCATAGGCCCTAGGATAGAACCTGTTATTATTTTGCTAAATGACCATGTTGTTGAATTGCCTTCTAAATATTTATGGTTATGCCTACAGACACAGGCTGCTCTTGGTTTCGGTCAGAGACACCTCTTTCTGAAGTGAACAGCAGTCAACGGAGAGATGTGTAAGTGGACAAAGTGTTGAGAATAAGAATTTGAGTGTTCGACCCTAGATGGCACATCTGCATTCATCTCACCAAAAGCAAGGCTCAGTTAATTCACACCATGGACAAGGAGGCAGGAAGAATGTAAGAGCTGAGGGACTGGGAGAAAAGCTGTGAAGTGCCATCTTCTATTTGTGACATCCTAAACTTCTATCGTACTAATATTGTCAACGGTAACAGGATTTCTCACTAAGGGTCGAGAGTAGAAGGAACCCTTGTTTTAGAAGTTGATAGAAGACCGTGCCAGGCCCTTTTTGGCAGCCACACCATTAAACTGTTGCTCCTGCAGCCTCTTTTTCCTGGACTAGTCAATACTAATCCTGAAATCCACAAGGTTCTGTCCTCCTGCCCTCACTTTGCAGTCGATGGCACTCGGTGTTCACTGAGATGATTGTAAACAGCCAACAGGGGCAGACTCATCCATTCTTGTCATCTGGCGTGGCACTCTGGAGCAGCCGACCATAGCTACAAGGACCTTGTACCAAAGGCAGCATGTTTGTGAGCTCAGAAAGAGGACATGTCTGCTCCTTCTAGTCATGTCCACAGTCTGTTCTTTGATGGGCTGGAAATTAATGCTTTGATTCTGGGTCCTCTGCCTTGCTCCTCTCCTCTCTCGGACCAAAAACTCTCTCTCTCTCTCAAGATCTCGAGGTAAATATTTCCAGATGTAAAAAGAAAAAAGAAAGAAAAAAAAACCTTCCCAATTTCCTGGCTCTGGCTTCAGATTAAAAGCATCAGCAGTTCAAGTGAACTACCATTATGCATTGCATAGAAAAAAAGAATACAGGTAGTGGAGCTAAGCTAAAAGTCTCTACAAACTGGGCCAAAGCTAGAAATACAGCTCAAAGTTCTGAATTGTCACCAACTCTGCAGATGGCCTTGTTCACATATCCTTTTTTGATAGGAGCCTAATTAGAAGATCTCCATGTGTATCCTAGTTCTTCTACAGCCATGTGGATATTTCAAACATAATGTTCCTGTGTTTCTGTGTTTACTGTCACATATTTACACAGGTGCCACTGACCACAATTGTACCTGGATACGGAAGTGGATTGAAGCCTTCAGTCAGCCACAGTCCTCCCAAGACTTCCACAAGTTTGTAAGACAAGCTCCTGTGTTAACCTCAGCTCATTGTACATGTCAACCCTGAAATAAAGCTCAGCCTCCTTAACTCTTACAGAGACAGAGTTCGTCACACAGAGTATAGATTGTGCTGACTAGGTGAGGGTCATAGAGCAAGCTTCTTAAAACTCTGTTTCTGGGACCTGCAGAGATGCATCACTGGTTAAGAACACTTGCGGCACTTCCAGAGGATTTGAACTCATTTCCTAGAATCATGGTGGGCAACTCAAAACCACCTGTAACCTCAGATCCAGGGGATTCGATGTGCTCTCTTGTCCTTATGCACACACATGGCATGCATTCATGAACACACACACACACACACACACACACACACACACACACACACACGAAAAGAACTTTAACCTCTGTATTTACCTTACCTTCTTCAGAGTCTTTTCTGGCCACACCCACCATTTAGGAGGCCTCTATTGGCTCTTATACAACCCCAACTTCCTGTCTTTCTATAACTTCCTCTATTCTTATTCCTGCACCCATTAGGAAACTCAGACCCCTTAGGTTTCACTTTCTACCTCCAAGGTATTTTTCCAGAAAAATACAATTTCCTCTATAACAAGAATTTGAATCCACGTTCATTTCTGGAGCTAATTTAGGAACTGACAAGGCTTCATTCTATAGACCAGACTGGTCTTGAACTAGGTTGCTCTCAAACTTACAATACCCTTTTCTCACTTTCCTAGAGCTGGGATCACAACTGGTCCTTCATTTTTGTTTGTTTGTTTGGTTGGTTGGTTAGTTGGTTAGTTGGTTGGTTGGTTGGTTGGTTGGTTGGTCATTTTTGAGACAAGGTCTCACTATGTAGTCATGCTTAGCCTGGAACTCACTATGTAGACCAGTCTGGCCTCAAACTCAAATAGAGATCTGTCTGTCTCTGAAGAGCATGAATTAAAGGTGTGAACCATCATATCCAACCCTGCTTTCTATTACTGAGTGGGAGAATGAGATTTTGGCTCTTAAAACAATGCATAGACCTCTTGTTTTGAAATCACATGGGTTTTTTTTTCCTTTTTCTTTTTCTTCTTCCATGCTGAATTTGGGGCTATATCTTTTATCTTTTGACCAGCATCTATTAAATAAGCTACCTCAAATAATTTTAGGTCCACTGATTCACTGCCTTAGATACTTAGCTTGAGACTTAGGAGAAAAATACAAAACACTAAATAATGCTACAAACGTAACTTAAATCTAAGCTCTATAAATGACAGGCAGCCAGGATTCATCCAGTTCTCGAAAACAGCTTGGACAACTTTGACACAGGATGAAGTAAATACTGGTGTGTCATTTTGGTAGGGAAAACACTGGATCCAAGCTAATTGTGTGACCTTGAGCAAGCTACTTAACATCAGGACCTCAGGTTCCTAGGGGAAAATTCTACTTTCCCTGATTAACTCCAAGGACTACTTGAAGGATAAAATGAGATCATGTATGAGAAAACACTTCTGGGAGGAGGGGAAGATAAATAGCTCTCTGCAAGGAATAGGTATTATTTCAAAGTCCTGCTTGGGTCTGGGAAATATCAATCTTCTGCATGTTACCAGCATGCTAGTGAGGCAGCCTGTGGAGTTTTTCAAGAAGCCTGAAGGATCCAAGTCAGGCAGCTCATTGCTCAGGCCGAATAGCCAGAGAGGGGAATTCTTGATTCAGAACAGCATCTGCTTGTGATTAAGGCTCAGAGGCATGAGCCTGTACTTCATGAAGGCTGTGCTGCAGAATTCTTCATAGCAACCGTCCCAGTTGTAAAACAGATCCCATCCTTTAAAGTGGATACGAAAGGTAAACATAAAAGTAGTATTCTATAGTTTCAATAAACAAAATGCTGTTTAACATACACACACACACACACACACACACAGAGAGAGAAACAATGGGAAGAGGCTAATATGAAGGGAAAGTCCCTACACAATAACCACCACATCAGGCTCAGAAAAGCTCGCCTGCACTTTGCTAATTGCAAAATACATCTGCAGAGTGGGCCTCCCTGGCACCCACTCTTAACATGTTCCTCCTTTAAAGTTCAAGTTTGGTCAATTGGATCCCTGGCAGAAAAAAAAAATAAATAGTAAAAATAAATCAGAACAAAACAAAAAAAACTTTACCCAAAATTCACTATTAGTTTGATTAGTGTCAGATCTGACCACAGTCAAAGTAAAGGTATTATAACTCTAAAGACGTGTAGACCTCGAACGAAGACTAAAAATCTGTGCCAGGATGAAGAACAGCAACCTGAAGATGTCCAAATAGGTCAGGTGAGCAAGGAGTTCTGAGACAGGCTGGGAAGAGGAGCTAGGATGATATTGGGAGGTTCTCCATAAGGCTATTTCATGAGAATGTACAATTTTCATTGTACAGGAGAAGCTCAACTTGTTCTTAGAGTAAAAGCCTTGGGGAGTATCTGTTTAAAAAATATAAAAGAAGGCCAGACTAGACATCTAAGGTAGGTCAGACTTTACTAAGCAAGCTATAAATTTCATCTGAAGGTAGATGAGTGAAAAAACATGATGTTCTGCACCAGGAGAAAATCCTGGGTTTTATGGGGAACATTCAGAGGATAGCCAAAGAATCAGCTATGTGAACAGGCTGGCTGGGTTAAGTTCCATCCTTCTAGACACACTTGAATCAAATGTAGGGAGACCTGTGACTGTGTCCAAAGCAATGGAGTAAACAGCAAAAACAGAGGCATAGTTTTCTGTATGATAGACTCAAGGACAATAAGAGCACTTCTCCAGGCAGCAGAACTGCTTCCAGGCCTGTGGGACCAGCCTCTGGCCAAAGGAAAAGCTTCAGGCCTTTCTATTTGGTTAGGTGAGCTACTGCTTTCCATTAGAAAATGATCACCTTGTAAAATAAATCACCACAATCCATTCTATCTAGCTCACAAAAACTCCCTCTTTGGGGCATCCAATAGACTAAGAATATAAAGTTGTGAGAGAAAGTTATAAAGGACCAAACCTCTAGTCCAAGATTGCCAGCTCCACACTATGGTGGGATTTTAGATGGGACATTTATCATATGGAAGCCTGCAAAGTATAAACGGGGAGCAAGGAAGGTGATCTCTAGGGTCTCTTCCAGTTATAACAGTCTGCTATTCCAGTTAGCATAGAAAAGAATTGAAGAGGTTTGGAAGGCTATACATCAAAACATTACCAGAGGGTACATCTAGGGAGTAAGGTTTGGGCTGGGGCAGACACAATTGGAAAGAAAACAGTCAGAGAACATTTTCAGTAAGGAAAAATACAGAGGGAGAAGGGATTTTTCAAATGAACCATTAAGCCAAGAAAAGTTCCAGTAAGATATAAAATAATAAAGTATAGAAGTTCAGATATCAAAAGACTACTTGTAGTTGGAGTCTGAGCATGTAGCAGAAGGAATGAAGGGTCTTGGAAGAGCCAGCAACAGAATGATTTTACTTCCTTGTTTTTGTTCTGGCTCTGTTGGGAAGCCCAGGGCAAAGTCAGGAGAAGGCATTCAATGCCATCTAAGTCCTTACCCTTCAGGGGCCAACCCTCCTTGACCAGTGACAAAGGAGAGGAGGTGTGGCTGCCCAAGAACCCATCCTTTTAACTCCCTGTGTAGTTCATCATCCGGTTTTCTGGTCCTATGTGAAGGAAGGCAGAACTCATCTGCCCTGCGTTCATTGTGCTGTTTTCCCTGGAGATCTCGGCATCATCGGTGGAGCTTTGTGTTTCCTCTTGGCTCTCCTCTGTCAACGCCAGCTTCCAGGGATGCAGATTTGCCAGTCAAGCTGTTGTAAAACCCAAAGGGGAGACTGCGCAGTTAGTAAAGTGCTTACTCCGCAAGCAGGAGGACCTGGAACCCATGTTTTTAAAAAATCAGAGCATATTGGTTCATACCCCCAGCACTAGAGAGGCAGAAATAGATGGATCCCTTCGTCTCGCTGGCCAGCCAGTCCAGCAAAATCAGTGAGTTCCAGGACAAGGAGAGGCCCTATTTCCAAAAACAGGGTGGATGGCTGCTCGGTTTTCAGGAGTTTTCCATAATTGCCAGTGGCCCTGTCAACAGGACTCCCAAACTCAGCATTTATTTCCGGCGGAAGACTTGGCTGAAGCTCTGTGGCTAATCGCCTTTGTTCTTGCTTTCCAGTGGGCTTGCCTTCCAAACCTTCGCCATGAATTTTCAGTGTTCCAGTGAAAAATACCAAACCAAGGTTGATCATTGATCACTGGAGATCACAGGGAGTTCACTATTGGAGGACTCAAAGAAAATTTGGCATTTTAAAGAAAAAGCAGAATAGACACTGGAAATCCAACATTACAGAGCCCTGTTGAAGCTGCAACTTAGTATTTGTGGCATAAAGTAACATCTCTAGTATCTACTTCCAGACTCAAAATGTGGTTCTCACCTTCCTTCTCCAAGCTCTCACTTCTGCCTTCTAACCCACACAGACTGGAAAGAAATTAATGTCTCAGGAACCAAAAGAATAAGGAGTCAAGCAGAGTCGCACACAACTGTAATTCCAGCATTCAGTATGGCGAGGTAGAAAAATGGGGATTTTGAGGCCACGTGGGCTACAAAGCAAGACCTTGTATTAAAAACTAAATAAATACAAAACAAACAGACAAACTAAACAAGGAAATATTCAACTTAACAAGATCAGCCAGAACCTGGGAGAGCAGTAGTGGTTTTGCTAAGTTGGAAGGGCAAAGGGTGAGGATAAGCACAGAAATATCCTCTTGCTTCTCTGGTACATGAGTGTTGGTCTTAAACCTATTTTCTGCCATAGTTTAGTCCTTATTTTTTGATTAAGGAACTGTGATTACCCCACAAAAATTATTTGGGAGCAGGAACAGGATAATGGCAACCCTAGTAAACTTTTATGACATCTTTCCCATAGATAAGTTTCCTTCTCTCCATCTAACATGTAAGCTGTTACTCCATTTAGAGTCTCCCCTAACTCCACCTGACTGGTCAAAACAACTTTTTATTGTATTAACTTGTAAGCGGCATTGATGATCTCTGAATACTAAAATACCATATGGTAAACGAGATTGGAAAGAGAAAATGGGATCATTGGAAGAACCATAACTGGCTTCCCTGATACTCTTGGAAGTAAAAGGCCCACTACTGTGTTCTGTCTGGACACAGTTCTGAGCTACAACAGAAGAAAGGGGTTTCATACTCTCTTCCCTAACCACCTCACTCCATGACAAGGCTGTGTACATGAAATTAGACGTCTACAACTTCTAGAAGAACAACAGTGGTAGATCGTTTGCCCAGCATGCATGAGGCCCTTGGTTTCACACCAAAACTTTAATAGTAGTGGTTGCCTGTGGAAACAGGCAAATGGAAACAGAACACTGAAAGTTACTTGAATGAATACACATCAGTAAATAATTCTAGTAAGACAATTCGTTACTTAGAAAAAGGCTAATGGGGGAGTGTAGGGAGCTGGACACGTAGCTGAGAGGTTTGCTGTTCTTACAGAGGACATTCCCAGAACCCACGTCAGACTACTAACAATTGCCTATAACTGCAGATCCAGAGAATTTGACACCCTCTCCTGACCTCTGCCAGCACACAGACACACACACACACACACACACACACACACACACACACACACACACACCACCCCACACCACACATTTAAAACACAAAAAGAAATCTTAAAATTAAAATAGAAGGCCTAGATGGAGAAAACTTTCTGGGTGTTTTATTCTTGATAAAGGAAAAAGAAAGGGGCATAAAAGTGAGATTTCTATATTTTTTCCTGTTTTTTCAAGACAGGGTTTCCCTGGCTGTCCTGGAACTTGCTATATAGACCAGGCTGACCTCGAACTCAGAGATCCTCCTGCCTCTGCCTCCTGAGTGCTGGGATTAAAGGCGTGCGCCACCATCACCAGCTTGGTTATACTTTTAAACCAGTTGAAAATTGGTTTAGTCTGGAGATGTAACTCATTGCTGGAAGACTTGTCTACCATGCAGAAGACCCTGTGAGGGAAAAAGTATACAGGAGAGATTTGTACATCTCTACACATGTGTGTATCTGGTGCACTCGGCTTCCAGTCACTGAAAATCAGTTCATCAGGTCCAGTGCATCTCTACTGTAAGTGGGGGGAGCACCAACAGCACAGCTCCCCAAGGTCTTACTGTTTGAAAAGAACCCAAGGAGCATAGAAAAGAATGATAGAATTAAAGGATAAAATGTCCACAAGGATAGCATGTCCACAACCTACTAGAGTTGATTATGCTCCCTTTATAATGTGATAGCTCATTGTCCCAGAATGAAGACAAGAACATAGTCAAGGTCAGCTTTCTGGTCCACAGCAATACCAACTGCTTCCAGATACATGTTGGATAAAGGGCAATGTGATTTAGAAGCATTAACTCCACAGGTTAGCACACTCAGGGTCCCCGAATTAAATTAGTGTTCTGATCACACTAAAGGGAAAATGCCACGAAGCACACGTGGCTGAACATTGTCCTTCTCTGACTTGCTGCTCCTTTTTACAGAGACACCAAACCCACAGAAGCAGAAATGATGGGTTTGTATAACCGCGGCCTTTTCCTAGAGCTGAACTATTTGTTCTCAGAAATTTAAACCACTTCACTCTACCCAAGGAGGCCAAAAAGTTCACAGGTAGAGTGAGCCAGAGTCTGGTTTGGTTATAGGAGCCAAAACATGAGTCTACACATTTGAGCTGACTAGACAAATAGACAAAGAAATACTAAGATTATATATGTGCGTGTGTACGTGTTGGGCCACGTACTCCTGTGCATGTGGACACTGGGGCTGACACAAAGAATGAGAGTATTTTCACTGGCTTCTCTTTCACTTGGCTCTTCTTTACTGTTGGAAACAGCAGGAGCACTAGATCCTGATGGACTTTGTCTACCACATTTCATGACAAGCAGGAACAGAAATGATAGAACACTTTGCTATTCCCATAGCTTTGCAGATGTTCTCTGCCCCTCCCCTCAAAGCGTCTCTTTTCTACACTCAAATACGGTCCAAGATTCTGTGTGGTATGGAACATAAAGGGAGAAGGTTATTATTCATTTATTCAATAAGTCCCTGGCCTTCCAAATATTTATAATGAACTTCTCTAGGCACTATGGCACGTGGGGAGCAAAATAATGTATAAAGTTTTAAGTTCTAAGGCTAGGATAAAACTGTTTGTTAGTAGGAGAATATCCTTTTCAAAAAGTGGAATACAAGTATACGTATAGGTGTGAAGATATAGGGGATACATAAACAGAGTTAGAAATCTCACACAGGGATTTTCTTTCTGCATACTACACGAAAGTATTTTGCACACAAATTTGTATTTGGACAAAATAGTGAAGTGGGTGGCCTCCCCCTTCAAGTTTCCCTGCATTCTTGCCGCTTTCGTTTGTTTAAGGTTCATTTTGCTTATGGTCACCGTGGCTAGGTGCCCCTGCACTCAGCTGTCCATGGTGGGCTTTGCAAACGGCTCTCTTCCCCACTCCACGCTCCCGAATCTACAGCGGTCCAACATGACCGCTCAAACACTCCTACGTGCCGGTGGATTACCAGCAGGCAGTGTAGTGTGCTGGCCGCATGCACTGGTCTTGACTGAGTTTCACAGTTGTTTGCAATCCTGGTTCTGACACCTTGGTCTTAAGCAGCTTATCTTCACTTCTATATGTCTCCGTTTCTTTTAGGTCAGGTTAGATAAGAAAGGGTAGTAGCTCATGCCCTACGTCATCTAACCTACCACGTCTTAGTATCGTCAGCCTCAACATGATTTTACAAGGCACAGAAAAAAGAAAACAATGGGGCTGAGGATATGGCTAGGTGGGTAAAGCGCTTGTGTGTGGACGTGGGGACCTGAGTGAAGGGTTTGAGGCAATGGAGGCACACCTGAGGGTGGCCTGGGCTTCTTGTGACAGTCAGGTTACACATTTGGAAAGTTACTAATAAGATTCAGTCACAGGGGCCTGGTGAGATGGCTCAGTACGGTGGGCCTCAACCTTCCTAATGCTGCGACCCTTTAATGCATACAGTTCCTCACGTTGTGGAATATTATTTTAACTGGGCAAAGATGTGTTGCATTTGTTTATGCTGCAGAATATTACTTTAACTGTGTAAAGGTGGGTTACGTGTGTTTGGGCCGCACTTGTTTAACGATGTAAGGATGTGTTTAATGATGTAAAGATGTGTTGCCTCTGTTTCACCCTGCCTGCCCAAAGTACCTGATTAGTCTAATAAGGAGCTGAACGGCCAGTAGCTAGGCAGACAAAAGATAGGGAGGGCTAGCAGGCAGAGAGAATAAATAAGAGGAGAAAACGAGCCTCGAAGAGAAAAAAGGAAGAACAAGAGAAGGAGAAGGAGAGAATGAGGGACATGCCTGGGACCAGAAGCCAGGCAGACGCCAGACAGACAAACAGACAGACACGGAGAAGAGTGAAAGTAAGATATACAGAGGGAAGAAAGGTAATAATCCCTGAGGCAAAAGGTAGATAAGGAGAAACAGATTAAGTTAAAAGAGCTAGCCAGAAACAAGCTTAAGCTAGGCTGAGCATTCAAAACTAGTAATAAGTCTCTGTGTCATGACTTGGAAGCTGGTTGGTGGCCCAAAAGAAAAAGCCTGGTACAGTGACCCCGCAAACATGACACTGTTTTCGTTAATCCTTCATCACTGTAATTGTGCGACTGTTATGACTCATAATGTAAATATCTGTTACGCAGGATGTCTGATATGCGAACCCTGACCCACAGATGGAGAATTGCTGGCTTAGCAAAACTAAAGTGTTTGCAGGGAGGCCTGGCAACATGTGTCCAATCCCTGGAACCTACCTAAAGCTGGACTGAGAAAAGTAACTACCAAAGTTATCTCTGACCTCCACGTGCCCAGATGCTACGGCATACCACTGCTCGCTCTCTCTCTCTCTCCCTCTCCCGCTCTCTCTCCCTCTCCCGCTCTCTCTCCCTCTCCCGCTCTCTCTCCCTCTCTCCCTCTCTCTCCCTCTCTCTCCCTCTCTCTCCCTCTCCTGCTCTCTCTCCCTCTCTCCCTCTCTCTCCCTCTCCTGCTCTCTCTTCTCTCTCTCTCTTTCACACACACAGAATAATAGTAATAAAATTTAAAACTTTAGCCATTTTTGTCCCAATTTCCACAACTTTCCTTTATACACTTATGATTTGATTAAGATACAGAATATATTGCCAAATTCATACAGGTATACACACAATTTACTTTCTTATGTACTTTAAAATTGAAAAAGCAATTTTATTTATAACTATTCCAGCTTAGTTTCACCTATTATTCTCAAAGCACAAAGACAAACCAATAAAGACTATTACTTCACCACCAGAAAACAGTTATTGTCTAGAAGAGTGAATTATATAGAATACTTTAGCAAGATTTTGAATGTGGTAAAGACCCTGTCTTTAGAAACCCAATTCTGTTACCTTCACATTAAATTCAACCCAGAAAATCTAATGACACTCATCCAAGAGCTGGATATGGTACACAGAACAGATGTAATTCACGTAAATACGCTGGAAAGTAGCATTCCTTTATCCTTCCTCAGTTTAGTCTGCTCCTCGCGTGGGGTTTGTGCCAGCATGCCTGTCTGCCTGCTGAGCAGCACACTAACTCTACTGATGACTTGGCAACCAGCGCCACAGTTGAGACTACGTTGCCACGGTTGCGTAACTCCATCAAAGTTTTCATCTCAGGCTTGCTAAACATGTACACTGTATCTATTTAGGACCAAATGCACCGTTTTCAGGGAGCCCACGCTTTGTACTTTTTAACATGAGCAATAAGCTGTGATCTTAGTTGATTAATGGTCTTGATTAAAATCCTTCATATATGTTTGTCAAAGACAAGTTGACTCACTATCTGAGACCCATGGCCTGGATTCTGCTCCCTACCATCCACCTGCCTCGATACAATGTAGGAACTGCATTTACCAGAAAACAGAGGCTTCCTTTGTAAGCCTGAGGCTAGAGCAACCTGAAGTGTTCATTAGCATTAGCTTTACCCATCGAATAATCTGCTTTATTTGAGTTGGAACATTCTTTTACCTATTGTCCTTTTCCCCCGCAGTGCTTCATATATGAAAGAAACTTAAATTGTGTTAAATTCTGTATATTTCCAGCTAAGTTGGTCAACTCTGTTACTAACAAATACCTGAGTTCATCAATTTGTAAAGGGAAAAGGCTTGTTAGAGTGCTGAGCTTTGGAGGTTTGTTGTCTTCTCCTTTGGGACATGTGGTAAGATAATATGTCGTGGTGGAAGCATGTACCACAGCAAAAACTCACTGTCTTATAGCCAGGATCTGATAGAGTGGAAGAATAAAAGCTCAGGTTGCAACATTCTCTTAGAAAACACATTCCCAATAACCCGAAAGCCTCCAGCAAGGTTTTACCACTAGAAGATTCTATAGTGACATGGAATGGTCACCAAGCCTTTCATTCATACACCTTTGGGTGATACTTATCCGTACTGTAGAAACTGTCTCTAGCTTCCAATGCAAAAATGCAATCACTCTATGCCCAAAAGTCCCAAACTTTAACTGTTTCAATCTTGCTCAAATATCTAAGTTCAAAGTTCTCTGGGATACGAGGCACATAGATATGAGTTTTTGCTAAAACCGAAATAGAAAGCTACATACTTCCAAAATACAACAGTGGGGTAGGCACAGGCTAGAAGTTAAATCCCAGTCTAAAGAAGAGGACCATAAAGTTACAAGAGATTGAACCAAAGGGAGTCTGAAATACAGAAGAGCAAACTAATTTCTACAGGTCTGTGCCTTTATCTAGGACACAATATGGGCAGAATGTGAGCTCCTCCCCTCTGGCTTTGCTGATTCCAGCCCACTTGGCTACTCGAGCTAGCTAGCTTTGCTCACTGTGGTAGGCATTCTATGTCTCTGGCACCTGTATCTCCCTGGGTTCTCCACTGGAGTGCCAGTTTCATGTGTAAACCACTATGCAGCAGAGACCTATCAGGGGCTACCTTCAGGACACTGACCATACAGCAATACCACCTGGACCCCGGGCTTTCCTGTGAAACTTTGTTAGAGGTTACAGTGACCCCAACTCTAGTGCATGCCTGCAGAACCAGCATCCTAGGGACAGTGCCAAAGTCGGCTGCAAGTGTGAGCCCTATCAGGGCTCACCTGAAGCATGTCTGCAGGGCCTTTTGAGTATACTTTGCTGGGTGAAAACGAAAAAGAATCACAGGGTGCTTCTGAATGTGCCTGAGGAAGTAGCTTCTCTTAAATGAAAGTCTTTGGGAAAAAAGTTGAGTATTTATGTGTTAAATTGAGCCTGTGGTGAGTAGAATGGCTTCAGACTGCTTAGCTGCCCTCAAGATGTGTCTTCTATTCTCTCATGGTAAACATTTGTCTCGTTCTTAGCCAGACCATATATATATACACATATATATATACCTTCTTGCCAAGTTCCAAATTCTTCAAATCTTGCTGTCTGTCCCTCTTCGCTACCGATTCCCACAATAAATGTGGCTAAATGCAGTTGGTACCATGTCACTGTCAGTGCTCGTTGGTACCATGTCACTGTCTGAGTGCTCGTTGGTACCATGTCACTGTCTGAGTGCTCGTCTGCCTTGAACTCTCCTTTGTCAAATTAACTAGTCCATCTTCCTTAGCTTGCCCTCCCACGAAGACTTGGAAAATGAGAAAACGCAGCTAAATTCTTTGCCACAGTGTAACATGAACAACTGGATTCAGTTTTCATCAGGAACCTCATCAGCCTAATACCTAATGTCTGCGTTCTCTTCAGCTACCTTCAGAGTAGCTCTTTGGAAGGGTTAGAGCTTGAGAGGTTTTATTGTTGTTGTTGTTTCATGTTTCACTCCTTCTTTACTTGGTTTAGTTTTTGGTTTGGGGGTTTTTTGTTTGTTTGTTTGTTTGTTGTTTTTTGTTTTGTTTTGTTTTTTGAGACAGGGTCTCACTGTACAGTCTTAGCTGGATTAAAACTCACTATGTAGACCAGGCTGGCCTTTAACTCAGAGATCTGCCTGCCTCTGCTTCTAATTCCTCAATATTGGAATTAAAGGTAGCTACTACCATACCTACCTTGGTTCTTTTTAAAATATATATTTTTTTCTTATTAATTCTGTGATTTTGTACGTTAGTTTGTAATTTCATACATTAATATGTGATTATATACATATATACATACATACAATAATCACACTTGGCCCATTTCTGTCTGGGAATGGTAATTTCTGTGACTGGAACTAACAGCCCTTACCACTTAACAGATCCTTACATTCAGGCTTTTTTCATTTCTTTACCATTGGTTCATTCCAAAGTACAGTACTCTACACAACATTTATTGATTGGCTGAGAAGAGCTCAGGTAAATATCCAGAATCAAGATGTATAATTAGACTCCTATAACTCCACTGTCCACTGCAATCATTATTGAATCATTACCCAGTCAGAAAATAATTCTAAGAAATATCCAAATGTCGAAAAGTTAGCTAGATGCATTTATATTCTAAGAAGTAGACGTCTTCCTGTAGTTCTGAAAGACAAATAGAAAGAAGGAAATGAATTACATATTGATGTCATCAGAGCATAATATTTCAAGCAATATTTTATTTTAAAAGAAATGCAAAAAGGAAAACTTTCAAGTTACACCAAATATCATTAACCACATTTCCCTGGCTTGTGACTCACAAATTTCATGTGAATTAGTTCAAATTTCATGGTAACATGATTCCATGTAATAGCAGAAATGATCACTTAAAAGAATAGTTAATGCTTGATGTAACCCAACTAAATCACTAACTACATATATTCACAGCTTTAAAATGTGTTTTAATAATGTCGATATTGTGAAGAGTTTAATCCTAACTGGAGCTCTGTCAATTTAGTCACGTGATTATAAGACAAAGTCTACACTCTTTTGCAACTGCATACTTCACAGCTTCAGCAGGACTAATTCTGTCTTCAGGCTGTTCATCTTTCACATCTGCAGAGGCTGAGCTCAATCTCAGGTTGCTCTGTAGTATTTGATAGGTGATCAACTCCAAGGAGATACGATTCTCTATTGTGTGTGCTTAGCTTTTCTAATCAACCAAAGTTTTCTGGTTGTTTTTCAGAATGAATCTTCTCCTGTATTTGGTTTGCCTTAAGGTATTTTCATTGTTGAGTAATGTTTATGTATAAAATCTTTGACGGTGTTTTTCCTATGTTATATATCTATGCTTTGGAATAATTCTGCCCTTCTAAACATAATGAAGCCACCAATAGTCATTAAACTGAATTTTTATTCCTGGGACAAATAAATTGTAGACAAGGTACATAGGGTCTGAATTATTGGGCTGTCTTTGAAGCAGAAAATTTGTTTCAGGAGTTAACTAGGTAGAAAGCTACAGTTGTCTCCTGGGGTGGCTTTTGAAATGAAAGCTGACCACAAGGGAAATCACTGTGACAGGCCTTGGTTCTGTTGGATTTAATCACCTATGAAAGCTCTTCCCCTGTTGTGCACATCGGGAGGCTTATAAATTGGATGCAGACCACTCTATCACTTTCAAAAGTCGGCCTTCTCAGGGGGGTTGCAAAGAATGGTTTTATAATTCCTATAGTAAGAGGAGCTGCCACAGTAAAATAGCAGCAATTGGGGTTAGGCAGGCCCCCTTTCCAGAGCAGATTCCCCAGTAAGTGTTTTTGTTTCTTGGTTTTGTGAAAACGAGATCCAAGTTATGGTTTCATAATTCCCCCGTCATTGGCCCTGAAATGAAGTTACTGCAGCCCTCTAGCTGGAGTGACTCCACTTGTTACAGAGGAAACTTTTGTCCAAGATTCAAACCAAACCGAATGCTTGAGGGTTTGGGTTGTTTTGAGTTTTCTAAACTGCGAGCTTAAATTTTCGTGAACCTTATTGCACTTCCTGATCTTTTCTGGGAGAAAGAGTGGAAAAATTGACCACTGTGGTGCCAGTGTTAGAAGCATCTCCATTAGCAGCATGGAGCAAGGACAGGCCTAGACAGTCGTGAAGTGGATTATCCACGCTGGAACTATATATGTATCTAAAATTCTGGCATTTTCTCTCGTAATAGACTCTCCTAGTTCCTCCCACTTAAAGTATACAATAGCAAAACTGGAGCACTGCATTCCTAAAGGCAGAATCATATTAAAAAATCAGTCATTTTTGTTCAGAACAGAAGAACTATTACCTATCATAAAAACGACAATTAAGTATGAAGTAAATGTAGACACATACTAAAGACTGTTTTGTAAGAATTGAGTGGAAGAGAAATGGATGACCAGATTTAAGCCTTTTGACTTGAGATTGGTTAAATTCTACAGGTATTTCAACAGAATGTGGACTTGTATAAGGAAAGGGGGTCCTGCTAGAAACATGGGGCCTAAGAGAAATTGAGACTTCACAGAACAGCCACATGAAGACAACTTAAGCCTGGGTTAGGCAGATAGTTAAGGACTATGCTGTCTTCAACGCTTCACTGCGATCTCTTCCTGGCTTGGGTGATCCCAGCTCAGAGAGCAATCCTGTGAATAACAACTTCAGAGTTCCATACTGGTGGTCCTTGTTAAGGGGCTTCCATAAAAATGGAGTCACTGAAAACAGTAACAAAAAAGGCAAGGGTAACCTCTGCATCACAAGCACTGCTGCATTC
Source organism: Peromyscus eremicus (assembly GCF_949786415.1). Classification (NCBI taxonomy): domain Eukaryota; kingdom Metazoa; phylum Chordata; class Mammalia; order Rodentia; family Cricetidae; genus Peromyscus; species Peromyscus eremicus. Next base: position 38,949,604 of record NC_081434.1, on the reverse strand, counting down.
CTTACCATTCTCATGGAGAAGTTCTTCATACAGAGGTCCACAAGGTGGCTAGATATGGAATCAGTTGCTTGTGAGTTGCTTGGCATAAATTTTCATTTGACAAAGAAACACCCTGTTGATGAGTCAGAATCTTACAGGAGATGAAAAGGACCATTTAAGGACAAGTCATATTCAAAACGATGTTCTTATATCTTGAAACTACTGGAACAAGGGCTGGAAGGATGTCTTAACTGCTGAGATCATATACTGCTCTTACACAGGACCTGATTTCAATTCCCAGCACCCATGTCAGAATGCTCGCAACCAACTGTACCTCCCACTTCAGGGAGATCTTCTAGCTTTTGTAGGCAATCGCACTCACAGATGTATCCACATACAGACACACCTACACACATTAAAAATAAATCCTTAAAAAATACTGGACTACAGATCTCTTTGTTTTTCTCAGATAGAAACATAATTAAATATAATGGTTTACTTCCAAAGAACATAACAAAGATAAAACTGGCACATACTATTCGGATTCTTAGTCACTACTTCCAACAATATTTGGAGATAAGATACTCTGTCCTTTGAATCTTTCTGAATATTATCTTGAGCAGCTATAACTCTCGGTACAGGGCAGCACGTTGCAACAAAACTGACCACAGGTCAGTCACCAGGTGTGGGGAGGAGTCCTGGGGTCATGACAAAAGGGAAGCTGTTAGTCATAGACAAAAATATTTTCAATATTCCTGTATTGAAAATCAAGGAAACCGTTCAAATTATGCCTTGGTTCAAGAGGAAGGAAGTCTCAATCAGCGCAGGATAGCCAGTGATTATAATAAACTATGTGAGCTATAAATCAACCTAAAACAGCTATTTCTACAACAAAATGTACTCCTCATATGATTCCAATAAAATTAAAATAGTAAAGGAAGGTCATTTTTTGTTCACATTATTCTACAATGGAACTTAATTTTAAAAATTCAGAATATGAATAATCATAAAGAAAATACACATACTCCAAATCCTACTTTGAGAAATACCATTGCTAAGTATACAACTTTAGAGAAACACATTTTACAAATTAAATATGTGCTTACTTTACTATATTCAAAGTTTTATTGCTTCATATATATACTATATATATAATTATTATTACTTTTGTTTTGTTTTTCTAAGACAGGATCTATGCAGGCCTGTCTGTCCTGGGACTCACTGAGTAGACCAATCTGGCCTTGAACTCAAAGGTATCTGCATGCCTCTACCTCCCAAGTACTGGGATTAAAGGCATGCACCACCAGGACCAGATATATCACTCTTGATGACCATACACACATATGTACACATATATGTATATATGTGCACTTACCTGTAAACATACACACATGAATGCATACCACACACAACAAAAACAAGTAAGTTTTGCTAGGTATTACTAATGCCCCACTCAGAATTCTCTTCCCCAATTCTCTGCATATGCATACAGAGTTCTAGCAATTATATCAGTAAATAATGGCAACTTTGTCTGCTCCTTTCTAAAAGTTTCATATTTTGTCTGTTATTTCTTGACAGTCTCATACATGCATAAATATGTTTTGATCATATTCACCCCTCAGTCACCTCTCTTTTCTCTTTGGCACTCCTGATGACTGCATTCTTCCCTGCAACAAGGGGAACTTTCACATCTTGTGTGTAGTGTGTGTGTGTGTGTGTGTCTGTGTGTGTGTTATGTGTGACCTACTGAGTTGAACTGGGTTGCTTACATGACTGGTGGTTTATTTAATGGAGCGTGGGCAACTTACCAGTAGCTACACGACCAAAAAGACATGATCCCCTTCTGTCCCCGTCAGCAGTCACTAACTGCAAGCAAGCAGCTCCCCAGGGAGGGGATAGCTTCACGATCCCCTCGTCTCATCCATGGTGGAATGTAGACGGGCTGGTCCAGCCTTGTACAGAGCCCTTGCAGGCAGTCACGGCCGCTCATGAGCACAATGGTCAAGTCATATTCAGAAGACAGCATCTTACAGCACTGGTCTCATCCTCCAGCCTTGCGTTCTTCCCATCTCCTCTTCCGCTGTATCTGTGGACCGCCAAAGGGTAATGCAGATGTCCCATTTGGGGCAGAGCACTCAATAGCCGCTTAGTCACTTTAAACAGTCATGAGTCTCTACATTATTAGCTGATATTTTTATTTTAGCCTTCTGAGACACTGTCTCATTGTAGCTCAGGCTGGGCCTGAACTCACTATACAGCTGAGGAATACTTTGAACTCCTGATCTTCCAGCTCCCACCTCCCAAGTGCTGGGATTATGGGCATGTGCCACCACATACTTCTTATTAATGAATTTTCTGAAATTTCCAAGGCAGTGATAATGGATAAGATAATGGCAGGCATGCTGGACTTCAACAGACAATAGTGGAAATATTTCTACGCAAAATATTATATTGGTGTTAATTTCTGACAATATAATTTTTCTTATACTAGTCCTTAATTTAAGATTTATTTTCAGGTATAGCTATATGATTTCATCTAATATTTTAGTTTAAGTCAAGAAAATCACATCTGAGATATTCAAAGATATAAGATGAGCTCATTTGACATACAGCAAAAATGATCACATATTACTATTCTCACATGCATTTCCTGAGAATTTACTTCATACAACCAAAATGACTAGAAAGTGATACTAAAGATGGTAATAAGTGTTCAAAATATAATAGGACTATTACTATACTGTATTAATAAAAACAAAAACATTATTGCAGGACTGAGACTAAATGATCATTAAAAGGGAAGAGAATAGGAGGAGATGGCTACATGGTCAGCTAATGGTGAAGTCCTGTACAACTATAAAAAGCAAAGACAGCCTATACATACAAAAAGAAGCCACACAGACCCTTGTCTGTAGCGACAGTGGTGATGGAAGTAGTAGAAGGGTAATGTTTTGAAGTTGTAGGTAATTTAGGATAAAATGAGTGATCACTAGACATTTTAGTATCAACTCTAAAGTTAAGAATTGAGATTTTCAGTAGGAAAAAAAAAAGGAGAAATAAATCCAGAAGCATCAGTATAAACTCACAAGCTGCCTCACTCAGCATATTGCTTTCATTGGCTCTTATCCACCACAGAGACCTAGGAAAGACAAGATCATCTCAATGAGCATTTGTCTCTACAACTAAGAACATTCCACTGAAATGCCAATCAATGCTCACTTCAAGACTTCTGAAAGACGTGGCAGGTTACAGGTCTAAGGCAAGAAACGGACAGGATGAACTTGGGAAATGCGTCATGCCTTGGCAAGGAAGCTTGTGCTCATGTAAAGACTCTTCCAATGGCCAAAGACGGGATAATTGGAGCTTTAGGTTGGTAGTAATACCAGCATAATGAAATTGCAATTATGTTTAAGCATGTGAGCTTGCGTTGAGTAAGTGGCCACCTTCAGAAGAGGAGAGACATCTCCCTCCCATTATTCTGAATGCTGTAATAAGTACAAATAAGCATTTGTTCTTCATTTCTTGCATAAATCATATCATCGAATAACAAAATAACAGATAAGGGTGTGTATTTCTTGAAAAATATTCCAAATAATAAATGAAAAGGAAATGACATGCAGCTGGAGATGGCTCAGTGCTTAAGAGCCCTAGGTGCTCTTTCAAATGACCCTGGGTAAATTCCCAGCACCCTTAGGGCATCTCACAACTATCTATAATTCCATTCTGGGTAATCTGATACCTCTTCTGACCTCCATAGGCACTAGACATACATGTGGTGCACATACATGCAGGCAAAATACCCATAAAGTTTTTAATTAAAAAAAACACAAAAATAAAATAGCCTTACTTTAAACCACCACTTAATTAGCCATCAATAGCTAGTAATTATATTACTTTTGATTTTGAAATAAAAAGCCTCACTTAGAATCCTGTCAAAGGGCCCAAACATGAATCTTACCAATTCTCTAGATACTATTACTAATTTGTATGAAAGCGAAATAAATAAGCTGAACTTCACTATGAGTCAACTATTAGCAAAATACTGCCTGGGAAATTCTATAGATCAAGTATTTTTGGTTCTTTAATCAGATGAATTATAAGAAATAGAAAATAATGGAGGAGAGATCCACATATAAAAAGGGACACGCCTTTTTAACGGGCAAGACTAAATCCTAAATTGTGGCATGTGCATTTGAACAATGAAAAACACAGAAATTCAATGAATTTAGTTATTGTAACAGTAGTTCCTTTGAGGGTGTAAGTGGAGGTTGACAAGGTGAATGAGCCCAGGTGGGCTTGGGTAGTACATGGAAATGTTCTGTTTCTTGACTTGGGTAGTGGTTATTATATTTTATAATTCAATGAACATTACATGTCTCTCTGTTTTGTGTGTAATACAATGTAATTTTGTGTAGTATAAGGACAAAAATAACTATAAATTATTAGTAATTAAATCACTAAAGTATCAATTACCTTTCTTGTGTTGTAATAAAATACCCTACAAAATCAACACATAGAAGGGCTTATTTTGGCCTCCTGCTTGAGCCTGAGGGTGCAGTGCATCATGGGAGGGGAGGTATATAGCAGCAGAAGTGTGAAGCAGCTGACCACACTGCGTTCAGTCAGGAAGCAGAGAGATGAATGCTAATGTCCAACTTGCTTTCTCCTATTTGTTCAGGCTAGAAACCCAGCATGAAATGGTGCCTCACATATTTGGGGGAAGTTTTCCCACTTCAATTAACCCAAATCTAGAAATTTTCTCACAGATGTTCCCAGAGGTTTATCTCCAAGGTGAATCTAGAACCTGTTATGCTTGAAATAAGCATAAACCATCACAATTTGTTATTTATAGATTTTTATTGGTTGAATAGAAACTGAATCATTATGATAGGAACTTAAAAAGTGTTCTGTCATGATTTAAAGTGAAGGAACTGAACTATAAAAAAATGTAACAGGGCCGGGCGGTGGTGGCGCACGCCTTTAATCCCAGCACTCGGGAGGCAGAGCCAGGCAGATCTCTGTGAGTTCGAGGCCAGCCTGGGCTACCAAGTGAGTTCCAGGAAAGGCGCAAAGCTACACAGAGAAACCCTGTCTCGAAAAACCAAAAAAAAAAAAAGAAAAAAGAAAAAAGAAAAGAAAAGAAATGTAACAGGTGTGATTGGACACACCTGCAATCCCCACCCTTGGGAGGTGATGTTAAGAGGAATAAGTATTCAAGGTCATTGTCAGCTACATGGAGAGTTTGAGGCAAACCTGAACTACACAATGAGACCCTGTCTTAAATATAAACAAAACAGGGCTGGAAGAGATGCCTCGGCAGTTAAAAGCACTGGGTGCTGTTGCAGAAGATGTAGATTTGGTTCACAACACCCACATGACAGCCCACAATAGTCTGTATTTCCAGTTAAAAGGTTCTCTCCCCTCTTCTAGCTTCCATGAGAAATGCACACACACAAGACACATACACATATGCAGAGAAAACACTCCTGTACATAAACTAAAAGTAAAACAAGGAAAAATAAACATTTTCCCTCCCCTCAAAAAAATAAGGAACTGATTTTGGTTCACGATGACATCCTTTGCCAAGTATCATTAATAATCCACAGTTAGTATAATAGTATTTGAATTAGTATGAAAGGATTTATAAGGCAAGATAGCTCAATACAATTCAATTTAATAACACTAATTTGATACCTAGTTTTCTCTCCTGACAGATTACTACTGAAAGTCATGGGATTAACTAGCCTAGCACTGATTAAACAAAGATTACTAGAAACACTTGGGTAACATAACCAGGAGAATGGGCATTTCTCCAGCTTTCTTCAGAGCTACATTCAACTCACGTTCAGTTATTTCATATCAGAACACCTCTTACAACTGTTTTTTTAAGTATTAAAACCTTATTACAAATAACTTGCAAATAAAAAATATTAGGGAGTGAGATTAAAACTGTCTTTTCCTCTTGACTACCTTTCGCCAACAAAATAGATCTCCAGTAGTAAGAGTGTAAGCTACCAGTACCATTTCTTTACTTTGCTGTTGAAATTTGGGTCAGGGTCTTGCAATGCATCCCAGGCCAGCATGGAATTCTCTAGCCTCTCATTCTGCTTCTCTAACATTAGGTTAGGGGCATGCACCACCCTACCTGGCTACATCATAATTTCCATGCCACTAAGATCCCTGTAGTTAATAAAACTACATAATTTGGAATGACTAGCTAGAACTTCTTTCCTGGCACTCCTTACAATAAAGTGTGATTGTATAAGAGATAGGCAGGATCAACCTTGTGGGGCTTCAAGAAGAGGCTTTTACAGGGGATCACTGAGTCAACAACATGCATTTTTTTTTTTCCTTTCCTTGCTTTCCAGCACCTTCCAGGCAGGAATCTGGAGTGACTGGAACTGCAGCAACTACCACAAGACTTTAAGGAAAAGAGCCTGGTCACTACATTCACCCACAAGAAAGAAAGGAGGCTGGTCCTCAGGAACATTCAAAGTCATCACATCAGCCCAATTATTTAAGTTCCTTTGCTATGGATTTCTGCTTCTCAGATAATTATTGATACAATAATCAGTGATTGTTTTTCACATCAACAGTGTCAGCATCCACTGACACATCATTTAACAGAAGCACGGATTAAGATACCACACTACCTGCTGCAACTAAGGTCTATGATGATGTCCATGATCTGTCTTGCCACAGAAATCCAAGGGTCATTCTTGCCCTGGGAAAGCTGGCTCTGCCCCTCGATGAACACTAGAAGAGGAGAGCTGGCCATGCCCCTGTGGGAGAGCTGACCCACATCCTGAGTCTTGGGTTGGCCCAGCCTAACATCTCTCCCATCTATGACCTGCTGGAGTGCATGAAGGGACTGGTTCTGCCTAACCATAGCTGATAACCACAGGATCCCCATGACTCAGGGCAACAGCAGGAGTTTCGGTGAGGGTCCAGTGATGATGGTGTGACAGAGGCCTTGAACCAGACCAATGACTCATTGCAATAAACATTTTGCAGGTAAGGCTGATTGGACAAAAGGGCATACTGTGTGACATACTGCAGCACCCAATGTCACTAGGATGAATGAAGAGGTATTGGAAAGACAGAGGAGCAAGGTGGGTTTTTTGTTTGTTTATTTTGCTTTTAATTGATTTGACGGGGGAGGTGTTCTTATTGGGGGAGAATGCAAGGGTGAAGGGAGGATATGGAGGGACTGAGAGGTAAGTGGGATTGGGATGTATAATGTGAAATTCCCGAAGATACACACACAAACAAAAAAGCAATTCTCTGAAAAAGGAATTACATTTCATAGCCCCCTTCATATTAAAGAAGGCTGCCAGGACTTACAGAATAACAAGCATTGAGGATGTAAAGAGAGAAAGAAAACTAAAATAATAAACAGCACTAAGTCCCAATGTCCCTGGTTTACCTTCTACAACCTTCCATGGAATGCCATTTACCATATCAGCAGCTGCACTGAAAACATTTATTAGGTAACTTCAAGTTACACATAGGTGAGAGCTACTTTAATGAATTAGCATTACCTCTGCCTCTCAGCAATCACTGGTGTGCATAAGTTACAGCATACAAAGAATTTCAAGACAAAAAGATTGTCATTAACTAGAAAAGCATAGCATTGGGCAGCTGCTAGAACATATCATTTCTTTCCCTCATTGGCAGGACCTTGGCTAGAACTTTTTTGGCTCAGTTATTGCTCACTGATGGCAACTGTGTCCTCCCAGAATAACTGTGGCTTTAAACCACAGAGCAACTGACACAACCATTGCTTTATGTCAGAAACAAGAAAAACACAGAAAACAGCCTGAACATTACTTAATTTATTGACCGCACTAAAATGCGGATGGTGTCTGTAGGCCTCGGCCATAAATGACTATCTAGATTTTGTCGGTATCTAAGAAGTTGATGGAACAGTATGCATAAGTCAGCTCTTTAAGGGAGTCACTTACACAGCCCCTACACACCTCACAGTACAATTCTAGTTATTTACCTGACTACTTAATGACTGCCTTTCCCATTGGAATACATGCTCCACGCAAAAAAGTTTGCAACAATCTTATCCACACCGGATTCCCAGTGCTTACGTTAGTGCCTTGCATAGACTGTGTGGTCAAAACCATTTGTTGAGTGAACGCAGGTGTAAGAGAATTGTAAGACCCAAATTTCTTTTCGTTTCCCACTGGGGCGACAAAACACACAACAGGCTGGGCGGAGGTCTCTGTGGGGAAAGTGGTAGCTGTACAAACAGGGGACCTGAATTCAGATCCCCCAGAATCCCAGCAAAAAGCCAGACACAGCAGCATATGCTTGGAGCAGGCCAAGACAACGTCCCAGTCAAATAGTCTAGCCTAATTGGTAAGTTCACTGAGAGAACCTGTCTCAAAAAGTATCGAGGTAGAGAAAAACACCTAATATCAAAATCTGGCATACTCTGACCTCTGCACTTACTTGAACAAGTGTGTATACACATGCACACATGGGGGATGGGGGAGGGAGGCAAACAAGATATTTATCCCATTCTTGCTAGAGCTCCGGGAGCACTGCCTAAGAGAGAATAGAAAGAATGTAAGCCACAAAAAATAAGGGGAAAGGCTGCAAACCATCATCTTCTGGACAAGACAGCCATTGCCATCAGGAACTCCCAGGAGCTACGCAAGCCTGCTCAGGATCTGCCCAAGAATGAACCTATCAACAGTTAAACACGGAGGTGGGCGTGGGGAGCCTACTTCTCGCTGCTGAACTTTGTGCTACCCATAGATGCAGGGAGGAGAATGGTTGCCTTCACTTGGGCACCCACTTGTGATCCCGCCAGGTTCTAATAGATAGTCCCCAACCAACTATCACACAGATGGCCCTAGTTAAGGCAACTGGGTCTTAAAATAAAAGCCAAAGTCATAAATCAGGGGAAAGGACTGGTAAGGGTGATGTTAGGACTCAGGCATCTACCACTGGCCTGCCCTTGGGAACCTGGCAGAATGCGTCCTCTCCCTATGTGCATGCGCTAAATCCCCTTATTAAAGGCAAGCCCTTTTCTCTCCCTCCCCCTCCCTCCCTCCCTCCCCCTCCCTCTCTCCCCCTCTCCCCCTCCCCTCTCTCTCTTTCCATGCTTCTCATCTCCAGAGACCATCTCTGCGCCCTCTTCTCCCCCCACACCAATAAACCTCCCACATGAGTTTGTTGTATGGTGTGACTTTGCGGTGCCGCCTTGGCGCCAACGTTTTCAACTAAACCACAGCAGGTGAAGGCAGTTTGGTAAAGACGGAAGGGAGACAAGAGATGAAGAGAGAGCTATCAGCGTTCTAATGCTGAGCCATGCTTTTCTGCAGAACACCCTCCAGTGACGAGAACGCTCGGCGTCTGCGTTCTCCAACAGGATACTCACCACTCACATGCGGCAATCCAGCTCTTGAAATGTGGCTACTGCAGCATCACCACAATGCCTCGCTGTCATCTTACTCTATGCAGCACCCATTAGTGTCTCTTAAACATTCACTGAGGAATTTCTGAGAGTTTGGGTAGAGAATGGGGAATCTTAAATTATGTGAGGAGATAAATGTATCCCTTTCCCCTCATTGCCACTCTGCCCAAAATATAATCAGTACATTGTTTACGTGAGAACTGTACTTCTCTAAGTGGTATTTAAAGAGTAGAAAAATGTTTTGTCGTCATTAGCTATACTGAGAACAAACAGCATCCGAAGCACACAACACTGTTAGAATTACGAACATTTGAAGCACAAATACAATCAAGATGAAGATAAGCACTAAAAGAGATCAAAAATGGGACAGGATTGAAGAGAAGCTGGGGGCAACTACACAAACTTTAAATGTAACCCTTAGACTACAGTTCTGAGGGTTGTTCCTTGCTTATTTATTTATTTATTTACTTACCTACTTACTTACTTACTTACTTACTTACTTACTTACTTACTTACTTACTTATTTGGGGAGACAGAATCTTATGTAACCAAGGCTGACCTCAAATTTGTGAAGCGGAGGTTGGCCTGATCCTCCTGGCTCCACTTCCCAAGCAGTAGGAACATAGTGTGTGCCAGCGTTACATTTCTAATGGACGCATGAAATGATAAAGGTTACATTTTCAGAGGTCTACTCTGGGTGTTAAATTTAAAAGGGGATATTGAGGGAAGGTGGTAGCAGGGAGGTAAGGGGGAAGGACTGAAACAAAGCAGGAAATACTCCTCCACCTTCTGTTAGCTTACATTCTGATTGGCATACATATATTGAAATAATCAGAAACGAGTTCTACTCAGTTTATTTTTATTTTTTTCATTTTATTAAGAGATTTTTTTTTTATTCATTTTACATATCAACCTCAGATTTCCCTGTCCTCCCTCCTCCCATCCTCCCAGCCTTCCACCCCCAACCCACCCCCCATTCCCACCTCCTCCAAGGCAAGGTCTCCCAGCGGGCTTTTTCTTAAGTCAGATACTATTTACAGATGATCTTACAAATATTTGCAACAACACTCCACAGAATAAAAAGGTACTTCTGGTGGACACTGTGATGTTTTGTGCTGTCAACTAGTCAAGCTGACAGAATATAGACTCATTTGGAATTTGAGCCCTGTGAGAATGTCCATAGGGAATTATCCTGATTGTACTGATTAAGGTCGAAAAACTGCCCGAAGTAGGTGGTGCCATTTTCTGGCTGGAGTCCTGGACAAAGTGGAGAAAGAGAACTGAGCATGTTTGTGCAGATACAAGTGCACATGTGTAGACACCAGATGTCAACACAGGATATCTTCCTCAATTGTTCTCCACCTTACTTTGGGGTACAGATTCTCTTGCTGAACCTGGAGTTGACCTATTAGTCTGGGTGGCCAGTGAGCTCCAAGTATCTGCCTATATTCATACCCTAGTGGTAGATGCCACTATGCCTGGGTCTTTCACTGAATTCTGGAGAACAAACTCAGGTCTTTATACTTGTATGGAACAAATTTTATGGGATGAACCACCATCCTAACAACAGAAGGATCTCAAATGATATTTTAGATTTGGATAGAAAGATGGATGGATGGATGGATGGATGGATGGATGGATGACTAGACAAGATGAAGGTATTTTAAGAGCAAGAATTATTATGAGTAAAGCAATGATGATAGTAAAGAGTACTTACCATGGAAATGATTAAAAGATTAGCAAGTGTACCAGTTATCCAGATTCTTTCACTATTCAATCTATCACACATAGAAAAATGCAGTCTTGCAAATGAAATACACATTTAACCTATATAGAAGAAACCACTCCATTTTTAAAATGTTTTAGGAGACTAGAGTTCAAAATATAATACATAGGAATGTCTGAGGGCTAAAGACATCCACAAGAGCACAAACCTAAGATTCCTAACATGCATAACAATGAAGACTCAATGTAGCTTTACAGTAAATAACATGAAGAAATGTGGAATTATGAATCAATGTATACATATAACAATCCTTGTTGGTAACCCAATGTTGAAAGCTATCATCAGATTGTTTTTGTGGAGGAAAGATATCAGATGACTCCAAAATTGCTAGGAATTAAAACAAAATTCAAAAATCATCTTTCCAAGGAACTAGAAAAAAACAGTCACGAATATAATCTTAAGCATGTTCATCAACCTTTAATGTTACTTAAATCTTGCTTTGTGACAAGAGCATGAAGGGGATTCTCAAAATTAGCAGATTAAAATTCTAATATTTGAATGTGTTACATTCCTTATAAGTGGCTCTTCGATTGCCTTAATTCTGTTTACATGACACTAAACACAACATACCCTCTGGTAATGAGACCCAAGACCAGGTTGGCCTCACATGTAGAGCTGAGACTGGCCTTGAACTCATGATCCTTCTCAGTTCTAGGATAAACTGGCCTTGAATTCATGATCCTCCACCTCTAGAGTTCTGGGATAGCAGGTAAGAACCAACATGTCCAGCTAACTATTGTTGAGTGGCTAAATGACCACATTTTCCTGTTAGCTATATAACACAACCCAGAGGCCCCTGGGAAGGGAGTGGCAGGATGAACTCTCCTGCAAGCCAAACTTAACCATACCATGTGCTCTGTAGCCCCTGCTCTACCTACAGACATCGTTTTTGTTAGCTGTTTTCCCACACCTTCACTTCCATTAAAAACCCGTTTTCTTTTTCCCTTCCCCGATATTTTAAACAATGCTATCTGAATATCAAGTGCATTTAGAAGTTATTCTGCTTCCCTGATCTTTATCACCCATGCTGAAGATTGGAAAGCAAGATGAATGTCCTTTTCGTTCTACACCATCAGGAGAATATGAAACCTTCTACTATTGCCTCACAAATTCACCTACCCTGTCACCATTATCACCTTGATGTATCTTCCGTTTTTAATCAGAAATCTTCCCTTAGTATCACATATCTTTTGTTACAATTCAATTTTTCTGCATTCTGCAGTATAAATCATTAGCATAGTGTCTTTATTCAATGTCTCCTCTGATTCCCTCTCATTCTTCCTTACATCTCCTCCCATTAAGAAACAGTACCTACTGGTGTCGTTGAACATGCTTGATGAAGGCCATTAGTGACAACCAGATGATGAATTCAACAATCTTAGTTCTCATAAACACAGTAGCTTTGGTACAGATAGTTATTCCACACATTAGTCCACATTTATTTACTTAAAGTGATTTTATTTGAATTTTTGAAAATTAAAAGTTACAATTCCTAAAATAAATATCATCTGGCCATGACATATGTCCTCCATATGTCCTGTAACTGGATTCTATATGGGAAATTTTTGTTGAGGGCTTACACCCATATTTGTAAAAAAAAAAAAAAAACTAGCTGGCCTATAATTTTCCCTTCTGGTAATATTCTTTTCAGGTTCTGGTAACCAAGTTTATGCCAGACTTATAAAAAAACTGAGATAAATATCAAGATTCAGCAGAAAAGTTAAACCATACATATAGATACAATCATATGCAGAAATATATACATGATTTGCTATAAGGATTTGATCTGATGCAACTGTGGTAGCTAATTCCACATCCCTAATAAGATCACTCCATCTTATGTTGATATCCACAGACTAGGCAAGCAGAGGACAGATGGATATAAATTAAAAACCAAGGAGCAAAACAGTAGAGAAAAACTAGAATCTACCAGCAGTACTTGAAACCCACGAGAACAGAATGAAACTCCTCAGATTTTCCTGTGTCTGAACACAGAACAGAGAGAGAGAGAGAGAGAGAGAGAGAGAGAGAGAGAGAGAGAGAGAGAGAGAGAGAGAGAGAGAAAGCCAGAGAAACTGAACATTGTTCCAAGGTCAAGTAGAGCAACAGTGGGTCTGACTGCTAACATGACCAATGAGATGAGACAGCATCCAAGTGACATCATGTATGAATTATAGGTGATCTTTCCTTTACTTCCACTATCAAATTCTCAAATAGGATTGTCCACTGTGGCCCACACCAATTGGAAACATACAGATAAAGAAAGTGAAATTCTGAAAATCCATTTTGAGTCAAGGAAAGTAGATACATGGAAAATCTACAACAGAAAACTTAAAATCTTTATTCCTGTAAACTTACAAGTATATACATTATTATGGACTATAGTTGCCACCTTATACAGTAGATATTTGAACTTATTCCTAACAAAATTTTTGTCTCCTTGATCAGTATCTTCCCAATCCTCCTCCCACAACCAAAAATACTTTTTCTATTTTCTTTTATAAATTTTTTGCTCTTATTAAAAATAGATTCTTTTCTCACACATTATACCCTGAATATAGTTTTCTCTCCCCCACTCTTCCCAGTTCCTCCCCGCCTCCCTTCCCCCTCCAGATCCACTTCCTTTCTGTCTCTCATTAGAAAAGAATAGGCTTTCACAACACAATAACCAAACATGACAGCATAAAATATAATAGGATGAAGCAAAAACTATCATATCAAAGTTGTACATGACTTTGGACACAGGAAGAAAGAGTCCCAAGAGTAGACACAAGAGTCAGAGACCCACTTATTCTCACAGTCAAGAGTCCCAGAACTCAAGAAACTAAACATCAAAATACCAAACAAACCAATTAAAAAATGGGCTTCAGAGCTAAACAGAGAATTCTCAACAGAAGAATCTCAAATGGCTAAAAGACATTTATGGAATTGCTCAACATCTGTAGTCATCAGGGAAATGCAAATCTAAACAACACTGAGATACCATCTTATACCTATCAGAATGACTATGATCAAAAACACTTGATAACAGCTTTTGTTGGAGAGGTTGTGGAACAAGGGGAACACTCCTCCACTGTTGGTGGAAGTGCAAACTTGTACAGCTACTTTGGAAATCAGTATGGCGGTTTCTCAAAAAATTGGGAGTCAATCTATCTCAGGACCCAGCGATACCACTCTTGGGCATATACACAAGGAATGCTCAATCGCACCACAAGTACACATGCTCAGCTATGTTCATAGCAGCATTGTTCATAATAATCAGAACCTGAAAACAACTTAGATGCCCTTCAACCAAAGAATGGATAGAGAAAATGTGGCACATATACACAATGGAATATTACTCAGCAGTAAAAAGCAATGACATCATGAAATTTGCAAGCAAATGGATGGAACTAGAAAAATATCATCCTGAGTGAGGTAACCCAAACTCAGAAGGACAAACACAGTATGTACTCACTCATAAGTGGATACTAGATGAAAGGAAAAGGGTAACCAGACTACAACCCACAGCTCCAGAGAGGCTAGCTAACAAGGAGAACCCCAGGAGGGATATATGGATCACCCTGGGAAGGCGAAATGGTTGAGATCTCCATGAATAGACTGGTGGTGAGGGGGCCAATGGAGGGTAGAGGATGGGGGATGAGACATAAGGGAATAGGATGGTTGACCTAGAACAGGGACAGAATGGAAGAGCAATGAAAGAGATACTATGATAGAAGGAGACACCGTGGGGATAGGGAGAAACTGGGTGCCAAGGAAGTTCCCAGAAATCTACAAGGATGATACCACCTTAGACTACTAGCTATAGCAAAGAGGGTGCCTGAACTGGCCTGTTGCTAGAGTTTTCCTGCCTGACCCACAGTCAGGACAAATCTCTGTCACCCACGAGTCCCACAGCCGCTCAGACCCAACCAAGTAAACACAGAGACTTATATTGCTTACAAACTGTATGGCCATGGCAGGATTCTTGCTAACTGTTCTTATATCTTAAATTAACCCATTTCTATAAATCTATACCTTGCCATGTGGCTCGTGGCTTACCGGCATCTTCATATGCTGCTTGTCATGGCGGCGGCTGGCAGTGTCTCCTCCTCACCTTCCACTTCCCAGAATTCTCCTCTCTCCTTGTCCCGCCTATACTTCCTGCCTGGCCACTGGCCAATCAGTGTTTTATTTATACAGAATGATTACCCCAGTAATCAGATTAGTGAATATCCTAACTGTCATCATAGAGCCTTCATCCAGTAACTGACGGAAGCAGATGCAGAGATCCACAGCCAAACACCAGACCAAGCTCCAGGAGTCCAGTCAAAGAGAGAGAAGAGGGATTCTATGAGCAAGGGGCATCAAGATCATGAATGGGGAAACCTTCAGAGACAACCGAACCAAACTAACAGGAACTCACAAACTGTGGACCAATAGCTGTGGAGCCTCCATGGGACTGGGCTAGGGCCTCTGCATAGCTTGATCTACTTAAGGGGCCCCCTGGCAGTGGCATCAGGATTCAGCCCTAGGCTATGATCAGGCTTTTTGTAGCCCACTGCCTATATTTGGACACCTTACACAGCTTTGGTTTAGGGAGGGGAATTGGACCTGCCTCAACTGAGTGTATCAGGCTTCACTGACTCCCCACAGGAGGCCTTTCCTTGGAGGAGGTAAGAATGGGGGTCAAGATGCACGGAGTGGGAGGAGGGAAGGGAGGGGATCTGTGGTTGGCATGTAAAATGAATAAAAGATTTCTTAATAAAAAAGAAAAAGAAAAGAAGAGTCCCATAAAAAGACTAAACTAATAGCTATACTATATACACAGAGGACCTGGTGGAGACCCAGGTAGACCCTGTGATTGCTGCCTCGGTCTCTGTGAGCTCATAGGAGCCTTGCTTAGTTGAACCAAAGGGCCTCATTCTTCTGGTGTCCTCCATCCCATCCCCTCTGGCTCTTACAATCTTCCCGCCTCTTCTTCCAGGGAATTCCCTGAGCTCTGAGGGGAGGTATTTGATGGAGATCTCCCATTTAGACGCTCTTTCAGTGTGATGTACGGTTGTGGGTCTCTGGATATGTTTCCATCTGCTGCCTGAGGAAGAATCTTTGGTGATAACTCAATAAGGCATTGACCTATAAATATAGCAGAATATCACTAGGAGTCATTGTATTGATTCTATTTTTTAAAAAATAAGTATTGTTCGGTTTTACCCTAGATCTCTGTGCTATCTAATCTCTGGTTCTTGGTCACCCAAGCAGTGTCTGGTATGGGTTCCATCTCATGGAGTAGGTCTTAAGTAAAATCAGACATTGGTTAGCTAACCCCACAAGTCCTGTGCCACCATTGCCCTAGCATATTTTGCAGACAGGACAGATTGTAGGTCAAAGGTTTTGTGGCTGGGTTTGTTTCCATGTTTCTCTTTGGGTAGCCTGCAGAGTACCTATCCTCACCAAAGAGACTAGAATGTAGGAGTGAAGGCTCCATGTAGGCACCAGCTCAACTTCTTCATGTTCAATGAGTTGTGTAGGTATTGTCCTCAGCAATGGGGCCTGTTGTCAGTTTGCAGATAGCAACCCTTTGTCTTAGCAACAGCCTGGGTTGCTTGGGAATTTCCACGGGACCCCATTGGCCAACAACTCAATGGATTGCAACCCAGTCCCATTACTGGAAGCCTTGTCTGGCAATGAGAGATGACCTGTGGAGACTCCATAACCCCCTTACTAGTTCTCACTAGAATCACCTTCATAGATTCTAGGAAGTTTCCACTGCACTAGGTTTCCACCCACCCTCAAAGGCAAACTAATTCCAGCCATTTCTCCCCATACTCTCTCCCTCCAACCTATCTCCCTCCCCACCTAATACTCCCACCCCCAAGTCCACTCATAAAATATATCCTATTTCCCTCTCCCAGAGAGATCCATATGTCTCCCCTAGATTCCTCCCCTTTACCTAACCTTTCTGACCTACAAATTGTAGCTTGGTTATCATTTACTTAATGGCTACTATCCACTTATAAGTGAGTACATGCTATATTTTTATCTTTCTGGGTTTGGGTTACTTCACTCAGAATGATGGTTTCTAGTTCCATCCATTTGCCTGAAAATTTCATGATGTCACTTTTTAGAGGCTAATACTCCATTGTGTAAATGTACATTTTCTTTATCCATTCTTCTGTTGAGGGACATCTAGGTTGTTTCTAGTTTCTGACAATTATGAATAAAGCCACAATGAAATCAGTTGAGCAAGTATCCTTATGGTATGATGGAGAGTCCTTTGGGTATATGCCCAAGAGTGGTATAATTGGATCTTCAGGTAGATCAATTCCCAATGTTCTGAGGAACAACTATCTTGGTTTCCAAGTGGCTGGATAAGTTTGCATTCCCACTGTTCTGGTGGAAGCTCCACCCCAGACCCTGGCACCCTGGCATCTACATACTCAAAGAGTCTGGAATGTTCTGGGGGAAGATCCACCTCAACTCCCCTCCCCCATCTCTTTCCCCAAACCTGCCCCTTCAAAGCCCACCAAACACAGCTCCACCCCCAGAGAGGCTCAAGACCACTCCCACAGGGTATATAAGCTGCATTCCAGAAAACAGACACATAGTTTTCCAGTCTCTTGTACCCATCTCCTCTCTGGAGGGGCTGGAGAATCACCCAGGAACACTTAACCCATTAAACCAGGGCTTTTCTAAGTCAGTCTGATTTGGTCTGATTTGGATTGCTGCATTGGCAGAAAGGCTTATCAGGGTCAAAAAAAAAAAAAAAAAAAACCTTATCACCCACCAACAATGGAGGAGTGTTCCCCTTGTTCCACATCCTCACCACCATGAGCTGTCACATGTGTTATTATTGATCTTATTCATTTTGACAGGTATAAGATGGAATCTCAAAGTAGTATTGATTTGCATTCTCTGATGGCTAAGGATATTGAACATGTCTTTGTTTCTCGACCATTTGAGTTTCCTCTGTTGAGACTTCTCTATTTAGATCTGTATCTTGTTTATTTTTAAAAATTGGGTTATTTGTTCTCTTGATGTCTAGTCTTTTGTTTATTTATATAATTTAGATATTAGTCCTCTACTGGATGTAGAGTTGGTAAAAATCTTTTCCCTTTCTGTAGACTGCCACTTTGTCCTATTGACAGTGTCCTTTGACTTACAGAAGCTTTCCAGTTTCATGAAGTCCCATTTATTAGTTATTGATTTTAGTGCCTACACTATCAGTGTTCCATCCAGAAAGTCATCTCCTGTACCAGTGCATTCAAGGCTATTCCCCAGTCTCCCTTCTATCACGTTTAGTGTATCTGACTTTATGTTGAGTCTTTGATTCATTTGGACTGGAGTTTTTGTGCAGGGTGATAAGTATGAATCTATTTATATTCTTCTACATGTAGATATCCAGTTAGACCAGCACCATTTGTTGAAGATGCTTTCTTTTTCTTTTCCCATTGTGTATTTCTGGCTTTTAGTGGAATGTCTTTGAGTTTCTCTCCATTTAATTTGATGTTGGCCATGGGCTTGCTGTAAATTCCCTTTATTATGTTGAGGAATGTCCCTTGTAACCCTAATCTCTTCAAGACTCTTATCATGAAGGCATATTAGATTTTGTCAAAGGCCTCTGCATCTAATGAGATGATTGTGTTGTTTTGTTTTCTTTCAGTTTGTTTATATGGTGGATTACATTTACTGATTTTCATATATTGAACCATCCCTGCATCTCTGGGATGAAGCCTACTTGATCATGGCAGATGATCTTGTTGCTGTGTTCTTGAATTCCATTTGTAAGTATTTTATTGAGTATTTTTGCATCTTTGTTCATAAGGGCAATTGGTTTGTAATTCTTGTTTTTTGTTAGGACTATATAGTTTGGGTGTCAGGGTAACTGTGATCTTATAAAATGAATTAGCCAATGTTCCTTTTGTTTCTATTTTTTCTATTTGTGTTAACTCTTCTTTGAAAGTCTGGTAGAATTCTGCCCTAAAGCCATCTGGCACTGGACTTTTTTTTTCGATGGAAGAGTTTTAAAGACTGCTTCTATTCCACTAGGAGTTGTAGGTCTATAAAAATTGCTTATCCTATCTTTAACTTTGGTAATTGGTATCTTGTGAAAACTATCCTTTTTTTTTTTTTTTAAGATTTTCCAATTTGATGGAGGACAGGTTTTTAAAGTATGTCCTTATGATTCTCTGGATTTCCTCATTGTCCATTGTTGTTATTTTCTCTATTTTGTTTCTGATTTTGTTAGTTTGGATATCCTCTCTCTCTGTGTGTATGTGTGTGTGTGTGTGTGTGTGTGTGCGTGTGCGTGTGCATGTGTGTGTATCTTTTAGTTAGTTTGGATAAGGACTTGTCTATTTTGTTTCCTAAAAAAACCAACTCTTCGTTTCATCGATTCTTTGTATTGTTATCTTTGTTTCTATTTACTTCAGCTCCATGTTTATTTCCTATCTACTCATCTTGGGTGAGTTTGCTTCTTTTTGTTCTAAAGCTCCCAGGTCTGCTGTTAAGTCACTAATGTGAGATTTCTCCACACTCTTTATGCAGGCATTAGTGCCATGAACTTCCATCTCAGGGCCACTTTCATGGTGTCCCATTAGTTTATGCTGTGTATTCATTTTCATTGCATTCTAGAAAGTCTTTAATTTCTTTATTTCTGGTTAACCCATTTTTCATTCAGTAGAGTTGTTCAGTTTCCATGACTTTGTAAGCTTCCTG
Organism: Peromyscus eremicus; assembly: GCF_949786415.1. Taxonomy (NCBI): domain Eukaryota; kingdom Metazoa; phylum Chordata; class Mammalia; order Rodentia; family Cricetidae; genus Peromyscus; species Peromyscus eremicus. The sequence continues at coordinate 38,929,709 of NC_081434.1, read as the reverse complement.
TTCTTGTTGATATTCAGTTTTAATCCATGTGGTTTCACAGGATGCAGGGAGTTACTTCAGTTTTCTTGTTTCTGTTGAGACTTAATTTGTGTCTGAGTATGTGGTCAATTTTGAAGAAAGTTCCATGAGGTGCAGTTATATTCTTCTCTGTTTGGGTGAACTATTATGGAGATATCTGTCAGGTCCATTTGGATTATAATGTCTGTTAGTTCCAGTATTTCTGTTTAGTTTTTGTCTGGATGACCTGTCCATTGGTGAGAGTAAGGTATAGAAGTGTTCCACCATCAGTGTGTGAGGGCCAATATGTGATTTAATCTGTAGCACTGTTTCTTTTACAAACTTAGATGACTTTATGTTTGGGATATAGATGTTAAGAATTAAAAAGTAATCTTGGTGGATCTTTCCTTTGATGAGTATGTAGCATACTTCCCTATCTCTTTTGATTAGTTTTGGTTTGATATCTATTTTGTTAGATAGTAGAATGGACATACCAGCTTGCTTCTTAGGTCCATTTGCTTGGAATATATTTTTCCAACCTTTTTACCCTGAGGAAATGTTTTATCCTTGATGTTAGGGTGTGTTTCTTGTATGCGGCAAAAGAATGCATCCTGTTAACCCATTCTATTCATCTGTATCTTTTTATTGGGGAATTGAGGCCATGGATATTGGGAGATATCAATGACCAATAATTGATTTGTTATTTTGTTGTTGTTATTGGAGGTGGTGGTGGTAATGTGTGTGCATGTGGTGGGGGGTTCCACTCTTTTGATTTTGTTGGTGTGCGATTATTTATTTCCTGTATTTTCATGAGTGTAGTTAACCTCCTTAGGTTGGAATTTTCCTTCAATCACCTTCTGTAGGGCTGGATTTTAGATAGATATTGTTTAAATTTGACTTTATCACGGACTATCTTATTTTCTCCATCTATAATGACTGAAAGTTTTGCAGAGTATAGTAGCCTGGGCTGTCATCTGTGGTCTCTTAGAGTCTGCAGCACATCTGTCCAGGCCCTTCTGGCTTTTACAGTATAAATTGAGAAATTAGATGTAATTCTAATAAGTCTGCCTCTATATGTTATTTGGTTATTTTCTGTTGCAGCTTTTAATATTCTTTTTTTGTTATGCATGTTTAGTGTTTTGATTCTTATGTAGCGAGGGAACTTTCTTTTCTGGTCCAGTCTATTTGGTGTTTTGTAAGCTTCTTGTACCTTGACATGCATCTCCCTCTTTAGATTAGGAAATTTTTCTAATATGATTTTGTTGAAAATATTTTCTGACCTGCTGTGGTGGTGCATGTCTTTAACCCCAGCACTAGGGAAGTAAACACAGGCAGATCTCTGTGAGTTCGAGGCCAACCTGGTCTCCAAAGGGAGTTTCAAATTTGTTTCTGGGCCTTTGAGCTGACATTCTTTTTCTTTTGCTACCCCTGTTACTCTTAGGTTTGGTCTTCTCAGTGCCACAGATTTCCTGAATGTTTTGTGTCAGTTTTTTAGATTTACATTTCTTTGAGCGATGCATCCACTATATCTTCAATGCCCGAGATCCTCTCTTCTATCTCTTGTATTCTGTTGGTAAAGCTTTCCTCTGCAGTTCCTGTTCAAATTCCTAAATTTTTCATTACCAGAATTACCTCAGTTGCTGTTTATTGATTCTATTTCCATTTTTAGTCTTGAATAGTTTTATTTGTTTCCTTCAACTGTTTGTGTTTTCTTGAATTTCATTAAGGAGATTATTAATTTCTTCCAATTGTTTGTTTTTTCCAGGATTTCATTAAGGGGTTTATTCATTTCCTCTTTGTGGACCTCTATCATCTTTGTAAAGTTAGTTTTAAGGTCTTTTCTGTGTGTGTGCTTCATAAATGTTGAAATATTCAAGGCCTGTTGTGGTAGGATAGCTGGGCTCTACTGGAGACATATTGCCCTGACTGTTACTGTGTTTTTATGGTGGTGTCTAGGCACCTGAGTTTGGGATGATTATAGGTCTATGTGCTGATTTCTGGGTGTCTTTCTAGGGTGGGTGTTTTTTTCCTTGGTTTCTGTTTCCTCTCTGGATTTTCCGAGAGTGTGATGGTTGTGTGTTTCCTGTTGGTCTGGCCTGCTTAGATGGCGTGTTCATAGGGAGTGCCTGCTGGTATTGGAGGCTGCAATACTGGGATGAGTCGGGAGATGGACAGTTGGACTAGGGTCTTATGGTCTCCTGGGGACGGGGTCAGATATAAAAGGGAGACCACAGCAAGTTTCCTGCTACAGAGCTAGAGATGAGACTGGGGAATTGGATCTCAGGAGCAGTAGGAGAGGCATAGGTCTGCCTTCAGCCTACTTGTTGCCCTGGAGGGAACAGCCCTTGGGGTAACTGAGGGTGCCTGCTGGAGTTGGGGGTTGGGAAAAACCAAGAAGTCAGGGGAGGGAGATTAGAAGGGAAAGATATGTGGGACCCAGAGAGGATGGGAGCCGCAGACAGGAAAGGCTGCCAAGGGTGTTCTGCTGCAGAGCTGTGGATGAGACTCAAGGATTGGATCTGGGGGAACAGAGAAGAGAATGTCACTTCCTTTATTTTCCAAAGGAGGTTTCTCTAAGACTGGTGCGTGCATGTGTGTATTCAAGTGCATATGTAAGCCAGAACAATCTGAGGTAATGTTGTTCCTCAAATGCCCTCTACCTATTTTTATTCCCGAGACAAGGTTCCCCCTTCCTTTATTAAAAGATTTTTTTTATTTTCATAAGTGTTTTACCTGCATGTATGTAAGCATCCTACATGCTGGGTGCTGAGAACAAAATCCAGATCTCTGCAAGAGCAGCAAGTGTTCTTAACCACTGAGCCGTATCTATAGCCCAAGACAAGGTCTGTTACTGACCTGGAGCTCAATGAGTAATCTAGGCTGGTTGGCCAGTGAGCCCTAAGGATCCACCCATCTCCTCTTTCCCAGTGAGATTACAAATGTGTGCTTAGGTTCTCATGCTTCCACAATTAGGACTTTGACAACTGAACTAGTTCTCCCCAGACCAGACTGGTATCATTGTGTGAAAGGATTTATCAGTAATGCCATATTCCCTGGCATTTCTCCTGTGACAACAGCTTTTAATTCATGCATTCAGTTACCTTTAATGGACACAGAAATATTTATATTTCTAGTTTTTTTCTTGTGCCAGACTTATCTTGTGATATTTACTATTTGTTTATAAGAGGAGTCAGAAAACTATAGCCTTAAAGTTGTCCATATTTACAAATAAAGCTTTATTGTGGCAGTTAGCCTCCTCACAAAGTACACAGTGCATGGCATGGCTGCTTCTGTACTACTGCAGTAGAGCTGAGCAGATATCTGTGCATGGCATGGCTGCTTCTGTACTACTGCAGTAGAGCTAAGCAGGTATCAGTGCATGCAGGGCTGCTTCTGTATTACTGCAGTAGAGCTGTGCTGTGGGATGTATGGCAAATGTGTTGCTAATTAATCAATAAAACACTGGCCGTTGGCTAGGCAGGAAGTATAGGCGGGGCAAGGAGGAGAATAAAGCTGGGAAGTGGAAGGCTGAGTCAGAGAGACACTGCCAGCCGCCATGATGAGAAACAGCTTGTGAAGATGCCGGTAAGCCACGAGCCATGTGGCAAGGTATAGATTAAAGGAAATGGATTAATTTAAGCTATAAGAACAGTTAGCAAGAAGCCTGCCACGGCCATACAGTTTGAAAGCAACATAAGTCTCTGTGTTTACTTGGTAGGGTCTGAGAGGCTGTGGGACTGGCAGGTGAAAGAGATATATCCTGACTGTGGGCCAGGCAGGAAAACTCCAGCTACAAATGGCGTCCAACGTGGTGGCAAGAGTTTCCACCTAAAAACTGAGAAAAAAGATTCTAAAACGGAGCTAAAAACAGTTCCTAATTGTCTCTCTCAAATGAGTGGCAGCTGCTGGTTTGAGCTATTGGCGGGTTCCTAGCGTGTGTGCTTGATCTGCAGTAGGGCGGAAATGAGGCCTCTGCAAGTGGCACATTAAGCTGCATGGTGGATTTAGACTTTGCTAGTACAAAACAAAAAGAGGTTTCTGAGCTACATGCTGCTTGGATAAAAGCATAGACCCATGATAGCTCCCAGAGCTGGTGGTAAACGTAGCCATGTTGAGAAGCTGTGGGTGGAGCCAGCAGCCACAGCTGCTGCAGCTTAAAGCAATAGATTCACAATAAGACAGATTCAGATGTAATAGTTTACAATGTGTGTAAAAGATACGTAGGCTTGAAAGAGACAAAAAAGGTGATATATAGAGTTATAGAAACAAATACATAGTTTTAAAAAATAAAGTCATTAAAGAGACAGTAAAGGTAGTATAAAAATAAGCCACGTGAAGATGAATATTACACAGAAAATCTGGATTGTGTTGTCTTTGGGATTCTTAACTGCAGAGAAATATTTGATTGTAAAGGAAGCTGAGTTAAACCAAAATGTATATTTTAAAGATACCTTGACTTCAAAATTTGAATGTAAGGATATGTTACTTTGGAAAAGAGACTCTGCTTTTGTTTCCACAGAAAGCCAGAGCCTATGGATTTGTTCCAGATTAAGATACATCAGGTTTGACCAGCCAAGACCCCCTGAAAGGTCTCCGATGACACCATGGCCCAGATGATCCAACATCCAGAACAATTTGAAGGCAACTGGCTCAGACGATACAGCCTCATGGACTATTCCATAATTCTAAAATTTTCTTTGTTTCCCCATAAGATACAGCGCCCCCTTCCAGCAGGAAGTAGTAAGAGAAGCTACGCCCAAATTCCCAAATTATATGTAATTTTACTTTGTTAAGGTTAAAACCTTCCTTTTTGAAAAAAAAAAGGGGGGAGGGAAGTGCTGTGGGATGTATGGCAAATGTGTTGCTAATTAATCAATAAAACACTGATTGGCCGTTGGCTAGGCAGGAAGTATAGGCGGGGCAAGGAGGAGAATAAAGCTGGGAAGTGGAAGGCTGAGTCAGAGAGACACTGCCAGCCGCCATGATGAGAAACAGCTTGTGAAGATGCCGGTAAGCCACGAGCCATGTGGCAAGGTATAGATTAAAGGAAATGGATTAATTTAAGCTATAAGAACAGTTAGCAAGAAGCCTGCCACGGCCATACAGTTTGAAAGCAACATAAGTCTCTGTGTTTACTTGGTAGGGTCTGAGAGGCTGTGGGACTGGCAGGTGAAAGAGATATATCCTGACTGTGGGCCAGGCAGGAAAACTCCAGCTACAGAGCTGAGCAGATATCAGTGCATGCAGAGCTGCTTCTGTACCACTGCAGTAGAGCTAAGCAGGTATCAGTGCATGGCGTGGCTGCTTCTGTACTACTGCAGTAGAGCTGAGCAGATATCAGTGTATGCAGAGCTGCTTCTGTACCACTGCAGTAGAGCTGAGCAGATATCAGTGCATGCAGAGCTGCTTCTGTACCACTGCAGTAGAGCTGAGCAGATATCAGTGCATGCAGAGCTGCTTCTGTACCACTGCAGTAGAACTGAGCAGATAACAGTGCATGGCATGGCTGCTTCTGTACCACTGCAGTAGAGCTAAGCAGGTATCAGTGCATGGCGTGGCTGCTTCTGTACTACTGCAGTAGAGCTGAGCAGATATCAGTGCATGCAGAGCTGCTTCTGTACCACTGCAGTAGAGCTGAGCAGATATCAGTGCATGCAGAGCTGCTTCTGTACCACTGCAGTAGAGCTAAGCAGATATCAGTGCATACAGAGCTGCTTCTGTACCACTGCAGTAGAGCTAAGCAGGTATGGCTATGAGGCCCAGAAAGCCCAATGTATGTCCTACCTATCCCTCTGCAGAAAAATGTTTGCCAATTTATTATTCACTTATTTGTAAAACACTGTTGAAGATTTTCATTTCTTGGTGCATGTGTATGTTTCTATGTGTGTATATATGTGTAGATGTTTGTGTGTATGTGTTTTTTGTGGACACATGTACATGTGCTTATACATGTTTGTGTACAAATGTATGTGTGTATATTGGTATATGTGTATGTGCATACATGTTTGAGTGTATACAGGTGTATGAACATACGTGTTTGTACATGTTTGTGTGTTTGGAGGCCTGAGATCTATGCTGAGTATCTTTTTTCAATCACTCTCCACATTGTTTTTATTATTATATTTTGAGATGAAGGCTGTCATTGAATCTGGAACTCACTGATTTGGCTACAATGGCTGGCCAGCAAGGCCTACAGATCCTCCTGGCACACCTTCCCTAGTGCTGGGATGACCAGGGAGCGTCACCACGCCTAACTCTTCTGTGGGTGCTGGAGATTGAACTTGGTCCTTATGTTGGTGCAGCAGGCACTTTACCAACAGAACCATCTCTTTGCTCTCTTATTTCTTGTCTTTCTTATTTCTTGTCATTTGCTTCATTTCCTGATTCTTTTTTGTATTCACTAAGATGAAAGCTTAAGGTGCAAACTGATTTTTTTACTTTACCAAATGCACATTTCCTTTTAGGCACATTACCTGGTTCCACAAATTATGTCATATTTATCTTCAATCCAAACTATCCTCTAATTTTTATTATGGTTACTTTCCTAAACTATATGATTTTAATGTTATTGATTTCTAATTTAATTCCAGTGATTCCAAAGTATAAGCTATGATTTAAAAAAAAAAAGCTTAGCATATCTAGCAATCATGAAAATGAAACAAATTGTCTAATTGAATCCAATATTATTATAAAGACAAGCTGAAATATGGCAAAGCTATCCCAGAACCCTCAAAATCTGCTCTCTTACCAAGTGTCAAGTACGCATCAAGACAATACAGCAGCAAAATCTTAACAAATACATCAGCCAATAAACAAATAAGACAGGAGGTCCCAGACAACTCTTTACTAGGGATTTAATTTCTGACACATACATCAAAGCAAAGCAATTAGAGTAAGGAAGACCTTTTCAGCTACTGTGCTGACACAGCTGGACCTCCATGTGGAAAGATAAAAATAGAGAACCAGGTCCTACCACTTCAAAATGCAAAACTTAATATGCAAGATGATTGAATTAAATGTAACATAAAAAACAAAAGCTTTCAGGAATGTAAGAAAACATCTCTACAGGTTAGAAATATGCAAATATTTCTTAGAAGATAAAAGCAGTAACAATGCCCCCCACCCCTGCCCCTTGCTCCTGTAGACCAAGCTGGCCTCAAACTCACAGAGATCTGCCTGCCTCTGCCTCCCGAGTGCTGGGATTAAAGGCATGTGCCACCACCATGAGGTGCAGTAACAATTCTTAATTTGATAAGCTGTGTCTAATCAAAAGAAAAATTTTATGCTTATCAAAAATTCAACTAAGTTAAGAGCAGATTGAGAGATAATAGTCACACACACACACACACACACACACACACAGAACAATATACTGGTAAAAATTAACTTTTTCAACTCAATTAATAAAAGGAATCATCCTGTATAAAAAAAGGTAGAGAAAATAAAGGGATACATCTAAATATCAGTGATAAAATCTAGGTGGAAATATCCAGGTTATTCACTGCATCTGCAATAAAGAAAATAACTGAGTATTTTGTACAGGTACAACTGCAAATAACAAACAAGCAAACATGTCTTTTCAAACTAAACCTGCTAGTAAATTCAAAGACTGACCTAGCTATGGCCCATGCTCTCAGCAGTCCCAATAGAAGACTCACAAGAGAAGCCTCTATGAGTCTGAAACATCATGGGCCAGAGAATCAGATGTCGATCTTTTTGATACAGATGTGTTACATTTCAAGACTCCTTTAGCAGTATACCTGCATGTGGATTTCTTCTGTGATGAATAACTTTTAGGTGGTTAATATTTCTCTGTGTATTTAAAGACCCACAGTATTTTGTTTTTTTACTGTATCTTTCAAGTTCAACAAAAAAGAACTTCCCTAAGCACTGTTTTCCTGCACATAAAAGTTCCAAAACAACCTTGAGGCTTACACTGATAGATTTAGTCAGTAAGAAATTCCTCATTCATAGTAAACCAGCGGCTAAATGACAGGATTCTCAGCAATTATTCTCATCACATAGCAACAGTATGCTAACTGGAAAAAAGAGATTTTAATAATAAAATGATTTGCAAACAGACAGTATTCATAGTAGTTCTTTATTTGATAGAAATCTGGTACTACACAGGTTTCCTGAACCACACAATTCCATCTGACAATAATTTTTCTTCTTCAAAGTTGCTTTCTACTGTTTGTGGAACTTTCATTTTTAGCATCAATGAAAAGGAAATCTGCCATGCTCTATTGCACATCAAAGTAACTGATGTAAAAAAAGTTATCATTAAAAATTGGAAACTATCTCCGTAATTAAATGGTTATGAGAAAACCTCACATGGCTCAGAGGCTAGAACAGTTTAAGCAAAATAAAGGGAAACACTAACTAATTCTTTAAACTGTCAGAATGGTTTGGATTTGGCCCCAATCTTAGAGGAAGCCTAGCCAAAACAATTCACCCAGTGGAAACTTAAAAAAAAAAATACATAATTATTAATGTTTACCATACTCCAAGACAGCAGCTCAGAAGAAAAGAAAAGGGTTAGTATTAATAAGCACGTCTACAGATCATGCACACACCTCCAAAGCAGGTTTGAAATGCTGGAAAACAAACCAGGCCACAAGTAACAGCATTAAGAAGATTAAAAACAACGAATGAACGGCAGCAAATAACAGATAAGCACTCTCTAAGAGCAAAGAGAGCCGGGATTTTTCTGTAAATAACACCCAGAAAACACTTGTCCATTTTGACTTTAATAGCCCCATGTGATTGGACATTATTAACTATGTCTATCTGATGAAATATGCTTTGCACACATCATAGAATGTAAATTCTTAAAACAAAAAAATGAGGGGTTGAATACCTCTCTACAGCTAAAAAGAACAAAAACAATTTTTAATCACACTAAGAGAGTACCACACCCAAACAGTTTAATAGTAAAGGATAAGAAAAGACTCTCTCCCATTTTACAAAGTTATTACAATCTAATGTCACACTCAGACAAATTCAATACTAAAATGAGAACTTACAGATCTCATTCATGATGATGAATTTAAAATAACTGAATGAAATATTTCTAGGTTGAATATAAATAAAAATTGGTTTTACAAGCACATGAAAATTTTAATACTAGAAAAAAACTATTAGCTTACTAAAGATGAAAGAAGAAAATTATATGATCATTTCCAAAATATACATAGCATTAAGAATTCAATAAGATCTAACAATTTGTTGTAAAAATTTTCAGTACGGCAGAAATAGGAGAAAATCTCCTACCTATTAGACAGTCTACAGGAGACCTATGGTCGTGCTCAAGGGTAAAGTGCTACTGTTCTCTTTGAAACCATCAGTATGCAGAAAGGCATGTTCCCTCCATCTCAACACTGGCTGGAGGTTTGGGCTAGTGTGTCTTCATTAAAAAGTCCATAAGGAATCCATGTGCTTTTGAACTAAGAATTGTCCAGGAATAGCCAAAGAACTGCTTTAAAAAAAATTGCAGCAGATGAGATGGATGGGAGGTTTCATTTACTAAACATTAAAATATAAATTGAAAGGACTGTCAATGTGACAGCAGAGTGAACAGTTCAGAAAAGAACCCACACATTCAAGGAAGCCCGGCATACTGCACAGATAGACCACAAATCAGCAGGAAGAGGATGCATAATGACCCAGGAAACACATAGACACCGGAAACTTAAAAGCCTAAATATTCTACCATTGGCAATGTTCTAAATAATTTAGAACTAATTAATATATAATAAATGTAAAAATAAAAATATTTAAGTTTAAAAATAAAATATATGAAAATATGTTAATAATCTCAGTTAGGAAAATTTCTTTAGAATGCACATATTAATAATTAAACATGAAGAAAAAAATTACATATTAATATTAAGCAGCCTAAGTCATCAAAACACACCACAAAAAAGTTGAAATAACAAGCCCCAAACTGAGAAACATATTTTCAACATGCATATCTAACAATTAATGTCCAGAATAGTGTATAAAGAGTGCTCATAATCAATTATCAAAAGAGAACCAAAAGTCAGGCCTGCTTTTCTAGCTACTCTGAATGTTAAAGAGGATTGAAAATTTAAGGCATGCCTCAGCTACAGGGTGAGTTCGAGGCCACACTGGAAAACAGTGCCACACCATCTAAAGAATGAAAACCAGAAGAAAAAGAAAAGGCTAGAGATACAGTTCAGTGGTAGAGCGTGAGCCTAGCATGTGCAGCCCTGAGTTCAAATCTCAGGATGAGGGGAGAGAGCATATAAAATCACAGGTAAAAGACAAGCCTAACACCTTTGGTAATTAGGGAAGTGAAAACTTAAAGTATAACAAGATACTCATGCAATGTCAGGTCCAAATGTGTGGCAAGAGGGATTCTTGTGCCCTGTTAAATGAAAGCATTTCTAAAACCAAAGATATACATATTCTATGGCCTAAAATTCTACCCCTAGAATCACAGCTTTATAGACACACACACACACACACACACACACACACACACACACACACACACACACAAAGACATGCATGAGAATACATTAAAGTCTTAGAAATTAAGTCTGAAATGTGTGATTCAAAGACATAATTTCTAAACTGGATATGGTGGCACAGCACATACCTGTAATCCCAGCTGTTGGTAGGCTGAGGCAGAGGGATTGCCATAGATTGAAGGAGAGCAAGGGCTACAAGGCAAGACCCTGTCTCAATAAATAAGAAACAAAGCAAAAACATAAAACGTCTAAAATTAATCTCTATGGAAACTATAAATATTTTTTCACAGACTTTTTATCACTTAGTTACTAAATTTACTAATAATTTATTATTCTCTTGGAACTAAGATAAAACACATCAGACAGATCAGTTTTGGATGAAGAATGAACAGTTTTTTGGTCTGTTTGTTTTGTTAATACTGACAAGCATATGTACTTTAATCACAAAAGATCATATCAAGTATTTATAAAGTAAAAATCTTGTCTGGAGATAACTTTTATTAATAAGGATTAAAAGAGCATAAAACTTTATCCTTATCATCCGTGAATGAAATAACTTGTGTTTTAATAGCTTAATCAGAAAATACAAAGAAGGAAACAGTCATATTCAAAGAGCCTGGTGTCCTGTGGTCTTCCTTAATAACAACCCACTTTCAAGAGCCTATAATCTACTCAACAGAAAGCCTTCTATCAAAGGCCTTAATCAGATTCTCAGAAAATTCACACACAAAATAAACAAGAGGCCACTAAACCCCAAACAATCAGGCATTAGCAGCTTTACAAAAGGCTAGATGAGTCAATTCTAAATGATGAAAAGATAAGTCCTTCAAGTGTTTTCTATTCATGCAGAAACATATAAAGGTAGGGAATCATTTGGCCACTGGCAGAGTGCGGAATTCTTCATTTTACACATTTGGCTTTATGCAAGCATCGAACTAAGGATGGCAAAAATGAGTCTCTCTTCCTACATATTAATGCTGACTTTTTCTTTGTTTTCTCAAGGTATTTTACTTTCAGCTTCCAAGTCCATAAGAAATGTAGAAGATGACATGGTATTTGATACATTTAGGATGGGAAAAGCCTTTCAGAAGGAGGATACTGCAGAAAGATCAGTTGCTGCTCCTTCTCTGGAACAATATAAAAATGATGACAGCAGTTTCATGAACGATGATGAAAACAAAAATTCAAAGGTAAGTACATGTAGTCTGACTTTTATTACAATAGCAATGAAAATGACTTTTATAATTATAAATAACCTAAAGGTAAACTTGGTATTTTCATTTTGTAAACGGGAATACATGCAAACAGAGCCACAGTGTGCGTTAAGATAACGAATATAATTTCACACATGCCAGGTACTTCCCCATCTTATCAAAAACTTTGTTTCTTGTATCTAAGATATTTTAGAAGTGAAAAACAGTGTAGCACATCTTAGAATTGATCAGCAAGAATGTTGTGCAACCGCATTTTAGCTCTATTCTGAAGAAGATGGCTGGAATACAAACCAACCTTCTCTTTACAGAACACAGGCTCCAAACAGAGCCTCGTAAGTCATGGTCTGCCACTGAATCTGGCTATAAAACCTTATCTCGCTCGGAAAGGGTCAGGAGCTTTTCCAGCTGAGAACGGACTTCAGAACCCTGAGTCAGCACAAGAAAAGAGAGAAATCGGGGATGAAGAAAACTCAGCTAAATTTCCTATAGGAAGGAGAGATTTTGACAGTGAGTAGCCTTTTAAAAATTCAATTCCTCCATTTTAATGCTATAAAAAGAGCTCTGAGCTTAACTGATCTGACCATAACAAAATCTAATAAGACCATGGTTCAGTTCTACCAGCCAGCAGGTGACCCTGCCAAAGTGGGGAATTTTTAAAAATCAGTAACTGTGGCTTGATTTATTCAGAATCCAGTATAATAGGTCCATGATTTTTCTGAATGCTGTGTGGTAATTATAGTCATTGTTTGTTCCCTCCCAGTGCTCAGGTGCATGCTGGGAAGAGTCTACCGACCCTGCTGGCAAGTCTGAAACCTGCTGGTCCACATCATCCTTTCAGAAGAAAATAACTCATTGCAAATGGAGAGCAAAGCCCTTAATGTTGATATGACTTATATATTATCCCAAATGTCTGTTTTTAAATAGCTAAGATACGTAATCATCTAAATGATGTGCTTTGACTTGTGCATTAAACTTCATAAAGATTCTGCATCATTCTGACTTCCTGGTATTTTTGAACAGTGGTTAACATGTGAGCCTCACATACACTTATTAAAGTAGTAAAGCACCAGAATTTACATCTTGATATTTAAAAGTCAGCTCATGGCTTTGGTGAATGGTCTTATATATCTAGATCTAAGGCATATAGATGAGAAAATCACAGCCTGAAAAACTGAGTTAGCTTGGTCTGGCCAGCAATCAGCTTGCTCCCGGCAGCACACCTACTGCCCTTTGCTCCTCCGGCCAGTTTGCCACCAGCCTTCTTGTGTGAGTCATCGGGCACTTTAGGGAACTTCACATTTCGGTGTCGGGATGGTTCACGTCCATTATCCCGGTGAATGCTGTCACTGTCTACGTCCACCTGCTTCCTTTTCGATACTCTATTTTCTGTAGATTTTCTGGGGATTTTGTCATCTTTACTTCTGTCCAGATGCACATTTTCGGAACTTGTTTCAATTCTTGCTCTTCCAACAGAGGAGTGTGCACCTTCTGTTATAAGAATGACAAGGGGAGAGGATTCATGTAATATTTAGTATTATAAGTCATGAGACATATAAAATAATCATTAAAATGGCTAAAGTATTTAAAGACATATTATTTATAATATAATAATCATACTCAATTAAATGCCACCAAGTAGCTATATTATCTTTTTATTATTTCATTTTACTATGCCACCTCTCACCCCAAACAACAAACATCTATGTAAAAATACAACAGGTAAATACTATGAATTGTTTTTTAAATCCACTTAGTTAGATTAAACTATATCCTATTCCTATCCATAAATCTGAACTTAGGTTCAATTTCTTAAACAAAATACAAGTCTTTACATTTCTTAGTATTTGCAAAGAGAAATGGGGGACTAATTATTCAAACAAGGATAATTACCAGCAATATCGTTTTCCAAGTGAAGAGCACACAACGGCTTTGAGGGTGAATTAACATTCCATCGATTCCTGCTCGTCATGTAGTCATCTTTGTAAGTACAAGCAAACTGTGATCTAATCAAGGTCTGCCTCATCTGATAACAAAGAAAAAATATGCAATTATATTTGGTCTTATTTTCCATTTAGTTATATAAATGCTCCCTAGTAAGTGACGCATAATATAAAGACTGCTCTTACAAATCCCACCATTCACTGGGAACTTTTATCTATATTTTGTTTCAGTTTTCAAACTCACTTGTTACTATGGCTAGCCTCTTAGTTCTTTTTAGCAATATCTAGCATTACCCATATATTTTATACTTTTATAACAGTTCTAAAATGCAATTTTATACTCTTTAGAGGTTTTGTAACAATCCTTTGGGCTGCTTTGGAGTGAATGTTATGATAACTGAATACATCACACAATCATAAAAATGGGAGTTCTATATCCTATATTAAAAAGAGAGCACAACACTCCATAAGAAAAAGTAGTACATGCCATTAAAGAAATTGGTGGAAGGACAGCCAAGCACCAGGCCAAGCTCCAGGAGCCCAGTCGAAGAGAGAGAGGAGGGATTCTATGAGCAAGTGCATCATGCAGAGACAACCGAACCAAACTAGTAGGAACTCATAAATTGTGGACCAATAGTTGTGGAGCCTGCATGGGAGTGGACTAGGCCCTCTGCATAGGCGAGACAGTTGTTTAGCTGCTTAAGGGGCCCCTGGTAGTGGGTGGGATCAGGTGGGAGCAGTCTCTGCTGCATGAGTGGGCGTTTTGGAGCCCAGTGCCTAACGTGGGGCACGTTACACAGCCTTGGTTCAGGAGGAGGGGCTTGGACCTGCCTCAATGAATGTACCAGGTTCTGCTGACTCCCCATGAGAGTTCTTGCCTTGGAAGAAGTAAGAATGGGGAGTGGGTTGGAGGGGAAGGCTGGGGGAAGGGGTGGTGGGAGGAGGGAGGAGGGGGCACCTGTGGTTGCTATGTAAAATGAACAGAAAATTTCTTAATAATAAAAAAAAAAAGAAATTGGTGGAAGGAGAAATAAGAAGACAAAAATGGGAACTGAGAAGTTAGAAGAAACAGAAATAGCAAATGTTGAGCAAGAGGACCACAAACAACATGGAAAGACATTATTTCTTGGTTAAAACAAATATTTGGGAAAACCAGAAAGAGTTTTTAACTATATCATTCTAGAAAGACTCAACGAAGAGTTTTAATGGTCAAAATTTCAAAATATACACTTGTCTTTAACCTCAGAGATAAGAAATGAAAGGTCAACTTTCTCATAAACAGAAGAAAATCAGACAGATAAAGGTAATTCTAAGCAGGGTATGTCGACCTACAACTGTAGTCCTAACACTCCGAGGCTAAAGTAGGAGGATCAGAAGTTGAAGGACGGCCTGGATTATGTACTGAGACACTGGAGGGCAAGGAGGAAGGGAGGAGGGAGGGGGAAAAGTTAATCTATGAACCAGGACAGGAAAACAAGCACTTTGGAGATGCATTATGCAAATATGAGACTGCTGAGCTATATTATAGAAATAGGAATACATTTCAGAACATCTAGTCTACACACAAAATGTGAATATATCATCAGTCACACTTGGTCCATAACCATTAATTATTATGGGAAGATGTCTCCGAGTCGTTAGAAGCTACCTCATACCCTTTTACCCTTCAAATCATACTTACATTGGATATTACTAAGAGTATTTATTGATTAAAATGTAATTATATATTATATTCAGTAATTACATTTTATGTTATATAATCAGAAACCAGTGTTCTAATTCATGCAGATGTTTGCAAAGATGATAGCAATACAATCACTGACCACAGTTTAAAAGATAGGAGAATGTCCTCCTTCCCAGCTGCTTCATAAAAGCCAATTTCATTTAGAGTGATAAACTCTCCTTAAAACTAATGAAAGCCATTTCCACATTAGTACAAATTGTGTTCCATTGGGGTTTGTTAATAAAAAAGAAGT
Organism: Peromyscus eremicus; assembly: GCF_949786415.1. Lineage (NCBI taxonomy): Eukaryota > Metazoa > Chordata > Mammalia > Rodentia > Cricetidae > Peromyscus > Peromyscus eremicus. Next base: position 38,914,086 of record NC_081434.1, on the reverse strand, counting down.
GAAAAGCTATTTTTTACAGAAAGTAGAAACAAGCAGGCTGCTGACAGTGACCAGCAGCACCATTCACTAGGCATCTGTGAATCCCCAGGAACACACCTTCTGTTGTATCTTTCCAGCACAAGCCTTCCTGTAGCACACCACTTTGGGTAACTCCTTCTACTGCTTACAAAGAGTTATAAACTTGTTATAAAGTTACAGACAGCCGAGTGATGTACACGTTAAATACTAGCATCTGGAGACTGAGGCAGTACAGAGTTCTAGTCCAGCCTGGGCTACATGGTGACGCCATCTCATTGTCTTCCTTAGACAAACATCGAGTTACAGGAAGTATGGTAAGACCGCGTAGGCCAAGATCGGTTTAGGTCATTCCCTTAGCATCCAGAGAGTGTGCACCTACACATCGCTACTGCCCCTTACAAACCTTTGGGACTACCTATAGGACATGCCAATAAAAAGACAGTAATTACACTGCTCAGGATAGTCTGTTTTCTCAGTTTCATGTTTAGCAAGAACAAACATTTTCTTATAATTTCTTTATTTACTTTTAACATACAATCTAAGAAAAAAGTTTTGTTTCCCATTACATGTAGTCAAGAGCTAGTGTAACCATCTCTCCTGCTAGAGTTCCTCTTCAGGCACCACATAGAGAAATGACAAAGCCCTCAGTGACATGTCAAATTCAGAAAACTACGTCACAAGGCAGCATGTTCTTATAGCAAGACGGACAGGTACAGGTGAGAAAAAAATTATTAACCACGAAATACATCTCAAAATACAAAAAGCATAAGAGTTCTACGTGACCTTGGAATGGTTGTGTCTAAAACAGCAACGAGTAACTACATTGAGGGGTCTTTTGCCTGTATGCTTGTTTAAGACACAATCTTACCATGCAACCCAGGCTGGCCTCAAACCTGAGATCCTCCTTGTCTTAGACCCCAGAGTGCAAGGCTGCAGGGATTATGGATATGCCCCAGGATACCCAACTCAAACGTTTCTTTTTCTCTTTGTGAAGTGTTGTATATGGATTTTCTTTATTCTCTTCCTCTACAAAAGTCTTTTCAAATAAAGTACTATTTATTGAGTCTCTATACTACATGATAGGCACAGAGTATTCAAGAGATAACCAGAACAGTGTCTACAATCACAAAGGGGTTTTATTTATAAAATCTTCTGTTGACACAAGCAGGAAGGAATTTCAAAAACTGAAAACTTCCAGACTCTAACCACATAAAAAATAAAAGGAAGAAAGTAGATTCAGAAAAACAAAGTTCTACATTTAGATTAAAAACCATCAAGTATACATGTACAAGATGAAGGTAAGTTGGCTCTAGGGCAATCTATGAAATCACAGATCCGTGGGTTTTACAGATCTGAGGACAACTGATAAAGTCAGTTTTCTCCTTCCACCATGTGGGTCCCAAGGATGGAACTCAGGTTGTCAGGTTTGGTGGCAAATACCTTTATCCACTCAGCCATCTTGACAGACCCTTGATAACTAGATAATCTTGAATAAATCATCAACTTCTAATGTGTTCACACCTAAGTGTACTAATATTCACCTCACAGAATTGTCCGCATTACAGAAGTAAAAAAATATAGACATTGATAGGCATGGCATACACCTTTAACCTCAACACTCAGAAGGCAGACACAGGAAGGTCTCTGTGAGTTCAAGGTCAGTCTAGTCTACATAGCAAGTTCTAGGCCAACCAGGGTTACATAGTGACACTGTTTCAAAAAAAATAAAAAAAAGAGTGTGTGTGTGTATGTGTGTGTGTGTGCGTGTGTGTGTGTGTGTGTGTGTGTGTGTGTGTGTGTGTGTGTGTCCCCTTGTTTCAAACACCAAAATCAGGGGTATAGAGATTATGAATATACCCCATGTATGCACATATGGAGACATATATATGATATATACATGTACACTCTAGAGATCTAATAAAGATACTGGATAGCTATTATAACACAGATGAAGTGAGAATATAAAATAAGTTCTGCTGGATCAGACTTCTCAGGTCCAGGTCAGTTCTAAAGAGATTCTAGAATATAGCTCAGGACAAGGACCTTATCATCAGTGTCTTCATTTAATTATTAAAACAGTGCAAGATAAAGTGGCTTGTATTTATAACTTGAAAGGAAATGCTTTTCCTTTGTTCATAAAAGTTGAATTTTTCTGCACAAGATTAGTGGTCACATAGAATTGAGATTACTTCCTGTTGCAAATCTTCCAAAGCTCTCTGTGTATTTGACTTAGAATCACAAATAAGCAAAACAATTCCCTCCTGAAAGTGCTTTTGAAGTACTAAACAACCCAGATAATGTCCAGATTCATACATGGCTGTTAAAATCATTTTATGTTCAAGTCACAAGAGAGAAATAGATTGAAAGTGTTCTTTGGTGGAGTGATTTCCCTCCATTGGGAAGATTTCTATCCACAGTGAAATTGCAACGAACTTCAGACTTGCCAAGCATTGGAAAAGTCCTTTGCCACAGCTCTTTTTAAATTTAAATTATTAGGAGGTTCCCAGTTTGAGGAAAAAGTACTTCACATAGGAAAGCCTGACTCTAGTTAAATTAAGATGAATGAGTCAAAGCACTGAACAGGAAGAGACACTGAGTTAGCCAGAAAATGAAAGTCTTACGCTACCACTGTACCATTAACAAGCTTGAAAAGGGAAACTGTCTTCAAAATACCTGCTAACTATGTATCTAAAGTAAATGAGTCCAAATTTATCTTATTCTTATATTACCACATTTTCAAAAGAATAGAGATTTTTATTATCTTTTATTTGATACTGAAGAATTTGTACATACATATTTTTCTATCAGAGCAAATTCAATTACAGAGCTAAATAGAAAAAATTCACTGAAGCAATAACATTATAATTTTATATTTTAAATGAACCTCTTATTTACTTTTCAGTGATAACCAAAGTTTGAACTCTGGAACCTAGCTATAAACCTCGCCCTGCTGCTTGCTGGCAGTGTGGTCTGTAAAACAGCCTCTAGCGTTAACAAGGGTTAACTCTATTTATGACAAAATTCTTAAGTGTCCTTAGTAGAAGAAAAATCCTGCTGCAGATTTAGGCGGTCTTGAGATTTCAAATGGTGACCAGCCTCTCAAAACACCACAATTCCACTAACTTGTCTCCTTCCCTCCATGGAGACCCTTTAAGTGGCCAGCAGCCATCCTCAGCATATATCCCAGTTGGCAAATGATACCAGAAGGGAACAATCAACAATGGACTGTCTATCTGAGCAGGATTTCATTCTCTCTGGATTCTTGCTTTATTTTAACACTTCTGCTTCACAGCTCTACCGTGTCTTTAAAATGTGTTTTCCAAGCTTATCTGCCTTTTATAATCATGTTACTGTAAGAGAAGTGGTGTTCAGCCACAACCTACTACCCCATAGCTAGGAACAGAAGTCTCCAGTCTGTGGCTAGTTACTCAATTCTGTTCCTTGGTTCTTATTTGAAAGCATCTGATTTCTCCCCAGAGTCACATATTTTCTGGCCCTTGTTTCTCTGTTGCCCAAGGAATGGTGGGGGTAGATATCGAGGTCATCTGAGGCAACAGTCTAAAGAAGGTTCTGGTTTCTGGGTCCTCTTCTTGAGTTTATTTATTTATATATATAAAATCAGAAGGTCTACTTTATCTAGTCAGGATTCTGCTTCATCCTAATTAGAGACCTGGTTGGATAAGATTTAGTACGAGGCCCAAGAGCCTCCACTTGTCTCAATATATAATCTCAGAGTTCATTCTCACACATTACTATCTAGTTGCTGTGCCTACCATTTCTTTGAAAAATAAAGAGAAAAGAGAAACACACACATTTATTTGGCTTCTCAGTTTGGGAAATCCTAGGGACAGTTTTCATAATTCTGTATACTCACTAGAATGGCATCTCTCTATCTGGTAACTAGGACTAGATTAGTAGTGCATCTCTCTATCTGGTAACTAGGACTAGACTAGTATTGCATCTCTCTATCTGTTAACCAAGACTAAATTAAGTTGCTAAGTCATGCTAAGCTTCTTCCCTTTGAGACCTTCAGCTTCTGTTGTGGGCCATTTTGACTGTAATTTATTATAATATTCTTTGTTGTTTGTTCTCAGTGATTACTTCTGGTGTGTGTGTGTGTGTGTGTGTGTGTGTGTACACAAAGCTGCCCTCATCTAACCTGGCACGTGTGGAAGTCAAAGATTGTTGTCAGGATGTTTTCCTCAATCACTTCATCACCTAAATTCGCGAGGCAGGGTCTCTCCCTGTAGTCGCAGCTTGCCATTTGACTGGACTGGCTAGCCAGTGCACACCAGGACCCACTACCTGTCCCTCCCACGGCCTGCCTCCCACTCCCAGGGCCCTGGGTATGGGAGCACGCCGTGTTAGGAACCTGAACTCCAGTCTCTGTGCTCGTGCGGCAGACACTTCACTAAGTCCCCATCTCTTCAGCCCTACTTTGTCAGGGTTGATTACTTTTCCATTCATTTTAAGAAGCGAGGGAGAGGAGATGCTGAGACTCTATCTCAATTCACCTTTTAATTTGGACATGCTATCAAGTTTTCAAGTTCCCAGGCTAAACCTGGTTATCTAAGACAGAATTTTCCAACACCACAGGACAAGGACCATCTATGGAGGCCACAGAGTTACAGAGAGGGCAACTTTCTCACACCATGACTATCTAAATTTCACCACCTACTTCTCCTTAGTTAAGGATCCCATACTTTGCGGTTCGAGTAGTTTACATTATTAAGTACATAAATGCATATACAGCATGGACCCATTGAGATGGTCAAAGGCATTAAAGACACAGCAGAGAAGAAGCATGTCCAGCCTTTCAGTTGGGGCAGATAGGCAAGGTGCTGGCAAATCAAGACAGAAGGGATAAAACCATCCACAGGAGTTTATGGAGGCTAATGTGCCCTTGAAAATCTTCTCATTTAAAAAAAAAAAAAAAAGGCACCGGGCGGTGGTGGTGCACGCCTTTAATCCCAGCACTCGGGAGGCAGAGCCAGGCGGATCTCTGTGAGTTCGAGGCCAGCCTGGTTTCCAAAGCGAGTTCCAGGAAAGGCGCAAAGCTACACAGAGAAACCCTGTCTCGAAAAACCAAAAAAAAAAAAAAAAAAAAAAAGGCAATTTAATAAGCTATTTAAACTAGTTTAAAAGTAATGGTAAAGAAATGGGAGAAATATTCTCCAAAGGTCTGTATCAAAACCATGGAGGTTTAGTGAGAACCTTCCAGTTTCCTTCATAGGGATGAATTTATTGGACAATCAGATGCAAGTTTCCTAGTAGACTACAGTGTACAACGAAAGTTAAAGACCTAAGTTTGTAACCAGAAAAGTATTCATTTATATTTATGAATAAGGAAACTCAAATCTAAGGAGAACTAATTTTCCATGTAGTATTGATTGGAAAATCTAAATCCTCAAATATTTTCTTCTTTTAAAATGCTCTAAGTATTTCAAGTGCAGACTGCATGTAATTTCCATAACAAAGAAAACAAAACCAAACAAAAACCTCACCACAACTCTACGCCAAAAGGGCAAAAGTAGCAGAAAGATAGAGCAACAAGTAGCTGGACTACAATTTCATCATCACTCTAGGAGTGAATGCTAGCAACATTTCTTGTTATTCCTAACAAGTACTTTACCCAGCCGTGCTTCAGTTACGTGTCTGGCTACACTGATAGATTCCACGTTTTGCTTTTACAAAGGCTACTTACTATAAAGCACAGTTATGAACTCTTTATTGTCTTTTAGTTCCAGAGCTGTGTAGACTAGACTTCGCTGTTAAACAACAAAGCAATGTAAGTTTAATTTCATGAATGTGCAAAGTGACATCAGATACTGCATGGTCACTGTAATATTAGACAGCATCACCTATGTAAATGACACTAAATCAGAGGATCTTTTCTATTTCTCTAACACACATGAATTTGTTTTCATTTTATAGTAATTAGCTGAGCCTTGAGATTTCTAAAAGGCACAATTCCAAACTACATTCTAAATATTTGTCCTTATACCCACATATACATGTAGTCCTCACCACTTACCAAGCAAAATTCTCTTCACAACAGATGGAGACTACTACAGAAAACCATAGCCAACAAAACGGTTAGCTGTGGAGCCCAATCCCAAGGGATACATCTACAATACAACTCCAAGATCTAAGGCTTAGATCAAGAGAGAGGAGAGGACAGAAAGACTTTTAAAAGCCAGAGGATCGGGGAGTTTGTTGTGAGATTGTGTCACATGACCTGCACAAGGACAAGACCAACAGACACGCTAACATAGATGAGGAAGGCAGGGGGAAGGGGGGAGGGGGAAGGGCTCTCAAGAGGCCTCTCCACGGAGAACCACGAGCAACTCAAGAATGCTGAGAGTGGAAAACTAGTCTTCCCCAGGGAAAACCACACCAATTAGTTATCCAATACCAAATGGTCAGCCATGAAAGTAAATACATACAAGTAACATTATACAGACTGCGCAGATTGTGTGCATATATGTATACCTGTATATGTATGTGTGTATATATGTATGTTAGATGTATACATATATACCTGTTAGTTGTATACATACATACATACAATCTGCTCAGTGTGTGTGTCTGTGTATATAATATACATACATACATACATATACACAGTGTGTATACACACACACACAAATGTTCTACTAGAAGATCAGAAAACGGACTTCAAGTTAAATGAAAACATAAACAACCACTAAGAAACAATGTAAAGACTCTCGTGGACTCTATAACTAAAGATCTCCCAGCATTATGTCTTCAGGATTTATGACAGTTGATTATCTCAGTCCTTGTTACAGTGATGATAACACCCTGAGTCTCCATCCACTGAGACATCAGAAGCACAGACAAGGCCACAGCTTCTTTACTTCCCCTTTCATTCACTCAACAGACACTGATGGAACATTTACAACAGCAAGGGCTTATCTCTGTCTTTCATTCAGCTCCAGTAAATTAGAAAGCAATGTGTTTCTATACCAACTGTCATTATCATTGCTTATTTTTCATTTCCTTCTTATTGTTACATGAATTGCAAATTTACAATATTCAGCCCAGTTTTATATACTTATTTCTTCCAAAATAAATCAATATTTGACATTTTATGATTAAATCTTCTTATACCTTAATTTTTTCTGCTTGCACTGACTTATGGATTCGCTCTCTGAGGGGTTTAATTGATGTATTATTCACTTGTGTGGGAGACCTATGTAAAAGAAAAAGACACACATATTAATAGAACTTGAATATTTCTGCCCTTTCAAATTTTATATTGACATTTAATTGCCAATGAGACAGTATTACGAGGGAAGGCCTTTAGAGGGTGTTCAGGTTAATGATTTGGATTAGTGTTCTGATAAAAGAGCATGAGACCCTGCTTGGCCATGGTTGTCCTTTCCAGTTTTCTACCTGTGAAGATGCATGGGCAGGTACAATGCATGAGGAATGGGCCTCCACCCATAAATGGCGACCAATCTGCGGACACTGAGAGCATGGGTTTCTAGCCTCTGAACTACAAGAAATGAATTTATTTATAAATTATCCAGTCTAAGATAGCTTTTGGTAGCAACTAAAATGAACTATGACACTTATAAGCCAGAGTAGCTTTTAAACTAGTTTTCTCCCTACTCCCATAGCGGCATATTTACAAGAAAAACAAACAAACAAATAAAACAACAAAACAAAAAAGCCTGCGATCCTGTGGCAAGGATTTGAAGAAACAATTACAGCTAAAGGCGCTCATAAGGGTAAACTCTGAACTAGGTAGGACAAATGCCCAGTAAGAAAGGGACAAGAAAGAAGACATTATGTGCACACACTGAAGAAAGGTCATGTAGGGAAAACAAAACACAACCGTCATCTTCTAAGGTGGCAGAGTTCTTAACAGAACCTGCCTGCGCCGCCTACACGACCCATGCTGTTCTCACGTCACACTAGGTTTCTGGTGTTTAACAGCAGTCGTAGTATCAGCCTATGGCATTTATTATGGCTGCTGGAGCAACAACGAGGTAGTGTCAAGGTCTTTATGTGACATCAACATTCACTTAGCAAATCTGTTTCTTCATAACGTACAAGGAAGCCAACAAATGCTGATTCTGCTGTAAACATGGTGGGCAGGTCCATCCTATTCTTATGCAAAACAATGGTCACAAAGAACGACTTCAAGTTAGGGAGAAGAAACCTTTGCTACTTGTTAACTGAGCTCTCTTGGGAATACTATGCAATCACTCACAAGTCTTGATTCTTTATTTAGACAGTAGGACACTACTAAAAGGAATTGCTTTAAGGGCTGACATTTAAAACATACCAAAACAAAGAAATATTTTTTACAGCAAAACACTTAAATGAAACTATTAAAACCCAAACCACCTACCACACTCTTAAATGTTACATTATAAATATAACTGTGCTACAGTAAAATGCCCAGTCTTCATTTAGCTTTTGTTCACTTTTTCCATATTATCCAGCTGCTTCCAAGTTTCCTATCAGAAGTATAAATTTCTCTGATAATCAACAAGGTGTGTGTGTGTGTGTGTGTGTGTGTGTATATATATATATATATATATATATATATATATATATATCATATATGGTTATATATAACATATATGGTTATATATAACATATATGGTTATATATATATATATATATACACATACATATACACCTCATGTTAGTCCTTATACACATATAGCTTGCATATTACATACCTAAAGAGTGTAAGAAGAGAAATTCCATTGTGTGGAACTGTACTCTTGTCATTATATAAAAGCTCTGCTCTGTTTCTGGTGGGAGCACTGGCTGCGTCTTCATCCAAAAGAACCAGTAAAATTTTCACAGCATCTCTGCCACAGTATGCAGTGTCATGGTTTATGGCAAAAGATTTTGGCTAAAACAAAAAATATGTTTAAGTAATGTATAATAATCACCCCATTTATGTGAGTCAGCCACGAATTTCAATTTCAATGCCACTCTTCTTTATTGCTGAAATCACAGAAAATCAGCTATAAAAAGTGGATACAAGATATGTACACATTTCTCCTTATACCACACTGTAATCAATCTTACCAATTTTCAGACATATAAGAATATCATCAAAGGAAGACATCTGTTTCTGATGTGAATAACATTAGGCTTGTAAGATGGAACAATCTAGTCATTATCTAGGTAGGGCACAGTGTAGCCTCAACCCCATGACTTCAGCTCTCTATCGCTGTGTGCTTTTTCTCTTAAGACAAAAGGGGTGGGGGTGTTCTGGCAATCTAAAACAAACCCACATGTGCTTAAGATCTAATCATGAGCCAGATGTGGTGGCACATGCCTATAATCCCAGCAGTGGGGAGCAGAGGCAAGAGTATGAGTTCAAGACTAGCTTCAGTTACATAAGTTGAAGATCCACCTGGGTTATAATGAAACCCCTGTCTCAAAAAAACAAAAATAAAAGACTTAATCAAATGAAAATTCATGATTACTCTATGTTCTAAGCATTAATTTTAAGAAACTAAAGCTTCAAAGGTGAAAAGCACAACCTTCAAAGAAATCACAGTCCCCTTGATAAGACAAATCAGTCAGCAAACGTTTCCATTACAGAGTGCAGTGAAATTTCTAACATACATATGCACAGTGTGGTAGAAGCACCCGAAAGATAATGGTGAGAACACTATGGAGAAAAGGCTAGCTTCAGAGAGGAGTCACAGAGAGAGAGGAAGGAGCTGCAGAGACTAGGCAGGAGGGCAGATCTAGGTATCCAGATAAGCAGGAAGACTTCACTGGAGGAGCCCGAAGAAACTATGCATCCCATGCACGCAAGTTACAGGGCAGTGTGCTACAGAGGTAAAATCTCTTGCTTTACTAAACAAGTAAGTACAATAATCTTACCTAGGCTTTAGAAAAATAACAATAGCAATGGTTAAATATATTTTAGGGTAAAATTTGTCAAATATGGACACAGCTACAGCAAATTAAAAGATTACAATGAATTAGTTTTAAAATGAAATGGTCTGAACTAAAAGTGCTAACACAGGTTAAAAAGGGAGAGCTGGGAAAAGAGTAATTAGACAGAGAATAAAAGAATGTGGTAGGTAATACACGACAATGCAGTATCACATATAGGTACATATGAACGTAAACTCTTGGGACTTTTCTTAGGCTGGAAACACCCTACTGACTACGCACTACAGGATGCTGAGAAAGACTTAACTTCCCTGTGTCCAAGATGGACTCACCTGCAAAAGAGCGACGGTAGTGCCTTGTCCACTGAGGTGACAGTCACTGTGCCCAAATATCAGAGCTGCTCTTCCGGGGCCCTCAGGGCACTTGTGCCAGTCCCCTCAGCATTTATCGACACAGTTTCGGCTTCTCTCCCTCCTCTCCCTCTCCCTCTCCTTCTCCCCCTCCCCCCTCTCTCAGCTCGGGCTACCGATGAACTGTAATGCACAGCCGCACTCAAAGTAAAGCCACGGGTCTACCATGATCTAGTACTTACTATATGGTTACATCACTATCAGAGAGTGCCACATTGCTATTAGTACCTTCCCAGAGCCTACCATGATCTAGACTTACCACAGTTTACATCACTATCAGAGGGTGGCACATTGCTTTAGTACCTTCCCAGAGCCTACCATGATCTAGACTTACCACAGTTTACATCACTATCAGAGGGTGGCACAATGCTTTAGTACCTTCCCAGAGCCTACCATGATCTAGACTTACCACATGGTTTACATCACTATCAGAGAGTGTCACAATGCTTTTAGTACCTTCACTGAGTGTTATTTGATGGTGATTTCAAGATTCGTGATTTGGAGGAAAACATAAAACTATGAACAGGTGGTTTGTGTCAGGATTTTGTCTGCCTACAAATGGGAAGCTGGCACTCTGAGTGATCTGAGATGGCAATGGTTCCTGGCTTACACTTGCTGTGATAACTCCCTTGAGTTTTATGCCAAGCTAGTCACTCAAAATGTTGGCATGCACATGAAATAACTGGGGTAGCATCCCAGAATCTTACCCATGATGCCTTTGAAGTAAATCTGAGAACATGCTTTTTGTAGGGAAATAGATAAAAATGATCACCAAGGCCTGTGGATGAAAGAATGAATAAATAGCAAAAGCAAAAGAATTTCTTCATGCACTGCCTGCCATGGTGACACCTAATGAAAAGGTCCTTTTGTTAACCAAATGAACACCACAATGTCGACAGGCACAACAGTTTATACATGGAGTCCCAGCATTCAGGAGGCTATGAGAGGAGTCTCAGGCCAGTCTGGGCTACGTAGTGAGTTCCAAACCAACCTGGACTACACAGAAAGACTGTGTCAGCCTCAAATAAAAACAAAGAAAGAAAAAGGGAAAAGATAGACCCACTATAATACAGAGTCTAAAATTCTGTTCTGTATTTAAAATCATGGTAGTTCATTGTTGTAGTAATGATCTATTAAAATTGACTATCTATGCAAGAAAGCCAAGGAAGAAATATATGTTGTATAATCAAGATTCCCAAGTATAAGGGAGACTGAATTGTAATCAACTGGAAATGTAGTTAGTAACAAAACTTACACGACTCTATAAATGAAAACTAACTTCTGATGACAAAACCTGTTCTAATAGGGCTGCTGCTGTCCTGCAGAGAGATGAGTACTGGGGTCAAAAACCAGACTGTTATTTTACATCAAAGTAAACAGAAAAAGAATAGTATTATAAGAACAATTATTAAAAAGTAGCTCTAAGCACCTTAAGTATTCAGTGCTGAAAGACACACTAGAGATTATCTGATGTCTTATTTTAACAAATACATTTTCCCCAAAGATGTTATGATTTACCTCAGTTGAACATAATCCTATTGAGAAAATTAAATCTGATGGCATCATCTTAAAACTTAGAAAATGCACTCTTCTGACTCAAGTAGCAACCGCAAACAATTTCTGCAATGAATAGAAGAGATTATGTTTTATATAAAAGGACAATGAAGAATAAATCCATTACCGGTACAGGACTGATGGTGGTGGTGCTGACAGCTACACCTTCTTGAGAATTGCTAATAGTTTTAATCCTCAAATCCAAATCCCGGACAACTTCCTCTACTGCTTTATAGAAAGGATCTCCACTGCTGTGGCCTTTGATCAGATGCATGTTTATCACCGACAATATCCGACCCCCTGCCAGGCTGAAAACAGAAATAAGAGTGTGCTTGTGATAGTTTTGTAAACGGCAGTAAGCTTATAAGCTTGAAAAATTACTTCTCAGTGTTAACACTTTTCAAAGAACATAACTCTGACCTTATAGATCAAATAGCAAAGCATTTAAGGAAAAGATAAAAACCATGAGAAACAAAATAAAGTTTTTCTAAAATCCAGCATGCCACAAGTTACAGCTTCCTTGATTTGAAAGCTGAGAAAATATTTTAATTATGTATGAAATATGATGACAGATCAGATGAATTCCTATATAGCTGATATATGTATTTGCTAAGACAACAAAAACAGCCACTTCTCCATGAATGCCTATGTTACCTTCATCTTAAAACCAACTCAGTAAGCTGCTATTGAGTCTCATAAAGATGAAATACCTTGCCCTAGATCACATGCTGTTGAGGAAAGAAGTCTGACCTGAAAGAAATACTACACCACCATGCATGAAGCATTATTATATACAGAAGAGAAATTAAGCCAGTCAGTACTGATCCAAGCAAACCAAAACCTAAACCTACGGCCAATAGACAAATGTTTTTCAACACCTGAAGCCAATGTTTCTTTATAAGCCTAAATTTGGTTGCAGCTCCTGCTGTAGAGGATCAGCACAGATTCAGTGTGAGAAATACACCAGAGGATGGTCTGTTCGAAAGAAGAAATTAGAGGTGTCCAACAATACAAGAGGGTTCTCTGTTGACGTCGTGAGGTACCCCCGGAAAGGCTGTGCCCAGGAAGACATGTCTGCTTAGATATGGAGTCATGGCAACTCTGCCTTTCTCTACTTTGGGAATGCTACTACGCTTCTCTTTTGTAGTAGCATAAATAAAAAACTATAAACTGAAGTTTTCATCCTCAGCTTATACGTCAGGTATTCTAACAAGTATGTGAAAATATAATTGACTGGCTAATTATTTGGTCCACACAGAAGAGGAAACTTATGAGGCAATCACAGAGAACTGCAAGTCCAGTAGTAACTCATTAGCAGGTCTCTCCCACATCTCCTATCATAAGAATCATATTCAGTTCTGTTCCCAGCTCCTGATCCTAGCTAACTGAATTACCCTCTCCAAGAAGGGTGCTACATAGCTGCATTTGTACCACCGGGGACTCTTATGCTAAAGCAAGGCGGGAAGCATTTCGTGCAAAACTCAGCTCTGAGAGGGGAATTCCATTCAACATTCTTTAGTATCAGTTTCCACTTGACATACAGAAGAGAGGCCTGGTGTTGACGAACGAATGGACCCTGTTCTATCTGAAGACTTTAATAATAAAACACTCTGGGTACTTCCCCCCTGCAGAATGAGCCTTTATTTTTACTACTTAATGCAAGCTTCATATTTATTTAGTTTTCTAACTGTGCTCGTGCCTTCAACAGGTTCACAATGGTGGTCTGTTCCTTAATAAGGAAGCATGCTGCACACATGGAACCACAGGCCCATGTGGTGCTTTTTCCTTCTTTCTTTTTGTTTGGCTTTGGCCCTGGCACTCTCTTAAGGACTTTAAGTCTCACAGGAGTAGCCCCTTGAAGTCTGTATAATATAAAGATAAATAATTCTATTACCAAGAGTTTGGGGACAACCTAGTTTTGTAAGAAAGTCTATAATGGTATGTTAAATGTTGTACATTGTGAGTGCCTCTGATCACAGTCCTAAAAATAGGTACTCTGAAGTTTTTAATAGAAGAAAATGTAATTCACTATTATTCATATTACTATTTGCAATATAATAGTACTTAGGGGGTTGCATTTACATTATCACGGTCTAATCTCTGAGTAGACATCTCACTGAGCTTGGCAAGCCTGGAAAAAAATCTTAAAATATCCACAGTTTTTCCTGCTGAAAAGAATTAACAAGAGCTGGTGTGGTAAGCTGTGCATGGCAGGCAAGCAGGACAGATGGCATTTTCCTGCAGGCCAGTGTTCCTGGAGTACTGTCTTCTGGGGTCAAGTACTGAGAGAGGAGGAAGGTGACAGGGCAGACAGAGTTCCACACTTGATAGAAATCTCAGGAGACAGGGAACTGGTATGACTCTTATTAGTCTTTTGACTTTCTCATTTGGGAATTTTTTTTCTAAAGTATTTCCTATAGAGTGGTAATAAAGAAATAAAATTGTTTTGAATTTGTTCATTATATACAGAGCAACACTTCAACTCTACTGCTTATTTTACTATTTAATATTTAAACACTACTGCTCTAGAGTCTTTGAATTTTATAACAACAGAATCATATCACAATCGAATAGTTTTGTTTCTTTTACCTACTATGCCTTACTGATTTGAATTGACCATCAAATACTGTGCTGAAAAGAAATGATGATAGCAAGAACTCTCATCTGAATCTTAAATTGAATGCTAAAACATTTTATAGTTAACTGTTTTTTGGGGGGGTTCTTTGGTCTTTTGGGGGGGGTTGTTTTTTGTTTGGATGGTTTTAGTTTTGGTTTTTGGTTTTTTGAGACAGGGTTTCTCTGTGTGACAGCCGTAACTGTCCTAGAACCTTGTAGACCAGGCTGGTCTTGAACTCACAAAGATCTGCCTGCCTCTGTCTGCCTAGTGCTGGGACTGAAGGTATGCGCCACCAAGTCCCACAAGTTGACTAGGTTTTTCTAGGAACCCTTTTATCACGTTACACAGTCCTTGTTCTTAGTTCATCTTTCTGCTGAGGGATCATCTCTGCAGGGTGGTTATGTCTTCCTATTAGACCTGCAGTTTGAGCTGTCCCATAGGCATCAGTGGCTGTACATGAGTGCCTGAATTTGATCCCCAGCAAACACATAAAAAGCCTGATGCAGTGGAGTGCACCAGGAGTCACAGATCTGGAAAGGTGGAAACAGGCAGATCCCTGGGGCACACAGGCCAGCTACCACAGGTGCCAGCAAGACCTAGTCTCCAAATACAATGTGGACAGCTCCTAATGGGGGGTGGTAATCTCTGGCTTCCACACACATGTCCACACCCCCAACCACACACACATCCTCACCCTTCCCTCCCACAGAACAAAATCTATGCACACACACAATACAATCCGGTTCACCAAGGTTCACCTCTATTTGGCTTGCTCCATTTTGACTTGTCTCTCTGACTTTTCTTCTTCACCTGATCCTTGGCCTGTATTTTTATTACATTTGCCTACTCATTCAAAGCATTAAGAATCACTTAAATATTATCCAGAATTATTATTTTTTGTCAATGAAAGGGTCATTCCAGGGAATTTGTCTGTCCTACTTCCACAACCAGAAGTCTAGGCTGATTCTAGGAATACTTCCACTTACATAAAAACTTTCTTTTCAGTTGTTACTTTAAACATATTTCTATTTAAAAAAACAGACGAATTGGATGAAATGTAACCCAAATTAATCCATAATTAGCACACTGGCACTTTCTACTTTTTCTGGGAATTACTCTGGTAGTTAATTTCTGGTAGTAAAATCTGTAAAGTCCTTTAGTTTCCTTAATCTGTAAAATATTGTTTAGAATACATTATACATGTTCTTAAGTCATTCTTTCACTCGGAATGAATATTAATGTCATGCTTTGCAGACTTCAGTGATGTGAGTAATGAGGCCTGGTAGTGACAAGCTGCTACTACTATGCGTAAGGGACATTTTTCTTTTGATGATGAAAGCTTACATATGTTAATGACTCGGTGGCTAGCTACTAAAGTACTAGAATTGACAAATATATATTGGCCTTTTTGGAATAAAACTAGTATTAGTTGATCATAGTGTTTGATTAAGGGCTCCTAAGGATGAGTATCAAAAAACCGACAGCTACAGAATATACTATGTACATGTATGGCTATTTTATGCATTTTAATCACATTTTAAACTAAATGTTTTATAGTTACAAGTACTGGAGTCTTGTCAAGAACGTTTGTGTGATTCCAATCCTGGTTGGTTTTCTCCTAACTAGGCTACACTTGTTCTCAAGAGTTGTGAAATGCTATGCATAGTACACCCTACCTGATCCCTCCTTCAACCCCAGTTAATCAGCCCTCTAACTGATAATGTGAACACTAATGGGGGGATTTTAAGACAGCAGCTACAGTTCACAGGACCTCTGCCAATTAAGGTAATGTTGAGTTCAGTCACCAGCCTGATAAAAATCCTTTTTATTAAAAATGATCTTTCAAGTGGTTTTTAAATTTATCCTTTTATTGAAGTAGCTAGGTCAACTGCATATGTTTATTAAAGCTACAAATAAACTATCAAAAACATTTTAGTAGAGATTCAAAGGATAATAAACAATGAAAAAATTTCTTAGTTGCAAATTATAAGAATAAAAATTTAAAATATTATCAGGAAAAGGTTATCATTTTGGTTCCCCCCATTAATTATATAAGAACAAAACTGCTAAATTCTCAAGACGGTATAATTCATTGCCAGAATTGTATCTAGGAAAAGTTGTATAAGACTTCTGCTTCAACTGTTTGCCAAGGTTAGTAGTGGCCACCAGCAAACACTCTCAACACTGCTCTGGTTAATTTCTATATCCCCTACTAAAGCCAGCCACTAGACTCTCAGTGTCTAGCTTGCAATACAGTTGCTTCCCTCACACTGTCACTGTTAGAGCCTAGAAGCTCCACAGGTTTTTAATCCAATGCTCCAGGCCATCCACGCTATGCAGTGGTTTTTTAAGATGAATAAAAACTTTTGGGGGAAGTAGAATGATACTAAAAGTACAGAGGGAACTTGAATGGAAAAGGGGAAGGAAGAATGAGTTATTCCCAAAAGATACATTTTTTTTTGCTAATTTAGATAAACATTATAAGTAGTATTTAGATGAAAGAATAAAACTGTAGCTCCTAACTCCATCACACTTGAGTCCCTGGGCAGAAAATACAACCAGGTGGGTAATGAAAAGCACAATTAAAAATTAAATGGCTGGAAGAAAATACTAAGCAATAATATGGACAAATACTGTCATGTAATTGATTACTATTCATTTTACTAAATAAAGTAAATTTATTTCCATTATATATTCAAGAATTTGATAACTATTTGCTTTAATATCTTTAAAAATATTTAAAAATTAAATATGATTAAAGGCACATAAGTAATATCAAAACACTTCTGAAGTATTTTCAAACAAAAAAATAATTAACAATGCATGAGACAGATAATTTCCAGCCAAATTAATATTCTGTAGCCATATATTTATTCCAATATATAACACAGGTATGCATTAAAAAGCTGTGTAGTAAGTTTAAAGTACAGCATTTTGAAATTCTTAACAATAGACCCTAACTAATTTGTATAAGGTGACGTTTCCAAGACATTTTTCAGGTAAAAGTACAGCATGCATTTTATGGTGGCACCTACTGGCAAAGTGCAGAAATGCAGCCAGCTGCCCTAAGATGGCCTCATGAAAAGCTGGCAAAGGATACTAAGTGGCAGTTTGAATTTTTCCATTTTTTCCCCTTCTTTCCTACCTACCTATTGTCCTTCTTCCTTAGACCCAAAGGTTATTATAACGCCTCCTTTATAAGAGAAGCATAAACTCCTCAGATGCAAGAAGATAGCTATCTTTATGTCTTAAGTTGTAAGGTAGCGAGAGAAACAAAGGATGAAGTAACAGGAGTGGAAGGCAGGAGTTAGATTATACACAACTGTGCACATCAGCCAAGACTCCTGAGACTTTATCCTGTAGCAAGTGTGGAATCACTGAAGGTCTGAGTCACGGTACATCAAAAGCCATTGCAGGAAGATCACACAGGCATCAGTGAGCTAACAGGATACAGCAATGCAGGATTAGGACAGAATGAACAACTCGGGGGGGGGGGGGGGGGAAGCCCAGTAAAAAAGCATAAGGACAGATACAGACAGCAAACACTGGAAATAAGGTAGTAGTTACAGGAACACAGACAAGAGAAGATGGGAAAATGTTTAAGAAAAAAACAGTAAGCTAAGGCAGCGGCAGAGGGAAAGGACTTACAGAGTTGTGAGACTTGGGTAACTGGAGGGGAAAAGGGTGAATCCACCCAGGTGGCAAGCAGTTTTTCAGAGGAAGATGACAATTAATTTTTGGTGCATGTTAAATTGGAGCTACTCTGAGGCATTGTCTAGATGCCTGAAGACATGTCTTGGAAACTCACTCGGCACTGAAGTTGGGTTTCACCACGTAACAGATTAGTAAGAATTTCCACATATGAAGTTGGAGAGGTAGAAAATGAGAGAATGACATCACAGAAGTTATGAGAAGTTCTAAGAAGTGATTAAATACAAGGAGTCAAAGCACTCCAGATGGTAATAAATGCAAGATCACAGAGGACCACTGACAGAAGAGCAGGGAACGAGAATAGTGTGAACCGCTCAAGAGTAAACAAGCACATCACACTGGATCAGAGACTGCTGTGGCAAGCACATTAGTGAAGACAGGAGCTCTTACAACAGTTACTGTTTAGGGAGAAATGTACATCAAGATTGCGAAGACGGAGAAAAAAAGAACACTGATTTCTCATGAATCTGAGCAAAAGGATGGAGAACTGGACAGAAAACAGTTTGCTGGGTTTTTCTTACTGTCTTTACAGACTATGACTAAAGTGCAAGTCAAGAAAAAGTATAAATGAAAGACAAAAGGCACAGCCAATGGAGCGCAGGTCCAGTAGGTTATCTACACCCCCACATCTGGCTCCCTGCAAGGTTGTTACCCTTTAGATGAAGCTCAATTGTAACATTTTGTTAGGCCTGCTTTCCTGACACCCTTATCACAAGCTCCCACAAGCCAGGTCAACCAGGTCTGCCCTGTATCTCTTCCAGCTAATATTGCATAAATAGGGTATGTTTTTAGTTTTTATAGTTTTACTATTTTAAATTACAAAATTAACATATACTTACTGTTTAAAAAGAAGAAGACAAAATTGTTTAACTGGACCATTTAGACTCCCAGTTGAAGATACTATTTAGATACCAACTTCCTTAGTGTCTTCCTCAGAAGATGGAGTAAGTATTCATTATGATCAAACTGAAGACTTCACATAAATGGCTGCTAAGTTGAAGAAATATATTCTCTTATCCTGAGTGCCTATAAAATAAATGCATCTCTAACCATTTAGCCTATTTTCCCAACCATATAGTCCATTAAAATTTTAACAGATTCATTGGACTGAATGTATGCATTTGTTTTAGCTTTCTCCCCAAACCTTACTGAAGTCAAAAAAGAGTAAACCAGATTTTTTAACCCCTACAGGAAAATAAAATAAAGACAATACGGTAATAGCACAGACATTCCATCAAAGCATGGAAAGACAGAGCAGACAGACGAGCACTAAGTACCCAGAACAAAGACAGATAAACGTACGTCACTGCTCAGAGAGAATGAAGGAGCACTTAGAAGACCCTCAGAAACAGAAGACTCCATAGGAGGGCCTGTTTTCAACCAAGGATGTTGAAAACTTGACATGTGCACATGAAAGACACACACCCCGAGCTCCCCCCTCGTTCTCAGCAGTCAAGCCAGTGTTCCTCTTCCACCACGGCACGGAAGGCGGGATCACTCAAGAGGACCAGACCCAGGGGCAGCGAGGACTGAAAATAAAGGCAATAAAATGGTGCACAATGAACTGTGAGCTCAGTGTCAACAAGCACATCACACGGCCAGAATTTCGGCTTTCAGAGACCAAGGCATAGATCTGTGGATAATTTTGGAAAGACGCAAAAAAATGATGTACAGTTCTCTGACTTCTGCAGAGTTAAGCCCCTAACAAAAGGGCCAACTGACCACCACGCTATGATTAAGCCCACTACACAAAACTGCTGATCGGCTTGACAGGGCCTCACTTTTAAACAGGAAAAGAAGGGTTGGAATCACCATATCCTCTAAGAATACTGGCCAAAAAAGAAACTCTAACCAAAAACTCCTAGAAAGCAGATAAAAGTGTTAAATTCTTTTCTTCGTGCTTTTTTTCCCCACCTTGAAGGAAGGTCATACTGGAACCCTGGCTTGCCTTGAACTCCAGGCAACTTTCTTGTCTCAACCTCCCAGGTGCTTCAAACAGGTATGAGTGATCATGCCCAACTAAAGTTAGATATGACTAATAATCTTAGAAAGATAAAATACAATAAGGCCTATAAAGTCCAATGTGAGAATAAAGGTGTTTGCTCCTGCTTGCTTTTATTCATCCTATTTATCCTATTCTTGTATCTTTATTATGGGGGGGGGGGGCAGGACATGCATGGCACTCATGTGGCAGACGGAGGACAACTTCCAGGAGCTGACTCTCTCCTCAAAGAATCCACTGTAGTCACTGGGCTTGCACAGCCAGTGCTGTTACCTGCTGAGCCATCTCCCTGTCCATGTGTTTGCTTTTCAGAAGAAAGCCTCTGAGCGAAGAAGAGCTTAGCAGTGAAAAGTAAAGCCATGAGGTTCAGGGAGCAGGGCAGAGGCAAGGAAAACTCACAAGGTGCTGATGAAGACTCTAGTCAGCACTCTGGGGCAGACTAGCAAGCAAAGGTAGGGGGAAGTGATGACAGAGACTGTGCAGAAAGAACGTCTGCAAGGCAAAGGGTGACTAGGGAAATGGACCAATTTCAACGCAGAATTTGTCAAGCTTCATAACTAACTGATGAATAAAAATAGGAAGCAAATGACAAGAAAAAGTAGGTGTTTTGAATGTGAAATCTCTCTTAAACTCATATTTGAACACCTGGTTCCTACCTGGTAGAGCTATTTGGGAAGGTTGCCGAACCTTTCTGAGGAAGTGGTTCACGGGGGTGGGTCTTGAGGCTTTATACCACGGCCTCACTTCCTTTGGGCTCTCTCCACCTTCCTGCTCTTATGGAATAGGTGTCCACTAAGACACAATACAATTGAGAACAAAATCCTTAAAGATACGGACTTTAGGGCTGACAAGACGGCTCGGTGGGTAAAGGTGCTTACTGCCAGACCTGACAACCCAAGTTCAACCCTTGGGATCCACACGGTAGAGAACCAACTCTTGGAGTTTGTCCCCGACCTCTATTCCCATGTCATGGCACACATGTGCCCCACAACATCCACATAAGCACATATATACATTATGTAAAAAAAAGAAAACAAATATGGAATTTGAATCTTGGAAAGAAGTTCCTCAGAATGAGATAAAAGAATATCTGCTGTGGAATATTACTTTAACTATGTAAAGATATGTTGCATTTGTTTATGCTGCATTTGTTTAGTTATGTAAAGATGTGTTGCTGTTTCACCTTGCTTGCCTAAGGCACCTGATTGGGCTAATTAAAAGCTGAATGGCCAATAGCTAGGCAGGAAAGGGTTAGGCAGGGCTAGTGGGCAGAGGGAATAAGTAGGAGAAGAAATCTAAGAGGCAGAGAGAGAGAGAGAGAGAGAGAGAGAGAGAGAGAGAGAGAGAGAGGGAGGGAGGGAGGGAGGGAGGGAGGGAGAGAGAACAAGGGAGAAAGAGAGGGA
Source organism: Peromyscus eremicus (assembly GCF_949786415.1). Lineage (NCBI taxonomy): Eukaryota > Metazoa > Chordata > Mammalia > Rodentia > Cricetidae > Peromyscus > Peromyscus eremicus. The sequence continues at coordinate 38,892,471 of NC_081434.1, read as the reverse complement.
GAAGCCTAGAGCTAGCCAGCCAGGTAGCTGCCAGACAGACAGAGACAGAGAAGGACATATAGAATGAAAGAAAGGTAAAAAATCCCCAAGGCAAAATGTAGATGAAGAGAAACAGGTTAATTTAAGTTATAAGAGCTGGTGGGACAAGCATAAGGCTGAACATTCATAACTGATAATAAATCTCCGTGTCTTGATTTGGGAGCTGGTAGGCAGTTCAAGAAAGCCTGTGACAAATGTCTATTGCAGACTGAACTAATTCCAGTCCAAGCTCTGCTACAAAATGACAATGTAAGCCAGGGTAAATGCTTCAGTCTCTTCATTTCTAAACCAAGAATAGTAATGTTATCTACCATGTGAGGCTTTTATTATTATAAACCAAACATCTAACATATCTATACCATTAATGAAAGCCTATCAGATTTTAAAAGAATGTTTATCTCTAATATAGAAAACAAATCCTAGATAAAGCAAAGATTTGTAGATGTAAGAAAATAAAAAATAGCAAAAACCAAATATGAAATTCATTATCATTTCAATTTTCCTCCTCATTCTTAGTATTGGTTTCCTTTATTGATAAGTAAAACACTTTAAAAAATTACTTAATTTCCAGTTCTGAAAAATCTGTCTCTTCCATATAAAGATAAATAACAACCATCTTCACTAAACAAATTTAATTTAAACACAACATTTTGTTTACACACACACACACACACACACACACACGCAAGTATCATAGCAAGGCAGAAATGTAGAGAGGAAGGTTATGTAGTTATGATTTATCCATTTTGATATTTTATTTCTTTATCTGTGCTTTGCTCTGATGCTTGGGGACTTCAATATTACCTTCATTCCTACCTCTGATTCTATAAACTTTTAAAGATAGACTGACAACAAACATTTATAATTTATAAATTATTACCTTGGATTGGGTATCTCTCCAAGAATTTCATCTAACTTGTCAATGAAATTGATAAAATCAGACAGCCCTTTTACATGTGCCCGCAAAGGATCTGATGGTGATGGTGCATATCCTTTCCCTCCAAGCTCTAATGTTCTAATAAATGATGTGGCCATCTGTGAATGAAAAAGAATGACTTAGCAATCTTTAATGATTGTGAAGGTTAAACTACAATATGCTTAATAAAGCTGAGTACATTTGTGTAATCCCAGGCATACAGTTACATTGAAGAATATTTTATGGATCATGTCACATTTTGAGGAGCAGATAATCACAGGAGTAAGTGCCATGTGGATTTCATGCTAGGTAGACAGGGTGAGACCAGCAGCAATTAGCTGCAGGTGAAGACTGAGATGCTCAGTCAGATAACAGAGCAAAGATGAAAGAATATAGTAATATTCTTACGGGCATTGACTATACAGACTTCGTTTATGAATATAGTTTCATTTATACAGATAAATGACTACTGAAATCATTACATAGAAAAAATTCATTTTCAGTGTCAACTACTCTGTTTTATATGGGTCCAAATCTTTATTTTACCTTCACTATAAAAAAAAAGATTTGTACTAGATAATCACTGAATTCCAGCAAGTTTTCACATTTCAGAATAAGCAGTTGAAAGACCTGTCTTTACACTGATAAAAATACATATTTGATAGCTATACCCAAGAACATCTCCATCAAAAAGGTAACATGTTCTAAAAACAGTATCTTCCAAATTATCCTAAGAAAGGCACATTATGGAATATCAGTGATTTTTGGGATGTTCTATGGTCAAACAGCCTGAGGAGGAACAGACGAAGTAACAAGGTTGACTGTCTGTCTACAAGGCAGGAGAAAGTTCTTCATGGAAGGACTTCTCACAGCTCTTGATATGCAGACACGCATTGTGTGAACTAGAAGCATGTATACCATGTCCGAAGAGTGTGCCCTCAGAAACACTTATTCAAGAAGCATTTATCAAAGCCAGGCACAGTGATACATGTTTGTAACCCCAGCACTTGTGAAACAGAGGCAAGACAACCAAGAATCTGTGGGCAACTTGGGCCACATAGCAAAGCACCACAAAGGAAAGAAAGGAAAGAAGGAAGAAGGAAAGAAGAGAACAGGAGAGGGAAAGTGTACATTTCTTTATTACTGCTAACAGTCTATAGAATATATTTACGTAGGAAATACGCTTAATAGAAATTCTCCCTTGCTAAACTTGGAAGTCACAGGAAAAAAATAAAAAGCAATGGGTTTTCAAATACAGAGATAAAACATAAATTAACTACTTAAAAATTGTTTCATTATAATTACAAGAAATCTACATTAAAGTTCACTGCTCAGGGAGTTATAAAGGATCCTGAAAATGTAAGCACCCATACCAAAAACATAGACAGTTGTTTCTCTCGCGCAGCATGCTTCAAGGTGGTGAAGGCGTCTCTCCCTAGTCCTCGATCAGGGATGTTGAGAACATGAGCCAGAGCCAGGTCATTCTTGGAATTCACTAGCAGACCCAAATAGGAAAAGAAGATTTTCCTTGCCGATAGCCGTACCTGTACAGTAAAGGATTTCATTATTTTCTTTATTTCAGCTATTCTAGACCTCTTTTCTATATACAGGAAGAATACACAGAATCATGTAATAACGATACTGCATCCCATTCTTTAGGCAAAAAGAACAGCCAAACTAACTGGGAACAAGTTGGATAACCAACATATTCTTTCTTACGAAAATGAACTTAATAACAAGAAAATACTAACTATGGTGATTACTGGAAAATTGCTCTTACGGAATGACATAAAAGTTACAGTTCATAGAGGCCTTTCTGCTGAGGTTCCATCTTATTCCTCTGCACAAGCCTGCCAGGAAATAGCAGCCGATGTCGCAGTTTCCAGAACCTGAGAGTGAGAGTGTTCCAGCCACCGGACCCAAATCTACATCCCATTGCATCACCAGACACAGAGCTAAAATTAAATGCTTAAGTCTTTGAGAACTACTAGATACTGACTAGTACTAAATCAAATAACTAAAGATCAAAATGAATAAAATAGAACAAATGTTTAGAAAACAGTGACACTTAGTGAGTGTTGACATTAACTGACCTTTGGTAGCGTTAACAGATTTACTAGGAAAAATGTAAGCCATATAAAACCATACTAACTGTATGAGAAAACTCTTAAGAATTACTACACAGTGACAGTAACCGAGAGAGAGAAGTATGTGCAGAAAGACAGATGCACAGCTCAGTGGAATCTGAAAAGAGCCCAGAAGCAGACAGACAAAGACACCACAATGAAAGTACAAAACAGGAAGTGCCATCACTGGGGTGGGACAACACATCTCCAACATTCATATGAAAACAAATGAACCCCAATCAAAGCTCACACCTCTTATGAAAAGTAACTCAGAATGGCCCATAGACTTAAATGTACAATATAGTTGGACAACTTTTGGAACAAAACGCAGGAGAAAATCCTTAAATCCCAGACCTAGGCAGAGAACTTAGAGTTGACACCAAAAGCACATTCAAGGGCAAAAAGAAAGAAACAAAAAGAAAAGAACAATTAGATCTCGGCAAAATGAAACTTTTATGGACTCTCCTCAAGTCCCTTTCCTTTCAACTATGACCATCACTACAGCTCCGGAATTGTTGATTTCTAGTTCTCGCTCTCATATCATACACTTGAGATCTTTCGCCCAGATAACAGATTTACAGATGCTGAGCTCAAATCATGGTCAAAAAAGAAATTCATAAATGCTCCAATAACACCAGAAATCTGAAGCCCCAGTAATGTATCATCTCCAAACTCTAAGAAGGTCGTTTCTTTATTTAAATTTTCTTAGCCCAGTATAAAAAGTGGAATACCTCCCTATGTTGGCCAAGGAGACTCACAACACCCCCAAAACAATACAGGCTACCAACACTGCTTCTGGTTGCCTATCAGAACTAGATCATCTGCTGAAGACACAAAAGTTTGGTTTGCAGGACATGGAGTAATCAAATTGGAACTGGACTACCTGCTAGGTTTCATAGTTCCAGAAGGTGCTGTGCAGGCTACTAGCAGGGAAAGGTTGTCAGTGGTCTTAGCTAGCTAGCAGTGTGCATGCCACAATACTGGCATGCTAGGCAAGCTGTGCTCAGGTACAATAGTGGTATGAACGTTATGGGTGCAACCGGACACTTTCTGACTGGTTTTGTGACTCAGATTACAGAAGGGAATTCCTGCCTGGCACTATAAACTGTCCAAAAGCCTGTGACTGAAGCTGATAAGGCCAAGAGAGGTGGGAGAGAACTACTCATGTTGTTTTACTAACTGCATATGGTGTCATGTTGCCAAACTACCCTCTAAATATTTATGTTTGTATGCATAGACTAGTGCTGCCCTCAGCCCAAGTCAGAGAGTGTCTCTGCAAGGAGCAACAGTTAATGAAGAGACTCACAGCTGGTCAAAGTACTGAGTTTATTTAGGTGAGTGCTCTGGCCTAAATGAGAACAGAGTATTGTATCTGTATCAGCCACCATCCCAGTTCTTCCCAGGGCTCAGGGAACATCCAAGGAAAAGGGTATATATAGAAAGACTGTATGAGTCTGAGAAGAGGGCAAGAATGTGAAACTATCTTCTCAAACAAGGTACGGCTGTTACACACACGAACCAACAGGGACTGTGAGTATCTCCACCAAACCTGCACCATACAACATTCCAGTATCATGAAGGAGGAACACACAGGATTCCCACCCCTAGCTGAGGAACTATGGGCAGTTCATTGCTGCTGGGTCAGATGAGCTGTTTTCCTTCAGGAAGTCCCTGGTAAATAACCACATACCCATTACCAGGCAGGCAACCATAATTCATCTCAGTGGGTTATTTTTAAATACATGAAATTAGGAAGGGGGTGTTGAGAAAAAGATTCTAGATGGAGTTGGAGAAGGTTAAGAGAGGAGAGTAGGAATGGAATGAATATTCTTAAAATGCATCATATGCATATGTAGTGGCTTGAATGAAAATCCACCACCAACAACAACAACCCCGCCCTGCCCCAGGCTCATATATTTGAAAGCTTGGTCCCCAGTTGGTGGAAATGTTTTGGAAGGATATGTAGGTTTTTCCTGGTTTTACAGAGCTCTGCAGACGGTACCCTGCAGCTTCAAGTGCCCACCAGCCGGGGAGGAAGCTGAGGGTAGCAGACACCAGGCCTTTGGAATTTGCCCCACGTTGGGCGTCAGATATTGGTGAAATTATTAAGGCAACTCCATGTAGTTAAAAGGGAGGTTTATTTTGTGGGGTAACTCACAAATGAAGGGATAGGTAACAGGGTCTGGGAGAGGTGTAATGCAGTCCGGCGGTGTTCTCTGGAGAACTCTGCTCGGTCTACTTCCAGCATCCAGGGTCCAGGAACCAAGAGAGCTGGCACATCCGGATCTCGGGTTTTCAGGGTACTCTCTCGGCCCCGCCTTGTAGGCGTGACAGTTACTGAAGCCTCAATGGGGGTTGGAACTTCCAGATCAAAGCTGGAATAGCTACCCACTACAAGCCTACATTTTAAAAGAAAATTTAAAGACAAGCCTTTGGATTATTTAAATGTGCAAATGAACTTGAGCCCCTAAAAGGCTACTGATGCCTTAGCAGATGGCCCTACACCCATGCTCATACAGGCAGCACTGTGTGGACTCAGTGGGCTTAAATATACATATTTTAAATATATATATGTACATATATATATAAAAAATATATAAAGTTGGAAAGGAAAAGTAGGGATGGGGGGATAGGGGAGGAATTTGATGAGAAGGGATAGTAGATTTGATCAAAGCATATTATACACATATATATGTATATACATATTTTTTTCAAAGTCAAACTTTAAGCTTCCACACCTACAACTTGTTCTTTAAGACTTGCAAATTCCATTTCTCTGATCTGCGCCGCTGGGTAAACACCGGGAAAAAGTATCTTGGAGTCCTCACAGATGAAGGGCTTCCTTAAACTCTGGCTGCAGCTGGACCTGTGTCCCTCTCATTATGGTCAGATAACATGGCAGTTATGGTTTCTGTGCTCTTGTATGTGCAAGTTAGTTTTTAAAGCCTCCTTGAAAAAGCAGTCCATAAATACAGTTATGACATCCAGAAGCAAGAATGTAAACTGAAAAAATCCACAAGACTAAAGCTTTAGCAAGGCACCAAAAAGGAGAGTACAATTCTATTTGCTTAATACACCAACTCTATCCATATCACAAAATACTTGCAGTTTCTGGGAGCTAAACAACTTTATCTTCTTGACTGCCTCACGCTTATTTTACTTTCCTTTAATTTTTACTGAGATGCAAATATCCAACCTTAATTTGAAGTCAGGAATTTAGATGAAAAAAAAATTTTTCCTTGTTAAAAACTTTCCTTGCTAACACATAAATGCTTGTATATGACAAATGATTGAACTAGAACTGATATACTGATATAATTTTTTCTTGCTTAATGCCCTGATAAGAGAATATTGTATATTGTATACTACCTCAGAATTTCTAAAGCAACAGTTTAACACTTTAGGGGAAAATAAAATAAGAAAATAGAGTATTTTTTAAACTCATCTTACAGTTCCATGAGAAGATTTTGGTGTGCCATTAGTAAATGTATTTGATAATCAGAATATACCTCTGCAAGACTGCATCCCCAAAAGTCACTTTGGAATTTAAGTAAGCTGATTTCTAAAAACGCCTTTAAGTCAGGCACAAGCCTAAAAGGGTCCTTAGAAAGGAGACCAAGTATTCAAACTGAAGAGAGGGAAGATGTCTGCAGGGACGGGAACAGCGCTGCAGAACACGGGCACACTAAAACAGAGAAGGCACAATCAGCTGAGGGTTCTGGAGGCGCCCAGTGAAGTGTGTGCACTTGGGTAACTCTACTTTGGGTGGCTGAACAGTATGAAAGGGTATTTTTTATGTCGTTTTATAAAAAGCAGTCTGTTTCACTGTTTCCTCAAGTTCTGTTTTAAGCTATGTGCTAGCACAACTTCGCTGTTGTGGCAGAGGGAGCATGCGTTCCTCAGAGAATGTTTCCAAAGCTGACTGATGTGAGGAAGAGCATCATCCCCTTCCTGCTAGTGCTGAGACTTCTCTTGATGCTCACTTGGCACAAATTCCTTGTGATGTGAGCATATTCAGTTTTATGTCTTCATCCCCCTCCTGCCATCAACAAAGAACTCCCTTAAAAGCAGACTTCCCTTAAGGCCTGACTCCCTAAAACTAGCTTTGGTAATGTCAGAGATGGTGTTCCTCCTCAGGACAGTGGGTCCTTCCCCACACTATAGTCTTCAGACTGGTTGTTCTGCCGTTTTCATTCACTTCCTGAAAGTCAGGGTCAGTCTGAAAAGCTGGTAAGCTTAATGTGCAAAAATTGGCCCTCACTCAGCTACCTGTTCAGGGTGTTAAATGAAGCCTTCATCGGACTTTACAGAAGCTCTCTGTCATTTTCACACATAAAGAAGGTTGAAAGTGGCATGCTGTTAATGACTGCCTATGTTTTGCCTGAAATATCATGATTATAGAAAGCATATTTAATAAGTGAAATATAGCCCAGGGCCAGGTAGAGGCTAAGCACATGTTCTACCACTTAGCTATACCTCAAGGCACTCTCAGTGTTTTTAAAATAAAGAAACCATATGGAAATAGTGAAATCCCGTCACTTTCTGAATAGTATAATCCTTGTGACAGCTAGTCTTTTGGGATACTGGTGTATATCTTTAGTCAAAACGATAAAGCTTACATTTTTTTCACATACAAGACATTCCTCTTTTTTGAAAGACCACAACAGCAATTACTGTGTCCTCCTTACAGAGTACTTAGGACAGAACGGAGACACTGGGCTACTGAGGTAGGTGTAGTGCTCACCATCAAGCCTGAAGACCTGATCACACAGGCTGGGGGGAAGAGAGCCAACTCCTACAAGCTGTCCTCTGACACCCACAGGCATGTGTGGTGCATGCATGCATGCATGCATGCATACACACACACACACACACACACACACACACACACACACACACACAGTTTTTAAGAGAAATATCACAGGCAAAATCTGTAAGACAATACTCTGTTCTGATTTGACATTTAGGAATATACTCATTAAGCAAGAAAATTTTGATTAGTATTTTATAAAGACTTAGGACAAGAATAAAAAACAAAGAGAAAGTAAAAAAATTAATTTTAAGCAAGAGAAAATAGTGATAAAATCACTAAAAAGAACCTGGTATTCTGGACAGGAATATTCATGGTAGGCTTGGGATTTTCTTATACCAGAAACAAGAAAATACTCAAAAATCTTACAGGGTATATGGAAAAAAAGACACAGGAGCTAACTTAATGAGGCTCCTTCAATTTTAGCATTAAAGTATAGCAAATTTGAAAGCACTGAATAAACAAACAAAGACAAATAGAAAAATTATATATCTAGTTTACCTCTAATGTAGCTCCATCACATCAACTCCTAAATTGATAGAGGAGTTTAAGCAATGACCTTCACAATTTTAGAGAACTGTATTTATCCCATTAGACAAGGTAAAGTTTGGGGTGACTGAAGGTGATTAATGAAGACATTACAAATAAGAAACTCAGGGCCGCTACAAATGCTGGGAGAAAAATAAATAACTGAGTCAGGCAAGAATCATCACTGCATGCATTAAAAAACCCACTGGGTGAAGGGTTGCTGGGAAACAGGATTGCTAATGTAAAGCCAGAGGACCTTCTCACAGGTCTTTGGTGATGACTGCAAAGTGGAAACTAATTTTGATACTAGAGAAATCGGCCAGTTCAGTACAGCCTGAACTTGTGTTTCCTAATAAAATACTAACACTAAATCTTAACTTACAGCCTTTATTAGAGATACAACAAATAAGGGACAAGGTAAAAAACAGCAGAGTATTAAGGAGACAAAGGGAAAAGGAAAATTAGGGAGTCCTTAAAGACTAAAACAGTCAACAGAGACAACAACTATTTTAGGAGCACATGGAGAAATTAGACATTGCCTTATCCTTCCTTCGTTTTCAGGAAATGCATGCTGAAGAATTTCGGTCATACATATGGCACAGGATTTTGGTAACCCTTAAATAAGACAGAAAAAAGGGAAACACAGGGGGAAAAAAAGTACATTATTAAATCCAGGAAGTGAGTAAGCATTTAGTTGGAAACAGCGATAGAGTCTGTTCCGTAAGGTTCAAGCTGCTTAACACCAGACTTGAGAAGAGTCTCTCTCCTGAAAAACTGAGAGGAATTCATGAAATGTGTTAACTTTTTTGGAGTAGATGGCCATGAAAGTGGGATTTCAAAAACACATTCAATAAAATGTTACTGACTTTGCCAACGTTCTTAAGCTCTCATCAATGGTGATTCAATTAAACATGCTAACCTTTATAAACACAGCTCATGGTTAGGTGAGGCAATAGGTACCTAACATAATATTCAGCTTAAGGTAAACCTCATTAGGACAAACCAGCAACCATACTAATTTTGAGTAGTATGTACAATACATTCTGCCATAAGAACATTATCCATTATGGAACACATCCTGTCAAGAATCAATCATCTAAAACAGCAGATGTGAATTTTACTTAATAGAAGGTTTTTTTAAAAAAAAAAAATCCAACAAGCTGAAACTTAACTACATCTCTGGACTGTGGATTGTGCCTGTTTGCTCAGGGCAGTTGGTTACCGTGGCTCAAAACATGAAGATGTGGATTAAGATGACACTTTTACCAATCCCAACGTAGTATCCTTTACAAATTCAGCTTTATTTAAACAACTTTAAAAGTTGGATAAAAGAAAAAAAAACAGTGATAACTGCAATGAACCGACAGATTCATGACCTGAGTGGTCACACCCTGCTTTAAGTGGCTGACAATGTTATAGTACCTGTTCACCATCCTGGCTGCATTTCACTGGGGATGCTGGTACGTGAGAATTAGTTTCATCATTGACTGCACACTGTGTGCCAGACAGAAAATCCCGCAGTTGACTCTGTAAACAATACACAGTACAATAAAGGTATAGGAAACAGACTATTATGTTATATAAAATTCTGCATGTTGTCACAGATGTTCCAGTACCAAGGATTGCTTGACATCTGTGGACAAATATAAATGAACATAACATTTCCTTCTACACAATTCTGCATATTCTCACCAATCCTTTGAAATTGAATGATAGACAATTTCCATGGCTGGGAAGGGACATTCTAGTTCATCTTTTGCTAAATAACAAACATATCTAAATTATAATTCAATAATAAATTATAACTAAGGAATTTTATAATATTTAAGAGTCCAGGAATTTTATCAGGTCATATCTATGTATCTTTTCTCATCAGTATAGCCTAGAACTTAAACACTAATTATCAGTACACTTTCTCTTCAGCTAACAGTTCTATTTATTACGACAAATACACTACTATTTAGTTATACCCTCAGGTGTTTTCCCTCCTGGGACTACTAGTATCTTCATGTTAAGACCTATATATAGCTCTACCTCTAAGCTCTTTCAATTTGGTGTTTGTTAGGATACTAATTTTTGTGTCAATATGCCTTTTGTGTGGGGAAATCTTCATATTTTTCTCTAAGTTGTCATGAAAACAGCTTATTTTTCATAAAAATTGGGAATTATTTGGAAGTATTTGCCTTTATATCATTATATAGTAAGTTTTTGTGTTTCTTTATATTTTCCTGTTTTATTTGAAAAGTTAACAGACTTGTATCATTTTTATAACTGTTAATTTTATAACCTCTTAGTAATTATAAAAAATGAGCCAGCTGAATAGTCGGTTTAGACAGGAGGGCTGGAACATCTTACACAGTCGGTTCCTACCACCCAGACTGGAGCAGATGAACTGCAGGTGTCAGCCTGCACCTCATCCATTCGTGGTAGATTTCCTGAGTTCCTGAAGGTTGGTAACCCTTCAAAAAAATGCCTCTACTTCTGACACAAACTGGAGGAAATACTTTCCCCCCAACCTGAAGCTTCAAAATCAACATCACCTGCCTCTTAGCACCTCCTAGACCCTACACGCCCTTGGCATCTAGTGCAGGCTGTGAACAAGTCAGTTTGCGGTTTCTCTCGAGAACTGTGTTTTCTGAGTCTACTCAAGCAACAGGCTCTTGCCTGCATCTCGGGGAAGAGCCAGCGCTCCCACCCCTGCCCCTGAAGAAGGGGTGGATAAAGCCGGGGAGAAAGGATGGGGCTGGCACGTTAGGGTGCTTACGGTTTTACAATAAAGGAACAAGCGATTCTGGATAAAGTGAGTGGTACAAACATTTATAAGAGTAATGCCAGTTTTACATTTAATGATCATGTGTCCAAAAAACGCCAATGTCTGTGCCCTGTATGGGCCTGGGAGAAGGGCTCTGGCTGGTCTTCTGTGGTAAACTGACGCTCCTGGCTCGCTGGTTTCTTATCCTCCGTTTCAATAGTGAGGTGGTGCTGCGCGGCTTCCTCGAGGTTCTGGAGCAGGCCAATTTCCCACTGCCTCACCCGCTCCATGGCAGCTGCCAGCTTCGTGGGGTCTCGCCTCCCCCTGCGGGTTTTGTGGAAAACCTTGGGCAACGTTGAGTTTTGAGACCCGCCTGCAAGAGACTCTGGCTTCTGCTGAGGATGTTGGGCCAATGAGGCTAACGTGGAGGGATCTTCCGCAGGCGCAGGCGCTGAGAGATCCTGGCAGGGACTTAACCGTCCACGGGGCCGCTTGGAAGCCCTGGAAATCGGCCTCCTTTTCCTAGAGGCTGCTGCGGCGTTGACCTCTGCCGTGTGGATGGGGATGTCCTGGGAAAGGTCCGAAGGCACCAGGCGTCCACCTCCCACACTCTTCTCACAAAGGTTCAGGGCATCTCCTGCAGGTCTCTGGCTACAGCTAAGTGTAGTAGCTTCCTCGGGAGTCCGGCGCTGTCTGAGTCTTTTCGAGCGCGGCCTCATCAGGAACAGCGAGCTCTCTCTCTCTCCCACCTGCAGCCAGTGCAGGAAACTGCACCCCGGTGGCCTCCCTGCAGCCTGGACAGTTGGAGCACGTGCTTGTGCTGGCCCTTGCTGACACCCTAGCATCAGTACGTCACTCCCATGGTGCCCCCAGCAAGCGTGGCTTCTTTGTTAAGTCAGACCTAGCAAGGCTTGAGTTCATGTGTTATCCTTGGATTTATGTGTTATACTTGAATAGTTCTGTGTACTTAAGGCGTTATTCCTCCCTCCAAGTGCTCTCTTTTGTTGTGAATGTATTACCATTCCACTCATCCTTCTCTGGTTGATGGGAATCCTTGACCGGGTTGCTGTTTCTCTTGATTGGCTCCGTCAGGCTCTCTCTGACATGACATTTGTACAAGTAATGAAAGGTGCCATGGTCTCTGCGCCTCTGAGCAGCCGGAGAAGAAAAGACCAAAGAGGCTGTCAGTCACCCGCTGAGGAAGTCTGTGTTCTCCCAGGCCTTACCAACAGGGAATAATACAACTACTTCTCAGCTAGAGAGACAGAGAACCCTGCCTGCCCACAGCAAACATCTGCTGATCTTGCCCAGAGGGTTCACAGATCTCTGTGCCTAAGCTCTTCTGAGATCTACACTTCTGCTGGCCACAGCTCTCTGATACTGTGGTCCACATACTTCAAGTTCATGTGAAAACAAATCTGTCCCAAATCTCTCTCCCGGATATTCCAGTTAGAACCCAAAGCCTTATATGCTCCCAGATGGAGAATTATAAACTAGGAAGTAAAGGTTCGAGTTACCACCTCTCCAGAACTACCACATCTTTGTTTATCTTCATTCCAGTAATATCTGCATTATTTAAACTACAACAAATAAGAATCAAAGCAACCTTATTAAGGCCATGAAGACCCAAGAGCATGAAAACCAGAACTATTTGGAATATTCTGATATATAACTTTAAACACAGTCCAAACTAATTAGTGGTACATTTAAGAGACTTTTGAAAAAAAAATCAACCCAAGATACGTTCTCCTGTACAATTTTGTTGCTGGTGGAAATTTCCTTGGAGAAAACAAGTATCAGAGACTGAGTTGTTAGAATTCCAGAGTCTTCTTCATGAACTACCATCTTGGCAGCTTTGGTTTAATTTTTGGTGTTCTGCAGAGACACATTAACATTTGCAGACAATCCTCCACATAGCTAGCCTGAAGAGCAACCTTTACATGTCTCATTCGCTCAGTGAGAAAATGTGTTAGAGAACCTAAGATGGAGGAAGCACGGGATGAAAACAACGTGCCCAAGATTTCAGGCATGCTATCTTTCTCAATTCTACAACTCAGTGCTTACATACGATCAGCTGTATACATCAACTATGTGAGAGGGCTAGTCAAAACTCAGCCCTATAAGCAAGAACATGCAAAAAAAAAAATCATCTTCCAAGGTGTTGCACATGGCTACAAAAGAACACATGTGCAGGTGTGCTTGAAGAAGTTACCATAGGGCAAAGGTCTGCAGGATGCACCAATGGAGAAGACGACAAGCCGCCCAATATCCGTTACACTGACAGAATGTCTGCTGTCCCCCTGCTACACTGCTACTGTGAACAAAGACCATATTCTCCACGCGCCCTCAACCAAGCTTTCAGCAATTCGACTGAAGCAAAAGAGCTGTTTTTCTTTAAAAGCAGAGTGCCATTCCCCAGTCCTACTGCCTCCCTCCTGCAGAGAGCATTGCTCTAATGCTGGACCATCAACAGCTGCCTTTGGCCATTTTATAGGGGGTAAAGTAAACCTCTACTTTCTCCACATACATTTTTATACTAGAGATTTCTATTACAATGAACTTAAATACTATTCCTAATTATCATATGGAAAGAGCTTAGTATCTCACAAAATACAGTAAATAATTCCTCCTAAGTCTAGCTATAGTTATTCAGCCATTATCAACATTTACTTATTACTTTATTGGCACACAGAAAATATTAAAGTATTTTCAACATTCAAAAAATAAAACCTGCACATATACAAATAGATTCTAAAATAATTTATCAATTCTAATACAAACAAATCTAAAGGACACTATAGCTTTTAAATTTATACTCTATTAAAAATAAATATGCTTACACAATGAAGGCTATTATCTCATAGACATTATATTATTCTATTCTCTAATAGTAATATATGGCATGTCTATCTAAGAAGCTATTAAATCATGTAAAAGAACTGTAACAATCATTTTATACAATACACACCAAATACACAGATATACATTCAACAAAGAAGAAAAAAAGTTGTAAACAGGCAGTCTTTGATCTCATTCAAAAGAAATCTAGTATTTGGAATTTATTCTTCGCCAAATTTTTATCTATTAAGAAAAATGTTCTTATATCAAATAACAATATCATAAGGCCAACAAAATTTATCTTCTTTTAAGATTTATTTTATATGTATCAGTGCTCTATCTGCATGTACACCTTTATGCCGGAAGAGGACATCAGATCCCACTATAGATAGTTGTGAATCACCATATGGGTGCTGGGAATTGAACTCAGGACCTCTGGAAAAGCAGCCAGTACTCTTAACCACTGAGCCATCTATTCAGCTCCCAATAAAACTTACCAAAAATATGTCTTTCAAGTAAAAACTAGCCTTTAGGTAGCTAAACTTTCCCTTTTTAACATGATTGAAAAAGAAAAAAAATTAGCTTATTAAATCTTTTGCTTCTACCCAGTACATTACTACTGAAAACAAAGACTATAGCCTCTGCCTTCCCCCATACTTTTAAGACTAGTAACTCTATCTATAGTTTCAAATAAAAGTAATTGACTAAACTTGAATTTGATTAAAGTAGAATTGTTTTTAAAATACTTACTGAGGATATCATGGTATTCTCACAATTAGAAGTCAAGTTGCTACATTTCTGATAAACATCAATCAGATCTAGCATATTACTATTCTTCAAGAAATCATCATATGTTTTCTTAATGTCTTCATAGTGGTCAACCACTTTTATACTTTCAGTGGGCAAGTTCAGTTTTTCATGTAAGAAGTATTTCCATGTCAGTAAGACATCGCTGAGAGAGACTGTAAATTCTCCATTGTGCTGAAAGAGATGCAAAAAAAGAAAGGATAAATTTGAGTGCTTAATATTTCAGTGTCCGTTTATCTAGTGGCTTATAATTGATATGAGAAATACAAATAGCATGCTTTTATAGTAAACATAAAAGCTGTGAAAATTTGATAAAATAGATACAAGTAGGCAAGCTTGCAGATAAAAAATTTGGTAAATGGGGTCAGGCATGTTGAAGCGCATCTTTAATCTCAACATTTGGGAGGCAGACGTGGAGAATCTATAGGTTCAAAGCTAGCCTGATCTACAGAGCAAGTTGTAGAACAGCACAGAAAAACCCTGTCTTGAAAGACAAAACAAAAATAAATAATAAACAGAGAAAGGAAGGAAGGAAAGAAGGAAGGAAAGAATGAAGGAAAGAAAGAAGGAAGGAAAGAAAGAAAGATTTTATAAATGTATAATCAATGTTTCCTCTCTCAAATTCCACTGTATCTTTTACTCAAAGCAAAAGGATGGGTGCAAAATAAACTGTACTTAGCTAAAGTGTTTTTAATCTCTTTATATTCCCAATGCCATGATGAATTTCCAAATATATATATATATAACAAAATATATTCCAAGTACCGGCTTTAAAATTCAGTCATAGTGTTCAGGTCATTATTATTATGACTTATTTCTATTTTGTTACTATTACAGAGAAAGAAAAGTATCAGTGCAAAACTCAGGGCCTGGAAAGATTTTTGTTTCTTCCCTGGTCCTAAATACACTAAATTATAGTAACTAAGTACTAAAAATCAAGTTATGCTTATTTCTATGAGTACTCATATGCCATTAATCAGGCAAATTTATTCTTTTATTTTTTGGCTTCGGTTTGTTGTTGTTGTTGTTGATTTTTCTGGAAGAAACCGAAAGATTGTGATTTAACTACACTAGTATGTAGTTGATAAGAGACCTAATACCATTACCAACAGGTTGCAGGTCAATATTTATCTAAGTATAAGAGCTTTCCTTAAAGTATTTCCCTGGGTAGCAACATGATAAATTTTCAGCAGACATGCTTGCTTTTTATTCAATGCATCTTTCTCCCACATAGTATGCAAGATATTAATAATGGTGACTTCTAAAAGTCTTAAGACTTCCACACCAGCCTTAACTTATTAAAAAATTCTAACTTCTCATTTTCAATTCAGAATGAATAAAAAATATTTTTGAGTATCCATATGTGGGTCTGTGAAATGTAATATGTGCTGCTTTCCACGATTAAGTTTCTCCCAGTTTCTACAAACACTAAGACTTTTACTGTAGTTCCTTTCCAAGAAGGATAGGTAATTAAGTGGTTAGCAACTGTTATTCTCTGGAACTAAATCTTACTTAATAAAGAATAATTCAAAGAAATCAATGTATCCAAAACATATATATATATATATTTGAATTATTAAAAATCTGTATCTTTCTATCTTTTATGATAACCGGTCATACATGTTATTTGAGATCTAGATTTAAGACATGTTTAAAATGTCTTTTAAAACTTAACTCTTTACTTAACCATACTGAGACAATAAACTGTCCCTATTGTCTTAGGATAGAGACCTGTTATATCACAAATATTTAAGTCAACTGTAATATATGAAGCTCGCTCAATGACCCCTACCATTAACTCTCAAACTTTAAATCTATAACCCAAACATAAGCCAGATTATTTCCCAGCACCATATCAAAAATTAGATATTTTAATATTTCCTAAGCCCTAGTACACTTTTAAGTGATATAAAACAAATTTAGTGAATTTCAACACTAAATTGATTTTTCTCAAAAATTTCCAAAATTTTTTTTAGTATGACAAATTTTTATACTAGAAAAAAAAGTAAGATTTCTTCCCTAAAGCAAGCATATAACTTATTCTCCTTGGGTTGACTAGAGATAGTTAAAGTGAAATTATGCAAGTTCATGATCTCATATATTACTTGATTAAAAGTGTTTCATACTGGGATTGTAAAAAAAAAAAATTAAAGCCAACTAAAAAGGCATTCCAGATTCAGTTTTCATCAGGTGCCCATCATGACAGAATACGCTATGACTCAAACCAGTGACAACTGATTGAGAGAGTAAGTGGTCAAATCAGAAGATGTTTTGCTTGCTATGAAAACATGCCAACTGACTAATGTATGAAGCAAGGGCAAATGTTCAATTCTTTAATTCTCCTATGGACATGAGTAATATTTCATAAGAACAAAATGAATAGTGTAACAATTACACTTCTTTTTGAGAACTTCATATATCAATACTACATATACATTATTCCTGCCCCTTTTCCTGCTCCAATTCCTCCTGTGCCCCCAAATTCATCATCTTGTCTTTATTATTGTTACATGTACATACGTGCTGGCTAGTCTTATGTCAACTTGACACACAAGCTACAGTTATCTGAGGGCAACTCAGCTGAGGAAATGCCTCCATAATTAGTGATTGCTGAGGGAGGGCCCAGCCAATTATGGGTGGTTCCATATCTGAGCTGCTGGTCCTGGGTTCTATAAGAAAACAGTCTGAGCAACCCATGGGAAGCAAGCCAGTAAGCAGCACCCCTCCATAGCCTCTGCATCAGCTCCTGCTTCCAAGTTCCCGCCTGTTATGCCCAGATCTCGGGGATCCCCAAAAGACCACCACAGAGACCAAATCCCGCATATAAAAGCAAAGAGCCTTTATTATCTTCAGGCTCTGAGTGTCGGACAGACAGAGAAACCTGAGCTCAGGTGGGGCAGAGTTTTTATCATAGCAGAGGTTGGGGTGAGGGGATTTCCAGGGTTCAGGGCCCTGATTAGCTGACAATCGTCTAGGGGTATCTGTAAAACAAAAATAGGTGTGTGCTAGACTCAGGGACATCTGGCCACTTATCTAATGGTTGCAATGTTTAGGATGTCAGGTACTTCCTCATCCCTGGGTGGATCTCTGGGTGGTATCAGCTTAAGGCTTTTCCTGGATCTGGGTGTTGCCTGCCAGTAAGCCTGTCACAGAAGCTGTGTCTAGGCCCCTAAGCCTGTCATGGCAGCTGTGTGGGCAAGCTGTTTTGGGGCCCTCCACACCAGCCTGTTTGAGTTCCTGTCCTGACTTCCTTCAATAATAAACAGCAATATGGAAGTATAAACCAAATAAACTCTTTCCCCCTCAACTTGCTTTTTGATCATGGTGTTTCTTAGAGGGCCAGGCAAATATCATGACAGCCTGCCCAATTAACTCAGTTAAGAACTAGGCCTCTGTCCCTGCTTCTTGGAACTGAGCAGGCAGTTTCTGAGGAAGTGCCATGAACAAAGGACAATCAATCTCCAACATCCCTGACAGCAAGGACAAGAAGGCCAGCTACATGTTATACCAGGCCTGAGCCAGCCCCCATAGTCAGCCTGAGCCACAACAGCTCAAGGAAATAGCCAAATAAGGACAAAGCCTGGGACTTGTCCTGCCCCAAAATGGAAAAGGCGGCAGCCTTAACCAGCTCCTGACTAGCCCCAGCCAATTAGAACGTAGTAATATGACTGCCACTTGCTTAAGCCAATCATATCTGAAATTACCTAGCTGCCCTAGGAACTCCCCTTGACTGTGATTAAAATGAGCCCACATGTCTCTCTTGAGGTCATCACCATTTTGACTTTGTGTAAAATGGTTGGCCCCAGCATGCTGGAATCTTTCTCAAGATAATAAACACACTTGCTGATTGCATACGTGGATGGTGGTCTTTTGTGAGACTTCTCTAGTACACTTACAGTTTCACCATAGCAACAGAAACCCTAAGGTAACATACATATGTATACACAACCTAATAAGTCCATTTAGCATTGTTTGAATGTACATATGTCCAGGGATAACCACTTGGTATAGGGCAAACTGTGCAGAAGCTCACCCCTGAAGAATACTGATTGTCCCTCTCTTAAAAGCCATTGACTTCCCATCTAGGGAAGAGACTTTTGGAATTTCCTCAATTCACACTATGTCAGAGCTGTAATTATGCAAGTCACATTCAGGCAAGCATACTGTTGAGATTTCTGGGTGCAGTTTACCTGTCATACCTAGAGGACACTATCTAGTGGAGTCACATATTTTAAGAGTACTTGCACTCTGATTATATATCAAAATTAATTTAGGATGGCTCTACTTTTAAGTAAAATTTAAAGTTTTAATTAATTTGACTTCATTTGGTACCATTAGAGAAAAGAGCATTGGTTAATTAATTCTGTGAACTTGGTTATGTAAAATACCCCAACTCTGTTTCTCTGGTTATAAAATAAGATTGTACATCTATTTTTGTCTCTTTTTCCTTTCAAGGTAAAATAATTATTGAAATGGTGGTCAGTAAATGTATAATGTTAAACCTGTTTATTCTTATGTGTTAGGTCATCTTTGAATCTAATAGTTTATTGTGGGTACTCTAATAATTGCTTTGTACAAAGTTATTAAGTACCTTTGTTTCATGCAATGAAACAAAAGTAACATGCTTTCACTGTAGCAGGAATCTTAAAAAGTTCTTATTAATAAGATCAAACCTCAGGCCAGTTATTGGGGTGAATACTGGAAGGTCAGAGAGGTAGAACAAGTCACAGCTAACCTCACCTGGCAAACTTCCCAGCTTATCTTGTTTCCTCAGACTGGAAGCCTCTGTGTCCTCATATCCGAATGGCTCTCAGCTGAACTGTGCTTCTCGAAAGCCTGAAAGCTTAACCAGCCAAAATGCTTCTAGTTTCTGGTCCTCACGCCTTATATACATTTCTGCTTTCAGCCATCACTCCCTGGGATTAAAGGCTCACTTCTTGGGATTAAAGGCGTGTGTCACCATGCTTGGCTGTATCCTTGAACACATGGATTTCTGCCTCTGGAATGCTAGGATTAAAGGCGTGTGCTACCACTGCCTAAACTTTATGTTTAATATTGTGGCTATTCTGTCTCTGACCCCAGATAAGTTTATTAGGATACATAATATTTTGGGTAACACAATACCACCACATTTCACCTTATGTAAGGTGACAAATATCCTATTACAGAATAATTGTCAGACGGATTCAAACTCTGAAGCCATTTCTAAAGAAAAGGCCCAAACAGCAACTGCTCCCCAGTGAAGTAAAAAACATTTGCCATAGCATGAAGTCAAAGGTCCCCAATGCGTAGATGGAGGAGATGCAGCAGTGGTTGAAGCTTTTGCTATGCAAGGGTGAGGACCTGAGCTAGAATACCAGCACTGTGTAAAGCTGGGCAATTAGCCCTGTCTATCATCCCAGAATGGGAATGAAAATGAAAGACTGCTCAGAATAACTAATCAATGAATTGCCAGTTGAAACAATGAGATTTCACCTCACATCTTTTAGAAAGGCTGTCAAAAAAGATGAAATGTTATTCATCTCCCCCTTCCCTTTCCTTCCTCCAAATGTACTTCCACCATTTTCTTTCACTTTTTAATTGTTCATAAGAGCGTGTGTATAGGTGTGTGTGGGGGTGGGGGTGGGGGTGGGTGGCTGGGTGGGTGGGTGTTCCTAAATATATAAACACAACCTGTTCATTCTGTATTATGTTACCTGTACATATCTTTTCAGGACTGACCATTTTATGAAACTGACTATTTCTCCCACTCTCAGCATTCCTTAGCTGCCTGCAGTTTTTGTCTAAGATTGAAGCCCTAGTGACCTCTGTCCACTCCACATTAGCAAATCTATTGGTATTGTCCTTGTTCAGGTCATATTGGTAAGACTTTGTAGATGTAGCCTTTGACATTTCTAGGAGACACAATCTCACAGCAAAATCTGTGATTTTGTCTCTTACAATCTTTCCTCCTTTTCTTCTGACATGTTTCCTGAGCCTAGATGGATATCCTCTCCAGCATTTGATGTCAATCTTTTATATTTTGGCCATTCTGATAGGTGCAGAGTGGTATCTTGTTATCTTTAATTCTCTAATGACATATGATGTTCAACATCTTTTTGTATGTTTAGTGTTTGAATATGTTCTGTAAGGTATTTCACAGCTTTTAACCATTTATTTATTTATTCAATTATTTATTTATAAAGAGATGAAAGGTAAGAAATATTGAAGATGTGGAGAAAGAAGAACTGCTATATTCTAAATAGATATGCAAATTAGTACACCCTTTATAGGAAAGCAGTGTGAATGTTCCTTAAATATTTTGAACTATATGCACTAAACATATATGCATTCAATTTCATAAAACAAGTACTACTATATATAAAGACAGAGATTAACCCCAAACATAATAAAGGATTATTTCAATGCCCTATTGCTTATTAATAGACAAGGTACCTGACAAAAAAGTAAACATCTGAGTTAAATGACATCTTAAACCAAACTGATATAACAAATATCCATAGAACACTCCATCCAAATACTGCAGAATGATGAGGCTTTCTCTAAAATCAGTCATAACAGGACACAAAGCAAATCTCAGCAAATAAAGGAACACTGAAATAACTTTTATATTCTGACCACAGAAACAAAAAAAGAAATCCACAGCAAGAACAACTACAGAAAATATACAACCTCACACATTTTGAACACATAATTAGATGATGAGTAGGTTACTGAAGACCCCGAAGAGCCTAGAAAGGAATGACTATGAAAACAGCACAGTGAAAGCTATGGGATACAATGAAGTCAATCCTAAGAGGGCACTTTATAGTTAGAGCTACCGATACTAAAACACCAACCAGATAAAAAAGAAGTAAAAGTGCATGTTAGGGACTTGGGAAAACAAGAAAGGTCCAAACCCAAAAGCAAGAAACAGAAATAATTACAAGCAGAGCAGAAATGAATGAAAAGGAAAGATTTTTTTAAATGCATAAAATCAATGAAACAAAGTGTTGGTTCTTTTTAAAAGATAAATATTCAAAAACTCTTAGCCAAATTAACAAAAAGAGAAGACCCATATTAATAAATTTAGAGATAAAAAAGGAAATGTTACAACAGATGGCAATGAAGTCATTGGATATAACTTAAAGACTTACATTCCACAAGCCTAGAAAATCTCAAAGAAATTGATTACCCACCAAAATTAAACAAAGATGAGATAAGCAATTTTAAATAGATCTACAGCAAACAAGGAGAATAAAGCAGCAATAAAATGATTTCTCAACAACCAAAAAGCCCAGGCCCAGATAGATTCACTGCAAATTCAAGACGGAACTTAATGAACTGACATAGATATTTTTCAAACTATTCCATAAAATTGAAAGGAAAAGGAGTTGATGGAACTGTTTTTATGAAGCCAATACTATCTTGATACCAAAACTAAAAAAAGATACAACAACAACAACAAAAAAAAAAAATTTCAGACCAATTTCTATGATGAACATAGATGCAAAACTTCTCAATGAAATGTTTACAAATAGAATTAAAAAACTCATTAAAGATCTGTCACCATAGTCAAGTTGGCTTCATTCCAGAGATTCAGAGATGCTTCAGCAGAAGCAGTTAGTAAGTGGACTATGTCACATGAATGGACCCATGGACAGAAATCACATGAGCATCTCATTAGATGCAGAAAAGGCATTTGACAATATCCAACATCTCATTATGATAAAAGCACTAGAGAGACATGAGGAACATCTCATCATAATAAAGACTACATAAATATACTAAATAAAGTATACAAAAAAATTGACAATATCATACTAGGTGGAAAAAAATTCCATTTTCACGAAAATTGCAGACAAGAGTATCCATTTTCTCCACACTCAATTCAGTGTTTGAAGTCTCTGCTAGAGCAGTAAGGGAAGGAAATAAACAGATACAACTACAAAGGGAGAAGTCAAAGTGTCCTTATCTGCCAATGATATGATTTTATACAAAAACAGAAACAAAATACCCTGGAGCCACTACTGATGACTTGAGTTCAATCCCTAGAACCCATAATTTAGGAGTGAACAGATTGATTTCCACATTCACAGCATGGCACAAGTGCACTTGCACACACATACACATACACAAGTGCGCACACACACATGCACACAAATAATAATAACAACTAAAATATATTTTAACAGATCCTAAAAATCCCATCAGAAAGCTCTTTCACTTGCAGCAAAGTGGCAGGATTCAAACTTAAAACAATTAGTAGCCTTCCTATTTGCTAATGGCAAACCTGCAGAGAAAGAAATTGGAGAAGCAATCTCATTCACAACTGCCCCAAAACACATGCATGCCAATGTAACTTAGAATAAACCTAATCATGGAAGCATAAGACCTCTACGATGAAAACTGTAACATGCTGAAGAAAGAAATAAAGATGATAAAGATGGAAATATCTCCCAAGAAAGGTGGGCAGATGAGTGAGAGAGCCATTCCATCCACTTTGTTACACAAAGCCAAAACCTCTTAAAAATCAGCAGTCTTTTTATGACCACTAGGAAAAAAAATTCTTCCCACAAGAATGTGATGGGAAGATTCCACAGAAGTGATTTGGAAGTAGCTTCAGTACTGTGTCTTTTTTGGGTACTCTTCACTCAGTAATTACTTTCCCCAGTAATTATTTTTCTGCTAGTAGAGGACACTAAATTCAATGTAGAATATCAGCATAGTAAAATTTTCTGAAATTAACAACTATGTTGTGATCATACAACAGAATAACATTAGATATGAAAGATAGGAGTTGAAGTTTTTAGAAATAAAAGTTCAAGCTGTCTGATACTTCCTATCAAATGATTCATAAAGAAGAATATAAGTACCTGTATATACATGTGTATTTATATTCATATATATAGTGCTATATATGCATATAAGTATTTTTACCTGTATGTTTGTACATGTGCACATACATATTAAAAAATGAAGAGGGACTGGGTGGTGGTGGCTCATACCTTTAATGCCAGCCCTCAGGATGCAGAGCCAGGCAAATCTCTAAGTTCAAGGCCAGCCTGGTCTACAGAGCAAGTTTCAGGAAGGCTAAGTTTCAGGGCTAACTCTGTCTTGAAAAACCTTAATTAATTAATTAAAACATGAAAAGGCAAGGCCATGGAGACAATAAAAAGACAGTGATTGCCGGAACTGATGTACTGAATGAACAGACTTAAATCAACCAGCCTCCAATAAGAGATGAGCATCACCCATCGTGGGAAAACATGACATCATGCAATCCTCCAAAGGCAATGCTTTTTGAGGAACACAGTCATCATCTGTAAGTTGTTCCACTCAAAAATGTTTACTATGTACAAGTTAACAATTAAAAATTCAGTATTGAGGGACTGCTAGTCCTACAAGCGTCAGAAGTATCTGTCCTAAAGGACAGAAAGGCTGCTCACAATAAAGGACATACATAAAGACATACTAACACAATTCCATGATCTTGGATTGTGAAAATTTGTTAAAAGTCATGATGTTCTAAATGAGAAATGTCCTTCCTAGGGTCATGCATTTGAACACTTTGTCCCCTGTTGGTGGCACTCTTTGGGGGAGATTATGGAACTTTTAGGAGATTACAGCATTGCTGGAGGAAATTTGCCACTGGGGATGTACTTTGAGAGGGATAGCCTCACTCCACTTCCATTTTACTCTCTGCGTCCTGCTCAGGCCACCTGCTGCCAACATGGACTTCCCCTCTGGAAGCATAAGCCAAAATAAATGCTTCACAAATTGCTTCTGGTCACAGCATTTTATCGCAGCAACAAAAAGTAACTAAAACAAGGGTCTACAGTCAATTTTACTAAATGATCTTTAAAGTATAATAATCAAAATATACACAGGCAAAAGAGACTAACACTAAGATTAAGTGCCAAATATCGTAACATTTAAAAGACTGTGTAAATGTGGCAAATGTTAGTATTCTGACCCACCCCTTGGAAATCCGCCCAGTGTACAGAGGTAAAGTCCCCTTAGAGAACTGCCCCTCCCCCTCTCCATTCCCAGGAGGTGTGTGCACTCTTGACCCCTTTCCTCTCTCTCTCTCTCTCTCTCTCTCTCTCTCTCTCTCTCTCTCTCTCTCCATCTCTCTATTATAATAAACTTATTTCCATGTGGATGCAGTGCCTGGGGCATGAGTGACTGTCTGCCGCTGAATCTGCCTGGCATGTTTCCCTGCACGTGGGATACCCTGGCCCAGCGCAATATCCTAACAGCAAATGTTAGTAATTTGTGAACTGAAATAGAAGGTATGTGGGAATCAATGTACTATTCCTTCAGTTTCCCATCAATTTAACGTTTATTTCCAAATCACTAAGTAAAATAAGTACACTTCAATTTACCCCTGAACAACCATGGCTAAAAACAAAGACTAGAAGAGCTGGACATGCAAACACCACCACCCACTTCTTCAGCTGCCCTGTCCCTTTAGGATTTCTAAGCTCTCACGGGTAGCACTTCACATGCTGGTGTCCCATCCTTGTCTTACCCCTTACTCCTTTACGTAGTCCATCCTGTTCCTTCCTTTATCTCCACCTTTGTCTCTCTTACCAAACCAAGTTCTTGGTTTCAGAGCCCCATGTACTCCTCTCAACTAGTATTTGAATTTATCTGCATAACGTCGTCTATACCTTTGAGTGACAAAGCAGGATTCAATGCCCCAGCTCACCGTTCTAACTCCAACACTTAACACAATGCCTAGAACACAGTCAATGCTTAAAATAAAGAGCTGTGCCTCCAAATGCAGGCCTGCAGCCTGCTGGGCTGAAGCAGGAGTAAGGAGAAGAGGACATGCAAGGACCCCCAGGGTGGGGATTCCCTGGCACATTTGGGAAACAGCAGGGGCTAATTACAGCAGTTTGTGTGAAACTGCCCATCTTTGTCCTAATGTACGTTCCAGATGAAACTTTTCCTGCTTCTAAAACTGCCACAACCTCTCCACCTCAACCCCTATTACTCCTTAGCTTCCGTCTTTATATTCCCACAGCGTTTATTATGATTGAAAATGCTCCTGTTTTGAGTAGTAGCTGCTCTTTGCCACAATATTAACTTTGTAACATCAGTGTCTTAGTTAGGTTTCTATTGCTGTGAAGAGAAACCATGACCACAGCAACTCTAATAAATGAAAACATTTAATTGGGCTGGCTTATTATTATTATCATGGCAGAAAACATGGTGGCGTGCAGGCAGACATGGTGTTGTAGAAGGAGCTGAGAGTTCTACATCTTGATCCTCAGGCAGCAGGAAAGAGAGTGAGCCACACCAGGCCTCAAAGCCCACCCCATAGTGACACACTGCCTCCAACAAGGCCATACCTCCTAAGAGTGCTACTCCCTATGGGTCAAGCATTCAAACACATGAGTCTATGGGTGCCATACCAATTCAAACTACCACAATCAGGGAGTTTCTAAATTGTTGTATTCCCAATGTTTATAATAATATCTAAGACATAATAAAAACTCAATAAATATTTTTAACAAATACATAAGATATAAGTTGCCAAAATTCTTCTCCATTCAAAATGATCTATATAGTGATTTAAATAAGCAAAACTTCCAACTCTCCATGTAAAGGCAAAACTGTTAGAATTTGAATATGAAATGTTTCCCATGGTTTTATGCACTGAACACCTGGCCTCCAATATGTGTCACTACTTTAGAAGGTGCTAGAAACTTTAGGAAATGAGGCCAAGATGGAGGAAATAAGTCACTGAGGGCATGATCTGAAAGTCCCTTTCTATCTGCCTTCTGCCTATCATGAGTCGAGTAGTGGTTACCATACAGTCTCACTATTGGGATGCAATGCCTCACCATGTACCCTGAAGTAATGGAACAAGAACAGAGGACTGAATTAAGACCTGAAAACCATGAGTCAGAGCAAGTTCATTTCTCCCTTTATTTCCCTAAGGTATTTGTCATAATGACAGAAAAATAAGGTAACTAACACACTATCCTTTGATATAAGACTATAACCATCCCAATTTTTAGGTGCTAAAATAATTTTCCTTTTTCAAAGAATGGTCATATTATATATCAACTGTTTTTTTTTTTCCTTTTTCCTAAATGGTTTTTATTTTCTGTTAATGTCTAATACCTTTTGAAGATTTATTGGTCTGTGAAACTAGAAGTCTGGAAACTACTGATATGTCAGATTAAAGTAATTCATAAGAATGTCATTTCACTATCCATCCCAAGGTACTGAAGCCAATGTACTCTTCCACAGTCCAGCCAGTGTCGTGATCTCCCTGACCTCTACTTCAGAACTGATTACCCCCTCCTCTAAACCCTCCCTTTCTTTTCTCCCTTCCCTAAATCTTCCTCTCTTTCTATCTAGGATCCATCTAAACACAAGAAGCCTTTCTTTACCACCTTAGCCTGCATTTAACCCACAGCCATCTCTGGCGGAAGGTCAGTGGGCCCAAAGCTCCCTCCAAAAGAATCACTTTGTAGAGATTGTCTAAAAGATAGTTTCTAGCAGGTCAGTGAAGACTGGATTAGGGCAACAACTCTGGGTTTTTTGTATGTTGGTTGGTTAGTTGGTTGGTAGTGCTGGAGACTGGTTTTTTGGATGTTAGTTGGTTAGTTGGTTGGTAGTGCTGAAGACTGGTTTTTTGGATGTTGGTTGGTTAGTTGGTTGGTAGTGCTGGAGACTGAAATAGCACCTCCTGTGTGCTAGGGAAGAACTCTACACTGAGCTTTCTCCAGCCCTTTTTTATATGTTATTTTGAGACAGAGTCCCAAAGGCCCAAGTCATAGGCTGGCCTTGAACTCACTCTTTAGTCCAGATAGGCCTTGAACTTCTGACCATGCTGTCTGTCTTATGAGTAGCTGGGTTTACAAGCCCATGCCACCAAGCTCCAATGAGCTAGTATTTTTTTTTTTTTTGAAAAAAAGAAAAAAGCCTCCCAAATGATTTTGATGCATAAACTGATTTTTCGTTTGTTTGTTTTTCAAGACAGAGTTTCTCTGTGTAGCCCTGGCAGTCCTAGAACTTACTCTATAAACCAGGCTGGCCTTGAACTCAGAGATCTGCCTGCCTTTGAGTGCTGTGACTAAAGGCATGCACTGCCACTGCCCAGCCTAAACTGATTAAGAGTACATAACCCAAACAACAGTGCTGAAACTAGACATAAAATACTTTGCATTGAATAAAAATTATATGTGCTTCTCTAGAGCTTCTTTTAGAAAACAAAGGAATAACTATTAAATTGGAATACATATAACCATAAGAGTTTCAGATTTAATCTTTATGTTTTTTCATTAAATATCAAATGTGTACATTCCATGTTCAAATTATACACATGAAATAATTTAATAAATCATTTCAGATGCATAGGCTATTTTTTTCAAAAAATTCCAGCTGCAATATTTGAGACAGATAAGCAGAAGCATCTCTGAAACAGCCTGTGATAGGAGGCAAATACTGCAAAGAAAATGATGTACCTAAGCTGAAGCTTATTGTAATAGGCGTCAAGTGAAATTCAGTTTTTAAAAAGTTAAACTAAATATAGTTTACTAACCTGCTTGTTGTTTTCTGCCATGGAAAGCTGTAATGCCAAGAGCATGGAGTCTGGACCACATAAAGTCGTTCTCTCAGAGTTACAAAGAGCACGCCAATTCCTCCTAAACTCTTTAATCATATCCAAGACAGACATCTGATTAAGCGCAGCCATTCTCTTAAAGTAGAACAGAATACAATGTTAAAATGACTTGTTTTAATTGGAAATTAACATTTAACATGTGTAAGCAAGCATGGTTAGAAAAAAAATAAGTAGTGAACAAGAGGTCATTTCATATTTACCAAGATTGCTTTTAATTAAATTTAGGAAAACAGAATAATACAATTTCTACCCAATCATATTTTCCTCTACTTTAGTTTTCTTAAGCCAAATCTTTTGAAATAACAAAAATCCAACCTTCAATTTTGAATTCACATAAAACAGACATGCAAATTCTGCAAATTTATAATTATAGACACAGACATCAGTAATTAAATCTGTATTTTAAGATAGTTATTTTGAGAAAAATAGTACTATAAGTGGAGAGTCGGGGGAGGAGGCTCTCATTCCTGTATTGTCCCAAAAGTGGTTTGCTTTTCTACTCCTTTGAATCTGGAACATCTTATGACTTGATTTAACTAGAAGACTATAAGATAATGAGACTTCTAAGCTAAGCCTTAAGAGGTTTGTGCAAAAGAGTTAATACAGCAGGGATCTAGAGATGTACTTTCAGCAGTTTCCATTAAGAGTGTTTGACTGTGCTGAACTGTTTTTATAAACGATATATGTTTTATGAGGAACACCTAATTTCCTTCTGAGTATGGAGATTTTGGTGCATGTTGGACAGGGCATGCCTATAAGTCCAGTAAAAACCCTGGCAGAGTTTCTAATAACTTTCTTTGGTAGACAACATGTATGATTTTGTGACTCTAACAAAAGGACATTTAGAAGCTTGGCCTCCCTGGACTTCATTCACATACCTTTTTCCCCTTCACTGATACCATCTTTATCCTTTTGCTAAAGTAATTCACAAACACAACTATACACCTAAACGCTGACTTTCCTGGTTCTCTAGCAAAGCACCAGTCTTGGGGAGTTCTCACTCTCCTGCTGTCCTGGGCCTGCTACACCAAGCCCAGCTAACCTGCTGAGGAAGACATGTGAGAGAAACATAAGGTATTTCAGCTGACAACTAATACCAACTCACAGACATGAAAGAAGACACCTTCTTCTATGGAGACTCCAATCAACATGGACGGTGAGCTTCAGCAACACTAGTCACCTCTCTCTGTCAAGGCAAGCAGAGGAATCAACCGATCCAGCCGATCCACAGAATTTTAAGCAAATGCTTGGTTGTTATTTTACAGTGACCACATTTTTGGTGTTTTGTTACACAGCAAATAGATAATCCATATATCATCTAACACATGAAGCTACCCAATGCCAGATGCTTTTCAAATGTTCAATATTAATTACTTTGCTCAATTTTCACATGTCCTAATGATGTCAGTCTACAATTATCTGCATTTGACACATGAAGAAAGTAATGTCCAACCACACGAAGTTAGTAAATAGCCAAAGGCAGAAATCCAAGATTTTGTAAGCCCAAAACCTGGGCACTTAAATCACTGTATTTCATCACTTCTCCTGGATGCATACAAAACCCTTTCAAAATAATCTGATGTGATGTGTTTATTTTAGATAGCAAACCTATGTTGTCCCTTTTCTACTCTCATTCTTCTTGATGGCATTCATCTTTTTTTAAATGTCTGTGTGTGTATGCTTGCTTATATGTGAGTACATGTGTATGGAGGCCCAAGGTCGATACTGAGTGAAGAAGATCTCCACCTTCTACATCAAGGAAAGGTCTCTTGCTGAACCCGGAGCTCACCATATCAGCTAGTCTGGCTAGTCAGCTCGCTCCATATATTTGTCTCTACCTCCTGCACACTGGGAGTACAAGCAGACTACTACACCAGCATTTATATTCGTTCTGAGGATTTAAGTTCCAGTCCTCATACTTGTCCAGCGGGTGCTGTACCCATTGAGCCACCTCCCCAGCTCTTACTCATTCCTTGATGGGTATCTACATTATCACATAACTTGGCTGTGAATAGTGCAGCAAGATAGATGTAGGTATCCCAGACCTGTCCAATTTCAAAGAGGC
Organism: Peromyscus eremicus; assembly: GCF_949786415.1. Lineage (NCBI taxonomy): Eukaryota > Metazoa > Chordata > Mammalia > Rodentia > Cricetidae > Peromyscus > Peromyscus eremicus. The sequence goes on along the minus strand of NC_081434.1, from coordinate 38,861,966 downwards.
ACATGTCAGGTGTGAAATAATATAATCTGTGATGGAATTTAAACAGAAAGTAGATGACCATAATCAGTAATCTTCATTGTTGAGAGTTTTCTTTCTCTTAAAAATAACACACTTATGCATTTAAAAAATTAAGAAGTAATAAAAGCATGCGCTATCATCAGTGATATGATTAGTTCGCTTGAAGTAAATTTTTGGTAAAAGACTACCTATTGGTATTATTTTAAGATATTATATGTTTAGATTTCTATAAACAAAAATTCACCTAGAACTAGATCACCCTGAATGCCTGGCTCTGTCATTTACTAAGCTATGAGATCTCAGCCAACTTACATCACTTCTCCCTGCCCCAACCTTCTTGTAGTGAAAACAAAAAAAGTTCGTATCTCACAGTTTTGGGAAAAGCAAGACATAACTGCATATACAGCTTTTATGGCAATGCCAAGCACATTTGTTATGTTCTTGCATCATGAGCTTTTAAGTTGTTTTGAGTTAAAACTGAAAGAGCATTACTACCAATGTCAGAAAGCCAGAAGTCTTGTCTAGGAGTCTACAATAATGAATATTTGAGACATTCCGGCCATACAGTCTGTTTCACAACCATGTACCTTGATCTTGTCATACCAAGGCAGCCAGGAACAACACACAAACAAGTAAACATAGCCGGACCCCACTAAAATTTTATTTATTTTTGGACACCAAAACCTGTTTTATATTATTTTCAGAAGTCACAAAATCTTCTCCTTTCATTTATTCACCGACCACTTCAACAAGTAAAACGATGTTTAGCTCTGGAACTGGCTATTCACAAATAGGCATTGCGGCCGGTCTGCCAACGTCTACTGTAGCCCAGCTTTTCCAGGGCTGCCCAAGTAGAAGTATTATCACACAGAAACCAGGACTATGCCTTACCCTCTGTTCTTATCTCCCAGTCTGTTGTGAAGAATTAATGAGACACTAACATGGAAAATGTGCACTATATAGAGGAGTGAGGAAAGAAGAGGGAGGAGAGGATGAAATAGAAAAACAAAGGTAGAAAGAGGCAGAAGTAATGGACTCTTGTTTTAAAACTGGATTCAAGGTGAACTGGAGCAGAAATTCTGAGACAGGAAATTGTCCCTGGAAGGTAAAGTGAGAGAGGCAGACACTGCCCAGCATCCCTGCCACCAGATCCACGCATTAGCTGTGCATCGTGATGAGCACAAATGTCTTCACGTCCATACACGAGACAGTAATATCTACTTAGCAGAATTATGAGGCATCAGTGAAACAAATAAATACACAACGGTCTTATTGCCAGCACTTAGAAAGTACTCCATAAAAAGATGACAGTTGACACTGTTACTGTCCTAGGCTGGTCCTGAATGTCCCCCTGAAGGATGCAACAGCTGACAGAAATTCTGGAAATGAGAGTCTGCCCATGTCGTGTGGCCAGACAGATCCCTGGCCTGTCGCCGGCCTGCCTAAGGGACTGAAAGCGGATTTCAATGGGCTTCATTCTTCCCATCTACCGTCGAGCCCTGGCGACCTCCCAGGTCCTTCTGCACAAGCTACCCGTGAAGTCCGCCTCCAGGAACCCAGGAGTCCGGGCGGAGCCCCCGCACGGACCACGCCGCTGCTGTCACCGAAACGCCTCCACGCAGCGGCGGCCTGAATTACCCCCCGAAATGGGACCGAAGGGCAGAGAAAAGGCGACATTCACCTAGTCCGGTGAGCCCAAGGGGGTGCGAGCCGAGGGAGGAGCCGCGCAGCAGCCAGGACGCCGGAGGGCGAAGGTTTGAATGAAGCTCAGCGCCCATTCAAATCTCGCGGCAGGACCCGGGAACCAATCGCCGCGCTCGCCCTTCGACCCGGAAGCAGAGCCGGCGAGCGCCGCGGCCGCCCCCAGCCGGGAGAGCCGTGTTCAGGTCGCCTCCCTCCCTGCCTTCGGTGCGTACGGAGCTCTCGGGGGTGTCTGGTCCCCGCGAGCTTATGCTGCTTCCCCGGGGAGCCTTCCCTGTGACTTGGCGAGGTGGGAGTGGGTTGTCTCCGGAGAGGCGTGGGGACACACGTGGGGGACTGGACTGTGCTGGGTCCCCGGCTCCTCGGGAGGCCCCGCGAGTGTCGACACCGGGCTTTAAAGACCCGGAGGTGAGAGGTTGCCATCACGTCCAGACCTCGACTCTCTTGCACGTCCTGTACCTCCCTGCACTGTGGACTTCTCGCCTGCTGGCCACGCGTAACGCGTGTCCAGCCTGGAATGCTCGTTTATTAAGGTTATTAACATAGAAGCCCCCCTGCGGGGAGGACTCATCCGAATCTCAGCCGATGCTCCAAAGATACTTTAATGTGTTCGTTTTGAGCCTAGAATGGCTCCTCGTTTTAATTAACAACAAATTTAAATTATTAATTCTCGTGTGGGAACGCTGTTTCTACAGTGCACGCTACCTATCCCGCTACAAATAAGTTGAGGCTTGTGACTGGCATTATAACATTGATATCACACATTACTCCAGATCCTGCATTTTATATCTGCTCATTGCATGGGTTAATGTTGATTTATAACTATCCCTAGACCATATCTTACTTCAAGGCTCTTAGACTCCTTGTCTCTTTAGGCAGAGGTAGGAGTTTCCAGTTCATCCCACACTTGGTGGGAATTTAGCTAGACCGTCAAATTAGAATATTAAAAATCATATAATTAAATAATGTAGCATTGTCTTTAGAAAGGCAAGTATGTATATCTGTGTTTTCTCCAGCATTTGGGCCTGATAAATACTAAGTTTTTAAAATTCTTTCCCCATTTATCCACTTGGCAAATTTCTTAGGCAAAATGGGGACTATTGGTAGTACCAGCTTTTATGGAACTGTTAGGATTGATAATGTCAGTAAAATGTAAAACATGCCAACTACAAATAGTGCTGTATCTCTGTTACTTAATAATTTTATAAATCTATTTTTATTAAAATTATTCAACCCTCAAGCGCTGAATATATTAATGTGTGTATGCATGTGTATGTGTGTTAGTTAATATAAGCAGAATTCTCTTTTGTACCACCTCAGATTTTGCAATACCTAGCCTTGTTTTGATTCTTCTGTTAAATTACTAACAGTTTTCAATTTTGTTTGTGATCCACAGTTTCCTGACAGCCAATAGAGAGCTATTTGATTCTTACAACTACTCAAGTTTTTGAGATACAAGATGAAGCAAGATCCTACAAGAAATGCTGCCTACACTGTGGATTGTGAAGATTATGTCCATGTGGTAGAATTTAACCCCTTTGAGAGTGGAGATTCAGGAAATTTAATTGCATATGGTGGCAGTAATTATGTGGTTATTGGCATGTGCACATTTCAGGTTAGTCTACAAACTGCAAGGAGTGATGGTGAAGGTATTTTATCAGTAACAAAATTTATACAAACCAAAGCTAAACTTTAAAAGTACATTGCACTTAAATACAAGAAAAAAAATGACTTGACGATCCACAGAGAAAGGCTTTCCCAGGAGTCATGATTGAGACATTACATAGATGATGGAAATGGAAAGTATGAAGCTCTTCTTTCACCTAATGATTAGCAGTAGAATATTCTTATAAAGGCTATTATGTAACTGAACACACACATGTATTTACATGTATTAGAAAGTCAAATTAAATGAAATCCAGTTCAAATTTCCCTGCATTATACTGTGTTATAGGAAACAGGATGATGTTGAAATTCTAAAAAGTTTTCTTCCAAAGAGTTTGTAGCTTTCATAATGTTCGGCTTTCCTATTAATTTGCTTTCACGCTGTCTGTATTTATAGCATATATGTAGAATAGCAAAGTATAGAATCACATTTACAGCAAGCAGTTCTTAGGCCTCTATGAATTCTGGAGCCACAATGCCTAGACATTTACTTTTGAATGGCTTACTTAATTAGCATTATACTTTCATTAGATAATTAACCTCTCTTCTCTAAATGTGAGGAATATGATGTTCAGTACAGTTTGTGAGGTATAGTGAGTTAGTACATAGAAAGTTCCCAGAAGATATTTAACACATTGTAACCCATATGTGTATTTTAGTTGTGGTTGATACGGGCAATAGTGACAGTCACACCCTCGTATTTAATCACCAAAGAAAAATTGCTTCCAAGAGACCCCATACCATGTTCTTTCAAGGGAAACCTAGGTTGTGTGTAAGAGACGCTCAGCAGGGAAGGTTCAATCCTCTGAAGTTTCTGCAATTCTTTGTTTACCAAAATAGTATTTACAGAACTATGTTTCTATGACCCTTGACCTAAGTTCAGCTGGACTATCAGAATCACAATTCATGTGATTCAGCCAAATAATGTAGCATTGTCCTAAGAGAGACTTATTAAAAACTGTTCTTCTAATGTGGGCCACTAATGTGCAGAAGAGTTAAGCAGCCCATCTTGTAGGACTGAGTTTTCCCTAATTACTGTTAGTGCTTTCTAAATTAATAGATGTGGACATAAGACTGCGTTTCCAAATGCTGATAAATATGTCTACCTCTAGTTTAAGTTCAATTAGGAAGTACTGGAGGAAAAAAGGAAGGGAGAAAATTAGGGGAAGGAAAAATAGAAAAAAATAGGTAACAAGGAGAAAGGAAATTGACAAAATGAGAAGACATAAAATATTTGTGTCGTTCAAAAGACTTGTCTTTATTGATCCGCAGATATGTGAGAGCGACAAAGTAGGTCTTCCAAATTATCTAAGGGAAAAACAATGGGTTTTTTTGTTTGTTTGTTTTATTAGCACATAATGAACACAATCTGTTCCTAACATTAGAGATAGAGCAGAATATGAATGTCTGTTTCCTCTGAGTTTCCATTCTATTTCAAAGACGTTTAGGGGATTACATGACTAAGAAAGGAGAACAATTCTACACCCTATTCTCTTCTTCTGCCAAACCCGTTTGATTTCTGTTCAAATTAAGTCACTAGTCCACATATCCTGAAGAATTTGTCTTCATTAGTTTGCCCTTGGAGACCCAAAACCAATTACTGTTCTCTTTTATCTGTTTAAATGTTGTTGAACATTCCCATTCACTCATCCTAGAACCTTCACGTTATCACTTTTGTATCACTCAATTCCATACCTTGTAAGGAAAAAATTACATAAATGGAACCAATTTTCCCATGCCTGTCAGAAAAACCAGTCTTCACTGTAAGATTATCGGGAAACACCAAGTACAGAAAATTCTGAGTTTCAGCAGAACAGTTTTCAGAATCTGATGCTGTCCTTTTAAGGAACCAGAAATATGAGTAGATACGAGTTGATTGTTACACGTTTGTCCAAAAGTCAAGAGTATACTAAGGGCCAGGGAATTTTAAAATAAAAAAATTGGTAAAGACCCTGTCCCAAAGAGATTCTTAAATCAGTACACTCTTGTAAAAGCCTCATTTATAAATGACCAAATGAAGATACAGTTTCACAGCTTGTTCCCTCTTGAGTAATAAAGAAGTCTCCAGTTGGGCTTGAATGAGAGCACTGATTTAGGCAAGTACATTATTTTTGTGGAGAAAATGAAACAGAGAGATACCTTAATCCTTTGGATAACCAACTTCATTTAGCAAGTATTTATTAAGTTCCATTTGTATGCCAAACTCTATGTTCAGATCCAAACATTGTTTAATAGACTGGACCAAGTCAAACAAGCAAAAATTTAATAAAGGTGACTATAAGTCTTAAGACAATAGACTTCAGAACTGGGAAGGGAGAATTAGGACTTAGAAATTTTAGTCACCTGAATATTAACCCAAGGCAACACAATGGGGAGCCAAACTGAGCTAATTGAATACTATCCAGTTAGAATATAATATGAGCCACAAACATAAGTTTAAATGTTATGATAACAACATGAAAGTAGGGCCATGAGAGTTCAGTGGGTAAAGGAACTTCTTGCCAAGCCTTCTTATGACCCAAGTTCAATCCCTGGAGTCAACATGTGGGAAAAAAAGAACCAACTCCTAAGATTTGTCCTCTGGCTTCAGTGTGTGCATGATAGCACATGCACATACACACACATTCACATACAATAAAAATAAAAGGTAGGATTAATTTTAGGCAAATATTCTAACTATTAAGGTAACTAAATAACTATATATAATCAATATAAAGGTTATTCTATAGTTGATATTATATTAATAGAGATCTTTGTATATATTTTATACCTTATAAAGTAAGTATCCATATTGGCTGCATTTCAAATGTTTTAGGCTCTATATGGCTAGTAGCTACCTTATCAGACAGCACAGTTCTCTATAAATTGATAATGTTTTATATAATAATCTTTATTTCTCAGCATTGTACTCTGATTAAAAGGAGATATTGTGTTTGAAAAAAAAATCATGGAAGAGGTATTAGACTAGCAAAGCTTGACTTACCACCTCAGTGGTTTGCAGTTGTTGCTTCAAGACGGTTGCTAAATACGCTCTGAATGTGTTCATTCACCTAGGAGAGACTGCCGTAGCAAGGTTTGCCATCACTAAATTAAGCTTATTCTCTACACTTCCAGAGGTAGACTAGGGCATTAAGTAGAATTTACATGGAGACACTCTGCCTTAATGTTAGGAACTCTAATAGCCCTATCTACTACTGAATCTACTTCTTCCAAAAGCAGCTATTTCTTTCTCATTGGAAGTGTTTAAGGAGCTATTATTTTTTTAACAATTTTTTAGATGTTTGAGTCAAAATGAAAGCACTAAATAAGAGTTGCATTAGATAAACCAGCTTTAATTTACTGAAATTCTGCATGCGGCTCTAACTGGGTGTGGTAGAAAGGCCTACCACATTAAAATCCTTTAATAGCCCTTCCACCAACTGGGCTGTTCCTCAACCTCAAATTGCTGGAGCCTTGTATAATCATTTCTATTACAGCAAGTTTTCCAAAGTCTCTTAATTTCCTGCCTATACAATACTGCCTACACCCCGAACTGAACCAAAAATAGCAATCATCTCTGTGTATACCACACACACACTGCTCTTTTCATCGGCTGGCTCAGTAACAGCCAGTAACGCCAGGGGCAGGGCAAGGCTTCCTGTTAATACATAAAGCTTAGTCTATGCAGTCCCTATGATTTCATTATCCCTCTGACCACTCAATAATTCCATATCTAATTTGAGTAACAAATACAGGACCTGCTTTTCATCACTCTTGTTACAGTAGCGAAATAATGTGCGTTTTTATATAAAAATTCATTTTTAGATTGGTAAAGTATGGAAAACTAGAGCTAAGTCAGACTGAAGTCAGCTGTGATTAGGCTCTTAGACTTGATTTTAAACTGCTTAGTGGTGCTGCCTTGGTGTGTCTGTCAGCTGAGCAGTTGTAATGTACACAGATGATGAAGTAGTAAAATTTGTCCGTTTTTGTCCTTTTCTCAAGAAGTGTATTTCAGTTCACTTCTTTGGTTAATGCAAAATCTTTTTGTTAACTCAAGTTTACCTGAAATTTAAAGTTACTTTAAAATGGTGTTTGAATTTATAAAGACATGGGTAGGATGCCTGAGAAATGACTTTACTAGGATCTCAAAAGCTGTCTTGGAAAAATCAATACATCTCCTGGGATTCAGCATAAGTATATATGAGAATATACTGTGAAACATGTAATGAAATATATAACATAGATTCTTGCAAGTCTAAGAATTAGATGAGCAGCTATTTTGGATGACCCCTAAGTGTCTTCCCTCATTGCCTCTTTCTCCCAGGAAATAAGCTTGGCATTTTTTATGGCTGGTTCCCTAGTTCTCTATGTAGTATTATCATTATGCCAGTATTCTAAATCAGTATGCCTTTATAATTCACTGTTCATGGCCTCTAATGGGACAAGTGAATTACAACATCTTATGCATATATAATACTGTGTGAAAATAACACTGATTTGGAAGCATGAATTGTCATTCGAAGGATCTTCCATATAGTTACCTTTCTATCAGTTGATAATCTACAAATAACAACTCATTTACCTAGAAAACTGATTTTTAAAACCTCATTTTTTAAAAAATTGTTATACAGTATATTTACTGTTAAAAATAAAATGTCTCCTAGGTGAAGTATAACATGTTTACTGTTTTGTTTTACTTAACTAAAGGTATTTTGTCTCTGTAACTGAGGCTTACCAACTTTTTTGTTTGTTCATTTACATTTCTTTTGCCCCTCCCCCAGGGTACTGAGGAGCAAACCTAGGGCCTTGTACGTATTAGACAAATTCTAAAGCTACATCTCAAGCCCTCAATATTCTTTTCAATTTCTTTTTTTTAAGATTTATTTATTTGTTTATTTATTCATTTGTTATGTATACATTGTTCTGCCTGCACACCAGAAGAGGGCACCAGATCTCATTACAGATGGTTGTGGGCCACCATGTGGGTGCTGGGAATTGAACTCAGGACCTCTGGAAGAGCAGTCAGTGCTCTTAACCTCTGAGCCATCTCTCCAGCCCTCTTTTAAATTTCTTAAACTAGTATGATCTCAATATCTAGTTATCTTCACAAAGCATATGCGTGCCTCATGATAAATTTTGATTAAGATGAAATTCAGAGTATTTTATTATTTGTCTTCATAACATTAAAACATTCACTGTATACATTTAGGAGGAAGAAACAGACATTGAAGGAATTCAGTACAAAACCCTACGAACATTTCACCATGGAGTCCGAGTTGATGGCATAGCCTGGAGCCCAGAGACCAGACTTGATTCACTGCCTCCAGTAATCAAGTAAGTTTAAACATTCTAATGTCCTTCGTGTCATGTGATCCCAGGTGCTCCGTGCCTATTTTCCGTGGCCTTAGGTGATTGGATATTTTGATATTTGCTATTATTTAATAATTTTTGGATTATCATCTTTGCAATTTACATTTGTGACTGTGGCTGATGCCTTGACCATGTGTTTGGTCCAGACTCCAAGTCTGTTGACCTGAGTTTGGTCAGGATCATTCAGAGTCATCACAGAATCTGTACTTTGGATTAAAGTGCTATTTCAGAACAGCAAGACTGCACAGTGGGCAGCAGAACTTGCTACCAAGCCTGACTACCTGAGTTCCGTTTCCAGAAGCCGTTTGATGAAAGGAAAACTAGCCAACTCCAGCAAGCTGTCCTCCGACTTCCACATAGCCACCAGTGTGTGTATACAAGCATACACAAAATAAATGTAAAAGCAATAAGTTGCTACTTTGCTAAAATAACATTTTTTTAAAAACAGTAGTAGTCTTTCTGACCCCAGATGTGAACCAAGGTCATATTTTCATGTTCAGGAGAACATAAATCACTAGTTTAGTCAATGGGTTTCAGTTTCGATGAAAGTGTTTTTAAAAAATAACAGTTGCTTTTGAGAAAAATCAAGTACTAATGCCTGCTAAGACCATACTAGGTTATTTAAGATGTGTTACAAATCCCTGATCTTCTTTCCTATAAATGTCAAAGCTAAAAGATTTGTCTTTTGGAAAACAGTAATTAGTAAGTTTAAGCTAGCTATTCTTGAACTAACTTAAAATTTTAGTTAGGGGACAGTTTATATCTAATGAAACTGTGAGCTCTTAGTAGTACAGTTTGGTGAGCTAAAGAGTGGCTCAGGAATTGAGAGCATAGACTGCTTTTGCAGAGAGCCAGAGTTCAGTTCTCAAGACCCATGTCAGGTGGCTCACAACCACCTGTAACTCCTACTCTAGGGGAATCTGATGCCACTGGCTTCCACAGACACCGACACACACCCACACACTGACACACACATGTACACATAACTAAAAGTAAAAAACTTGTAAGTACAGTTTTATAAAGTTTTGACAAGTGCATATGCTTTTGTGCAGAGTGTGTGTGTGTGTGTGTGTGTGTGTGTGTGTGTGTGTGTGTGTGTCACATGCATGGGTACAGTTGCTGGTGGACAACTTTGTATGTCATCCCCAGTAATGCCATCAACCTCAGGGTCTCACCAAGTAGCCCAGATTCACTAGCCAAATAGTGCAAAGGACCCTCCTCCTTACGCCTCCCCAGCACTGGGAGTACAGATGCACCACTGTGCCTGGCATATTTAACTCATGCCCTCCATGAGTTCTGGAAATTGAATTCAGCTTTTCACACGTGCAAAGCAAGCAGTGTTTACCAGCTGAGCAGCAACCCCCGCTCTTCATGTGGTTTTATAACCTGTATTCTTTGAATACACAACCTTTCTCTATCCCCCAGGAGCTCTTTATAGTCCTTCCTGGTTAGTACCTAAACCCTGCTCCCACCACAGCAGCCATGAATTGGAGTTCTGTGACCAGAACTTAGTTCTGCCTACAGTTACTTCATCGATGGATCATACAGAACGTGTTCTTTGTGACAGGCTTGAGGCTTCTGAGCCTCAACTCCTTTGCATTCTACTGCGTTCTTTGTATTTGTTTAACTTGTTTATCTGTTTTTCTGTAATGGATACCAGGACAGTTTCCAGTGTTTAGCTATTATAACTCCAGTTTCATGTGCATACCTTTATCCAGCTTTAGTGGATATATAGTTTCATTCTCTGAGAAGTAGAATTGCTGGGTCACAAATAGATACATGTTTAATAGTCAGGAAGTACAGAGAGCTGGGAAGATGATGGCTCAGCAGGTAAGAGTACTTAACTGCTCTTACAGGCAGCCTGGGTTTGGTTCCTTGTACCCACATGGTGGGCCACAACCCTCCTTCTGGCCTCTGCAGGCACCAGCTGTGCATGGGATTACATACATACATGCATGCAAAGCAAACACATTAAATAAGAAAGAAAGTGCCAGATTCTGGGGCTGTGGATGAGGCTCAGTGGTAGAACACTCGCCTAGCATGCCTGGGGCACTGTGTTCTGTCTCTAGCAGTCCAAAGCCTGGGAGGAAGGTCCCATTTCTGAAGCATTTGTACTATTGTGTGTTCCAGTGAATGGTGTATGTTCACATTGCTCTTCCTGCTTCCCACATTTAGTATATTGAATTGTAATGGCTCTAGTTCAGTTCTGAGGTTTTCTGATTTCATTAAGATATGGCATTTCCCTTGTGACTAATAATTTCCAGCCCCTTTATGATTTGTTTTCTCTATAAGATGTCTTTGCCTACAAGGCTTTGAAGATCTTCTATTTTTTTCTAGATTTTACAGCTTTTTTTTTTTTTTCCCAGACAGTTTATGTAGCTCCCACAGGCCTTGAATCTCTCAGAAATCCTCCTGGCTGTCTCTCCCCAGTGCTAAAATTAAAGGCATGTGCCACTATGCCCAGCAGATTTACATCTTTGATCTAATATTGAATGATCTATGCAGCATCTCTTGTCAGCACACATAAGTGATTGTCAACAGCTGGTACGCTTTTTGTCTTGTATTAAAAGGCAAGTTCACAGTATCTGTACCTAGACAACAGCAAGTAATAGAAACAGTCTTGTTCCCACAGTTTGTGTTTGATTTTGTGATACTTCTGGTAGCCTAGTGTACTGTATCAGACACGGACTCACCTCATTCTTTGTTACTTCTTTCTCCAAATTTCAATGGGTTTGCAATAGCTTACTTTTTTTTTTTTTTTTTTTTTTTTGAGGGGTTTTGTTTATTTCTTGTTTTAGTAAGCTGCCTCTAATCCTTTTTGGAACTTACATATATTTGTAATTTGAAGAATATTTTAGAGCAAGCTGACAGCTTAAATTTATTGTTTTCAAACAAATTACACATTTTATTATAAAGATAGTATATTCTTAATGTGTAAAATTTAGAAGGATCAGGAATATAAAAGAGAAACTTATTTCTATATCAAAACTCTTTTCATTGCTCACAGGAGTATCCAACCCACAGTCCAGGGGCTGTGTATGGCCCAGGATAGCTATGAAACAGGCCCAACACAAACTCATGAACTTAAATAAAACATTATGAATGAGGGACCGGTAACTCAGTCCTGCAGTTCTTAAGTAGGACTTTGTGGATGACAACATTGTGTCATACTGTCACCAAATGAATGTGTGTATGCGCTTACTATTTGTATGCATTCATGACTTCAGTTTTACAGTGGTGTGTGGCTTCCGATGTATTGTCTTCCAAGCACAGTCGAATTGGCCCCATCGGATGTTAATGTGCTGAGTGACTTAGAGAGTGAAGCACAATGATGACCAGCACTGTTTTGAGTTCCCATGCAGACAATGGACAGTTGGTGTTACTGTGATAGAGGCAGTAGCTATGCTTGTTTGGTGATCTAGAGTACCTCAGTCATGCCCATGAGTTTGTTTCAGTGGTAATTCTGGTTCCACCAAATCGACAGCAAAGAGTAAATCAATATATGGAGTACATAGAGTTGCAATCTGACATTCAATAAAAAAATGTGATCATGTCTCTTTCCCAGCCTCTTGTTCTAACTGGACTTTGTAAGTCTCATCTTTCCAGCGACAAGTACCCCTTGCTTTACACCGTTCATGTCATCACTTTTTGGCAGCACCTACGTTTGTGGGAAACTATTTTTAAAAATTACAGAACACCAATGGTAAGATTCAACCAAACTGCCTGGCAAGCATCTTGATAATCACTGAGAGTTGTAGCTACTCCATCAAACCAAATACTGACTCAGTGGTTTCTCAAATACGATGTCAGGGGTCCATTTATTTACTGTTGCCCTTTTACTTTCATAATAAAAAAAGAAAATGATGTTGTGTTACTTAGATATGTCTATCTTCTTCATGAGTGGTGGCAAACTTGGGCCTGCTTGATGGTTTTAAGACTCTCCAAGCAGGGGCTTCAGAATTAGATTATTTTGTGAAGACTTCTTGCTTATCAGTGGCAGCAGATATCATAAAAGTTATACACAGGCTTGTTCACCCATTAGCTTTTTGCTAATGTGTATATATTTAATGTCTTTCTCAAGACAGTTCTTCATCCAGTAGAGCTAAAAGAAGCCAAGAAGTTGGATATCCCTGATTTATATATAATTGGATATGATTATAGTTATATGATCTATTTTTTGCTTTATTTTTAAGAGTATTCTGAAATAAATAGAGTTTTCTTTGTGACTACATAGTGGGCTCTGTAAAAGGCTGAGGTATGACTTAGAATCTCTCGTTGTAAGTTTTAGTTTATATTTGGAAAGAAGTTCTGGTTGGTAATGCAGTCTGTGGTTGGTTGGTTGGTTGGTTGGTTGGTTGGTTGGTTGGTTGGTTAGTTGGTTGGTTGGTTGGTTGGTTGGTTGGTTGGTTGCTCTCTTCCTGACTTGCTGCACTTTTAATCTCTGCTTGTTTTTCTTTCTTAGTAGTAGAGAGCAGATTTCTCATCTTATTTCAGTTCTCTGAGGTTTTCTGTTCTTCTTAAAGGATGATTGGGAAACTCCAAAAGTAGCAAAACTTCAGAGAAAGGTAGAGAATGCAGAGTATGCCATGCCAACTTACTACAAAATCCTGTGTTTATAGTTGAAGACACAAATCCAGAATGTACTAGCACTTAATGTGTTCCAGAATAAAACATTGGCTTTGTCTCCTACCTTCTGTAATGGCTATAATATTTTTTAATGCAAACTGCAGTAACCCCACCACCACCACCAATCCCGAGAGCATCATGAGTTATGACAAGATTTGATGACTTGAGGCAAAGGTGGCATGGAGGAGGACTTTAATTTACAAAGGCTAAAAATGGCTTTGTTTTTTTCTTCAGATTTTGTACTTCAGCTGCTGATATGAAGATTAGATTATTTACTTCAGATCTTCAAGATAAAAATGAATATAAGGTATATTGACAAGTACAGTAAATTGATATGTTAAAATTTGTTCATATTCTTTGCTTATTAAATTATACTTATGATTTAAAATTACCTTTTAATGGCCGTTGAATTAGTCAAGAATTCTTTAGAGGAACAGAAGCAGTAGAATGAATATAATTTATAAAAGTGGACTTATTTGATTGACTGGCATTATTAATAGGAGCTGGGTCATCTAATCGTGGCAATCTGCATGCTGAAGAGGCTGGGAACCCTGTTGTTCAGTCAATGTGGTCTTGAAGGCCTGGAAGTTTCTCAGTGAGGTCACATGGGCAATCTGATGTCAGCAAAGAATAGGGACAGCAGCAACAGCAGGCTGGACACGGCAGCAGGAAGTGAAGGCAGGCTGACCAGCAACTCTGGTTCTCCTGGGACCATTTTCTGTCTGGTGCCAGCCACTCTGAGGAAGGTCTTCTCCCTTCAGTCCAAAGGCCTGGGTCTTAGTGAGTTCAAGATCCAGTCAAGCTGGCGATGATCATCACCATCTCTTTACAGTCTGTAGTTTAGGGTTCAGTTTCTATGTTACACTCCCTAGTAACTAGGTTGTGAGAAGAAGCTAGTTGGTAAATGTAACACTTAGAGATGCTAGGAACAGCAAGTAAGAGAAGAGTTTACAGCTAGGTGAAGTGAGGATGAAGTGAACTAGGACTTCAGGGACAAGTACTGAGTGCAGAGTAGCCTAGGCAGGATTGCAGAGTGCCGGTGAAGGGGTGTGAGCATGATATCCACATTGATGATTGCAAACATGAAAGATAATGGACCGTGTTCTTAAAGTTGGCCGAGGGAGTAGGTCCTAGGTGTTCTCACAGTACACATAAGAAAAGTGAAGCAGGTGAACTAAAAACTGACAATGGGTAGATTAGCTCTGTGGCTATAATCATTTTACGGTGTGTATGTACTCCTTAAATATATAAGTATTTTAATGAACCTCAATAAAGGTGGAAAAGTTTGAAGTAGATTTTTAGAAAAGTAAATGCAGACCTCCTTAAGAAAACAGACGCGACAACACAGGACACAAGGGGGTATGCAGGCAGAGTCCGTGAGGGCCCAGCGTTGACAGGACAGCAGGGGGGGGGAGGATGCAGCAGGGGCCAGGGGCCTCAGACCAGACCTTACAATGAATGCCTCATGTTAAAAATATATGGATAACAGGGTTTACTGTGTGACTCACTCCGTCACACTTCAGCTTCCATGACTAGATTTTCCCTTTTTTTTTTCTTTTTTTCCTCTTAAATTTTATTTTGTTTTATTTTGGGACGGAGATGGGTAGGATCGGGAGGCATGATGTGAAAGACACAAAGAATGAAAAAAAAAGAAAACCGATGCAGGGCTGGAGAGATGTCTCAGCGGTTAAGAGCACTGACTGCTCTTGTGGAAGCTCACAGCTGTCTGTAACTCCAGTTCCAAGGGATCTAGCACCCTCACATAGACATACATGCAGGCAAAATACTAATGTACATAAAATACAAACAAACAAACAAATAAACAAATAAATAAATAAATAAAATGACCAGGCTTGAAGCCAATGAGAGAGAGAGAGAGAGAGACAGAGAGAGAGAGAGAGAGAGAGAGAGAGAGAGAGAGAGAGAAATAGATGCAAGAGTAACATTCCTTGCATTCAAAGCTCAGTCCTACCTGCAGCGAGTACAGTATCTGCCTCTGGGTCGTGAGTACTGAGTGAGCTAATTCATATAAGACCTTTAGAACAAAGAACAATACTGTATACATAAATGATATATATATATGTATATCTATATATATTCTATTCATAGTAAGTAGCTGCCCTCACGTTGAGTTGAAATTGTGTCATGTTTTCTCACGAGAATAATACTGACCATTGCAAGTTCCCATTTGTTCCTTTAAGGGCCAGAAGAGGAATTTCGTGTTGACTGAGGCTATGGGCTTGAGTATTAGCTGTCCCCAGTGCTGTCACTCACATGGAGCAAATGATTGCAAACATTAGAGGAGAACGTGATATTTATATATATGTATTTGTTAGGTGGTTGTAAGTGTGAAAGCAACAGGTACATGATGAAAACCTAGAAAGACTATCTCAGGAAGCCCAACTTCGGGTTTTATTTGAGCTTTCTATAATCACTGAGACAGAGGTGCTGTGAGGACAGATGCAGTTGAAAGAATAGTGCTTGGCGGGTAACTCTATTGGGATATCCTTTCACTCTGCGTGGTTGACAGTTCTGCCAGCGCCTGTTAGAGAAAAGGAGATCACAGCTTCCCCAGATTACCTGGAAATAGCTACTTACTGCATAGGGGTCTTCTTAATTGCCTGCATGGTGGTGACAGTCATCTTGTGCCGAATGAAGACCACGACCAACTATAAGAATACATACTAGAAAAGAAAGACTGTTGAATGATTGACATCTTTCCAAGATAACCTTCTAGGAAAGTGGCTAGATAAATCATACTTTTAAAAGGGCAGATTTCTTAAAATATATTTATAGAAAAGTATTCCGGGCGGTGGTGCTGCACACCTTTAATCCCAGCACTCAGGAGGCAGAAGCCGGTGGATCTCTGTGAGTTCAAGGCCAGCCTCGTCAACAGAGGGAGTTCCAGGACAGTCAGGACTATACAAAGAAACCCTGTCTCAAAAAAACCTTAAAAAAAAAAAAAGAAAAAGAAAAGAATTACAGAGTGAAACTATTCCATAAGGATGTTGTAGATTGTGCCCATGCTTCCTTACTGATCTCTCTTCCAGGTTTTGGAGGGTCATTCAGATTTCATTAATGACTTGGTGTTCCATCCCAAGGAAGGCCATGAAATTGCAAGTGTAAGTGATGACCACACCTGCAGGTATGTTGCTTGTGTTACATCCACATTTGTGAATTGTCATTTTATTTTAATAAACATTTTAAAAATTAGGAAATTGTAGTCGGTATAGGCTCCATGAAATATCATCAATGAAATCTGTGTCTAAATTATAGACATGGCACAAATATTCCAGAACCAATGAATTAAGTTTTCATACAATTAATGGGCACCCCCCTTGCTGGTTCCTGAGTTCCTCTTGCCCTCTTCTTTTGGATTTGTATTTATAAGCCTATGTATACCACTGGCTCAAAGTCTCCAATATTAGGCAAGCTCAGTAGGCTCATTAGGTTAGTGTTTATTAATGAACTGTGAATCTCACGTGTTGCCTAAGAGGGAAACTTTAGTATTTTTACAAATCCTAAAGTCTGTATAAAGTTCTCAGCGGATACACTTCAGTATGATGTGTGTCCCCCATGGCCTCCTTTCCCAGTTTAGAATGAATGGGATATGTATAACTTTGTGATAATGCTCAAATCTGTAGACTATCAAAAAATCATTAAAATGAAGAACAACGGTAAAGATAGAAATGAGGTAAGGACTACAGAGTAAAATGAGGGAGTCGGTAAAGTGTCACTTGCTTCATTTGCTCTAACAATACTCCGAACAAAAGTTCACTGGGTATGCTCTGCTTGGTGACACACTTTCAGAGCCATCCCTGTTTGTTAATGCATACGTGTCTACACCACTACGAAGTATGTAGTACTGCACACTGAAAGTAAACCACTAGCTACCTCTTAAATATTCTGTCTTCATATAACTTCCAGTCTTAAAGGTAGAGTTGCAGCTACAGGCTGTTGTGTCTATGTACCACCTGCTAAAATCTCCTTGTGAGGGACATGAAAGGTTTGTAGCCGTACAACCTAGAGCCCCAAGTGTTTACTAGCCTGTTTGTATAGAGGCCTAAATAGTAAACAGGTCATTTAAAATAATAGGAAAGGAGAAGTAAAATTTGATAATTAAGTTCTATAAAACATGATTTTTCTAATCAAAAGCATTTAGGATAATGAAACTTGAAAGGAGAAGAAATCAATGTCTTTGCCAGCCAAGGAGAAACTTGTGACTAGCAGATGGCAGCTAGGCATACTCGGTAGTCTGTGATTGCTTTCTCTAGGGATTTTTTTTCCTATTCGTTTGGTTTGGTTAGGTTTTATTCATGTGTTTGTTTTTCCTTTTTTTATTGAAAAAAAAATAGAGAGAGAGACACAATATATTCTGATAAGGGTTTCTCCTTCCCCCAACTCCTCCCAGATCCCACCCACCCACCCAAATTCACACCCTTTCTCGTGCTCTCTCACTATAAAACAAACAGACATCTAAATAATAATACTAATAAAATAAGAGAAAATAAAAACAAATAGGACAAAAAGGAACAGGAAACAAAATAAAGAGCCAAAGAAAAAACACAGAAACACATATAGACACAACATACACATTGGCACACACAGGAATCCCATAAAAACACAAAACCAGAAACCTTAATATATACGCCAAAAGCCTGCAAGGTAAACCAAAATATATATTAAAATATATTAATTATATTTTATAATTAATATATTAATATATTTATTTAATATATGTTCATATGTTGTATATAATATATAAATAAGAATCTTGTTTTATGTGTATTTAATAATATATCTAAAATAAAACATACATTAAAATATATAAACAGAGAGAGAAAATGTCTAAATAAAGTGTGATGAGGATAAAAAACCCATTGAGTTCATTTGTGCTGGCATCTGCTGTTGTGCCTAGGACCTGCCCTTAATTGTTGTTTGTATGCATAGTGAGACTCCTTTGAACCTTGGAGAAAATTATTCCTTTGTGACTAATCAGCTGGAGAAAATTTTTTGGTTTAGGGGTTGGGCGTTGTGTTCACTCCCCCTCTCAGTTCTGGAACCCCGTCAGGCCTTGTGCATGGTGCCACAGTCTCTGTCCGTATGTGTGTCGGTCCTGTTGTATCCAGAGGCTTTTTTCCCTTGGTGTCTTCCATCCCTGTACAGTCTTTCCACCTCTTATTCCACAGAGTTCCCTGAACCCTGAGGAGAGACATTTTGATAGGGACATCCCATTTAGGACTGTGTGTTCAAGGTCTCTCACCCTCTGCATATTATCTGGCTGTGGGTCTGTATTTGTTTCCATCTGCTGCAGGAGGAAGCTTCTCTATTGATGGCTGAGAAAACCGCTGATCTCTGAGTAGAGCAGAATGTCATTAGGAGTCATTTTATTGCGGTGTCCCTTGGGCAGAACAGTAGTCCCTAGGTACATGGACTGTCTAGTCTCAGATTCTAGGCTACCTGAGCAGTATAGGCGTGGGTTCCTTATCATGGAATGGTCCTTACATCCAATTAGATAGTGATTGATTGTTCACACATCTTTTGTTCCACTGTTGCACCAGCATGTCATGAAGGCAGATCACCATTGTGGATCGAAAAGTTTGTAGTTGGGTTAGTGTTTGTCTTTCTCCAATAGTATGCAGTTCCTTACAGTACTATGAATATTAGTCAGTAACAGTGATGGCTCTCTGTAGGCACCAACCTGACTTCTCCATGTCAACACCTACATGGTGAGCTGTGGAGGTGTTGTCTTCAGCAGTAGGACCTTACCATCAGTTTGTAGAGAGCAACCAATAACCCTGGCAGTATCCTGGATGATTTGCTGGTTTCCATGGGCCTGTTTGGCCAACAATTCAATTAAACGTAGCCCATTCCTGACACTGGAGGTTTCATTTAGTGGGAAGAGATGTCAGCTGGACCTTTGTCTCCTGATACTGAGAGTGGTTCTACACAGTGGCTGGTTGTCACAAAGGAGGTGGCAGTGCCTTAGCACATGCTTCCCAATGGCCTCCATCCTTGTCAAGGGTGTGCCAACCTTCTCTCCTTTCATAGAACACTGTGTTTTTCTTACTGGACCTAGAGAGTGGTTTTGGTTGATTGGTTTGGTTTGGTTTGGTTTGTCTTGTTTTTGTTCATTTGGTTGGTTTTTTTGTAGACTAGTTAAATTCTCCCAATGTTATGAGAATTGACAAATTTTTATCAAGTATAAAAAATTTAGAGCTCTCTCACACTCTAGTACTACCATCTTATGGAAGAAAAGACATTTTTAAAAGACAAAACAAACTTGAATTTAGATTAAGTCTTTTAAATAAATTGAATTTTGCAAAACTATGCCAAAAAATATATAATCCAGGTATGGTGGCACACACCTATATTGGTCACTTGGGAGATTGAATTTGAAACCTTCAAGGGCTATTTGATTAGCAGAGCAGCCAAGACTACATACCAAGACCCTTTCTCAACAAAGAAAAGAAGAAGAAGAAAAATAGACCTCATTGTACCTGAGTGCCTCATGTTGCTGGACTGTGCTAGACCTCTGTAGCGAGTGCTCTTAGTGGCCAAGCCATCTCTCCAGTCACAAGTTTAACTGTTTTTCATTGTTGTGTCTTTAAGATTTTTTAAAAGTTTTTTTACTTATGTGTAAGTGTATTTCCACATATGAGTGGATACCAATGGAGGACTGTAGAGGATGTCAGATTCTCTGGGAATTAAGTTACAGGTGACTGAACAGCCCAATCTGAGTGCCGAGAACAAAACTCTGATCCTATGCAAGAACAGCAAGTGCTCTTAACTGGAGAACCATCTCTCCAGCCTGTGTTTAAGTGATCAATGGGTGAAGCCTATTAAAAGTTCATTAATGCAGAAAATCCCATTCGTAGTCAGTGCCAGATCACAGATGTTCTTGACTATTAGAATCAGTGTCGTTCTGTAAGAACAAATCGGATCAACAACTATTGATTAAACGCGTTAGTATAGACAACACTTAGTACTTAAGGGGCTACAAAAGGAGTAGACTCGGTGCTCACTATAACTGCAAAAGATGTCAAAAAGAACCTCTTTCTCTCCTAACCCCTTAGCCTTTAAAAATAGTGGATAAAATGTATAATGAAGGAAAAATTGACTTCTACAAACCAGGAGATTCTTAGTTTAAGACTAATGCATATGAGGCATGTAATATACCATTCACTTGCTCTATAAAATATGAAATATTAAAGATCTCATGTTCTGACTAAGAATGGATAGGATGTAACTTTTTCTTTAAGAGATAAGACTCATTTAAAAATGTTATTATTTTTGATGTTGTGTATTTGTGGGGTGGGGGATTTGCGTATGTGAGTGCAGTGCCCCAGAGTCTAGGAAATGGCTTTAGATCCTGGGAATGGGAACTACAAGGAGTTGTGGGCCACCTGATGTGGGTGCTGGGAACTGAATTCGGGTTCTCTGCAGGAGCAGTGTGTACTCTTAACCTGGGCATCTCCAGCCCTTCTCTTTTGTTGTTTGTCTTTGTAGTATGACCAAATAACTGGCTAGGAATACTAAAGAGTGACCTAAGATGTTCACTGACCCAGTGTTAGAGTCTTTCAAAGGACTGGTACAAGAGAAGAAGGATATCCCATTGCTCTGTGTACCACACACTAGCAACCTCTTGCCATGGTTGATCTGTTTACATACATTTGAAAGTCTCTTAGGACCCATTATTAAAATGGAGTTTCTCCCCTCCCTCTCTTCAGTTGGAACCATAAAATATGTGCAGTATTTTAAGATAGCCCTTGATGGAAGTAGCAAAGGGGAAACTGAGCCTTCTGAAGATAGGCCAATGTAACATTTCTTTAAGAATAATCAGTATTGAAGACCACATGGAGAGTGCCTAACTAATTCCCAGCATAGAGCAAAATCAGGACAGTGTATTGTTCATTATTATGTTATAGTTAAATAATTCAGGAAATAAATACAAGCTGGATCACATTTGCATATCTTTATTAATTCAGTGAATGAATTAATGCTAATGAAAGTAAAATAGTAGCATAGGCAATTCTCTTTTTTAATCTTTTAATTCTTATTCTGTGGCTAGCAATCCATTTCTTTCATCATTAATATTGCAAATATGTTAAAGCTTTTGATACTACTTGCTTAGTAAACTTCAGTATTTAAAAAAGATAAAAATCAATTCTAATGTTAAGTTCAGAGTATGTTTGAAAATCTGACATACTGACATACCCTTGGAAAAAACTTTTGCTTCAAATTATCATACCATTGAGTTGTCTCTACTTTGAAGGCTTTACATAGCTGTCAGACTTTTCAAGTCCGAGCCATTAACTAGCAAAGTTGCACACCACTGTAACTGACAAAGCCTGTCTTCAAGATTTGATAATTGAGTTCCTAGAGCTGGGGTTTCTATTAGAAGAGTCCCACCTCTGAACTTTGCCCTCAGGCCAGATATGGTAACACTCAGTCCTTTTGTCTCACTCTCCTTTCTTACTGTGTCTTCAGTAAAGACGTACACTATTGCTTTCTCTAATCATCTAACATGAGTTACGTGGCGATTGATACGTAAGAAGGGAAATCTTCATTTTGCTATCACAACAATCAACGAAAAATGTATTTCTTGTCAACACAGGAGGTCCCATTCTTGCACACAGGGACATTATGAAAGTGCCTTCTCGTCCATACAACTGCATCTCTGCTCTGTTACTTTTGTTCTTTTCTATTTAATTAATCAGCACACCGATTCATGTGATCTACTCATGTCTTTAGAAACACTGTGGTTTGTGTTTTGGCTTTAATGGATACAGATGTGCCACTTAATGTCATCCATCCCTTCTTTTGTCTGTTGTTTAAAAACATTTGCTAGCAGAAATGTCCTTCTGTGACACACTTTCTAGCAGACAATGAGCTGCCAACTGAAATAGAGAATAAACAAATGAAAAGAACAGTGTGTTATACAGAAAATTTCTTTAGAGTTCTCCATCAGAATATCTACCACCAATTGTCAACTGAAAAGATCCTCGAAAATATCTATGGTATTTCATATGCCAACATACAAGTTGTGGGATCTTTTAATTAATTAATTGTATGACAATTACATTTTAATACCATATGGTAAGGAAATTTAACATTCTGTTGAAAAACAGCCTAAAATGAGGCGATGATTTCAGCAAGACACTAGAAAAACTAAAGCAATTATAACTCATAAACTCAGACCCAGTTAACCTTTGATCCTCCATGTTACAGCTAAATCTAACTTCTGTTTACAGGATGGTGTTGGAAAAGGATATTCTTTGTTACAGTTCAAATTGGGTGAAAACTGCTGTTTTCTTTCTCTTTGAAAATGGTGCTGTATCATCCACTTCTCTAGTGCCCTTTGGTTCATTGGAGATTAGCTTCTTGATAAGGACCTTAAAACTTTTACCTCTGAAATTTAATTGCAAGCATTCATATATATGCACCTGTCCGTTTCATACAACTTTGGCTTTTTGTCCCCAGTAATTTAACCTGACAGCATTTACACGTACTTTTATAAACTGCCTGTTTCTTTCCATAAGTTTGGTTATTTGTGTACTGAGAATGCTGTTTTGTTTGTTTGTTTGCCCTTTGAGGTGCTGGGTGTCTGACCTTAGACATGGTAAACAAGTGTTCTGTCACAGAGACAGGGAGACCCTACTCCTGGCTAAAGCTTTTCTCGTTCTCTAGCGGACCAGTTTTTTTGAAAAATACTAGGAACACATTGTTGACAAGTAAATTTGGAACTATTAAGACCTGGGTCTCCAGATTTCAATGTCTTCTTGTGGAAAGCCCTCCTATCTGGGATGGACTATACCAGTGGATTTTAGAAAAGCAGAAAGCTGGGAACCCATCTTAAAACATGCCTGCCACTCATTTTAATTCCTAACACATGAATGAAAAGTCATTTGATACTAGGGCAAAGCCCTTCTAGGTTATTAGTCCACTGACTACCATTGGACCATTCTTGCTCTTATGTGGATTTCATCATGTTCTCTCTCCCTCCATACATATGCCTCTCTCCTCTGGTTTTATAAGTAACTACCATAATAAAATAAAATACCCACAGTATAAATAGTATGTTTTTAAAGTCAGTTCAAAATGCATCACTATTGGATGATTTTCTTTGTGCTTGCTTGTCTCATATACCTAATTTAGATTTTTTAATATTAATTAGTTGCCATCAACATCATTTCATTAAAATAGCTTTCATTTTCATATTGTCAGTTTATAGAATTAGGTAATTAAACTAAGAAGCAAAAGTTTAAGTCACATACAAACAGTGCTTTGTAGGCAGAACACTCACAATCCATCTTGGTAAACATACAACGATTGCACATGAAAGGACATTAGGAAATAGCTTTATGATTTCATGGAGGGAAATAGGAAGAATCATCATAAGGAGTCTGCTGCATATTAATGCCTCTACTATCTGTGTCGGGGTTTCTATTGCCATGGTAGAACACCATGGCCAAAAGCAACTTGGGAAGAAAAGCCTGAACTCTCGGGTCATACTCCGTCATTAGGAAAGTCAGGGTAGGAACTCAGGGCAGGAACCTGGAGTCAAGAACAAAAGCAGAAGCCGTGGAGGAATGGTGCTTACTGCCTTACTCTCCGTGAATTGCTCAGCCTGCTTTCTTACACGACTCAGAGTGGATTGTAGGTGGGCCCACCCACATCAGTCGTTCATCAAGAACACGTCCCATGAACATGCCTGTGTCAGTCTGGATGGAGGCGTTTCCCCAGCTGAGGCTTCTCTTCCCAGATAATTCTAGCTTGTGTCAAATTGACAAACAAACAAACCACCAGGATCAAGACGTTTTCCGTTTTGTCTACATAGATCCATGCATAGATGGGGAAGTGACATCAGATGCGGAGGGAAAGGACAATGATGGAAGAACTCTCTGTCTTAGGCCTGGAGAGACGGCTGGATGATTAAGAGTACATACTGCCCTTGTAGAGGACAGTTCTTGTAGAAAACAGCTTTGGTTCTTAGCATCCACTTCAGGATGCTCAAAACCACCTAGAACTCTAGCTTTAGAGAAAGCTGATGCTTCTGGCTTCTGTAGTCACCACAAACACAATTAAATAAAAAAATGAAGTCAGTCTTACAAAATTAGATCATCTGGAAAACTGCAGCTTTTGACATTCAGACAAGTGATGTTTTTTTACTAGGACGTAAGATGAAAGTTTTATCTTTTTAAAAAAGTAATTATAAGGAAATATGTGTGAGGGAAGAACAAAATATAGTATAGCTAACTTGGAAAACTGTTTGGCAGATGTCTGTCTTGCCAAAGTTAAATGCGTTTGTAAACCTGATCCACCAGTGCCATGCCTAGGTATGTACTGGGCAGACAGTAGGGATTGGGGGAGAAGCTGTGTGCTACAGAGGGGGCTGGGAGAGTGTTATGTGGAGGTCTGTATTCACTATGGTTGAATGTGTGCAGAAAGGTTACAGTGACGTTTTTGGTAAGAACTTGTGAATAATCTGAATATCTGGTGTGGTGTCCTGAACTGAGAGTTCTGAAATGAATGGAGAGATTATAACAGCATGCAATTGTGTTAGACATTTTCACAGAACAGGAAGGTGAGTAAAAGAAGCCAAAACAAAAAAGCACATACTACGTGGCTTTATTTTTATGCTATTTAAAAATAAGCTACCTCATTAGAAGTCATACTAGAGCCTTTTTTACCCTTTGTCAGAGAGTAAGGAACACAGCTAGAAAAGAGCGTGGGTGATGTGTGGTGCTGTGGGAATGCTCCAGATTTTGCTGCTGTTCTCTTTAGTGTATTCTGTATTTTGTGTGATTAGGATTCATGTACCATTTGTGCGCATGATATACTTTAAAAAAAAAAAAAAAAAAGAAAGAAAGAAATGTGAAATTATCGGGTGGACTTAATATATTTGCTAGATGAACCATTTGGTAAAGATAGCAGATGAGTTGAGCTCCACAAAAGGATTTCAGAGGGCTTAATTATGGAATCTATCAAAAAGGGAAATAAGACATAACAACCTAAATTGTACCATCTGCAGCTAATTTAGTTAGGATAACTTATTTTAGTCCAATTTGTTGTATTTTGCATACTTAGTACTGAGATTATGTAACATTTGGGAATTATTGAATCAGTGTATAATTACAAACCATAAATCATTGTATCCTAGTCCTCTGAAATATGATCCATATGACCCTCCTCATGTTTGAGCTAGCTTTCTTTTTTTTTTTAAGGATCATCAGGTTCTGATCAGGATAAAATACTGCTGAAATTAGACTAAAATTTGGTTGATTAGACCACAATATACTTAGTTAATTGACTTATTTTCATAAATGTCTCTATTTTTCACCTCTTTTGTCCTCTTTATTTGAAGGAGGAAAACACCATAAAAATATTTTGGCATGTATTTGCTCAATTTATATAAGAGCCAACAAAACTCAAATTCATTTTAAAATAAAATCAACAGAATGGATGTTTTAGTCCACCCTCTATTGAAACTCATTGAATTGAGAAGACAAATATCTACTGTTCCAATAGTGATAAAATATATGCTAGCCCAATACTTTACTGTGGAAATGTCAATAAAGAAGAAAGATTTAGTTGACTTAATGTCAAATCTCATTCTAGATATTGAAGGACAAAAGCTTAAACTCTTAGTGATTTGCCTTTTCAATTAAACCAAAACTGTCTCCTTCATATAGTTAAAATAAATGAAAAGTGTCTTTTGGTAAAAGAAAAGATCTGCTTCTAATATTTAATCAAGTAAGTGATCCTGAAACATACATGTGCTTGGTCCTGCCTCAGCTGAATGAGCCAGGCCCTGTTGACTCTCCATGGGAGGAGGCCTTACCCTTTCTGAGGAGTGAAGAGGGGTAGATTGGGGGGGGGGGGCTGTAGTGGGTATGTAAATTAATAAAAAATTTAATTAAAAAATTTGTGCTAGTTTATACGTTACTATGATATTTCAAATTTGACATCCTATACTTTTTACAAATAAACTTTGCCTACTTTACATTCCCATGTTTTTAAAACTCTTTTAGAGTCCTAAAGAAAGTGGAACTATAAAACCTACAAGGAGGGGGTCCTAATTAATGCTTTTAATTATTGGTTATTATTAGGGGGTGTTAAGAATGGAATCCAGGGCTTTGTGCATGCTTAGCACACTCTCCACTGAGTTGCACCTTAGCTTTGAATGTGCTTACTTTAAGACCAGAATGCCGAGGCACTTTGCCACCCCAGTTATTGGACTGCTTTTCCTGCCATGCTAAGTACTCAACACTCTGTAACAGTGGCTGGGTGAGACTCATGAGCTACCCAAAAAGCATGATTCCTGGGACAGTGCCATGCCTGAGATTTCTGAGATTAAAAAGCCACTGAGATGAAGAGACCTATTTGTGAGTAAGCTGATGCTCATGGATAGGCGGTAGAAAGAACTAAGTGCCTGTTTCTTTTGCCTATCCTTACTCTGGTAACTGGTAAGCATGGCCAGCTTTAGAGAGAAAACACTAGAGAAGTCAGCTGGATCAGAATTTGTATGAGATGAGACATGCCCAAAGGTAGAAGGAATAAGCACTATGGAGTGGCTATGCACTAAATTCATGTCACCTCATATTTGCTTCTTCATATGTTATTTTGAAAATGGAAAGGCTGTTGTGTAGAGATTGATAAATATTCGTGTGTGTGTGTGTGTGTGTGTGTGTGTGTGTGTGTGTGTTTAAGCACCCTTAATGGGAATAATTGTTCATTGAGGTGCCTTAAGTAGGCATACAACCTGATTAATGGCCTAGAAACATTGATTTTGCCTGCAGTGGATACATAAATAATTAATTAATGTTACTATGTTAGATGAATTAGAAAATATGTGACTCAGTTTCCATAATTGAGCATGGTAAAACTTAAATTCTTTATGCTACTTTGACATTTTTCAAAAGCAGTATTTTAATTTTCTCAGAGATGTTTATCAAATACAAATGCATGTAATAATCTGTAGTTGATGGCTTTGAATATGTTTGTCAAAGTTTCATTTATATGTTTTGGTAGTGATATATCAAGAATATTTAACATCAAACTCTTTTATTAGGATTTGGAGCTTGGAAGGAAAACAGACGGCTCACTTTCTTCTTCATTCTCCTGGAATGAGTGTGTGCTGGCACCCTGAGGAAACATTTAAGGTTATTATCTCTAACTTGGCTTTCCCTTACCAAGCCTAAAGGACATGCAAGGATGATCCCTACACCCCGTATGGAAAGACCCAGTGACTCCACCTCAGACACAGATGAGCACAAACGCATTGGAGTTAACACTTGAATAGTTTCTCTAATATTGTTAGCTTTCTATAACCATCATTCATATATACAGAATATACTTTTCCTGGCCTTTGGCAGAGTACAGCCTAAAAATTGGTGCTCAATCTAGTTAGCAGTATGTGGTCTAAAAAAACAAAAAACAAAAGTTAAGTCCATGCTTATGAGCCATATATAAACAAGTGTCAGTGGCATAAGGCACATTTGTTCTGGATTAGTGGCGCCCAGTTGCTGTTCAAATTAAATCTTCCTCAAATACTAAGGATACACTGAGTTCTTACTACTGCTGTTTAGCCTTAACTCATGGTGCAAACAGGAACCATTCAACAAGCTTTTTCATTTGCCAGTGTGTTTGCCGTAGAATCTGAGTACCACGTTCATCTCAAAGTTAACCCTTCAGCATATCCTGTACCACACTCGTTCTTGGCACCTCATTTTCATAGGCCTCTGATGTCTTCCTGGCTTTTTCAGTTCATTGCTGTATCCTCAGTTTTGCACAAAAGGATAGTGTTGATTAAATCCAGCAAATGTGCAGTGATAAAGCTTTTTCTCTTAACAATTATATTATTCCAACTTCTTTTTAAATTTTAAGCTTTCTCTTTTGTACGTTTTATTTCTAGATGTTTAGATATATTTCCTTTTTTCTAGCTTTCTTAAAATGAGAATACAAATTTATGTATTTCATTGTGGCATACATAGTTTGTTCTTGTTGATCACTGTATCCCACTCCCCTCCCATTGTCTTCCTGCTTTCCATCCTGCTCTCCTTCCTGTCCTTCAACACCTCCATTGTTCCTCCGCGTCACATGTATTCTGTTACCTCCCCTTAATATCTCTCCTTTTCACTTCTCATGGTCCTCTTTTTAGTTGTGTGTGTGTGTGTGTGTTCATAAATATGTCTACTGATCACTGCTACACTATTCAGAATAGCTAACAAATGGAGTAGCCTAGATGCCCATCAACAGTTGAATGAAGGAAATGTGGTGTATGTACACAGCTGGACTTTAGTGTTCAGCTACAGAGAAAGGAACTCACAACGTTTGCAGGGCAGTAGATGGAAGTTGAAACCTGTGTTCAGTAAATAAGTTGGACTGAAGTTCATATTTTCTCCCAGATGCAGATCCTAGATTTGAACTTTCATATGTAGGTGTATATATGCCAGATGTCTAGGTCATTCAAGTCAGCCCTCTTTTAACTTCAGTTGTATTTCATCCCTAGTCTACCTCCAGAGTTTCATTAGTTACCAGTATTCTCTCAAATTTCCAGTGGTATTTCCAATGCATTAGTGGATTGTTTTTCCTTCATTCTTAAAAGGAGACAGTTTTCACATTGTTGAACACTTATTTCTTGAAACTAGTCCTGTTGAGTGTGTATGTATATAGATGTATATATGTCAACTTTTCTTACAGTCTGATTGTGAATTGTGTTTACTCATTTTGTAAATAATTCAACAGCCAACTCCAAGCCACTCAACGACACTAAATGTTAGAACTCAGGATTTCTGATGCCACTTCCTACTCTTTGCATTCTGACTCTACACACTTCGAGGAGTGTCTTAACCTTTCTGTAATCAAAATTCAAAGAACGTTCTCAGAAAGAAAGAGCTTCACAGAGGAGATAAAGCACGTTCTTTGGACATTAGCTGTTAATACCATGTCTAACATAGTTGCAGCAATCTTTTCTACTATAGATGATATTCTAATGACATGTTTTCATGAGTCTAGGAAACAACTTCCATATTGTAATTTTTATAAAATTGGGATTCATTTTATAAATATACATTTGATTACATATTTCATATATTGATAAAATTAGTTTATTAAACATCTAAAATTATTGGAATCTTAGAACAAGGAAATATTTAGGTGGTAACAGCCAATCTTTCTTGATTTAAGAATTCAATATTTACTAGATGCTTTGCACAACAAGCCTTCAACTACTTTTTTCATGCCAGCTTGTATGTAGCTTACTAAAGATGCATTTCATGAGCCATCATGATATTTCAAACAAGACATGTGCACTCATTAACAGTATACAACAATTTTGAAAGTCCCTTCATATATGAACTATCAGAATTAGAAAGATACCATAAAATTGAATAAAGTCTATACTTGAGGTTCTGAATGGGGAAGGTTCAAGTGAGGATTGACATTTCACATTAAGGTTGTATATTAGTTGCTCTCTTCATTGTTACAACAAACCCTGGCCAGAGTACCTTGAGAAAGAAAGAATTTCTTTTGATTTACTGTTCAAGGGGATATTCATCATTTAGGGAAGTCCTGACAGCAAGAGGCTGCTGGTCACATTGCATCTGCATTCAGTAAGCAGAGTGTGATAAACGCCAGTGCTCAGCTTGCTTCTTTTAGTACAGTCCAGGACCCCAACACGTGGAATGATGCCACCCAAGGTCAAGGTGGATCCTCCCACTTCAACTAGCCTAATCTGGGTGGATGATCACTCTGAGGTGTGTCTCCTAGGCGACTCTACACCCTGTCAAGTTGACAATTGAAAATGGCAGAAATATCAATCTAAAGATCCACCTGAGTCCTTTTCAAATTGTGTAGCCACCAGTCAATTTACAAGCAATGCACATGCTAGAAAGAAACCCAGTGTTCTATGGTGGAACAGCATGTCAGTGAGTCACTGCAGAATCCAGATCTCTTGGGCTGTCTAAGCCCATTTTAAAAGGTCAGATCAGGTGTCTGCCTTTAAGACGACTGAATCTATGTTCATGGTAGAGGGGGAAGAAGATATAAAAATAAATTTGAGTTTTCCTGCATCATCACAAGGCATTTCACTAAGGTAACCATGTGTATACATGTGAGGGAATCCCTCATCCTTTGATTCAAAAGTCAAAACTAGCAGGGAGAGGTGCTCTCTCTCCTGTACCTCAGTCTTTGGGAACATTCTGTTAGTAACACGTGCTCTCTCCCCCACAACAGTGAAGGGTTCTGTGTGCTAGCAATATAGCTTTAAAAAGAGAAGATTGTGTTTTTATAAACTTGATTTTAAAATATGTTTTTCAAATTTTATAGCCAACAGAAGTAGAATTACCAACAGTACACATGCTTCATTTGTACCTCCAGCATCATCCGCCTTTTCTGTTTGGGCATCTGCAAGCTCTGGACAGTTGCTCCCATCTTTGCCAGGACTAGCTTTTTCCTGTGGATACTTTGTAAAGACCTTTATAAGCTTGGGACCTGACTTTGCAGGAGCCAGTCTAGCAGATGGACATGTGGTTCTTCTCTGTGGCTTGGCCTTATTTCCTTTAGTATCAACTTCAGCGTTTTTGGTTTGGTTTTGTTTCTTGGACATTATAGAGGTAGGACAAAGGTGGTAAACTTCAGGACACAGTGGTACCCAGCATTGGTCCATCTTACAAGTAAGGGAACTGCCAGTCACATAACAGTTATTCACTTTTAAGTGGAAGAAGCAGCCACCTTTCTATCCAGACCTGTCTTCTTTGGCTGTTCCATGCTGCCTTCCATTTGCCTATGGAAAAATCTAAATTGTATGGAGATGTGTAATATAATCACCTATCAAAGATACATAATGGTCTTTCATAACTAACTTAAAGGTAGCTTTCCCTAGAGTGTTAATCTGATCTTCCTAGTGACAAAGCTGATACCGTAAAATTTAACTGACCTTTCTTGTTTCTTTTTGACAATACTTTTACATAACCTCTCAATTCTTAAGCATTTGACTTGTTTGTGATATACGTATGTATGTATGTATATTTGTGTGTGTGTTTATTATTTTGACATTGAACCTTGCTTCTTTCTCAAATTTAGCTAATGAGATAACATGGAGTGTCCTTCTTTCTCCCGGGATTACAGCTGATGGTGGCAGAGAAGAATGGAACAATCCGGTTTTATGATCTAATGGCCCAACAGGCAATTTTATCTCTTCAGTCGGAACAGATACCCTTAATGTCAGCACACTGGTGCTTGAAAAACACCTTCAAAGTTGGTGCTGTTGCAGGAAATGATTGGATAATTTGGGATATCACTCGGTCCAGGTACTTATTTAGTATATCTATCTGTTACATTACGTAAATATGTTGTTAAATGACTCATTGGGTCATTCTTGTACATATAGGCCTCCTTGTATAATGAAAACCAGTCTCTCCTGTAGAAGGGCAAGAATTCTGGGAGTGTTAGAAAAAAAGAAAAATGCCAATCCTGTGTTGCCCTAGAGTGGTTCAAAGTCATAGCCGTTGTTTTCTATTTCCAATTGAGTGCTTACTTGGAATTTTGTTGTAGCTTAAATGTATTGGGCTTCAAAGAGAAAACACCTTTAAAACTTCTATTTAAGTTTATCTACTTGAGTCTAACACATAATTTACACAGTGCAAACTCTTGTTTTATAGTTATCCTCAAGAGACCAGACCTGTTCACATGGATCGAGCACACTTATTTAGGTAATTTACATTTTTTGTTGGAGTTGTATGAATCCTTGATTTGGTGGTATGCCGCTACCGGAATAATTCACCAGCCCTTGCAGTAGAGTTTGGCGGTTGATTTGCTTTGTCTGGTTGCTTCATACGGGTTATCTTGCTTTCCCTACTACGTAGTTGCTTAGTCTGGCTTTAGGCAAACAGGAAATCTACTTTTCAAATACTTAGAAAATTGTTATCGTTCATAGGGAACATGTAGCCAGTCTACCAGTACTACCCCAATGTTGAGATAGATTATGCTTCCTCCTTGTTCTGTGCTGATAAATACAAATATACATAGACCCATGTTTACATACAAATATCACTATTTTAAACAAGGTCATGCCAACTAGTATGAATCTTTAACGTGCTGAAGTTTAGTTTTGTTTTGTTTTTCACTTAAATTAATATTTCTTGGTTTTTGTCATTTTATTCCATTATATAGTCATTAAGCAGCCTTAAGTAATAGAAAAAGCAAATAACCAGACTGAAAACAGGGAGACATTTGAAATTTGCTGCTTTTTTAAAAATCAAGTCTGAAATATTCCTAATAAAATCATGGAGACTCCATTATTATTAAGAATGAAATATATTCATCATAGTATTAGAATTCCATAGATTAGGGGCTGGAGAGATGGCTCAGCGGTTAAGAGCACTGACTGCTCTTCCAGAGGACCCAAGTTCAGTTCTCAACACCCACATGGCAGCTCGCACCTGTCTGTAACACCAGTTCCAGGGCTTCTGACACCTTCACACAGACATACATGCAGTCAAAACACCAATGAACATAAAAATAAATTATATATTTTTAAAATTCCATAGATTATCAAATAATCCAAATTTCAGAGATATGAGCAAATAAATATGTTTTTAAATCAATGAATATGTGTGGTTTTTGAGAATGCTAAAGAAGAGAGAGTTCTCAGAAGAGTTAGAATCACCTTCTCAGCGTGATGTAGCAGCTCTTCCATATCATTAAAAACTCAGACAATGCTAGGGAGATGGTGCAGTAGGTAAAAACACTTGCTGTGCAGGCATTGAGACCTGAGTTCCAATCTCCAGCACCTCCCCAGCATTGGAGAGTGGAGACAGGTGGATCCTGGCCCAGTGGCCTTTCAGCCTATAAGGCATGGTGAGCTTCTGGCCCAGTGAGATGCCCTGTCTTTAGGAAGGAGACTAATAGAAGATATTGGATGTGTTCCTCTGGCTAGATATCTTAGTCTGGTGCCACACTGCCTAAGATCACAGGAGAAAACGGAGCACTCCCATATTGGTTGGGGATTGCTGTGGCTTTCTTGTGTCAATTATATCTCATCCCCTGGAGTTGGGACACTGACAGAACAGAGCTGAGATTCACTTGGCATAGACCAAGGACAGAGGAGCTGTTGGACAGTTAATAGTGTCTGAGATAGATATTTATTGTCAAAGAATTCTTTTCCTTGCGCCTTCTCCACCACACCGGCAGTCCTGGTCACCTGTCGTGTCCGCACTCGCGTTTGCTGACTCAGGGAATACAGCAGTTTCCCCTGAGATGCCTGAAGGCCTGAGCAGTTGAAGTGGTTATGCCATCCCAGGTGACCTAAACACAAAGGTAGCTCGTGAATTGAAAAGAAATGTCAACAAGTGGGGCTGCAGACATGGCTCGGCCATTAAGAGCACTGGCTGTTCTTCCAGAGGACCTAGGTTTGCTCTCAGTACCCACGGGACAGATCACAACTGTTTTGATCTTTAGAATCTCTTTCCATGGCTGATGCCTTGTGTGTCCATCTGTAGAGACTGTGTTAACCTTGCATAATGTTCGAACTTAGTCCTGTGACTCATAGTGAGCACTCAAGAAATGTACAGAACAGGGTAGTATTCATAGCTGAATAAGCTGGAACTCTACATGGAAAGCCATATTAACACATTTAGAATTATGGAATTACTGCTTTTGCACAGACAGACAGATATAGCCTGTTTTAGAAAAACTTAAAATTGCCTGCAAGATAATGCTTATTGTTATGCTTTCTTATTTCTTAGGTGGTCTGCAATCAGTGAAAACTTATTTGCAACCACTGGATATCCTGGCAAAATGGCAAGTCAGTTTCAAATTCATCATTTAGGACACTCTCAGGTAATATGAAAATGTTTCATGGCATTTGTGGGTAGTTGTTTTTTTGGGGTTTTTTAAACAAGATTTTTGACTTTCTTATCCATAGCTCCCAAATTTATAGTTAGTAACTAAAAATAAGTATGTCTGCTATCTACTTAAACTGAAAGGTTTTTTTTTATGTTTGATCACCAGTAGCAACAGATTATTTTTCTTCAAAATTAATGTAAAATTTTATTATTCCATCTGTGTTTTATCTCTCATTTTATTATATCAATTTTGTTTGCTTGGTTTGTATAGACTGCAAAAATATTTGATTCTGGACTGTACCCATTATTCATAGGTGGCTTAGGTTTTCATTCAAGTCAGGTGCAAGTAGATAATTTGTATTTTATCATTATTATGCTTCTATTACATAGTTTTCAGTACGTTTCTTACTTTGAGTGTTTTGCCTGCGTGTGTGTGTATATATATGCACCACCTGCATGCCTGGTGCCTGTGGAGGTCAGAAAGGGGCATTGGATCCCCTAGAACTGGAGTTAGGGATGGTTGTGAACAGCCACCATGGGGGGGGCTAGGTATTGAAGCGTGGATCCTCTAAAATGCTCTTAGCCACTGAGCTTTCTTAGCCCCATTTCTTTCTTATAAAAGTAGTTTAGGGGCTGGCAAAGAGTCCACCGCTTTGTAGTTACTTTTCTGCACATGTATCATACTTACAGAGGGAGGAGCACCTCTGCTGTCTGTCTGAATGCCTTCCACATCTGTTGCACTCTTCAGATCTCTCCTCTGACTCTCAGGAGATAATAGTTTGAGGAGTAACATCTCTTACTATAATGATGACAATTATTTTATCAGCACTTACCAAGCAGTTATTAAATGTAAAACACATTTCTTTAAAAAGAAAAAGAAGAAGAAAGATAGACAGTAGTTTTCCCTTTCTTGAGTTGAGAATTCATGTGCTTCTCCAATTCTTCCCATATTTCCAGCCCATCCTCACTGGTTCTGTAGCTGTCGGATCTGGTCTTTCCTGGCATAGAACACTCCCACTATGTGCAGTTGGAGGAGACCACAAGCTCTTGTTTTGGGTGACAGAAATATGATTTTCCTCTGTATTTTTGATCCTACACTTTGTATTTTTAGTATATATTTTGGAGAAATCCTTATTTTTGTATCAAATATACTGTAAATCTAAAAATGTCTCAGTTGTCTTTTCTGATAAATAAAATTATGGAGACTTCTTGAAAAATATTTTCTTATTGTTCTTTGTTACATACCAAGTGTATGTGTACATATGCCCAAGTGTTTGTGATCATCTTGTAAGAATTATGTAATGAACTTAACTGCTCAGCTCCAAAGAAAAGGTGACTAGGAACAAATGACAGACTTTGTTAGCCGAGTATTGAAACTGTACATCCTAGCTTCTACACTTTGAATGTGTATATCCTTTTCCTAACTATCAGAGATAAAAACATTGAGAACCCAGAGGTTAATCAGCTGCACCACCGTATTTGAAAATTGTTATCTTACGCTTAGGAAGTGATGTAAAAACAAAGTTCGTTGTATTTAGGGATCCAGTTTGGTGACATGAGTATGCTGAAGTTGGGATCTAGGATGGGTTACCAAGAGTAAATTAATCCAGAATGTAAAATTGGTCTAATGAAATTATCTAGTATAATTGCCATCTGTTTATTAAAAGTAACTCTATTGAGAAAAGGTATACATGTTTAAATACAGTTTTTCCAAAAATACACAGGAGGTATTAACCTATAAGGGAAGAAAATGCAGTTTCCAATTGTAAATTATGTATTTCTATACAATAAGACATTTTCTAGAAGTGAGAGGGATTCCTTGATCTCTTACTTGAAAGAATTAAAGTTCACTGTTGCCCTTAGTTACACAGGTTGGAGGACGCTTTCCAACTGCTCACCTCTTACACCGTATTATAGTCTTTGCAACGGTAACATGGCACTCTTTCCTCAGTAAGCCTGCTCTTGGAAATGTGTTTCCATTAGGCGAATACAGAAGCCGTAATCCAAGGGGGTTGCCAATAGCTCTGGGCCAGCCTGTGCTACAGACTTAGACCTTGTCAATAGATGGGTGGGTGGATGGATGGATGGATGGATGGATGGACGGACAGACAGATAGGAAAGTCAAACGGACTGAAATGGGAGGAAATGTCCTTGGGGAGTTGTTAGTCATCACTGGTTCTTGATAAGTAACTTGGATTCTGTTACTGTGTGTTTCCCAAGTTTAGTTTTTCTGTTTTTGTTTATAAATATGTCTGAGAGGGTTTTCCTCCTTTTGAAGTTCAGTTTTCCTCAAGACAGCTTCACTCACAGGCATCATGGAGAGAGAGAAGTTGTGCTTTTATGTTGGAACTTGTGTTGTTCAGCACGGTTGAGCAGTCAGGATCTCAGAAGCCTGCAGGATGTCAGAACTAATCCTATTCTTTCAGGATGATGCAGTCAGTGTCTGCTTTTGATGATCTGGTTGTTGAAAAGTATCAGTGTCTGTCTCATGCCAAAACACAGTATCACAGGCTCGTGTTTGTTTACTTTGATAATTTGTGATTATGTATTGACACTGACCTAGATATGTTCCCGTAGCTGTTTTATATCTCGTCAGTAAAGAAAAAAACATTGAAGTCTTTTTTGCAGATATGTGGCTTGTTTGTTTTTATTGCTTTGGTTACTTCTAATTTATCCAAAATCAGACATTACCCCAGAAATGCTGAGGGAGTTATAAGACACCGTTATACCCAAGCTCCTTTTAATGTTTCTAAGAAATAGCTATTCTAGACTATTTCCATAATTTCCTATAGTTAGAACAATGTGGCCCAACCAGTGATAACCTTTGCTCTAAGCAGAAGCATGTTTTGCAAAGTGGGAATGGTTGTTTTGATTGCTGCATCCTCGGTTTCCCTTAGAGGAGCTCAGTTGAGTCCTTAGAGGCAGCATTCTGCTCCGGTGTGTCTTTAACACTACCTGTGTGCTCGGTAACAGGACAGGAGCAAGCAGGCTCTTTAATAGTACACCTTGCTGATTCAAAAACCTCTACACCTTTAAATGTGAGTGTACATTTAAAGAACTATAACCTGAACACACAGGTTTGTTTGTTATTTTATTATGCTTAAATATTTTTTCTAAATTTATGTCATTTACCCCTTCCCTTTCTCCCTCCAAATCCTCTGATGTACCCACTTCCTACCCCTGCTCTCTTTCAAATTTACAGACTCCTTTTTCATCCCTAAACACATAAATACAACCTCTTCAGTCTGTATAATGTTACTTGTGTGTGTATGTTTTGGAGGTTGACCGTTGGGTACTGGATAACCAGTGGGTGTGCTCTTCCCTGGAGAAGACTGTTTCTCCCACTCAGCATTCATTAGTTACCTGGAGTTCCTTGTATGGAGTTGAGGCCTCCTGGCCTCTTGTTGTCCTTGTTCAGCTCATGCTGAGGCAGTCACGTTGGTGAGACGTTATGGGTGTAGCTTCTGATATTACTAGGAGACACAATCTCACAGCAAACTCCTGATCCTCTGGCTCTCACAGTCTTTCCTCCTGCTCTTCTGCAACATTCACCTGAACCTTAGGTGTGGGAGTTACGTTATAATGTATCAGTTGGAACTGATCTCCACAACTGCGCATTTGGATCAGTTGTGTTCTATTATGGTTCCATCTGTTGCTAAGAGAAGTTTCCTTAATGAGGGTTGAGAACTACACTTTTCTGTGGTGATATTTTATTTGTGCCGAAGTGTGATATTTTATTTGTATGTTAATAAATAAAGTTTGCCAGGAGATCAGAGGTCATAGTCAGCCATATACAGAAGTCAGGCAGTTTTAGCACATACCCTCAATTCGATCACATGGCAGGCAGAGTCTCTGTGTGTTCAAGGACACAGCCAAGCATGGTGACACACACCTTTAATCCAAGTACCAACCATAGAGACCTGGAGGTCTGTCTGTATAGACAGGCAGTGACAAGGAAGTGAGGTGGCTGGGTTAAGAGCCAATGAGAAGGCAGAACAGCAAGGCAATAAAGGCGCAGGTTAGACAGGAAGACTCGCTCTTGGGAAGCTGCGGCAACGTGGTGAGCTAAGGTTAGTCGGCGGCTGTTGCTCTGATCTCTATGGCTTGCACCCCTGTATTTGGCTCTGTGTTTCTTATTTAATAAGACTGTTTAGAAATTCGTCTACGCTTATCTGTGGGTAGAAGGACAAATACTTAGAATGTAGTTAGGGGTTATACTGGTTTAGTAAAGTTTTATTGGTGAATTCTCCTCCAAGGCCCTTGATTTCACTAGCCCTGGGTAATTGGCTAGATTTCCAGTGCTAGTCTTAATCTCCCTCTTGTTGAGCAAGTCTTGAGTCCATTGGTTACCATTGGAGAGCTGTTGGTTACCGCCAAGGTACGTGTGCCACTATTGTGCCCATAGAGTTACCATGCCATTCTGGTCATGGTGGTTCATAGGTATCATAGCTGGATAAGACTGTCGGTTGCTTCCCTCCCTCCTTTGGAAGCTCACATGGCACCTTCTGGTACCAGGAAAGTTAGTCCTCTCAGGTCCTCTGGGCCCTTTGTCCAAAGTGCATGTTGTTTCCAGCAACAGGGACTTACTTTCTCCTCTGGTGGGCAATAAGGGCAATAGTAATAGCCTATAATGTTTGGATAATCTTAGAGAGCCCTGACAAACAACTCAGAAGAGGACTTCTTATGCCCGCTATCAGGGCTTTTGTTAGATATAGACAGGCATTTTGAATTAACATGACTTTATAATGATCAGTTATTACCTGTGTAGTTTGCACATAATTGGCCCCCATCAGCTCAGGGAGTGGCATTATTAGGAGGTATGGCTTTGTTGGAGTAGGTGTGGCCTTGTTGAAGGAAGTGTGTCATTGTGGGGTGGGCTTTGAGGTCATGTTGCCTGTGAGTCAAGATGTAGGACTCTCAGCTCCTTCTCCAGCACCATGTCTGCCTGCATGTCACCATGTCACACCGTGATGATAATGGACTAAATCTCTGAAAATGTAAGCCACTCCAATTAAACATTGTTCCTTTGTAAGAGGTGCCGTGGTTATGGTGTCTCTTCACAGCAATAGAAACCCTAGCTATTACCTAAGCACACTAATACAATAAAATCATTAAGCTATCATTTTGAAGATCTCGTTTATAAAAGGGAAAATTCTTGTTTTCTGAGGTATTTACTGCCATGTTCAACATGAGCAGTTTCTGTTGCACACATGGACACGGTCTTTTTGGAAAACCACACCATTAATCTACTTTCTGACCTTTTAAGCTGTTCTATAACTAACCTGGTAAAACAAGAGCCATTCTGAGTAGGAACAAGTGACATTTTGTCTGGAAATTTCTTTGGGTCAATGTATTTCCATGCATGCCGTTTGCATGTCATTATTTGCATTCTGGGGTAATTTTTGACAGAAGACCTTGGAACTCAAACTCTTATGTAAGCTTATAAACTCCATATGAACAAGGAATAGCAAAATGGAGGCCACCAGGTTTCTCGACCTTTGAAGACAATCTGCATAATTCAATAGGTTTATTGTTTATGAAGTAAGCGTTTCTCCCATCTGCATTTAGAATGCTTTATTGAGTCTCTGTTTCTGTGTAATAAAAGACAAAAGCAGCTGGGCTTCTTTGCTTAGGATAGTGGTTAACTACAAAACTTTGATCTTTCTTATAAACACAGCTGCCATCCTATCATTGAGCAAAATCCAGACAAGATTAGGCTCTGGCCAAAATGAAGGTTAATCTTTGTAACCATCTCCAGTAAGAGCTTTCTAATACTCTTTTAGGAAATCTCTACTTTTGAGACAGTGTACAAAGGAAAAAGGTCCCAGACAACCTCTGAAGTAAGCCAGAATCAACTCATGATGAATTTTACCACAGTGATAAGGAAGTGGAAAGCAACCAAATTAGTTCATTTTGGTTCGTTTCTGTTTAGACTGTAATCTTAAGAAATTGCTTTTCTTAGTTCACATCAAGTTTAAATCAGACCACAATAAGTTGCTTTTTAATGAACTTCATGTTAATATTTCCTTGGTCTTCCTTTCACTAATCCTAGTGAAAGCGAAGTCTTTGTTCATGAAAATAGAGCAGATGTATTTTATTACAGTTATTGTATTATAGCTTATTTTGATATCCAGCATACAAAAAAATCATTTTTTCAGTAATATTTAGACTCAGGAGTTTTATATACATTGCCAATTTTTTTTTGTAGATTATTCTCCTTAGACTTGAGTACTAGTGCCTCAAGCTATGTGATAAGTGCTCAGTCATGCATTCTCTCCAAACACCCTATTCCTAGAGAACAGATGTGGAAGTATCCCTCACTGAGATATATGTGTGGTTCTACTCTATCTATTAATGATTTTCAGCAAGTCATATGTACATCTGCTTAGAAGGTTCGACCACTTCCTGGATTGGCCTAACAAATACATTACACTCATGTTTGAGGAGCAGTTCTGAAGCTGTGAAGTGTGATTGACTAAGTCCTTTCTGCATCATCCTACCTAGATGCTACAGTCTCTAAGATGTGTGCTCTGCATACATAATCTTAGCAAGACCTTGGATCATTGCTCCTCAAACCTACTAAAGGAAAATACCTGGGAGAGAAATAATTTCATATTATCACTATCAAGTCTTAGAAATGACAGTTTCTTTGGATCCTGGAAGAATAGACACCTCAAAATGAAATTTGCTTGCATATTTCTAGCAGAGATTGAGTTAACGTGTCCTGACATCTGTCACCTCCTGCCCCTAAAATTTCATAATAGGAAGGGGAAGTGGGGCTGCCAATAAGGCTTTTTGCCTTCAGACATGGTGGCATTTGGAGCCCTTATTAAGAAACGTAGAGAAAGTTAAGTTCCTAATGTTAATACATCCAGGTGGGTCTTTTTCCTTGGTGGCTTTTATGTGGTTCTGGATTTACCTCTGGTGTTGAGTTGAAAACCAGGGTACTTTAACCTTTCCTACCACAGATACGTAGGAGACAAGGCTTGGGCACTAAAGAGGAATCGATAAGGAAGGCTAATGGAATCTAGTCTGGAAAACAAGGTGGGAAACACTATGCTTGAATGGAACTATGGGATATTCCTGTGGACTTCCAGAGACAGTTGACCCACTTTCATTTAATATGTCTGTTTCCTCGGCAATGTGTGTACCTTTGTCCAGTGACTATTAGATGTCTAGCCACTGTGTGTGTGTGTGTGTGTGTGTGTGTGTGTGTGTGTGTGTGCGCGCGCACGCGCTTGCTTCTCAACATCAGGAAATAGCTCAGTTGTAGAGCATTTGCCTAGCACATGGAAGGCCCTAGGCCCTAAGTTTGGTCCCTAACATCGGAAAAAGCAGACATCAAAGGAGGAGAGAAGAGTGCCCTTCATGCTGGCAAACATAACCACTTCCTGAACTGTTGTACTCAAAACTTCTGGCCTAGTCTTTTTTTTTTTTAGCTGTAATAGCAAAACTCTGAGGATATTTTCAAGTCCAGAAACAAAGCTTCAAGAGGAAATGTTGATGCTGAACTGCTAGAGCCCATCTAAATGACTATATGAAGTTGTGATTCAAAACAATCTGACCGCCTTGAGAAGTCCAGGTGCTGAGTCATTTACTGAAAAAGCCAGGAGGGGTTAATTAAAAGCAGCTGATAGTGGCATCGTACCCTGAGTTTTTTAAAGTAGACTTTTCTTTCAAGAAGATTTAAATGCTTTTGAAGGTATGCAGAACTAAGCAAAGACTGGGGATCGAGGCCTAGCTCGTTTCTACCCCAAACAAATGGGTGGTTCTGGTGCCAGATCCAGGATCTCCAGAATTATTTCAACTAGTCAGTCCTAAACTGTTTGTCCCACCTTGCCTTCACAAGAAAAACTTCAACACTGCCTTGTCTCCTGAACAAGATCTGGAATGTCCCTTGTGTCTACCTTACATAGAGTTCTTGCCTCCTTTTCTTGCTTGAGACCTACCTTTCCCAGACCAGGAGTTAAGCGTTGTTGCAACGTCGTTGTGGACCGCTAGAGCATTGCTAATGATGTCCCTATTGTAATCACCCTTTTAATACTTATTTCTCCTTTAAATTAAGCTAAGGGATTGGAGGCCAGGGAAGTCTGACTCCCTAATTGACAAGTGTTTGATCCTTCCCTAGTGCTTTGGCTGCCTTGAGCGAAGGACCGTCAGCTCAGCAGCTAGCTGGATTATCCTCATGCCAGCAATGGCCACTTTGAAAAATACATGGATGCTTTGAGGAAGCTAGCCAGGAACCACAGCTGCTTGCTATTAAATCAAAGCTATACTCCTGAAGGCCCTGTCCCAGTCACAGTTGTTTTAAACATCTTGTACAGAGCTTTCTGCCACTAAAAAACTCTTGCTCAGCTCTAGGTTTGCTTTTTCTGCCCAGAGCAAAGGAAGAATACTGCCCTTAATGGCACAGCAGAAGGCCTCTAAGTGGTGCAAACCCAGTCCATCATTTCTATGATTGGTTCATGCGCCCCCTTTCTAACTGTGGAAGCACTGTTGGGCTTACTTTCTGAGCTGGCCAGAAGACTGCCTCTTGTACTGCCCCGTGGTGTGCAACATGAGGCCCTTAGAAGGCTTCTCCAGAGAAGTCTTTTCTTGCCTGCTTTTGCTTTTCACCCATAGCAGAGTGGGATGGCCCTGGTGACCTAAAGAAAGGACAGCAGCCGAGGCAGCTGGAGAGTTCCTGAGAACAGATAAGGCAGGCGCAGGATGCCTGGGGCAGAAGCAAAGAAAAGGAGAGATGTGAAGAACTGGTGAATGGGCATGTCAGGCTTTGAACACTCAAAGAGTTCCAGAGACTCTCCAAGCCTGAGAACCAAGAGTCCTAACACCCTGGAACACTGTCCCTGTTCCTGGACATTCCCAGCCTATATGAGAGCAGCACTAGATGATGTCACCCACCTCTGCTCACTGTTGTCTGCTCCCTGAAGCCAAAGATGACAATTTCCAGGACTGCTGGTTCTTAATCCCCATGGCTGGAGGCCTTCAGCCTGGCAGCATAGACCCAGAGCCCTAATTTTCAAGGCTCAGAGCTAGAAGCCACTGCGTCTGCTGGTCTAGCCTGTAGGCCTTGGGCACTCACCTGGATTTGCCAGCACCAGAATGGCATCCCACCAGCCTACAATTCTTACTCAGTAGAGTGACAGGACCCTAGCCAGCTGACCAGTAACTTCTTTGTATCATCACCTAATTAATTACCTGCTTAGATAAAAGTCCCATGAGTAGAAATGAGAGAGATTTTTTTTCTCCAAAGCCCTCAAATATATATAACCTTCAGAATAGCATTGGGCTCCCTATTGTTTTACTGGGGACTTTCTGACTAAATGTCTTTGGGCTCCTTCTCTTGAGGTGGTTGGGTTTCTAGAGAACAATCTAGTCTCCCACCAGCAGGATATAAATTTATAGAGCAGTGTTCTGAGCAATCTTGGGAAAGCCAGATCACTTAACAGAAGTAGTCTAAGACAGACACACTGGAGTGATTAGACTGCAATTCCTTCCCTTAACCAAGTCTCAACAGAGGGTTACATCACTCTCAAGGAATGGGGCCTAGAGGAGAGAAAAAGAATAAGGGGTATTCCATTCTTCCTGTGACTGTGAACCAATCTGTGCACCTCTAACTTTTCCATCTTAAAGCAGGGAATAGAGTAAAAATGGGAGCCTATTTCTCATCCTTTCTCCCACCTAAGAACTCATCCACGGTAAAATTAAATTTAAATCACCTACAAAAACAAAAGTAACTGCTGAAAATTCTTAAGATTGTTTTTATCAAGTGAATACATGTGAGTGACAGATATAGTCTCTACCCTTAAAGTCGGTGTTCATTATAATTGTCTCAGTTTACTGCCCAAATTCACTAGAGTAAATGAAATCTGACAATGTGTTTTATTTTCTGCCAGTGGGAGAAAGTCTGCACAAAACCATATATGTCAGAAGATTCCTGGTAGTTTGCCAAAATTTCTAGCTAGGGGTTGTTTTTTTATTAGTGCTAGAAATTCTAGTGTTAAAGTGAGAATGGTACTGATACCAGGAACTATGGATGACTGATGAGCAATACTCATCAAAGATCCAAGAAGGCAGACGGAAATAGCCATGCTTTCTGCTGACCATAAATTGACGATCCTGTTTTATATGCACACAAACACTTTACTTATAGACAGGCAGTGACTAGTGGTGATTTTTGTCTAACTCCTTCACCCACTCTTGAATTCTCCCTCTTCTGACTGGGAGCCCATCTTGGCTCTGAAGAGGTAGAACAGGCTGACAAAGATGTGTCTCACAAAGGCTGATTGAATGCCCAGAGTTGTGAGTTGTACCTAAGTCGAGAGTTCATGGAAGGTAAAGATGTGAAAGCACCAAGGACATTAGGTCTAATTGTCATAATCAACAAATACTTACTAAAGGTTTGCTATGCAGCAA
Source organism: Peromyscus eremicus (assembly GCF_949786415.1). Taxonomy (NCBI): domain Eukaryota; kingdom Metazoa; phylum Chordata; class Mammalia; order Rodentia; family Cricetidae; genus Peromyscus; species Peromyscus eremicus. The sequence continues at coordinate 38,817,342 of NC_081434.1, read as the reverse complement.
ACATTGGGCTGGAATCTAAGTAGAGATCAAGGCGGTCTGTCCTAAATTGGTATCCAATGGGGAGCTATGCAAACAGGCAAGTATAGTATTAGCTAATACAAGATTAAGCAGAGCTGGTTGGAAGCATATATTCAGAAGAATAACATCCTTGGGCAGATCAGAGAAACGAAGGATGGAATGGAAGACTTCTGCTCATGGTTGGGAGATGGAAAGTTGTGAGGAATCTTTTCAAGTCCATAATAATGAGAAACAACCAAATAAAGTAAAAATCTAGTATTTCCATGAAAGTACCAAGAAGCCATAAAAATATGATGTTAATGAAACAAGTTCTGGAGAGACAGATCTAGGGAAGCACAGATGAACACAAAACCATGGGAGAAAAATAGAAGGTGGAGAAAGAAAAGCATTCTGCAAGAAGGCTTAAGAGGAAAAAATCAGACGAGACCTTGCTAACTATGAACTGGGGACAGATTTGGGTCTAGAAGGCCCCCAGTCACAAAACTAAATCCCCTGCAAGGCTGCTAACAGAAACAGTGTGTGAATGTTTTTGACAAGTGTTCCCTGTCTCCTGCACAAAGTCAATCATATGCACACATGTGGTATACAAACTATTGAAAGTCAAAGATGTGATGTGAGAATGAGCAGGAGTTAGCCAGACAGTGGTTAGGAGCAAAGATGAGTGTTCCAGACAGAGAAGACATCGTGTTTAGAGAGCCATAGTAAGTGATTCCAGGAATGGAAAGAAATTGGACATACAGAGAACAGTGAAGAGTGAGATTAAAGGAGTGAGCCAGCAGCTGAATGTTGGACAGAACTTGAGATGTGGAATTAAGAGTTGTCAATAGGCTGGGCGGTGGTGGCGCACGCCTTTAATCCCAGCACTCGGGAGGCAGAGCCAGGCGGATCTCTGTGAGTTCGAGGCCAGCCTGGGCTACCAAGTGAGTTCCAGGAAAGGCGCAAAGCTACACAGAGAAACCCTGTCTCGAAAAACCAAAAAAAAAAAAAAAAAAGAAAAGAAAGAGAGAGAGTAAGCTAGAAAGACTGACTATGTGGACAGATAGAAAGGTTTCAATAAAAATATGGAGGGTGAAGACACAAGTTACAGGGATTGAAGACCGAACATCAGTAAGCTCTATGGCTGAAGAGTAAAGCTATCTGGAGGGCAACTGAAGGAACTGAGAAACCAGGGTATCAATCTCATCTCTAGACACTCAAAAGAGGATGAGTGAGAGAAACACAACTCCAAGGATATCAGCCTGCAGAGCATGAACTCATGTGGTGGCATGTTTACAGAGACGGGAAAGACAGTGGCCTACGAGCAACTCGGAGCAAGGGAGACGGCTGCCCCCTCCCCTGATGATGAGGGAGGTGGATGAAGATGAAGAAAGGGCCGCAGGCAGCAGTATCCTCAGGAGAGGCTAATGAGAATTTTTCCCATAACTGATTTCCGGGTGTCAAAACAAAGAGTTGGAAATTGGGGAGGATAGGGTCATCAGTGTAGAATGCCATTGTCTGTACATGCTGTGCAGTTCATATCGCTGTTTCATAGAATGTAACTTTCATAGCTGCAATTCCAAGCAGCAGTTCCTCTAGAAAGCTACACTCATTTTCATCCATCTATTAGGTGCTGCTCTTCAGGGCGCACTCTAGCCAAGCCTTTATGAGATTATTAATCTCTCATTTATTTGTCTCCTAATCAAGACTTTGAGCCACTCCACATCTCTGTTATCTGTTTACATACATGAGTACCTATGCTTTATCTCTCCTTTGTTCACTTCTGTATGCCTGTTTATAATATGTTGAGTATATGGTATGGGATATGTTTGAATAGATGGCTGGAGGGATGGATAGGCGCATGACTGTTTAATGCCGGGGACCATACCCACATCATAATAAGGACTTAAAGTTGTATGTTTAATTTATTAATGACTTTTCATTGAAAAGCAGCCTGACTGGTACTAATTGAGGACTCATAAGAAAAGAATATCCTTTGCTCCAAGCAATTTCCAGCCTAATGGAAAACTTCCAGGTCATATGGACTTTATCAAGGGGAGAAAACAAAACACAAGTACAGTTGCCTAGAACTGTCACAGTGTTTATGTTATTTATGCTCGTGGCACAAGTACAGTTTAGGCATACCTCATTTTATTGTGGTTGGTTTTACTGGGCTTTCCAGATTATTGCTTTCTCTCTCCCGACGAACTAAAGCTCTGTGGCAACTGCATGGAGCAAGTCTGTTTATTGGTCCCCTTCCCAACAGCGTGTGATCACTTCAGGCATCTGTGCTACATCTAAGTAATTCTCACAGAATTTCCAACTGTCTCATTATGTCTGTTACAGTAATGTGGGATCAGTATCCATTGATGTTACTACTGTAATTGTTTCTGAGTGCCACAAATCATGCCCATATAAGATGGCAGGCCCAACCCATTAGCATCATCTGTGTCCTGACTAGTCCATTTACCTGTGTCTCCCTAGAGCCCCTGAAACACAGTAAGGAAATGAAATCCTTAAACTCACACATGGAGGTCTCTTAAGTTCCCACATGAAAGAAGAATCTCCTCTCTCTCACTTTAAACCAAATGCTAGGAAAGTTAAGATTGGTGAGAAAGACATACAGAAAGTATAGGCAAGCCAAAAGGTAAGCCCACTCTACCAGTTAGTCAGGTTGTAAAGATGGAGGAAAACTTCTAAAAGATACACTCATTTTTTTTATTTTATTGTTAAAAGTTGCAAATAAAAAACACACTGGAAAAGAACTTTTTGAAGGGGATTAACGTGAATGATAATGAAACAACCTAAAATAGCCCTATTATTAATGTGAAGGAAGTTATTGGTCTGAATAGAAAGTCAAAACAACCATAATATTCCCCTTAGCCAAAGCCTAATCCACAACAAGGCCTTAATTATCTTCGGTTCTATGACAATTGAGAAAGGTGAAGGCCCCACAGAAGGCGAATTTGATGCTAGCAGAGGTTGCTTCATTTGGTTCGGGGAATGAAGTTGTCTTCATAACATACAAGGGCACAATGACGCACCCAGGGCTGATGCAGAAGATGCAGCATGCTATGCCTAAGGTCTAGAAAAGATAAATGATGAAGGGGCTAAACCAGCCAACAGGCTTTCAACACAGATGAAACAGCCTTCTACTGGAAGATGCCATGTCAGACTTTTATAGCCAGAGAGATGTCAATGCCGTTGTCAAAGCTTCAAAAGCCCGACCAATTTTCTTGCTAGGGCTTAATGAAGCTGGGGCTTTAAATTGAAGCCAATGCTAACTTACCATTCTGAAAACCCTAGGGCCCTCGAGATTTATACTGTCTATTCTGCCGTCCGCTGTAAATGGAACAAAGCCCAGCTGATATCATATCTGTTTAAAACATGGTTTGCAGACAATTTTAAGCCCATTATTGATACATACTAATCAGGATAAAAAAGAAAAAAAAAACAATTCCAAGTATGACTGCTAATTGACATTAGCACCACGTGTCACTCAAGAGCTCCAAAGGAGATGGACCATGAGCTTAATGTTTTTGTTGGCTGACACAAAATCCACTCTGCGATGGATACAATTTTATTTTCAAGTCTTATTATTGAATAAATATGTATGCATACACCTAGTAGCATACACCTGAAATCCCAGAACTCAAGACATAGGGTTGGGAAGATGACAAATTCAATGTTATCCTGGGCTATTAGTGAGTTTGAGGTCAGGATGGAATAAACAAGGCCATGTCTCAAAAAACGAAGTGGAGAGAAGAAATAAATGAGAGAATGGAGGAAGAGAGACAGAAAGAGAGGAGAGGGAAGGAATGAGAGATCTGAGGGAGAAAGGGGGAGAGAAAACCAAATTTGTAAGGCTACAACATCTTACACACCAATACTTGTGGATCTTGGCAAAATAAACCAAAACTCTCCCAAAGAATTCAACATTCTAAATGAAACAAAGATTACACCTGTAATCCCAGTACTCAGGGAGTGGAGGCAAGAGTTCAAAGTTCATTTCTTTTACATGAGGTTGAGGCTAAGCTGGGCTACAGGAGAGCCAGTTCCAAAGGGGAGGAAGGGAGAAGTTTGCAAGAAGTGAATTCCAAAGCATGGATGGCTTGAGGTAATTCAAGATTCAGTGAAGGAGGGAGTTGCGGATGTGCCGGAAATAGCAGAAAGACTGGAGTTGGAATTGGAGCCTCAAGATGTGGCTGAATTGCTTTTAATCTCATGAAAAACACTTAAACAGAGAAGTATGTTTAATTGATGAGCAAAGCAAGTAGATTCTCAGGATGGAATCCACTCCAAGAGGATGCAGTGAACACCATTGGAAGAAGAAAGCGTTGAGTATTACACAAACCTGCTTGTTAATGCAGCAACACGTTTGAGGAAACTGACCCCGATGTTGAAACACATCACTAGTATGAATAAAATACTGTCAAACACCATCATGTTGCAGATTAATCTTTCCCAAGAATAGCAGTTAATCAACGCATCAAACTTAATTTCTGGCTTACTTCAAGAAATTCAGGAAATGGGGCATAGAACTAAACTAAATAATTCTCAAAAGATGAAACACAAATGGCTGACAAACATTTTTTAACTGTCCACCTTCCTTGGTCACCTGGGAAATGCAAATTAAAACTCACCCCAGTCAGAATGGCTAAGGTTAAAATAATCAAACCACGACAAATGTCCTTTGCAGGAGAAGAAGAACTAATAAAGGGAGTGCAAACTGTTGCAACCATTTCAGAAATCAGGTTGGAGGGTCCCCCAAAAGTTAGAGATAGATACACCACATGGTTTGGCTATACTACTCTCGGGCATACCCTGAGGTCTATATCCTGTTCTAGAGATACAGCTCATCCATGTTCAATCCTGCTATACTCACAATAGCCAGAAAGTGGGTAATGATACAGAAAATGGATAATGAAAACATGCGAGGGTAGAGAAGGAAACCTAGGAAGGACTAACACTAGAGAAACACTAAAGCCCTTTGGGAACAGACATATGGAAACCTACTACTATAGAAGGTTCCTAAACTGTATATATGCACGTATGTATGTATGTATGTATGCAGTTCATAATTTAAATGGCATTACCCTATTATAAGGCAACAATGCCCCTACTAGGCACTATAAACACTATTGCTAACAAAAAGCCTAGGACTCGGAATAGATCACATCTTTTAGAGTTACTGGCCAGTCAGGTTCCATAGAACTTGACAATAAGACCCTACTGTTGAAGACAACCCAATTCAGAACAATTCCAGGGAGTGGTATTAAAATGCAGGTATCCAAGTTTCTCCAAGAGAGATCCTGATTTGGTTTACTTGAGATTAATTTCTGCAACGAGCCTTTTAAAAAACACTCCCAACCAGTGGCCCATAAATCACATTTAGAAGAACGGGACTCCTTTTCTGGCATTAAAGGCCCTTCATCGGCTCTTTGTGTCTACTTCTGCCTTATTTCTCATTATTCTCCACCTCTGGGCAGTCTGCTTACACCACCAAACGACTTTCCTTTTGCCCTACATACTGTACTCTTCATTCCAGACTGTCATCTTAACTCCTCTTAATGTTAAGTAGCCACTAAAGTTGGTTTCCTCTTCTTTGCTTGGGCAACCTAGACATATTTTCTTCAGTACCACAGCACTTTGAGTCCATGTGGGTGCATATACCCATGGGTACACAAGTGTTTGTATGTGCTAATTTGCAAGGCCACAACTTTCACGGCATTTTGTTTGCACATTCATCTAAAATTTGCACATCAAAATTCTGCATATCTTCACTATACTATTTTTTGAAGGTAGGGGTTTCCCCTTCATCTCTTCAGTCCCTCTTTGTCTCTCTCTGTCTCTCTCAGCTCTGTCTCTCTCTCCCTGCCTCCTTCCCTCCCTCCCTCCCTCTCTCTCTCTTTCTCTGTTTTCTCAGGCATTTTTCAGATTTTACAGCTAAAACAGCACCTGCTGCTTTTCAGCCTCGCTTCCCGGGGCCAACTTTACAATCCGTATCACGAACTACCAATCCCAGAATGCTGAGCGAGGGCGAAGGGGCGGGCTCTCCGAAGCCACCGATTGATTGGTGAACTCGGGAGCTTTCTTCCGGAAAGGCCCCGGAGGCAGGAACTTGGGAAGGGAATCGGGGCTCTGTACGGGACTGGGAGGGGCTTGTGCCTGAGCCCCGGGGTCCCCATCCGCTGAGGAGATGGATGAGGATGGGCTTCCTCTCATGGGGTCAGGCATAGACCTGACCAAGGTTTGTAAAAGATGGACTTAAGCTTCCGGCGAACAGGGAAGGAGCTTGACCAAGGGGCCCCGGTTCCCCGGGAGACGCCACCTCTCCGGGCCCAAGCTGGGCCCCTCTTTTGCTAACCTGGGGAAGGGGGAGCCCCAGCAGTCCGCTTTGAAAGGGGTCCTTCCTGGGCTAATTAAAGAGTCGGTGTGCCTCGCAGCCTTTGCTCCCCACATCACGTGTCTCTACGCCCAAGGTTGACAGTCGGAGACAGTGCCCCTCTAACACTACCTGTCTTGGATCCTCAAGTTTCTCTGTCTCTCTGTCTCTCTGTCTCTCTCTGTCTCTCTCTCTGTCTCTCTGTCTCTCTCTCTCTCTCTCTCTCTCTCTCTCTCTCTCTCTCTCTCTCTCTCTCTCTCTCTCTCTCTCTCTGTTTGTGTGTGTGTTTTGTACATTCTCAAACTTTATGCAACCCCTGTCACTTTGACACACGCAAGGTTCAGGAAAACAAATCAGGGACTATTCTCAGCCCATCTCGAAATTCATGTCCCAGGGCAAAACCATACCCTTTATGAAATCCAGATACCCAAAGGATTGCACAGTGTATGTTTCTCCGGTAAGAGTCATATTTGTTTGTTTTTACACAACACAGGTGCCAGCTATTCAACAGAAAAGAACCGTGGCCTTTCTAAACCAGTTTGTGGTGCACACTGTGCAGTTTCTCAACCGATTTTCCACAGTTTGTGAGGAGGTAGGTCCTGTGCTGCTCGTTTACGGAGTAGCCGAGAAGTCCCCTTCCACCTCTGAGGTTAACGTAGTGAAGCTAGATTTTCAGACTTCGTTTATTCACGCTGCCATGACCGTCTTCAACTGTGTTAAGACACCTTAGCATCCCCTTTGATTATGTTACCATCAGTCCTGTAGCCTGTACCCTCAACTGAATTAGTATTCTAGAAGTTTCTCTGAGATAGCTCAGTCAAGTTTGTTTTGATTATGAGACCAAAACCAAGAAAAAATAAAAACACCCCAGAAGTTCACAGTTGAAATTTTTTTTTAATTTTAAAGTTTCTTTTTTATTTTCCTACTCCAGAGATTTATATTTTAAGTATATGTTTGGGTTTATATTAAATTACTTTGCATTCTTTGAGCCAAAAATGGTTCAGGGAGGTAGCCTAGAAATACAATTTTCAAAAAATACCCCTCTGCAGATGGCTGGATAACTTGTGAAGGAAGAAATAAGCACATAATTAAGAAATAGGAGCCAGATCCAGGAACTCCCCTGATCTTTGAGAAACATTTTTGTTTGTTTGTTTTTGTGTTTTTGTTTGCTTCGTTGGTTGGTTTTGGTTTTTCTCTGTGTAGTTTTGGTGCCTATCCTAGATCTTGCTCTGTAGACCAGGCTGGCCTTGAACTCACAGAGATCCGCCTGCCTCTGCCTCTCCAGTGCTGGGATTAAAGGCGTGTGCCACCACTTTGTGTTTTTTTAAGGATGAGGAGGAAAATGAGACTATATGTTGAGACCGAATTTAAGAAAGGAAATATAAAAGACTTAAACAATTCACAGCGGAGTAATTGAATATTCTCTTGTTTTACATTGTCTTGTGTCAGGCGTATCCTTAACAAAGCAGAGCTTATGCTAGATGTATGGCTGTTAATCAGAATTGCTTGCAGACGGGACACTTCTCATTTGTGTAAAATTCGAGCTGTTTAGTTGTGGATTGTGACTGAGGTCTTGAACAGGATAGGCAGGCACCCTTGCCACTGAGCAACATCCCTAGACCCAGCTGTTGTTTTATATCTTTATCAAAATATCTTCAGCTTTTCCATGGAGACAAATGGAGGAAAAATGTAATTACTAATGGTACAGTAAGGAGCTCAGTTCTGTGTATTTTACATATCTATAGCCCCAGAGCCTAGGTGCTTGTTCCCAGGCAGTTCTCTCTCTCTCTCTCTCTCTCTCTCTCTCTCTCTCTCTCTCTCTCTCTCTCTCTCTCCTTTTTCTTTCTTTCTTTTTTTTTTTTTGGTGTTTTAAAAATTTATTTAATTATTTAAAAGATTTATTTTTATTTTTTGTGTGTGAGCGTTTTGCTCACATGTTTGTCCGTCCACTACATGAGTGTCTGGTGCCCACAGAGATCAGAAGAGGGCATAAGATCCCCTAGAACTGTAGTTATGGACAGTTATGAGCCACCATGTGGGTGCTGGCAATCCGTTCTGGGTCCTTTGCAAGAGCAAGTGCACTCAGCTGCCAAGCCATCTTTCCAGCCTGTTCTCTCTTAGGGTGTCGCTTCTCTGATAGAGTAAGGAACCCACTGAGTGAAAACCGGTATGCCAAGATTTTCACCGTTCAATTTGCATAGCACCCTTTTTTATAGGTTAGTGTATACAGCAGAAAGCAGCAAGTGTTCATTCCCTCCAGTTGTGAAGTTGCCCTTTCTGAGTTAAATAAAACTAGCAAACAGGCTAGGAAAGGAATGTGATGTAAGCTGCTCAGGGCAAGGAGAGCCCCTGGTCTTTGTAGGCCCTCCAGTTCCCGCTGTCTGGAGAACGGGGGTTAACTGTTGACACTGGAGTCTGAGATCGCGAGTTTCAGCGTCTGATACCTTCGGGACTAGGCAGTGTCCAACGATCCACACTTTCACCCTCCAGCTCTTCCACTCTCAGCTTTCCCCACAGTCCTCTAGTGTTTCCTTGAACTCAAGAAAAAAGGGCGTAAGGCAGAAAGCACAAATAATACAGTATTAGTCTATTGCCTTTTCTCTCTTTTTTATGTGTTTATTTTGACAAGTTACATGTATGTCTCTATGGTGAAAAATAAGCTGCCTTGATTCTCGTACCCTCTAAGGAATCTATAAGTCAGGCCATATCCCATGTGGGTTATCTCACATACTTTTTGAGGATGGAAAGATCACCAATTCTAGTCTCTTCTTTCTTGAGAGTATGTTTTGCTGTTAATTGCAGTCACCTTAATGTATGGGAAATGTATTGAACTTTTTCTCCTAAGATTCTGTGCCTTTGAGCAACAGCTTCCCAGTCCTCCCATCTCCCCCCACCCCACCTCTGATCACCATTATTTTACTCTGCTTTTTAATTTGAACTTTTTTATTTAAAAAATTAAGCTAAAGTTACATCATTACATCATTTCTTTGAACTCCCTCCATCTACACACACACACACACACACACACACACACACCTTGCTCTCTCTCAGACTTAATATCCTCTAGCCAAATTGGATTTTTTTATATTGCAAATGGAAATGAGATCATATAGTATTTGTCTTGCTATGCCTGGCTGAGTTCACTTATTGGTGTCCTCTGGATTCATCCATGTTGTCAAATGTGAAGTGTTTCCTTCAGAGTTTTCCCGTGTGTGTGTGTGTGTGTGTGTGTGTGTGTGTGTGTGTGTGTGTGTGTGTAATATTTTGTTTATCCAGTCATGGTTCACAGACATTTACACTGGTTCTGTACCCTGGCTGGGGTAAGGCTACCGTGAACAGCAAAGTGCAGATGCCTCTTGCACAGACTGATGCCACTTTCTCTGACTGTGTAACCAGAAGTGGAATCACTAGATCTTCAAGGAGTTACACGTTTCTCTTCTTTCTTGAATTGGTGTACGGTTTTTCCAAATGGCTATGTTAATTTTCATTCCTACCAGCAGTACAAATGGGGGGCTGCCTTTTCTCTACCTTCATACTAATTCTTGTATTTTTTTAAATCTCATAATCTTCTAACACTGATCTTCCAGTGGATGTGAGGTGGGTTCTCATTCTATTTTAATGTGCATTTTCTTTATGATAAGTGATGTGAAAATTTTTTCCCAAGTATCCATTCCATTTCTGTGTCTTCTCTTGATAGTTATCTGTTCAGGTGCTTTGTTCATTTCATTTTCTTTTTCCTTTTTCTTCCTTTTTTTGGCTTTTTTGAGACAGGGTTTCTCTGTGTAGTCTTGGCTATCCTGTAACTCACTCTCTGTAGAACAGGCTGGCCTTGAACTCAGAAATCCACCTTCCTCTCTGCCTCTCTGCCTCCCGAGTGCCGGGATTAAAGGCGTGCACCACCACTGCCCCGCTTCATTGTCCATTTCTTAAAACGGAATTGTTTGGTTTCTTACTATTGAGTTGTTGTGGTTCTTTATAATTTTCTTTTACTATGACCATGCTGAGATAGACAGCGTGTAGACATCTCCCATCCATAGGGTGTCTCTTCTCCTCGTCACAGGTCCATTCTGTGCAGAAGCTTTTTGCTGCAAGTACATTTGCTTCTTCTGCTTTTGGAGTCACTTCCAGCCAATGGTTGTCCGTGCCACTGCCCAAAGTTTCTCTCCCGTGTCTTCTTTGCTGGTGGCTGTGAGGTTTCAGGTCTTACATGGGAGTGTTCTACCCGTGTTGCATTGTTTTTTGTGCATGGCGTGTGGTGTGAGCTCTAATTTTATCCTTTTGCTTATATATATCCTGCACCATTTGTTGAAGAAACTGTCCTTTTTTTTTTTTTCAATTGTGTCTTCTTGCCATGTTTGTGAAAATCAGTTGATCGTGAACGTTCAGCTTTATTTTGGTACCCTGTTCTGTTCCACAGCCTATTTTTATCAGCACCATACTGATTTGGTCTGTATAGCTTTGCCGTCAGTTTTTTTTTTTTTTTTTGGTTTTTCGAGACAGGGTTTCTCTGTGTAGCTTTGCGCCTTTACTGGAACTCACTTGGTAGTCCAGGCTGGCCTCGAACTCACAGAGATCCGCCTGGCTCTGCCTCCCGAGTGCTGGGATTAAAGGCGTGCGCCACCACCGCCCGGCTGCCGTCAGTTTTTAAGTCATTGTGGTGGTTTGAAAGAAAATGCCCCTCAAAGGGAGTGACACCATTAGGAGGTGTGGCCTTGTGGGAGTCACTATGGTCTTGTTGGAGGAAATGTCTCACTGGGGAAGTGGGCTTTGAGGCCTCGTCGATGCTCAAGTTACCGCCCAGTATTTCAGACTACTTCCTGTTGCTTGTGAGTCAAGATATAAGAACTCTCAGCTCCTTTCCAGCACCATGTCTGCCTGCATGTTGCCTTGCTTCCTGCCATGACCATAATGGACTAAACCTCTGAACTGTAAGCCAGCCCCAGTTAAATGTTTTTCTTTATAAGACTTGCAGTGCTCATGGTGTCTCTTCACAGCAATAGAAACCCTAACTCAGACAGTCAGGTAAACATCTATGCTAGCAGAACTTACAGTCACAGGAACAGGAAGCAAAAGTTTTCCTAGTGGGTTGCTAGGGGTGGTAGTGACTGGAACCATTCCTGTTTCTGCCCCTGATTCCTAGACTCGTGAATCCTGGCTTTGGGAGAAATTGTACTAAGTATTAGGTACTGATTCAAAGCATAGACCACCTTCTGGAGAACCTTGCCTCAGCCCTCCAGGCTGCTGCCACCTAACTGGTGGTGTTACTGTGTCTTCAGCAGGCCATTCTACCCTTCTTTCAGGCCAGCTGCTTCAGGGTGGTGGAGAGTGTGGTCAGACCAGTGGATGCCATGAGCATCTGTGATGTAAGTTCCTAGGTCAAAAGGATGCTGTGTGGAATACCATGATGGTGGATAAGGCATTTCCAAGCTCACAGATGGTAATTTGGGCAAAGACATTACTTGCAAGAAAGGCAGATCCTTAACCAGAATAAGTGTCTACTCTAGTAAGGACAGGCATTGCCCTTTCCAAGAAGAAAGTAGGCCAGTGCAGTAAACCTTCCACCAGGCGGCTGGCTAGGTACCTTGGGGAATGGTGCCTCATCGGGAGGACACTGTTGGTCTCTGCCGCTGGCAGATCTGTCACTCAGCAGCTGCTGAGGCCAGCTCAGCCTTGGCGGATGGCCGTCCAGATGCTGAGCCCCCTTCTCACCTCCATCTCTGCCTCCAGCTGTGCTCTTCTTGTTTCAGTTCGCCTTTGGTGGAGTGTGTGTGTGTGTGTGTGTGTGTCTTCCTCTATGAATTTCACAATTTCTACTTTTGTGAAAAATTTCACTGGAATTTTGGTAGAGATTATGTTAAATCTATAAACTATTTTAGGTCATTTGTGCATTTTAACAATATTCTTCTAACCAATGAACCCAGGATATGTTTGTAGTCATTTGTGTCTGATTTCTCATCGATATTTTATAGCATTCTCTCTCTCTCTCTCTCTCTCTCTCTCTCTCTCTCTCTCTCTCTCTCTCTCTCTCTCCCTCCCTCTCTCCCTCTCTCCCTCTCTCTCTCCCTCCCTCCCTCCCTCCCTCCCTCTCTCCCTCCTCTTTTGGTTTTTTTGAGACAGGATTTCTCTGTGTAACAGCCCTGGCTATCTTGGAACTCAAATCATAGACCAGGCTGGCCTTGAACTCACAGAGATCTGCCTGCCTCTGCCTCCCAAGTGCTGGAATTAAAAGTGTACACTGCCACGTTGGTATACAGATCTCACATTCTTGGTTCTGCATAGAGCTTGGATCCAGTGAGATGGACTTATTGCTTGGCTTATGAGGTGGGCCTTGGCTGTGGATCTGCAAGGGAAGACCTAGAGTTTAGGTCTCTAATAGGCCATCCTGAACCCCAAGGCTACAGGGACTGACTTGGAATTGTGGTTTTGAGCCTGAATTTGCCAAGTCTGGCTTTGCACCTACCAGTCCTGGGCCCTGGTCCTCTGGGATGGGTCTGAAGCCTGAGTCTGAGGGCGGAGGCCTGGTCCACTCTGTCAAATCTGATGGTTGGGTCTGCAGCATTCTTCAAAGAGCCTTGGTTTGTGAGGGCATTCGAGCCTGCTCAGGTTTGGCCTGGATTCTGAGTCTCTGGGGCTAGTTTGGTACTTGGCAGGTATGGTATGTACATCCACAAGGCTAGTCTGGAGTATGGGATAGTGGGTGCTGGGCTGTTACCATGGGCCCATGTTTAGAGAGCTGGAGGTTGGGGATGTAGAAACAGTCCGGAGGCCGCATATACTGGCCTGAATGGGAAGTCTGAAAGGTTGTCCTGGGCTAGGTCCATTAGGGCATGAAGCTCTGTAGCCAGTCAGGAGAGTAAGGCTGTAGGGAACAACCTGACTGTGTTGATGGGTTTCAGTCTGCTGCCTTACAGTCAGAGATATCAACCTGGAGCTAGGACAGGCCTGAAGCTTAGGCTGTGTAGTCTGCCTGGCTTTGGGCTAGCTTAGAATCTAGGGCAGACCTGGAACCTGTACTCACAGAAGCTAGCTTGAAGGCTGAGTCCAGGGCTCACTCTGTCCTCTAGGGGAAGCCTCCTCCTGAGAGAGTTCAGACCCTAGTGCCTCAGGGGGCAGTATGGCCCTATTGTGGGTCTGGAGACTGAGTCTGTGGGGACTAGCCTGACCCTTGGGATGTCTTCAATCTTAGGTTGATTGGGAGGTTTAAACCACTAGGGTTGAGCTGTCAGTGGGCCAGGCATGAAGTCCGAGATTCTGAAATCTGAGCAGACAATGAGTGGGCTTGGAAACTCCGTCTTTGGTACTGGCCAGGTGTCCAGGGCCATCAGGGCCTAGACAGTGCTAGGTCTGAGTGGGGTGGTACTAAGTGTGAGGCAGTGTGGTGCTCACTTCCCTCTCCTTTCCCCAGCTAGAGTTGTGTCCTCATTGCTGTGCTGCTGGAGTTTGGTGAGAAGTGAGCCCGGTAATGAGCAGCTGTCGGAGTCACACACACATGTCACATCACACACACACACACACACACACACACACACACACACACGTCACATCACATGCACTGCTCTTTTCTATGTGTCTTCCCTGAGTTCAGCAGGTCACTGCAGTTCTCACCAGGTTCCCTTAGCTCTTGGGAAAGTATCTTTGTGGGGGACTCTGATTAAATCCATGCTTTTGCTTGTGGACATGAACTGGGAAGTCCTGGCCCACCTTCCTGGGGTGCTTTACGTTTGGTAACTGACTACAATACAAGTCCTTGTTTACAATTGACACATTGGCAGTTTTTTTTTTTTTTTTTAAGATTTATTTATTTATTATGTACATAGTGTTCTGCCTACATGCATGCTTGCAGGCCAGAAGAGGGCACCAGATCTCATTACGGATGGTTGTGAGCCACCATGTGGTTGCTGGGAATTGAACTCAGTACCTCTGGAAGAACAGCCAGTGCTCTTAACCACTGAGCCACCTCTCCAGCCCTACATTGGCAGTTTTTACGTTTTGGTCAGTTGCTGGCTGTTCGCTCAGTGAGATGTAGCCACTATTTACTGTGTGCTTACTCCCTAACTGAGTGACATGCAGGCAGTCATCTCAGCCCTGCCATTTAAGGTCCAGGCCTCTCTCTTGGCATATCCACAAACTGAGATGTGGACAGTTTGAACTGTCGTTCCCCATGTATCTGAGTCCCTAGGGTTTGTAGCTAGCTGTTCACGGGAGGCTCTCTAACTTGCTGAGAACAGTACAGAGCCCATGAGCCACACTGAGATCCCAGCTCTGGTCTAAGTGAAGAGGCCAAAGCTTCTCTCTACTCTGTATTGTACATTTTGTTGTCCTGTATTTCCTGAATGGAGTGTCTTTATGGGTATGGAAACTACTGAAGATATTCTATATGTATCTCAAGGTCACTCTCTGGAATAGTTTTTGTTTTGTTTTGTTTTGGTTTTTTTTTTTTTTTTTGGTTTTTTTTTTGGTTTTTCGAGACAGGGTTTCTCTGTGTAGCTTTGTGCCTTTTCCTGGAACTCACTTGGTAGCCCAGGCTGGCCTCGAACTCACAGAGATCCGCCTGGCTCTGCCTCCCGAGTGCTGGGATTAAAGGCGTGCGCCACCACCGCCCGGCCGACTCTCTGGAATAGTTTTTAATCTGTTGATAGTTCCTGGGAAGCCTGTTGTCCTTGTTTGGCAAGCCGTAACAGAAACAAAATGACTGTTTCCCTAAAAGAAAAAGTGAGCATCGGCTGTAGTTTTTTAGTTAGGAGTGAGCTGCAGGGAGAAAGGCACCTCCTCCCTGCACGCTGATCTACATCGGATGTAACTGTAGTGTTTTCAGCCAGCCAAACTCAAGCTGGGATTCAATTAGGAACGACTCGAGCTCTTTCTTCATCTGTTATTTTGTTTCTTAGAGTTTTCTGATAAAGAGAACAGTATAGAACTCTTTTTTGATATTTTTGTAAAGAGCTCAACTTTTTAAAAAACGTTGTGCCTACTAGGCTACTTTGTAAAGAATTCTGCTTCGCCTGCTGAGACCAGAGGCCAGAGAAAGGGAAGCAGTTGAATCAGACCCAAGTTACAGAGTCGCTTAGGGTCATCTCCTCTCCCTTCACAAATCCCCAGCTCCCGTCAGCAGAAGGGCCGGCGTCCACCACTCAGTGGGCAGGGCCAACCCATGCTCTTACTTGTGTAAATTCTGGGCAGACTGTCTTACTGTGAATTACAGGGTCAACAGCCCCATGTAAACAAGACATGTGGATGTTTTATCTTGACTCAGATTTGATACACACAATACTGGATTTTAAATCATTTCTAATCTTTTTCTTCTAAAACTCTTTAAATACAGGCGAAGGTGTTGAGAATTCTCATCTAACAGATTTATAGTGTTTCTCTTTTATATCCAAGTTTTAGGCCCACATTGAACTTATCTTTCAGACAAATGATGTCTCTCTTAAACCCTTTTTTGGTTTTTGCTCCGTCTTTATAGTGGGGAGGCTTAAGAGTTATATGCAGCTTACTGAAGACTGATTGATTCCCTGCTGGCCTCTAGGACACACAGCACAGCAGGACATTGAGATCCACTTTAAACACTCTTTAGGGACGTGGCTATAGGTGCTCGGTGTTTTATAATCATAGTTATATCATCTCATTGTTCACAGAGCTATTAATTAACCTTCTCTAGAGCTGGCTTGAGACTCTCAGGTGTTGAGTGGTTCTGGATTTTCTGCTGTTCTGTAGAATTGTGAGAATCATTTCTTAATGCAGCACTCCTCATAAGTTTTTAAATTAATAACTAGACTATTTGGAGGGGGTTTTCGAACTTCAATGTAGTATAAAACTGCTAGGGTTTGTTTTTTTCTTGAAATTATGTTTACATTGGTTTAACTAGCATTGACATAGGTGGTAGTAGCCATAGCAAGGAAAAGACCACTGTTCACAATTCTTATCCCCACAATTACCAAAGGTTTTTAGATAAATGAGTATAAGCTAATATGTATTGATGTTTATTTTATATCAGTGTCTTTCATGTCTTGAAAGAGAAATCATCCATGCCTTCTCAGGCTTTGACCAGTAACAGATGAGAGTAGGTAAAATGAGTTAAGGATGGCAGGTACCAGAACAATCCACAGCATACAAAGAGGGAGACGACTATTGCTCTGAAATGATCGTTTTTGTCTAAGCATCTTCAGTCTATTCAGTAGGTAAATTTCTAAACAAACATCTTTACTCCCGTAATCACTTAGATTTCTTTCCAGTCTCAGTCTATCCTATGTAAATCCTCCGTTCAGTACTCAGTGACAAGTTAGTTTTATATTCGAATCATGAGAATATTTAAAACTGATTTAAAAATAATAATAGTCGCAGGTGAGTGCATCCACCTTAGTAAATGTTCCAAATCAGAAAATCTTGGTTTCCAGTCTATATAGTCCAGAGCTTGCTGACAAGCTGGTCAATTGTTTACTAACTCTGGGTAATGAACAACAATCTGTGGCGCCTGGATCTACCATCATGTTGTTGCAAATTCTGTCAGCTCTGGATTGGAAGTGTTTTGGTTCAGGTGATTACACTTGTATAAAATCTCGCTTTTTTCTTTTTCTCTTAAAAATGAGCAAAGTCATTCCTACTTCACAGACTTGCTGTGGAGGCTTGAATGATGTGTTGCAGACACAGTATTTCACACACCAATGATCAGACATTTACAATACTAAATCTCCTTTAAAGTGTATATTTGTATGGGTATATTAAAACATAAAACTTAATTTGGGGAACTGGAGCAATAATTCAGTCAATAAAATTCTCTTCATGAAAGCATGAGAACCTGAGTTTGATGTCTCAGAGTCTATATGAAAGTTAACTAGGGAAGAGCATGCCTAACCTGGGTGTTGGGAGGGTAGTTGGGAGGGTTCCTGGGCTTGCTCACCAGCCAGTCGAACTGAATTGGAGAGCTCCAGGTACAGGGAAATAACCTGTCTCAAAACTTAAAGTAGAGATCAATTAAGGAAGATGCCTTAAAAGTTGACCTCTGGCCTCCACATAGACACACAGGTATGTGCACTCTCTCACACACATTAACATGTATATGCACATACATGTATAAAATAGTAAATTTTGAACTCATTTTTCTTTTTATGTTCATTTTACTTAAACCAATATGCTCATTTTTCACATATGGAATTTATCATTTCACAAATTAATTTGTTGTAAGATTTCTTCTCTAGTGAATTAAAAGACTTATTAAATTTGCCAAAATTGAATTTCCATGATTTTCAGGAATGTGCCTATAATTTGGATAGCATGACATGTTTTATAACTTGTATTTATGTTTACATAACAGCTTATTGTGAACAAATCTCAAAGTTAAACTTAGCATTGATGCCATTAAAACTAAATTTGATCCAAGGGATGCAGGCCTGTTATCTGAGCCCTAGGAAGACTGAGACAAGAGGACTGACAGCTTGAGGCTAGCTTGGACTGTACTGAACGTTTGAAGCCAACCTGAGCTCCACAGCGAGACCTTATCGCAAAAAATGAAACCAGGCCGGGCGGTGGTGGCGCACGCCTTTAATCCCAGCACTAGGGAGGCAGAGCCAGGCGGATCTCTGTGAGTTCGAGGCCAGCCTGGGCTACCAAGTGAGTTCCAGGAGAGGCGCAAAGCTACACAGAGAAACCCTGTCTCAAAAAAACCAAAAAAAAAAAAAAAAAAAAAAAATGAAACCAAAACTAGAAATTAGCTTGTGTATGTTTAATTTCGGTGGTCGTTTTAAAAGTAAGTGTTCTCAGGTTGGACAGGTGGTTCAGTAGTTAAAAGCATGTGCTTCTCTTACAGAGGCCCCAGGTTTGGGTTCCAGCACCCATATGAGGTGATTCACAGTTGCCTGTGACTCCAGCTCCAGGAGACCTGGTGCCTCCTCTGCCCTCCATGGGTACCTGCACTCATGTACACATACTCACAGACACATATAATTTAAAATAAACTTTATCTTTAATACAAAACAAAAAAAAAACCCAAGTACTCTGTAGCTGTACACTTTGTATCAGGTATGAGAAAGGGGTGTGATAGTGTAATAAAGTGCAACATATGAGTTAAATGATATTGAAACACTGTCTCGCACATGTACCAGTCTTGTGGATCTAAGTTATCAGAGCAATTGCTATATCCAGAAGCAGTTTCTTCAATTATGTCCCCTGATATTGTTGCTTCAACATCCACTCAGGCTTTTATTGTCATTCCTAAGATTGAAGATAGGCCAGTACACATTTTGCAAAGATGGAAGAGACAAAATACAACAATAGGTAAAATAAAAAGAATGCAGCTTTTATTTAAATTTCAGGTGACAGATTCAGGTGCAGCAATGTATCCTGCCATTCCAGCTATTTGGATGGCTGCAGCAGGGAGCTGACATGATCCCAAGTTTGAGACCTACATAGGCAGGATTGATAGATCCTGCCTTAAAACAACCAAGTATCCTATGAAGCACTAAGTGCTTTGTACCAATGTTCAGTATTTTACTCCTAATTGTGGGCAAAATGACCTTGGGGCATTAAAGTTCTGCTTTTAATAAGGAGTTTTGTATTATCCCAGGTAGCAGACAAAATGCTGCCTCTGCCATGGAATAAACTGGCTAACCCTCTTGGAATGTGTAACAAAACATGACATGTTTAGAATCAAGGTATTCAGTAAATGCTTTTTTTGGATTGTATATATTGTACATATGTGTGTAGATGAATAATTGTATGTTTGGTATATGTGCATGCAGATATACCCATACCCATTTGAGTAGGTAACTGTGTACAGGTTGGCATGCACATGGACTCCAGAGGATGCCATTAGATCTTTTCCTCATCACTCTCCACTGTATTTATTGAAGCAGGGTCTCTTGTTGAAATCAGTGCTCACTGATCTGGCTGTTCCTACTACCCACCTTGCTCTGGAAATCCAGTTTCTGTCTCCAGGTGCTGGGAGTGCAGGCAGGCCACCGTGCCTGCCTGGCTGTTAGGTGGGTGCAGGCTCCAGTCCCCGCACTGGAGTAGCAAGTGCTTTATCCCCTGAACCATCTCCTTAGGACCAGATGGATAGCTTAATTATATAAATTAATTAGGGCATAGTGTGCTTTGGTCTGTTTTATGTTGGGTTTTGATAGTAGATGTTTCATTTTGCTTCTTTAGAACTATTTCTCTTTTAATTCTTTTCTAAAATGTTTTGTTCATCCTCCCATTTCACCCCTCCCCCTTTTATTTTTGAAACTTGAGACCTTTGAATTTGGACTGAATTGTATTTGCTTATTCACCAGAGTAATTTCTACAGGCAGATCCTATGCAAGGCCATCTCTAACTAATGGTTATTCTTTCTCTTGTCTTCTGTGGACAGTTCACTCACTGGCAAGTAGTTATTTCGCTGCTGTCACATTCCAGGCATTGTCCTGGGAATACAGCAGTGCCGGGGACCAGCCTGACCCTTCAAGGAGTGAAGATTAAGAAATAATAGATAGGAAAAATATAGACGTAGACGAAGAAAAATACAGAGACACAGGATGGCTTCAGGAGGGCTCCAGGTCAATACCACAGTCTCCTCGAGTTTATTCCTAATGGGCTTTTTATATACCAGCAAGGGGAGAGGCAAAAGACCTCCCCCTCTCAAGGTCAAGGTACAAAGTACAAGCAAGTGTAGACCCTTCCTTAATTTTCAGAACACCTGGTAACCACACCTTATGACGAAGCATCTTATAATTAGGTCTTGAAGTATAAGACACCTGGTAACCACGCCTTTGGCCAAAACATCCTATTATGAGCCTTTGTGGGGCAAAGCAAACTCAGACGCTCTTACCCTGAGTCAAGATGGAGTAAGGCCTCACTGTGGAGTCTCTGTGGGCCCCCAACAGCAGTGAATGAAAGACTGGCCTAGCTTGAACTTGTATTTTGGTTTCTTGCTCTGATAATGAATTTTAGAAAGCTGAAAGGTAAGATTTCTATTAGTGTCCATATAGAAACTGACACATTCTAATAACACAGTGTTCAACTCTTGTGAAAACAGTGGTATATGAGAAAATGAGAAATTTTTAAATTGTATATTTTATAATTTCCAAATCTGCCCTTCATTGTTCTTTTTTGCCATGTTAATCAAATGCTCTGTTCTTATGTCTCTGACTTTTTCTAGAAACTGGCAGACCTTTCTCTTCGTATTCAACAAATTGAAACAACTCTCAATATTTTAGATGCAAAGGTTTGTATTTCTAAATACAGGATAAACTTTTCTGTATGTATATCATCTTTCTCAGTCATACTTAGAATGTATTTGGGAGTGAAATCAATCTAACCCCTGTATCTGTGAAATGATATAGTGTTGCACATTATTAAATATATTAAAATTGCAAGACAATGAATGGTGTTATATAAACATCAACTTAGTCATTTCAAATGAACTCGTGGGTCGAGAGTTCTTTTATTATGCTAATTACAAGTAAACTATAAACATCATGTTAGCAAATTAAGCTACCATGTGGTTCACATAACTTAATGGAATCTCAAAATTATTTTTTTAAGATTTTTATTTATTTTATGTGCATTGGTGTTTAGCTTGCATGTGTGTCTATGAGAGGGTGTCAGATCCTTTAGAACTGGAGTTACAGACAGTTGTGAGCTGCCATGTGGGTCCTGGAAATTGAACCTGGGTCCTCTGGAAGAGCAGCCAGTGCTCTTGACCGCTGAGCCGTCTCTCTGGCCCAATTATTTTTATGTTAATGATTATAATGTAGAAATAGTGGCACAATAATACAATCGTTAGAATAAAACTTAAATGTCTCCCAAGCAAAATTTGTCAACATTGTCTGATATTTTCATTTGTAAATATCTTGGAAGTTAATGAAAAATACCAGTTTGAAATTAGCAATTGCCAAGAAGCTGGGTACAGTAGTCCCTGTTGATAATCCCAGTACGCAGGAGGATGATGCAGGAAGATGGCGAGTTTGATGCCAGCCTGATCTGTACAGAAAGAAACTGCCTCTTTAAATAGAAAATGAAAGAAACAAACAAAGGTCCCGTGTTACCTGGGAAAATGATTTTTATTTGATTCCTAGAGATTTTGATAAATAAGCGACACATTCAGTTTTAACTTCTTTTGGTTTGTAACGTTGTACATGTTTTTCCTGTTTATGGGGTAAAGGAGAAACTACTGTGTGTTTTTTTTTTTTTCTGCTGTATTTTTGGGATTTTATCCTTCCCTCCTTGATACTCCAAAAAAGTGTTCAGTGTCTGCCTTTGTGTGTGTCCATTCAAAAGTTAAATTTAATTTTTTTAATTGATCAAAATATTTACTAAATATGTAAGTGGAAAATTTTGTATTCGTGTTAGAATAAGGAAGTAAAGACAAGGTAGTACTTTCTCTGCCCTCTGTGGACTTCAACAAGTATGTTGCCTGAGAACATTTCTCTGGCATAGAACTTTGGAATACGCGGCCTCGGATATGCTAGGGATATTCTGGCCGTGCCAACTGCACCTACTGTGACTTTGGGCCACTGCCACTTGGCCAAGCACAGTCTTGAGTCAGCACTTGTCAATGACTTCTGCTGCTTGAGATCCGATCACCAGGGATTTCTTATACTCTTTCTTATGACTGTGTCTTATTTAATGGTTGGGGAACCCTAAGGTGCTGCCGTCCAAGGACACAAGTCACATTTCCATTTGAACAAGTTCACCGTAGTGTTTCCCCAACCATAGTACAATCCCCGCAGCCGGCAGACATCTGATAGACATATCACATGTGACCAGGGTAAAATCAGGACGGATTTTTTGTAAATCTAACCCCAAATGCTTATCTTTTTTGTTTTAAAATGCTACTGTTCTAGTCTGGAATGTTGGCAATACGCCTATCTGCTGTGAATAAAACGCATTTTAGTAACATCCAATGATAAATGTTTACAGAGAGAAAAATAAGCTGTGTCATATATTAAAATGTAAAGACACATCTCGTATAATTAAAACTTGCAACGTGCTAGCGGGCTGGGTAGGAGATGCGGGAAGTACTTGCTGCACAGGTCTAAGGACCTGAGTTCAGATGGGAGAAAGGAGGATCCAGCCAATCCAGCATTTCAAATGGAGGCACTCCAGGCAGTGAGCGACCCTTTCCTCAGAAGATGGTGAAGGGACAGTGAAGAGGAGTCCAGCACATGCACCAGCATGCATGCACACACGTGCACATATGTGCTTGCTAACCCCCACACAGCTACACACACACACACACACACACACACACACACACACACACGCACGCACGCACCTATATACAACACACTTGCACATACACTGTGTGTTGCAGGGTACTTTTCTTTAGCAAGCTATTTTTAATAAAAATGTTTCAGAAATAATTCTATAAAGAAAACTTCCTCATCCTTGTACAGGTAGTAAAAGTGGGGGTGTAAGGAAGGTTGGCCAGAGGCTCACATAGTATGTTAGCAGTGCATGCACGTTGGCAGTCAGGCTCCAAAGCCACACTCTCAGTTCTTGCACTAAAATACTCCGTAATCTTAACAGTAATTTGTAGGGAAAGAAGGGTTATCAACTAAATTAAACTTTTGAAAAAAATCTTCAAAAGTATTGTGAATGTTTTTCACTTTGAGTTTATGACGTAGAGATTGAAGATGAAAATTCTGAACCTATGTGATTTGATAGGTTTAAGGGAGCTGAGTAAGAACCCACAGGTAAAAAGGTTTTTTGTGTGCACCTGGAAGGACCTCCCAACACTAATGTCCATTTCTCAGCTGTCATCTATCCCAGGCCTAGAGGATGTCACCGTTGAAGTGTCTCCTTTAAGTGTCACTGCCGTCCCGAGCGGGTCACATTCTGAAAGCACTCCAGAGCAGCCACAGGTAAGTGACTTACAGGGGACATGGTCATCATGGTTGAGCTGGATACTATACTTAGACCTTGGAAGATGCTCAGTAGCTGTGAGGCTCTTAGTCGTCAAATTACACAGCCTGAAGCTACAGAACACGTGTCGAGGGGAAGGAGCTAGCTATTTTGTTTTTTAATTTTATTAAAACTTTATTGTGTATGTCACGCCAAAGTTAACAAGACCCAAAGTCTCTATATTTCAGTGAACCAAAAAAGTGTATTTTGGAAGTTGATGTGTTTGCATCAGCATCCTAATTAGAGCCACTTTGGCATCATAATAAGAGCCACTGTACTTGGCTTTGTGCCATAACGTTCCTGTATGCTTCCACACTTTTAGAGCTTTTAACTGTTCATTTAAAAATATCCATTATATGCACGTCTCAGTGAGGTATTGAAATATGAAATAAAACAATCACCAAAATGATGACCCACTAAAGTAATATTAACAAGGTAGACATCCTATGTAAGCGAATTTTGCATTTCACTTACCTAGAAGTATTTTCACACAGTATTTTTAGGTCATAATGATGTTGTTAATAAAGTTAGTAGCTGAGAAAGAAAGCTTGCTGTGTGTCAACACATGTATACTTCTAAGAGTTTTTATTTTAATAATTGAATATATTTAGTCCTCAGAAGAGCCATATGACCCAAATATAGTTAGTTGATCTTCTATGCCTGATTCTGCATCTCGGAATTCACCTAGACACACATTAAGGGTACTCAGAAGAAAGAATTTGCATCTATACGGAATGTATGTGGACTCTTCCTTATCATTATTCCTTAAACAACATAAGTGTTTACATTGTAAAAGGTACTCTAAGTAATCTAAAGATGGACTAAATCACACTATAGGGTAAGAGTTAGTTAAATTCAGACACAATGCCACTTTATATATAAGATACTCTAGCAGCTGCAGATTTCAATATCCTTGGATATTGAAAGACCAACCCCTGCAGATCCCCAAATACCTATTACTATTAATCACACTTGAATTTCTTAATTTGCTTTGCAGATTCAGAACTGCCTGGTATATGTCTGACAATTTTTGAGTTGTAAATTAATTCATTTAGAGTATTTGGAAGTTCTGTAGCCTTTCTGCATTTGTAAAATTGTATTGGGTTTTGTGTTGATCAATCTAATAAAATGATTCTTGAGCATGTTAACATTCAGATAAACTTCTCATTTTTTCTTCATTGACATTAACTAGTATATTTTTATATAAAATACTTTGAAAAGGACTTAAGCATTGCTTTATGCAGATTTTTATGGACATTATAGTCAACTCAGCTATCCCAGTACATGGAAGGTGGATGCAGGAGAATCAGGAGTTCAAGGTCATCCTTGGCTATGTAGTGAATTGGAAGCCAATCTAGGCTACATGAGATCCTGCCTCAACACAAAACAATAACATCATCTCTTCATTACTGATTCTAACTATGAGTCAGAATCCTGTGGTTCCTATACTGCTTTTTGTGCAACTTTAATTTCATGGCTCAGATCTTATCTTTGTTCACAGTAGAGTATCAGTTATTGAGATTGAGATCAATTGAGAATGAAATGAAAGACAGTTGAGAGAAAGGATTATGAGGCTTAATGAGCTATTCATATAGTAAAAGTATGCTAGTGTGTGATTAAACCTTGTTAGGTCTTGGGTGTTGGCACAAGGTAGCAGCTGAGAGTTGAAAACAGAATAGGATGTAGCTCTCATTTGCTCCATTGGACTTTGGAGGAGCTGTGCATTAAAGACTTAAAACATATGCTTGAATCTTTCTTTTTCTTTTTATGCTTAACAATGTTTTTGACTTCTGTGTTTAAGTGTTTTGCAGATGAATATATATACTCATACATATTGTCATTCGCTTTTGTAACATTTAACAATACCACATAGTGGAAGAAACCAAAAGAATTTGTACTTGTTTTATTGCTTCAGAGTTTCTTTAAAAAAAAAAAAAAAGATTTGGCTTACATATAAATTATATTAGAAAAACTTCAATATATAAACATAATTTATGTTCATTTTTTAAAGACTAAAGATGGTTGTTTTGTTTTGTTTCTTGTTTTGTTTTGTTTTTTTTTTCCCAAGACAGAGTTTCCCTATGTAGCCCTGGTTGTCCAGGAACTCACTCTATAGACGAGGCTGGCCTGGAACTCAGAGATCCACCTGCCTCTGCCTAATGAGTGCTGGGATTAAAGGCATGCACCACTACCGCCCAGCTAAGACGGAAGATTTTTAAAATAGAAATTTGTCCACATTTTAGCATAGATGCATTGTAATGGCATCTGTGAAAGAAATCCCTTGAAGCAGTTATGCCAATGCCGACTGAGAGTCACAAAAATGAGTTGATTCTGAGTGTTCAGATTGGTAGGGAAGCCAAGTACTGTGTGCTGGTGAGTCTTCACTGTGCCCCAGCTTCTGGTAACCTAGCGCTGTCCAGCATCAGGACTGCCACTATTTAAAAACACCGTCCCTCAGTATTTGTCACCCAAACCAGTATTTAGTTAATTTTAGCTACTCTGTTAACTTTGTTACCATTAATAACTGCTCATCAACACATAAAATGTACAAAACCAAAGAATCTAGTTTTCTCCAAGAAATCTCTGAGCATCACTTTCTAAAAACTTAGAATCACCATATCCATTTAGAATACGATGGTTTAGTAAGTGAGGAGGACAATAGGGTACATGGCAGATCCCTAGAAAAGTAATTCATTGTCCATAGTTGAGCAGTTGGCAAATCAAACAGTTTTACTAGTTTCCTGCTATATCCACCCGTCATGTTTTATAGGATAAATAAAGGAAAACTAAAAATTCTGATGCCAAGAGTACATTTGCATTTTAAGGAACAATGTATTATTGATGATATTAATTTTAGCTTATAAATATTTATAGGTATTTAGAAACATATATCCCATAATTAAATTATTGGTATTTAAATGTAAGAATATAATTTTAAATATGTATTACCTTATAATTATAAAAATAAACATCCCTTTTAAGTAACATGACAGATACTTTCTGTGACTTGTCTAAAGATTTACATAAACTCTCTACAGCAGGACAGCACACAAGACTCTGGACCACAGGAAAGTGAAGTTTCTTCAGAAAATATCGTAACTGTAGCCAAGGATCCAAGATACGCCAGATACCTCAAGATGGTTCAAGTGGTGAGCTAGTTTATCTGTCTTCTCTGTCTAAACCTGCAGATTTCACTGTTATTTTTCCAATTTCCAGAAGTCCAATATTTCCCATTAAATCAATTACACTGGGCTAGAGAGATAGCTCAGTGGTTAAGACCACCAACCGCTCTTCCAGAGGACTTGGGTTCGATTCCCAACACCCACATGGCAGCTTACAACTGTCTGTAACTCTAGTTCCAGCAGACCCGACAACCTCATAAGACATACATGCTAATGCTCCTAAAATAAAAATAAATAAAATGAAAAGTTTAAAATCAATTACACTTCAATTTGACATAGGTTAGCGGTTCAGTGTAGATTTGTGCCATTATTATTGTATTTGAAATCTTGGCTCTATCAGAAAAACGAAACAGGGCTGTTCCTCTGGTAAATCAATACTGGAGTTTGCTTCTCTTGTGCTACTGTAAATACGGTTTTAAAATATATTCTATTTTGATGTTCATTTATCAGTGATTTGGTTTATAAAAAAGAACACAGCTCTCTTGGCTACATAAGAGAATAGTTTTAATAGTATATGCCTTTATGTTTTTCTAAGCAATTCTACATGGTCTGATGACAAATGTTTGTGGTTGTCTACGGCAGCAGAAGTACATTTACTCCTATACTTAAAGAAAGCCCTACTGCAAGTAACTGAAAGAGCCAACAGAACATTGTATTCTGCTAATCAAAAAAATTAGCCAGACGGTGGTGGCACACGCCTTTAGTCCCAGCCCTCGGGAGCAGAGGAAAGTGGATCTGAGTTCGAGGCCAGCCTGGTCTACAGAGTGAGTTCCAGGACAGCCAGGATTTTCATAGAGAAACTCTTTTGAAAAACCTAAAGAAAAAAAAAATTAATGCTTTTATAACATTTTGTTATCAGACAAAAAGCAAAACAAAAAATAGTACTATAAATTTGTGTCCCAGCCAGTGGCATTATTTACCACCAAAATGACTTCAAGGCAGATACTGCTGTCTGATGGCGGAGAGCGGAGTGGGTACTGTAGGTCTGCAGAAGTAGTAATGAAGGAGAAGCCATGCCCGCCCCTCTGTGTGACAGAAGCAGATCTGTCACTTTGGAGTGATCCGTTGACAGTCAGTGGGCTGGCCTAGGTTTCAGGAGTAAGGTGGACTTTGGGGTAAGAGTGTTTACATTTTTAGGCATTATTACACTGACATTCTTTTTCTCCAGTCGTGTTTGGTTCTATTGTAGGTCTCTGGGCCATCCAGCCTCTGGGTTCTGGTCTTCCAGGCAGCATCAGGGATGGGCTTACTCTCGTGGCATGGGTCTCAGGCTGGACCAGTCATTGGTTGGCCACTCCCTTAATCTCTGTGCCACCCTTATCCTAGCCTGTCCCGTAGACAGGACAGACTGTAGGTCAAAGGTTATGTGGCTGGTTGGTGTTCCAGTCCTTCCACTGGAAGTCTTGCCTAGTCACAGGAGGCGCCAGTTCAGGCTCTGCTATTGCTAGGAGTGTTAGCTGGGGTCATCCTTGTAGATTCCTGGGAATTTCCCTTGCACCAGGTCTCTACCTGACCCCGGAATGGCCCCTCT
This sequence comes from Peromyscus eremicus, assembly GCF_949786415.1. Taxonomy (NCBI): domain Eukaryota; kingdom Metazoa; phylum Chordata; class Mammalia; order Rodentia; family Cricetidae; genus Peromyscus; species Peromyscus eremicus. Next base: position 38,789,372 of record NC_081434.1, on the reverse strand, counting down.
GCTGTACTCATAGATTGGTGCCTAGGTCAGTAGTCATCAGAGAGGCTTCATCCAGCAACCGGTGGAAACGGATGCAGAGACCACAGCCAAACATTAGGCTGAGCTCAGGGAACCCTGCTGAAGAAAGGGAAGAAGGATTGTAGGAGCCTAAGGGGTCAAGGGCATCTTAAGAAAAACCACAGAATCAACTAACCTCAGCTCATAGGGGCTCACGGAGTCTGAACCAACAACCAGGGAGCCTGCATGGGACTGACCTAGGCCCTCTGCCTGTATGGGACAGTTGTGTAGCTTGGTCCTCTTGTGGGACTCCTTACAGTTGGAGCAAGGGCTGTCTATGACTCTTTGGCTAGCTTTGGGGACCCTTTTCCTCATACTGGATTGCCTTGCCCAGCCTTAATACAAGGGGAGGTGCTGAGTCTTACTGCAACTTGATATGCCATGCTTTGTTGATACCCACGGGAGGCCTGCCCCTTTCTGAACAGAAACAGAGGAGGAGTAGGTGGGGTGGGGTTGGGGGCAGAGGGAAGGCCGTCAGGTGAGGGGGAAGAACTGGGAGGAGAGGAGGGAGGGGAAATTGCGTTAGTGATGTAAAATAAATAAATTAAAAAAAAAAATTATAGAAATAATTACAAATAATAAGTACGAGAACACTTTATAGTAATAATAAACTTTCTGGATTAAAAAAAGGATGTATAAATTTTTAATAAGATCAAGAAAGAGTTCAGCTTGAATATAAATAACAATGAACCCAGGAAAGAGTACACTTAAAAGATAAATTCTTTTTTTTTTTTTTTTTTTCTGGAGCTGAGGACCAAACCCAGGGCCTTCTACCACTGAGCTAAATCCCCAACCCAAAAGATAAATTCTTAAAAAACTTTGTGACTCTCAAAATAAAAAAGAAAAGCCTTCAGAATGACACATAAAAGCTTTTTCTGTGAGGGTCTTCTGATGTAACCCACCTAAGAAATGAGAAAATAGAGTCGGGTTTTCTGAAACCTCTCATCTAGGACTAGATAGCAGACCTGTGTCCATGGTGCCACTCCCCACAATCGCAGTTAACCAGTCAGCTGCCATCTGGAAACGCCAAATGGGAGCTTTCCTAAGTCAACAGTTCATCCACTTGAAATGAGTTGCTGTTCTGATGCGTTCTCACTGGAAGGAGTCTTCCCCTGTCCATTGCATCCACGCATGTACACGATCCATGTAGCCTGTTAGTCATCACAGTTAGCAGACAGTCTGCTGCACGACTGTGGAACATGTAGGCAGGGTCAGCCCTCTCAGGTGTCTGCCTGGCAAGTCTCACAGCTCCTGCAGACGAAGTGGGGACACTGGCTGTGTCCACTCAGGTCACAGATGTGTACTAAACACTTAAGAGATTACATCAGCGAGCCAGAGCCAGCGAACACTCCCAAGCTACTTGGAGTTTTGATTTTTGTTATTAATTACTTAAAATAAGTTTCTCTCTCTCTCTCTCTCTCTCTCTCTCTCTCTCTCTCTCTCTCTCTCTCTCTCTCTCTCTCTCTCTCTCTCTCTCTCTCTCTCTGTGATGGTCCTTTATCTTTTTTTCTGATCATACAACCTACCATCTCACTGGATACAAAAGCCAGAGCCCTCAGGAGGCCTATGAGATAGATCTTCTCTAAGTTATCTGCCCTGTTACCTTTCTGATCTCTGTCCTCATTCACTCTGCCCTAGGTCAGCTGGCCTCTGTGATGTTCTTAGCTAGGTGTGTGGTCAGTCTCCTGGCTTGGGGTCTTTCACATCAGCCATTCTCTGCCTGAAATACTTTTCCCCAATAGCTGCATGGCTTACTCACTATTTCCTTCAAATCTTCATTTAAAATAGTACCTTCTAAGTGAGGACTTAGTCACCCTTCTTTAAATGACAGTCTCCTCTGACCTTGTTTTCAGAATGATAAATCTATAAAATACAGGTTGATGGCACCACTCACAGAATTGGAATCTGTAGATGTGGAAGTCAGAGCCAGATCATATATGTTTTTAAAATGGTTTCTAATTTAAAAGTATTTTAAAATCATTTTGTTAATGCCATTATAAATTTTTATTTAAAATATTTTTTTTAAAATAAATGTTTTGTTAAGGAAGAAGGAAAAAACATAGCTCTTTAGAAGTGCTTGACTTAACTCTGGACCGTCTTTTTTGCCCTGTGCCTGAGTGTAGCAGTGGGCCAGTTTGAAATCAATCTTCTCAGACTTTTTCAGATGCGAGCAGTGCCCCTGTGTTAGGCTGCTGGCTTTCCTGAGCCTGTGCTACAGGTATCTCTGTGTTCTAGGCTCTGGAAGTGGCTCCTTCGTGGGATCTCCCTCTTGGGACACATGAACGTGGACTTCATCTATCACACTGCCTCATCAATCATTCTTCTCTCTGCTTTTAATTTTCAAGCATTGTGGTTCTTACATGCCTCTCGGTCATTGGAGGCTGTTTTCTAATTGTTTGGGGGTGGTTTTCAAGCAGAAAGGGAGAAACAAGATCTTCACCCCACCATCCCCAAACTGGAAGTTCATCCAAGTTAAATTTAATTTCATTGTTTTTAGTTCATTGTGCCAACCTGTATCCCAGACTCTTATTACCCAACTTTTATTTCCTACTGCTCCTTGTCCTGAATTCCATTCTTCATTCAAACCAAACCACAAATCCTTCCTCGCATAAGCGGCACAGTGCTTTTCCAGCTCGGAACCTAGATTCTGCTTCTCTTAATTACTACTTTTCAAATTCTGCTCATCTCACATCCCAGATTCTGAATGTACCAGTTCATAAAGCTAAAACAGTAGCTCCCTTCCTGAACCTAGCCAGCCATTTTTTCTATATTCATTATGGAATTTGTTATTTCATACCCTTCTCTATGGAAAAAAATATATATATATAGAGAGAGAGAGAATATCACCAGTCGAAGGGGGAACTGTATGAGGAGAAACAGCCTTGAGGAATCTTTGTATTCACTTCAGCACTTGTGCTGGCTAATTTTATTTTTTTGTCAATATAACACAAGCTAGGGTCATTTGGGAAAAGGACTCTTTGTGTTATGCTCTTCATCATAGTGATAGCAAACCCAACTAGGACAGCAGTATAAGGGTGCTAAGATAGTCTTTCCAACCACAGTGTGATGCTGCCCTTCTGCTCTCTGCTCCAGCTTCAAGCAGGGTGGAAATGCATAATTAGCTCCTGTTTCTCCAAGTTGTTGGTTTTAAATGTTTTATAGGGCAAGGTAAGATGTGTCACTCAGTGTTAACACTAATCTTTGGAATCTGGTTATTAATCTGTATGTAAACACTTTCTGATGTTTCTTATGTTGTGAGTAGCTGTCAAAATTGGAGTTGGACAAACATGATGGCGTTACAGTCTGCTTTAGAAAATGCCTGACAGTGGAGCCATTAGAGACCCATGTCATCTACTCATTCAGTTTATCAGCGACAGGAGAAGAGTTACTTAGATTATTAGACTAGTAACTCAGGGTGGTGAAGTGCCTTCCTGTTTTCTCTTAGCCTTCTAATCAGCTGTATACTCTCCTAAATTGGTCCAATTCCTTGAGTGTGAAAATAAGCAGTTTAGTGGGATAGAGACAAGACGATAAACATACTTCACTGCCATCCCCCAAAAGCAGCCTAATCTAGCTAGTTCTAGTGCATTCCTTCATTGTGAAAAGTACTTTACTTGGCCTGTAAATTCAAAGATTTTATTAAAATGCCATGTTTTTCTCAGCTTCAGAGGGTCACTAATGTTTCCCTTGCTTTCCTAGGACTGTTAATGCAGAGAAACTTATCCTGAGGAGTTTAACTTGTATATAGGCATGGTCTTGAGTAATGTGCCATCCACTGTACACAGTACTGTAAGCCCTGAAGCTGTATGTAGACATGGTCTTGAGTAATGTGCCATCCACTGCACACAGTACTGTAAGCCATGAAGCTGTATGTAGATACGGTCTTGAGTAATGTGCCATCCACTGTACACAGTACTGTAAGCCATGAAGCTGTATGTAGACATGGTCTTGAGTAATGTGCCATCCACTGTACACAGTACTGTAAGCCATGAAGCTGTATGTAGACATGGTCTTGAGTAATGTGCTATCCACTGTACACAGTACTGTAAGCCATGAAGCTGTATGTAGATACGGTCTTGAGTAATGTGCTATCCACTGTACACAGTACTGTAAGCCATGAAGCTGTATGTAGATACGGTCTTGAGTAATGTGCCATCCACTGTACATGACTGTAAACCACTGAAACTGTATGTAGACATGGTCTTGAGTAATGTGTCATCCACTCTACATAGTACTATAAGTCGTGAAGCGAAGTCACGGAAGCCCACATTTTAGCTATTAGGGAGGTATTTGTATTTGTATTGACACAAACAAAGAACGCCTGGCCTAAAACAAAGCAATCTGTCTCTAACAAAAGAAACCACATGACTTATATCAGTGGTATAAATTATACTCAAAAGGGAATCAGCGGTGCCACAAAGCCTCCCCTCCTCGGCACAGTACTGACATTCCGTTCTTCTTCAGGACCATTGTGTTCCTGTTCATAAACTCCACCTGTGCTGAGCTTAGCTTTATCCGCAGTGTGATATTCTCGCTCAGCAGCATCTTGTTACTGGAGATACTCTCAGTGAATTGTTCAGAAACATTTCATCCTCTCAATTAGACAGAGTCCTTTTCAGGCCTCCTCAGTGTTTTTTGTCGTATAAAAAGCTTGGGTTTGCAGACTACCTATGTAGTGATCATTCACCTCCCTCTGGGAAAGTCCTATAGGTTACAGAAACATCCCTTTTCTTTTCAAGCTCCCTCTGAGATGCACTGTCATCTTTTGGGGCTTCCTCCCTAAGGCACCATGACAACAGTCTCTTCCTAAGCCCTCGCTGTCTTCAGAGTGTGTTGCTTTTCCAGTGGTCCTGTCTCACTTGTCCCATTCCTGTAAGTTCGTCTTAAAGCCTCGTAACTCCAGTTACTTAATATAAATGTCTCCGAACAGAAGCGAACATGCATGGCCCTTGTTTGTTTCACAAGTCCCTGCCGCAGACCAGGAAGCAATACCTCTCACTGTGGCTTCTGCACACACCTTTTTCCATTACACGTGTGGGAGACATTGGAGAAAGCAGTTGTTTTGAGAGGCAGTGTGAGCACCTAGAAGCGTGTTTGCCTCGGAAACGCAAAGCTCCAAAGCTTTGCCTTAGGCTGTGTGTGACCACGGTCAAGTCTGTTTCCCCATGTAAGCTGAGACCTGAACTTCCTCTCGATTTATGATCTGTTCATTAATCCTCAGATTTGGACCGTGCCATTAGTAAAGGTTCCTGGAACACCTGCAGGCACTTTCTGATTTTTTTCTTTTCCTTTTAAAGTAAGTTTTATACAAGATTTTTCAGTGAGTAATACTATTTTGTTCCAAATGTGGCAGATAATTGATTCTGATTTAGTGCTTGTTACCATAATAGTGTGGCACCAGCCTTTGCTAAGTTACATATTGCTTTTATAACTTAACTGGAATAGTGTACATAGATCACTTTTCCAACAATTCTCCCCCCCTTTTCCTGGCAGAGCTTGGTGGATCTTGTGCCAGTAATAAATTGTGCATTGGGAAAGTCCTGCTTCCACATGAAGGAGGCTAATGAGTTGTACTTTTGGAACCATATTTGCCAAAACAGTCTCTTCAGACACTTAGACTGTTCAAAGCTCTATTTTCTTTGGCTTGCTCAAAATGTGAATTGAATAATCTCTGGTTCTGGTGGTTCTGATGTATCCATTGCCAGGAGTGAACGTTGGCCTAAGGAAATGGGACTCCATTACCTAAGGGCACCAAGTCTCCAAATGATTATTAGAGATGTTCATCAAGAGGTGATACACTTTGGACCTGGCGAAGCAGTCAAGCATGATATAGAGCTCCCTTTAGAGAGCAAGCAAGGTCGAGTTACTTTAAGAGTAGTTGATACCCAGACCCTTCTTATATGAGTATAGTGTGGCTTCCCATGGTCTAAGAAGCTCCAGGATAGGTTGCTTATCACTACAACCGTGTGACCAAAGGACAGTTATGGTTTGTGGTGATGTCAGCTGTTGAACACTGGTCCCAGATTTAGTTTAACAAGTATATGTTACTTCTAAGAGTGTATGTGTTTCTTTTTTGTAATACCTGAGGTTTTATAATATATGTATTATATATATATATATATATATATATATATATATATATATATATATATATATATAAAATAGTAAATCTGTATAGATGTATATATTTAATAGTAAACGTCAAGGCTGTTTATTCTAATGTAGGAAGATTGTCAGGATGAAGGGTAAGTCTCATGCTGCTAGCTGAAGGGAAGCCACATACCCAGTGTTGTGGCCAGCTTCCTGTTTTGTGACAACTAGGTGTTGACCGTGTCAGTGTGACAGGTCTCTGTAGTGCGGTGGACCCATGAGGAGGAGGTAGGAGCTGGGATAAATGGGACTTGGGTGGCCTCTGATAGGCCCTCTCTTCCGCATCCTACCTCATAGAAGTACAAGAACTTCCCTTAAACAGGGAACCTAACAGTCAAAATGTTGCCTATGATTTGATAGCAGAGAATCTAGAAAGAAAACTTGTCATATTTTTGATTATTATAAAAATTACTAATTTTCTCCCAGTGTCAGTGAACTGAACTCTAAGAATGCTATTTGTAAAATATTTTCATGCCAATTATAAAGTCTATAAAGACTGGGTTTTCAATCATTTTTGTTTTTCTTTTAAACCTCTACATGTTACCTTGGAAGTTGGGGAGCTCAGAGCAAGTCATGGTGTACATAAAGTTAAGAAATATTCCTGCCTGACATTGTGGCAGATCCTGGACTCCCAGGACTTGAGAGGCTGGGGCAGGAAGATCACAGATTTAAGGACCACCTGGGCTACATATGAAATACAGGTCAGCCTGGGTTATACAGTGAGTCCCTGTCTCCAAAACAAAAAGAAATGTGCCTTTAAATGATGTATTTTTCTTTTTGTATGTTGGGGGTTTTCTTATTGACTTTGTTCTTTTAGTGCTGGGGACTGATGTGGAACCTCCCAAAGCTAGGCAGGGGTTCTGCCTCTGAGCTGTATCTATAAGCTTCTTTTGAACTTTGGATTTGGTTTGGTTTTTCAAAACAGGCTTTCTCTGTGTAGCCCTGGCTGTTCTAGAACTCACCCTATAGACCAGGCTGGCCCCAAACTTAGAGATCCATCTGCCTCTGCCTTCCTAGTGCTGGGATTAAAGGCATGCGCCACCAATGCTCACCTCTTGTTTTATTTTGTTTTTTTTTTGTTTTGTTTGTGGCAAGTCCTCACTAAGTTTCCAGACTGGCCCTGCATTCACTCTGGAGTCTAGACAGTTCTTAAACATGTTGTCTTCCTGCCTCAGCCTCCCAGGTAGCTAGAATTACAGGCCTGTGATACCTGGCCCAGCTTCATTTATCTTTTTTTTAACAAAAAAAAAAAAAAAACACTTTTTGTTTTTATAAATATGGGTGTTAGCAATAGACAATAAGTCTAACTCAGATGTGAGCGTTCATGTTTTCCCTGAGGTGTGATAAAGACAGACAGCAGGAAATAGCTGCCATGCAGCAGACCGCTGCTTCTGTCTTGTGTGGGTGTCCGTGTCTATTGGTGCTGTCGCCTATGCCCCCTTGATTCCTCAGCTGTCCCCTTCACTGATTCCACCCTTGCCGTACTGGACTTCCGTAGTCCAGTGTGTTTGCGTGCCAGTGTTGCAGATTTTTCACTGTGGCACTTTTATCAACGTGCTCATTTGTTTCCAGAAACTAGTTGTTTGCCGTACTGCTTTTGTGCATGGTGCTTAGTGTGCCTGGAAAATCTATTTTCAACTGTGAACCTTTGGAAGGTCAAAAGTGCTCAGTCACATATGAGGAACAGCCACAGATCAAGAAACTGATGTACGTGCGTGGAGGCCGGTCTCCCCTAGGGTTGCTGATAGACACTTGGCTCCAGTACACTTGAGTTCATTGTTTTTAATGTGGTATTAGATACTTTAAAATGGATTTCATTTAAACACGAGTTTTAGGGGTAGAGGGGTGGGTGGCTCAGCAGTTAATGGTTCTCGATCCTCTTGTGGTTTGGTTCCCAGCACCTTATAGTAGAGAGCTAACAGCTGCCTGTCCCTCTGACTGCAGGGGATCTGATACCATCTTTTGACCACTGCAGGCACCAACACGCACACCACACACACACAGGGGTGTGCACACGTGCCATGCACACACACACACACACACAGGAGTGTGCACACATGCCACACACACACACACACAAATAAAAATAAAATAAAAATTTTAAGTAAGTTAAAAGGGGTAAGTAGAAAATAAGAAAATAGAAAATGCAAAATAATATTCAAAATGTAGTTGAGAGCCAGCAAGATGGCTCAGCAGATTAAGACACTTGCCACCAAGCCTAACAACTTGAGTTCAGTCCCCAGCACCTGCATAAAAGTAAATGTGGTAAGAATGTACTTTTCTTGAAGTCATCAGAGTTTGGTATGAATGGCATTATAATTAAAATAATTTAGATACTACATAAGATGCGTTATCTGAAGCAGCTTTTTAAAGTCAAGTATCCATTTCATCCAGCTTTGCTGAAGGCCAATAAAATTGGTTTCAGTGTATTAAACCACTGGAGCACAACTCCTGCCCTCCTCCATCCTGGACACAGAGAAGGCACAAGTAAGCAGGCACTGTTGACTTCATGCCCTTCATTTACACAACCTCTCTTAGCTCTCCAGAGGTTGTAGGGAAGGCACAGCATCTTCTCCAGCCGCTCTTGGGTACAGGCACTGACTGGAAGGATCGCTGTGCCTGCTGAAAGCCACAGCCTGCCTTCACTCCAACCCCTGTACAGTAGTTCCCAGCTGTCATTCATCCGTGCTGTTCTCTCTTCCGTACTTTCCACTCCTGCCAGAAATAAGAGCCCACCCCTGAAAGTTTTCCAAATGGGTAAAGGGGAAAAATAGCCACTGGACTTTAAGCAGTTTTTGCTTATTCCTTTTTGAAATACATAGTTCGCACCTTTCCTGTTAATTTATTTATCAAGCATTTGGGTTAATTTATGAGACAAACAATAAAACCTGTGAGCTATCATAGGAACCAGGCTTCCTCAGGAGGGAGAGGATGCCTGTCAGCAGGTCCAGACCTGAACAGTCCTGAAAAGTCTCCAGCACACAGCAACGTCTTTCATTTCCTGACCTAGGTTCACAAAGACCTTTAATTAGTTGCTTAGATCAAGGCTGATGACATCATTACCAGATTCAAGGCTCTTTACTCTGGCTCTGTAGCCTCCATGGGTGCTTAACTCTGGCCATCTTTCTTTGTGTGTATATGGATTATTAAGGTCAAAGAATGTGAGAATCATAATTCGGCTGCCTAAACACCTTACTTTAACTAGAATATTAACTCGGAAGTAAATATTCTGTGAATTAAATCACTAGAATCTTCTCTATTGCTTTTATTGCTATATTTGGAGAAATGGCTTTAAATTTACTTGAATAATATGTGCATGTTTTTAACATCTGAATTCATAGACTTGTAATTTGATTAGCAAATTCTAATGATTTTATAATTAATTTTGGGGAGCTAAAGTGAAGGCTCAGTAGTATAAAGAATATTTACACTTGCAGAAGACCTGAGTTCTGTTTCCGCACCCACATCACACTGCTCACAACCACCCATAACTCTTAACTCCAGGATCTGGCACCCTCTTCTAGATTCTGAGGGTACTTGCACATACCTTCATATAGACCCAGGCATATACATATGCATAATTTAAATAAACATTTTAAGTTATTTGCAAATTTAGAAAGTTAAAGTATAATAAAATTTAAAATGAAAGTGAATACATTTATAGTAAGAAGTTATCTGATTGGAATGAGGTGATGATTCCACCATTGATGAGCCTGTCAAAGCAAGCATTAAAATTCTACATGCCAAGCCAGGTACAGTGGTGCACACCTTTAATCCCAATACTAATGAGGCAGAGGCAGGTGGATCTCTGTGATTTCAAGACCAGCCTGGTCTACACAGTGAGCTCCAGGCCGTCCAAGGCTACTTGCCTCAAGATAGATAGATAGATAGATAGATAGATAGATAGATAGATAGATAGATAGATAGATAGACAGATAGACAGATTGACAGATTCTGTCTACCACTTACTTACACATGACAGTAAAGGGAAGAAATTGGGTCTCCCGAAGCTCCAAGTTACTCTTAAATCAACAAATGCTTGAGTAGTCACAGATCAAAGAAACCATTTTATGCACTCCTGGCCATTAGCAGGAGTTTATTATGTTACAAGTGTATTTTATGGGGCGTGGGATGGTGTTAATAACATGGGGAAACTGGTGTAGCTATGTTTTAAATGATCTCATAATAGATTCCTAACTTTTGGAAATGATTTTCTTAAAGGTTTTAAGCTTCATATGCATCCAGGTGAAGTTTAATTTTTTATCCCTAAAACATAGAGACAGAACTGCTAAAATGTGTTTATTCTATGAATAAAGTCACAGGGATTGCCGTACCAACTTCCTGGGCCCTGAGAATGGCTGGTGTGCCTTTACGCATTTCTTCCTGTGAGCTGTCCCTGCCTCTGTGAAGATGGCAGATGAGCAGTCAATGAGAAGGACGCTCATCTCTTGAAATAATCCTTGCAAAAGAACTCAGTCACTACTCCTTTTCCTAGAAATGGCTGTTTGGTACTGGGCAAGATTTGTGACCCACATACATATTTAGGTTCAAGATAGAAACACTTAGAAGGAACAATCTCCACATTAATATAGGAGCACAGCGTTTTCTAGATCTGTACAAGTCTTTGTAACTTGTTTTACAGAGTCTTGTAAAGCTTCCTTCTTTAGATAGCTATATTTGTGTTAAAGTCTTGAAGATATTTATTTAAAGTCATTTCATATTCCTTTACTGGAAGCTTCCAGGAGGAAAAAAATCATTGAGTATGTGTTTTGTTTTATGATTTGGTAAGCAAACAAATTATATATATTTTTATCGAGTATATATGTAATATATATAATGAAAATTTTATCCTTGACATAAGACCATACCACTTTATAAAATGCAGTGTGTTTTTAAAATGGCATTCTTGGGCTGGAAAGATGGCCCAGCTGTTAAGAGCACTGACTGCTCATCCAGAGGACCCTGATTCAATTCCCAGCAACCACATGACAGCTCACAACTGTCTGTAACTCCAGTTCCAGGAGACCCGACATCCATGGCAAAACACCAATGCACATAAAATAAAAACAAATAAATTTTTACAATGGCATTCTTAACCATGGAGATGCATGCCTGTAATGCCACAACTTGGAAGGTGAAAGCAGAAGATCAGGAATTTAAGGCTAGCCCCAAGCTACATAACTTATTTGAAGGCAAGCCTGGGCTACATGAAATCTTGTCTCAAAATAAACACCTGAACAAACCTAAATAAATGAATAAAAACAGCACTTTTGGAACATCGGAAGGCAAAGATACGGTTGAGTCCATTTCACCACGTCATAGACGCTCATTAGCATGTAGTGGCTTCTTTTCCAGCCCAGAACATCCCACAGTTTCTGCACACCTCTTTCTTTGCAAGTGGAAAATGGTTTTGAGACACAGCCTTGCTGTATAACCCAGACTGGCCCCAGACTTGGGACCTTCTGCCTGAGCCTGGAGAGCTTGGGTTACAGGTGTCCTTCCCCACGGCGCCCTCTGAAAAACAAGTTCTGCCTTCCTGTCAGCTCAGTAGACTTGTATTATGCTTGCTTTATGTAAGGGAAGAACTTCATAGTTTCCACTTCTTACAACTAAGTTATTGGATTCAAATTCATAAAATGATAGGAAAAAGGCCTAAAATATAAGGATTTGGTTTTGTTATTTTTTTTTTCAAGAAGCATAGCTCTTTTTTTTTTTCCTTCAAATCTAAAACTTTAGGAAAATTTCAGCATGGTTTATAGAGAGATTTAGTAGCTTGGTTCCCATTAACACAAGAGCAGATTATTGTGTAAATATTGGCAGGCCTGGAGACCTCCCAACAGTTCTTGTGATATAAGAAACTAGCATTTAACCATTAGCGCTGCCATTCTAATTTCATTAGCATGGCTTCTTTACACACTTTCTCCAGTGACGCAAATGCAGACCCATGGCTGCCTCCTCTCCCCTTCATTACTTCTGTTGGACAGGCTGCCCTTACCGCTTGCCAAAGAAAACCCCACAGTTCCGTAGACTTCATTTCAAGGTCTCCTGTGTCCTCCTCAGACCACCAGGAGCTTTGTCTCTTCGTGACTAGAAATTGGACACTTCTTTTTGATGGCTAGCAAACCACTCTTGTTACTTGACGTCCTACCGAGACGAGCAAACAGCACATTTCCCGAGCAGCGTCCCCGCACATACAACAGCAGGTCCTGTCGGAACGCGAGCTCGGAACACAGGCCCAACTGGTGGTTTTGTTTTTCATCAGACTTTATGAGATTTACATCAGGGTGTGATTAGAAGCCTCTGCAGGGCGGACGGTTGAAAAATGGGTGTATTTTCCTTTATCTGTATCAATATACAAAAGTGACAGAAAGCTCACTGGACTTTGGATAGTTCTGTGTTCTCCTTCTGTAACTGGTTCCAGAAAAGTCAGGTTAAAATATGGAGCTCCGGGCTCAGATGTCTGTTATTCTTTGACTATAATCAGTTCCATGAATCTATTAGAATGGGGAGTTGATCTGATTCTCCCAGCATCCCTGGTTCTCACTTGTGTGTTTCCAGCCACCCCCAACTCCCACCCCCCCACCCCCGCCCCTTTGCCTCATATACACTTTTTGTGCTGTAGTTTAGGAGACGCTGGTGTTGAAGTTTTTTTGCTTTTTGTTTTGTTTGGGTTTTGTTTTGTTTTTTTTTTTTTTTAACCTCATTTTTCTTCCCTTCTGCTTTCTGGATTTTGTAATTTATTTTTGTAACCTTTCCAGTGATGTCCTGTGGCTTATGCTAACATATGATAAATAAATCACGTAGTTGTGCTTGTAGAAAGACCTTCTGACATCAAATCATACTTAATAGAAGCTGAGAGGCTGTCTGGTTCTTCTTGTTGTTGCTTTTAGGAAATATGGCATGAACTCTGTTCTTTTCCCTTTTATCCTTCATGACTTAGAGTCAGTGCTTTTGGAAAATGAAATGTTCTAAACTTCTTACGTTCTGTTATCCTAAATAGTTAACTAGATCCCATCACCATCCCACATGTCCCAGCTCCCACTCATGGCCTCCGTAATGTGTTTAATGCACTGACACCAGTTAGTGTTGCCGGTGTGTGCATGGTGGAGGGCCAGGCACTCAAGCGTGGCAGCCTACCAGGGGCCACATCCCTGAAGAAAACTGACTCTCCCTCACACGCAGCCAGCAACTGCCAAGAGCGGTTGGTAGCAGTGACACTTGCTAAGCCCCCCCCCCCCCGCCCCTCCCCACACCCGCATCCACACTGGCCTTTGGACTGGTTCGATCTTATGCGGCTTGTGTGCAGGCAGCCAGGGGAGCTGAGAGCTTATCTGGGCAATGGTTGTCACGTCCAGAAACACTGTTTGAAGCTGACCCCAGCCTCTTGCAGTCTCTGCCTTCTCTTCCGTGATGGGTCCTGGGCCCTGTGACAGCAGGTGTGACATAGATATCCTATTGGGAGCTGAGCACTCCACGGGCACTAGTCCTCTGTCCTTTGGCCAGATGTGGTTCTGTTCACCACCACTCACTGCAAAATGAAGCTTCTCTCAGAAGGGTGGACACTTACACTAATCCCCTGGTAGAAAGTTAAGCAGTAGATTTGGGTTGTAAATCCATTTTACTCAGGCCTTGGTATTCAATATTTCAGTAGTCTTTCCTCTAACTTTGTAAGTGATCAAAGGCCCAGAGTTTTATCTTCTTTTTCTTTGTATTACAGACCTGTCATAATTCACTACTCAGAACACAGTAACTCTGCCTTATGGGACTAGTTATTTTGGGGAAACAGCTCTGGAAAGAATTCTAGGTTGGAATTATTGATACTTGTCCATCTAATATCTAGGGCGCAGTGAAGCAGGTTGCTTAAACCTTTTCCGTTTGTTGAACCTCTTTCTCCTGACAATTTTTATACAACCTCAGGCATATCTGTTTATGTAAAGCAGGTACAGAAATCAAACCCCTATTGATAATAGATCATGAAAAGGTGTTTAAAAACAACTCATGAGCATGTATATGGTTTTCTACCTTTTAAAGGTTAAAATAAATTTTAAACTAAAGAGATGGATGTTCTCATTTATCTACATAAACAATTAAAATTTGGTTGAATGTTGATACTGTAGGATTTTTTTATTTATTATGTATACAGTGTCCTGCCTACATGTATGCTTTCTGCCAGAAGAGGGCATCAGATCTCATTATAGATGGTTGTGAGCCACCATGTGGTTGCTGGGAATTAAACTCAGGACCTCTGGAAGAGTGACCAGTGCTCTTAACCTCTGAGCCATCTCTCCAGCCTCATATTTTATTTTCTAATCAGTGATGAGAACACCACTTCATATAAACACATAGTTTAAAAAAATAGCAAAATCTTTTAAAGCTATTTCAGGAATTGTTGCTAATTCTGTTTTAATCACAATCCAAAATTCCTTGATCAATATTTTTAATTGGTGTGTGTGTGTGTGTGTGTGTGTGTGTGTGTGTGTGTGTGTGTACCTACAGAGGCCAGAAGAGGGTGTCTGATCCCCTGGAGCTAGAGTTCCAGACAGTTATTGTGGGGTCTCTGCAGACACCATGGCCAACAGAGCAACTGTCCTCACGAGGCAAGAAGGAAATCCTGTTCAGCACAACTCAGTAGCTGGTACCGATTCAGACTTCTAGAATCTGACACCAGATAGTTTATTTTAGGCATATCTAAGTACAGTACAATTTTGCGAAACAGTTTCCAGGTGTACCACAATCCCCTGTGCACAAGGAGATATAATTACACCAACACTCTTCTCAAAGTACGTCACTTTTCCCATGAAGATGGGTACTAGAGATATCTTAAGGGCCTAGGGAGGCTCTGGTATGGTCTCAGTCATACATATATGTAGAAGTTATCTAGACTATTAGCTACCTCTGGTCCTAAGTGTGGGAGCTTAGCTGGGCCCTGGCCATACAGATAGCACAGAGGTCACCTAGACCATTGATATTTCCAGTCCATCCTGCTTTAGGGAGCCTAGGAGAGCCCCTGGCCATACAGATTGCACACAGATCACCTAGGCTATTAGCCACATCCATTCCCAGACTTCTGGGCAAAAAAAAACAGGTTGTACATTGCTTCCGTTGAAGAGACAGCCCTGTGCGTTTAACATTCCTGGTTTCCCTGGTGCTTATCCATAAGCACACGGACCTTTGTGCTCCCAACAGGTTGTGAGCTGCCCGACAGAGGTGCTGGGAGCCAAGCTTGGGCCTCTGGGAGATGCAGGTACTCTTAACCATTGAACCGTCTCCAACCCAAACTTTTTTTTTTTTTAATGAAACTCAAACAGCAATTTGTAACTTCAAACATTTGAACATGCTACAACCCAGATTATACTATTTTGACACTTATATGCCGAGGCACAACAGTGAGAAATCATGACTAAAGTTTGTCTTCCATAATTAAACCATTGTTTCTATAAGGGCAGAAAAAGGCACTGCAGCTTATAACATGCAACAGTATTGAATCCAAGCAGAGGTGTGTCAGGTAGCATTCCTAATGCCATGTGGCTTGATGGCACGCACAGGGCAAAGTACACATGCCGTGTGTCAAGAACCAAGGCTTCAGTAGTGCCGCATGCTACAACACAGACAAGTACTGACCGAAACACCTCAGTTCAGTTCATCATGCACTTCAGTTTGAATTAATTGTACTACTTCCAGGAACCACTTACTGCTGCCAAAGGTTTTGAGACATCCACATTCAGTGATGTGAAGCTATGGAGTTTGTTTATTCTTCAAATGAGTTCTTTTTTCAAATAAATTTGTTTCATTTCTGATGTATCCTTCTCTTATACTTTGCTCTTCTTACTCTGAATGCAGATATTCATATATTCTTGGTGTTTCTCGGTTTATTGCCTATATTGTCTTTGCTTCATGTTTATAGTGGTGTTGAGAAGATGTACAATATATTTCTTGAATTCTACATGCCTAAGGTGTCTAAATGAAATCGGGATGTTTGCTTATTACATGAACATTTACGTTGGTATGTGCTATGTTCTAAAAAGCTCTGAAACTTTGGTTTTCATTTGAAAAGCATAGTTAACTATTCATTCTATCAGTTTAGCTAAACTTCTAGTCATCTGGGCTGCTGATGCTTTCTGTCTTTGGATGAGAATGTAATCTCCTCATCCTGCACAGCACAAGTGGCAATGAGATAGTTCAAGTGACTTGGTTTGTGTTTATGTGGATTAGATAATGCTGATTCCATCAGATCAGTGTGCCCTGAGGTCATTCGTATGCTTGGCACATACAGCAGTAGAAGCAAAGAAGACCTGCTTTAAATGATGATGTACCTCAGTGTATTCTTTTAGGTGGTTCATGGAAATAATGAAGAAGGCTTTCTAATAACTGAATTATTATCTTTTGACTTTTGCTTAGGGTGTTCCAGTGATGGCAATCAGAAACAAAATGATATCAGAAGGGCTGGACCCAGAGCTTCTTGAGTAAGTAGTATTTCTAATAAAATCATATTGACAAGGTACTAAATCTGTCAGTTGTAACCAAAAAAAAAAAAAAAAACATTTCAAGTTCTCTGTACTGTTTCCTATACAGTGTTTTATAGTTGAGATTATCATCGTCATAAATCTTGCCCCTGCTATGTTAAAAAAAAGAAAAGGAAATATCCTAGGCTACTAAAACTAGCCCTTGCACACTTCAAGAGATGAAATTCAGTGATAACACTGGTCAGAATTTGGTAGATGGGCCTTTGGGGTTTTTTTTTTTTTTTTTTTTTTTTTTCCTATACCGACTTCTCCTTTGGGGGTGCTATGACAAAATATTATCCACCTCTCCTTTACTTAAGGTCATAATACTTAAGAAATGTGTTCTACAGTGACCTAGATTAAGCAAGGCTGAGAAATAACTCGGATAAACAGTATCCTAGGTGCACATTAATGGTTATTATGAAAAGGATGCCAGTTTGAATGTGTATTATAAAATATTTTTTGGAAATGCTAAGAAATCCCAGCTCAGAGCTTTGATAATAATTCATTCCATCCAAGCCAGCCTGACCATGTGGTTCATCTCAATAAATTATAGATCTTAATGGGTTCCTCACAAGCCTTCTGCTTTGCAAGTCTCCAGATTCTTGTAAAGAGCCTGTCTGGTTGGAGCTTGCGTTCACCCCTGTGTCACCCGGGCATTCAAACTGTGCTAGCAGTGTGCTTTGGAATTTTTCTTGGCTTCAGCACTTCAGGAGAAGGTGTGCATTTTGGAAATGAAATACCATAAAAGTCATCTTCTCATATTTTATCTTAAAAAAATGTGAAATTCAAGAATGCCTTTAAAGCTGCCAACAATGGATTTTCCAACATTTATGTTCATTTGGTGTGTTTCCAAGTAGCAAAAGGCTTGACTACAATAGCCTGGCTTGCTGAATTGAGCAAAGCATATCTGGAATGTTTAATATGTGTTCTGGAAATTGTTTCTGACATTTTAAAAGTAGATGGATTGTGGCATGTATTTTAATAAGAATTGAACATTTGGATTCAATCTATTTTGGTGCTTGAATTGTATAATTATAAGTAGATTTACCATCAATTAGGATTCTTTCTGCTTCTGGAAATATACAATAGGCCATAAATAATAACAGAGATCAAAAATGACCTTTAAAAAGATGATATTTCCCTCTGGGGAGACAGGAAAGCCGGTGTCCTGGAAGCATCCCCAGGCTGCATATCCAGTCTTCGGCTGCTGATGGTTTCATTCATCTCCTTCCCAAATGAAACTTATTCATGGCCCTTTCATTCACACTGTTCACACTAGCAACTTGAAGATCACCTTTGCGTCTTCCCTCTTCCCAACCCTACTATGTCAATCACTATGATTTTTCTCAGTTTTAATATCACTGACCTTTTACCACGTGCTTACCTACCCATTGCTGCTCTCCTGCCTCTCATCATTTCTCACCTGAATTAGTACAGTAGCACCTGATTTGTTCTTGTGTTCTCTGTCAAGCCATCCAATAAAGCCAAGTGTATTTGTTCATAACTTCATTCTTGCCTTTAACATATAGTGTCTAACTGTTGCATGTAAATGCTTTTCCCATTAAGTCCTGGAGTATTTCTCAAGCTCTTGCTAGTTCTATACATGTTCATTTTATGTGACCATTGCAAATGACCTATGTTTCTCGACTAGATCATCGTTCTCTTCCCTTTTGACATTTTTATATGCTGTCTTAACTCTCCTTGGAACCCCTTCCCCTATTTTATTGGCCCAGGTAACTCCTTATTCTTTAAGAGTATTAGGTATTGTCACTTTAATAGATCGGTAAGCGTGATCCAGGGGCAAAACCCACACACACCGAGTGTGTTCTTATATCACCCTTAGCAAATGTGGGTGTATGTCATTGTCTGTAAATGTTGAGAAACAGTCAGTTGTGACGTGGGTGCCAAGTTGTAGGGTAGGATTCCAGTAACAGCATGGCCTTACAGAAAAGCTGCTTCTCAACCACAGCCTAGAGGCTGCCTTCTGACCCCATTACCTCATAGGTACATGCCACTGGCCACCAGGGGCACTGGTTGGAGTGGACTGACTCACTTAGGCAATCACCGCTACAACCATTTCTATCTCCATTAGCTTAATATAAGTGTAACAGCCACCTTGTTCACAGGGGAAGTCTGGGGCTGTGGAATCGGGGTTACAGAAGTTAGGGACCTTCACTTGGGGAAAGAAGTTTGACGTGATGTACAAGGAGGAAATGTACCATCCAAGGGGAAACATAGTTTTATTTAGAATCTTAGGTACAAAATAAACCTCGTCCAAGAACTTTGAGTAAAGAGTGTCCTGATATTCTTTTCCTTAAAAGTATAAACATAACTTTCTGTTTTTATTATCCTCAGGTAGTAAGACAAGTTCATATAACTGTGGAAGAGCTAGTCTAGATCTGTCTGGCCTGGACAGAGAGCAGAACTGCAGTTGAGGGAGAAAGAAACACCCGTCAGTAAGCATGCTGTCGGACTGGTGTGGTACATCAAAGGCTGGAGACCAAAAGCATACTGTTTGAAAGTAAAAGTTTTTATGAGAAAGCCTGGCAGTTTTACTGGAAAATTATTCCTGTCCTTGAATCTGAGATGTCTACAAAACTGATGAAAATGTTTGATAAGTACTGAACAAGTATTTGTTTGATACTTCTAATTGTTTTAATTATTTTTTTTAAATCTTCAGCTTGTCAAAATTAGTCTTGATACTGCTGACATAAAAAGACTTGGGAATGTCACTGTCATACTTAGATTAAGGGGACAATTGAAACTTTTAATTAATCTTTATTCAGAGATCAAACTGCTTTAATGTTGTATGAGGAAATACAGAATAGTAAATCATCCTTTTAGAATTCTTTCAATCAATGCCTAGATTTTCTTACCAGGAAACAAAAGTATCACCGCTTTGTGTCTCAGAACTAATATCAGTATTACCTAGTAATGACTACCTTTGTGCCTCTGGGATGACGGATTAGCCTTGGCCCTGTGCAGCTCAGGAGCACGTTCATGGTGATGAAGGCGGTTCAGGCCACCTTAGACTAGAGACGATCTGCATGAGGCAGTTGAGATGAAAGGCCACACTGCCCTTGTATCTCTGGAACCATGGATTGATCTGTAAAATGGGAAACAGAATGGTTAAGCTCCCCAGTAATGGTGTAGGTGCTCAGGAGAGCTCTGGACAAGCAGTGAGTGGTTAATGAATGTCAGTTGTGACTTGTGAATGCTCTAAACCATGGATTTCCCAAGTTTTGGGGTCACAGCTTGTTTATAATCCTAGTTGTCTGTATACCATCATGTTTTCAGCGGACATTATTTCATACACAGAATATGATCTTTTAAAATTATACACTGTTTGTTCAAACTGAACATCTCCACTTCTAATTCTGTAGCAAAGACATATTGTTGTAAATTAGTGGTCTGTCAGCTCTACGTTATAGCAACAGGCACTCTTCAGGGGAGAACAAACTCTAGGGTTCTGAACAGAGAGAACACTGACGAAATACAAACCTCAAGGCTCCACCCCGAGGTGAACAGCTACAGGCAATCAGTGGCCGCTGTGAGAGGGGAAATTGGGTTAGCCAATCAGTCCCAAGTGGTCAGCCTAAAACATACACGTATGAACAACACTAAATGGATTAAGTAGGAAGGATATGTATGTGTATGTATGTATGTATGTATGTATATATGAGATATATACTCATGTATATACATATACATATGCACTATATATAGTTAGTATATATACATATGCATTATATATATAAATTATAGAAGAGGTCATAAATTTGAGAGGGAGTTGGTAGGTACTGAAGGAGTTGAAGGGAAGAGGGAGGAATAGAAATGATTAAAAATCACCACTTACATATTTAATTCTCGAATTAATAAAGTTAAAAAATCAGACAAAGTAGGGATGACAGTGTATCTCAGTGGT
Organism: Peromyscus eremicus; assembly: GCF_949786415.1. Lineage (NCBI taxonomy): Eukaryota > Metazoa > Chordata > Mammalia > Rodentia > Cricetidae > Peromyscus > Peromyscus eremicus. Next base: position 38,768,735 of record NC_081434.1, on the reverse strand, counting down.
GGAGTGTGTGCTTATTATTTGTAAGTCCTGGGTACATGTCCCAACACAAATGCCCTATGTATTCTAGCCGACAGCTGCTAGTAAGTCATTGAGAACTGCAATTAAAAATAGTGAATGAATGAAAAAGCAGACCGAAGAAAACCCACCTATACTTTGGAATTGAGATCTATTTTTAATCAGTTTAAAGGCAATTTTTGCTCCATCATGTGGTTGGGCAGCAAGGAGCCAACAAGAATACTGATAGATTTATGTATAAACTCCAAATGGTTCAAAGGCCTTACTTAATGTAAGACCCGGAGTTCTAAAATATTTAGAGGAAAATGTGGGGAAATCACTTTCAGGAACAGACACAGGCAGGGACTTTCTGACTAAGATAGTGTCCCTTAGGAAATAATGCCAACAACAGAAATGAGACCTGATAAAGCTAGGAAGGTCTATAGGCAAGGGAGACCGTTAACCAGTAAATAGACAGCCTACAGAATGGGAGAAGACCTTTGCTAGCTACACATTTCATTGAAGACCAATATCTACAGTGTGCAAAGAACTACAGCTTGCACCTGTGCGCGCACGCGCGCGCACACACACACACACACACACACACACACACACACACACACACACACTGAGACGTATACATATACTTAATTAAATATGAATCTCTTTCTTAACAAGATAAATATGTTGCCAGGCAGTGGCTTAATCCAAGCACTCGGGAGGAAGAGGCAGACAGATGTCTGTGAGTTCTAGGCCAGCCTGGTCTACTGAGCGAGGACAGTGAGAACCGTTACCCAGAGAAACCCTGTCTGAAGAACAACAAAGATAAATATGTTTTCTCTTAGTTATGGTTCTTGAATTACATATAGATATGTGTAATCTATATGTATATATGGCATGAAAGTAGGAGCAGAACTGTCGGGGGAACAAGGTGGACCATGGGAGTGGCAGAGGAGAGTATAGGGTGAGTGTGCTCACCAGGCAGTTTATACCTGTGTGAGATGTTCTGTGTAACATAGTGCCATGTACAAGAAATATACATGATGAAATTTCTAAAGGTACACAGTTGCCGTATGCCTCAGAAATTTCTGTTCATTGAAAAATTTGTACATACGTATTCACAGTGACATTGTAGTAACAAAGTAGTAAAACAACCTTAATGTCTTTCATTTAATGATGGATAAGCAAATGTGGTATATGTATATAATAGAATAATATTCACCAGGAAAAACAATGACATGATGTAATGCTGTGACATGGATGAACTTTGAATATATCATGCTAGTAGAAAGAACCCAGGCACAGTGGATGGGCATCCTCTGATCTCATTTGTGTGCGATGTCCTGAACAGGCAGATCTTTAGAAAAAGAGGCACATCGTTAATTGACCGGAGTTGGGGGTAGAGGGGAATGCAGAGTACCTGCCAGTGTGTAAAGGCCTCTTTTTAGGGTCATAGAGACAGAATTAAGTGCTAGTGGTGGTGCACAGCCTTGTGCACCTGCCCAGCCCCTGTGATTCGTGCACTTGAGATGGTGAGTTTTCTAGTATCTGAGTTTACATCAATTCTAAAGATAACGAGAATTTAAGAATCTCAGGATCTGCTATTTCAATGAAAACGTGAATTTCTAGGGCCTTCTCTCCCCCTTCACCTCCTGGATGTGCCACACATCCTGGTGGCTTTGTTTGCCTCAGTGACCTAAGACTGTGCCACCCAAGTCCTAAGTTCCCAAGAGCACGAAGCATGGTGCTCCCGTTTCCGTGCCTACCCCGTCTGTGCTCAACCTGGCTCCGCCATCTGTTTCTGGAAACGTCCTGCTGCTCTCTGAAAATTCTCCACCAGTGTTTTCACGTCTTTTGAGTCTTTCCTGACCAACCCAAACAGTTACTTATGTTTTTTCCCCCACACCAACAAGTCCAGTCACACTGTGTAACAATTTATTTGCATTTTTGTCTCCCCCAATAATAAAACAGCTTCTTTAGGGCAAGAGCCCAGGGGTATTCACGTTAGCCCTGGAGGAACTTAGATCCTAGAAAATGGTAGGTGTGTGATGGGGAGACTCACATGACACAGGTGACATTCATTAGTGCTTACTCTCTGCACCAGGTGTTGTTCAGCACTTTACAGTTAGTAATGTTGTCATCACATCAATCCAGCCAGATATCTGGGCACAGAGTGGTCATCTCTGCCAAGTTGCCTGACACAGGAGTATCAAGGCTGGGATTGGAACAGCCTGGCCGTAGAGTCCACGTTCTTAGCCGCTATACAAGTACAGCATCATGCAAATCCGTGAATGATTGCACTTACAGTTTTTTCTTCTTTATTAACATATGTTAATTGTAAAAAATAATTTATTTTGACCACATACACCCTATTACTCTCTCTTATTCTGATTTCTATTTTCCTCTCCTTGATAATAGCCCTGATTTATTTTCATATATTCCATTCCACCAGATTTCACATATGAGAAAATATGATACTTATCTTTGAGGGGCTGGCTTATTTCATTTAACGTGATGGTCTCTGGTTCCTTGCGGATGACATAATCTCATTCTTCATTGTTGCTAAAATTCCATTATGTGTATATACCACATTTTATTTATTTGTCAATCCACTGATGAACAGCTAGGCTGATTTTATGACTTAGTTATTGTCAGGAGTGTAGTAATAAACATGTATATGCAGGTATTGCTATTGATAGCTGATTTTCACTCTTTTGGTAATATGCTCAAAAGTGGTATATATGAATCATATGGAAATTCTGTTTTTCAGTTTTTAAGGAACTTCCATATGGATTTTCCTTGTGATTAGATATTCCTACCAGCAATAAATAAGCTTACCCCATCCTCCATCCCCCACCTCACACAAAGAAATAAATGGATACAAATAGGAAAGGAAGAAGTTAAATTATCGTCTGTTTGTGGATGAGATGATCTTGTAGTTTAAAGACCCAAAAGGCCCCCACCAGAAGAGTTTGCACTTTCAGCAAAGTGGTGGGTTACAGATTAGTTGCTGGGAGCTGAGGGGAAAAGAAATGTGGACTACCTACTGGTAGAGAAAGGGATTTTCCCCAACTCACAACACAATGGAAAGAAACAGCTAAGACGTCAATCCCATTTACGATAGCTTGAAAACAAACAGAAAAATCAAATCTTCACATAAATATTCTCATAGGTGTTAATGGCGGTGAAAACTGTAAATCACCAGACACAAAAGTTGTAGAAGATCAAGATGATGGAAGGACCTCTCGTGTTTGTGGCTCAGGAGAATTAATATCATTTAAATGGTCACAGTGCACTACATTTTAAGTTGTGCTCCTTTCTAGACTTGGTTTTGGTTTTGTTTTGTTTGATTTTTCAGACAGGGTTTCTCTATGTAGCCCTGGCTGTCCTGAAACTCACTCTGTAGATTATGCTGGCCTTGAACTCACAGAGATCTGCCTCCCAAGTGTTGGGATTAAAGGTGTGTGCCACCACCGCCTGGCTACCTTTTAATTTTTTTATTTATTTTGTTTTTTGACATCAGATCTTGCTGGGAAGGCCAGGTGACCATAAACTCATAGCAATCCTCCTGTCTCAGCCTCCCAAATACTGAGATTATAGGCATGCATCACCCTAACTGGCTTTCTTAAATAGCACTTATTTTAGAGAAATATGTACATTGCTTCATTTGCTTGAGTTGTTAGATGCTAATATAATATTGATGTAGTAATTTTATTATTTCTAATTCCCTGTAGTAATTTTTTCCTTCAAAATTAACAAAAAATGGAAGGCAGGTATAGTGGTGCACTCCTTTAATCCCAGCACCTGGGAGACAGAGGCAGGAAGCTATCCATGAGTTCAAGGCCAGCCTGGTCTACATAGGGAGTGTCAGAGCTACATTGTGAGACCCTGTCTTGGAAAAGCAGTGGAGATGTTAGAAATTAACAGTGTAGCAGAGAGAAACTTAATGGGAAAACATGCCCGTGCTGTGCCTGCGGCTCAGAGCTCTTGCAGCTGTGAAAGGTGATGCAGCTGATGGACTGTATCAGTATTTTAGGTAGAGAGAGCATCAGTCAAACCTGGAAATGCCACTTCAGACCTTCAAAGCTTTTCTTTGGTGGGTCCGTGTGACCACCTGAAAGACACAGTCTAACATTGCTCAGCAGAGCACATGAGTTTATATTTGACAGGCAAAAGCAGTGCCAGCATGTCTTTATGTTTAGTAACAAGCCAAACATTCAAATCTGTCAGCCTTATTTTAGCCATAGTTCTGAGTAGCTAAAAGTAACAAGCAGACAATGTATTCCCTCATTATAGTGATAACTTCTACTCAGTGTCTCTCCTGAAGCTTTAATAATAGCCAAGGGACCTGAGTCAGAAATCAATCCAGTAATCTGGCAATCTTAATTAAGAGCACATAGCATCTTGTTTTTCTTCCTTTTCTCTCTTGGTTTCTCCAGCGGTTTACTTTCCCTGTTTTATTTGCTTCCTGGTTAGAGTGAGCAGAAGCTGAGGCCTGGTGCATGGGTGTTGAGTGGGCACTTCCTAGCACAGACACTAGTGAAGCCCACTGAAAACACGCTGTGTCTTGGGGGTATATGGGGTGGTGTGGACATGTTTCTGGGTGTGGCGCACATATGGGTGTAGGTGCACACATGCACACATGTGCTTATCCGCTGGAGGTCAGAGGACAGCCTTGTGGGTGCCGTTCTTCCTGTTGTCTGAGATGAGGTCTCTGCTTGTCTTGCAACTTCACCAGGTAGCTTAGACTCACTGACCAGAAAGCTGCAAGGACTCACCTGTCTCCACTTCCCGCTTCACCACCTCTGGGACTCCAAGCATGTGTCACCACGTCTGGCTTTTTGCGTGGTTTAGGGGATCTGAACTCAGATCCTCACACTTGCAGGACAAATGCTTTACCAACTGAGCCATCTGTCCAGCCACTCACAGTGACTTTTAATAGTCCTGTCAGTTTTTATGTTTGTTTAGTGTAACACACTCATGCAGAGTCGGGGTTTAAACAGTCGGTGTTCCTGTTGTGCTGTCTTTGAGATAGTATTTTTTTTTAATCAACTCATTCTTCTTATATTCATTCTCTAGAGGGAAAAACACAAGAACAAAAAACTTGTGAGTGAAAACGTCCCGTAGACATTAAGAACCTTCTTTGACCACGTGCTCCTCCCTCACAGACTTTCCACATTGCCGTGCTTCTTAGCCCTTCTTGAACCCTTCCTATTTCCGAGTTTCCAGGGCTTTCGTTTTTCTTTCCATTCCTCACTTTCCGTCTGTACCTCAGTGTACACTTGAGGCAGCAGGGGCTTAACACTGGCCATGCCAGCCTATCCACATCCCATCTCTGTCTATAGTTGTCTCCATGGTAACGAGATGCAGAGTGCTGAGGGAGCACAGGGTGTCAGGGCTGGCAAGAGTGCCGTGGCCTCAGCGGAAATAGCACTTCATCCCCAACCCGTGGAAGTCAGAGGCAGCCCACTGGGGTGCAGTTCCTGGTAAAGCACACAGGCCTGGCAGGTTTGTTAGCAGCAGTACTCCAAGATGAACCTAATTCACAGTTTGTAAGTGCTTGCTTTCAGTTGGAAAAACCTTTACATTTTTCCTTTTTTTTTTTTTTTTCAGGAAGCCAGATGCTCCAGTGCCTAACGGTGCAAGTGAAAAAGCCACAGAAGAAAGTTCAGATAGTGACTCTTCTTTCAGTGACTAAGTTGAATGGCGATGAGAATTATACAGATATGTTTACATTCTGTGGAAGAGCCGAAACTCTCGCTCTTAGTGGTAAAAACCGTCAAATGGCCACATACCCACCCCGTCCTTCTTTTGTTTAAGAATAAAAATAAAGCATTTCTAACCTTCCAGTATGCTTCCTTAACCAAATAAAATGCTCTGAAATTAAAAATAGAACAACCTCAATTGCTATGGGTGCTACAAATTCTAAGATGGATTCGATGGGCATTCTAAATGGAGTTAGTTTGAGTTTACTGATCAAAAGTAGACTCTATGTAAAAAGAGAATGTGACTAATTATTCAATTTAGTGAATATGTTAGTTTGAAAATTATTGTGTACATTTGTTTCATAAGCTTTTTGAAGAAACTTCTGGCAGAAAGCAATACAAGACTAAGATTTTCTGTCATTGTTTAAAACTTATACATGCCTATTCTGGAATTCATTGCTGATATTTAATAGCACCTATATCTTTTTATGCCTTGGCCAATAGTTTATATATTATCAAAGTCAGATATTTTCTTGTGTCTGTTACCAGACAGAAGTATTGGAGGTAATCACAGTGTGGTTCAGAGAGAGCAGTTCTCACTGTTATCACCTCCTTCATCACCTTGACAAAAGATTAAATTTCTAAAGTTAAAGTGTTCTCACAGGGTTGGGGATTTAGCAAGGCCCTGGGTTTGATCCTCAGCTCCAGCAAAAAAGAAAGAAAGAAAGAAAGAAAGAAAGAAAGAAAGAAAGAAAGAAAGAAAGAAAGAAAGAAAGAAAGATGTTCTCACATCACCTGCAAGTAAATCTTCATAAATAACTACATAAACACAGCCTAGAAAAACTTGTAAAATGCTTAGGTGGGAAGATATATAAAGCATTTGATTCATAGTGTTCTTAGTTTAGGTCCCCTGAGAGGAGAGCCCGAGAAAAGGTCTTGGGTCTATATAGGTCATTTGTGAAATTATCCCAGGAAGTGTAATTGAGAAAACAGGGAGAGCAAGGGGGAGAAAACCGGTGTGAAGAAGGAGCATACAGCTGCCAGTTTAGGTTTGAATGCCCTAAGCCCTGCAGGGCAGCTGGTAGAGAAGCTGGTAGAGCCCTCCCACGGCCATCCGCCAGGCAGAACTGAGGTCCTGAGGCAGTCTCCGTAACCCACCAGGGAGAGGGGGGCTTGTAAGGACAGTCGCCGCCGTCCTTAAGCTTCCCAAGCCTTAAAAATGATCCTGAAATTGTAACCAGAATAAAATGCCTGGATAATTGTTGCTGTGGGTAAATATGAGCTCAGAACCACAGGTGTGTGGGAACCAGAAGTAGAAATGAGGGATGCGATTACAGGGCAGAAAAAAATATTTCACTCCGTGTGCGCTGGACTGCCCAGAACTGCCTGAGTTCCATCTTGTATACTCTCATCTCCAAGACTTCGAAGAAAATATCAAGCCATACTCTTAAAAGACTACTCAAGAAGGTTAATGAGACAAGCTATAGTTCCTGTTATTATAGCTGAACCTAAGGCCCAAACTGGTAGTCATCATCTCCTTTTTCTAGAAGAAATACGCAACTATGCGGGGGGATTCTGAAGACACTAAAGCTATTATGTATGAGACTGAAGTGCTGAAGTTGTTGTATATTTGTCAGAATCTATAGAGCTGCCCAGCACAGTGGATCTCAATACAATCTGCAGATGAGTTCAAAATACTACATTAATATTTGTATAGTAACTTAACAAATGTACTACTAAAGCAAGATCTTAAAAATCGGGCAAGTGGGGATGTGGGGTGAGATGAATTTATAGTCGGTGTATACTATCTACTTAAAATTCTATAAATTTTAAATTGTACTAAAATAAAATCTATTGGTTAATAATACATTCAGGAAGCATGTATCCCACAAATACAAGAACAGATTACACTTGAAAATCAGCCGGTGCTTTCTCACTTTAACAAACTGAGCTGGGAGCTTCGTCCTGAGACAGAGGGCATGCCTAGCATCCTAGTACCAAGCGCAAAAGAGCCAAACAATGAAATGCAAGTCTCAGGAGGCCCAGAAATATTTTTATTCAGCTTTGTATTGGAGATTCTGGCTGCCACAGTAAGGCAAGAGAAGAAATGAAAGATGTACAGACTGAAGAAGTAAGATGGCCATTACTTATAGCTGACATTATCATTCATTTAGGAAGTCCATTGCAATAAAAAACAAACAAAAAACCCTGCTGAAACCCACGGACAAGTTTAGCAGGATTATAGAATACAAAGATCAGTACAGTCAACCGGGAGTATCCCAGCACCTCTCCTGAACCTCGGGAAAGCATAGACAGCTTTAAGCCTAGGGCGTGTGTGTGTGTGTGTGTGTGTGTGTGTGTGTGTGTGTAGCATGGATAGCTTTAAGCCTACGGTCTGTGTGTGTGTGTGTGTGTGTGTGTGTGTGTGTGTGTGTGTAGCATGGATAGCTTTAAGCCTACGGTCTGTGTGTGTGTGTGTGTGTGTGTGTGTGTGTGTGTATAGCATGGATAGCTTTAAGCCTACGGTCTGTGTGTGTGTGTGTGTGTGTGTGTGTGGAGAGAGAGAGAGAGGAAGAACAATATTTGAGAAGGCAAGGGAGCTATTAATATTAGACACAAGCTGGGTGGGGGTCAAAAAGACAAAAGAACCAACTTGAATAGATTTCCAAGGAAAATTAGAAGATCAATAAAAATTATTATAAGTTGAAACACTATAAATACATGTTCTTGATTATCTCATCCAGGTCCGTGGTTTAACCTGCTGATTCTTCCAAATCTCTATCTCAATTCTAGACCCCCTCCCCCAAGCTCTAGCTCAAGTACAAACCCCTCCCCCAAGCTCCAGCTCAAGTACAGACCCCTCCCCCAAGCTCCAGCTCAAGTACAGACTCCTCCCCCAAGCTCCAGCTCAAGCACAGGCCCCTCCCCCAAGCTGCAGATGTGCTGATCTCCTTTGATCCTGGATAACTTCACCTGGATGTCCAAAGTACTCCAAAGTAAAATTCTAATTGCAGTTACTATTTCTCCTAAACTTGTTCTCCTTTGCTCTACTGAATTCAGTAATTTGTGCCTAGTCAGCATAGCCTTAAATTGTTTTTCCTTCCATACCACAGCCCCCCTCTCCCTCCCCCGCAACACACATACATGAGAAACCCTGTTAGCAAGTGTATCACTTAATTTTCTGTTGCTGTGATAAAATACCATGGTCAAAGGTAACTTATAAATGAGAGCATTTATTTGGGTTTACAGTTCCTCATGACGGGCAGGCCCAGAAGTAGGAGCAGGAAACAGATCTCAACTGCAAACCAGTGCAGATGGAGTAAGTGAGCTAAAATTGGGACCAGACTAGAAACACTCACAACCGGCTCCCAATGATGTACTTCCTCCAGCATAACCTCCCCAAACAGTGCTACCAACCAGGGATCGGGTGTTCAAATACATGAGCCCCTGGGGGACATGTGGGGAAAGATGAATTCACCTCTCTGTTGATAGGAGTAAAACCGGTACAGCCACTAGGGAAATAATTAGGGGGGTTCCGCAAAAAAGTTAAAAAACAGAAGAATAATGTGATTCAGCTGTACCACTCCTGAGTGTATACCTGAATTTCCCAGTTTGCATCTCTGTTGCTGTGATGAAACACTGGCCAAGCCAATTTAGAGAGGAAGAGGTTTAGTTTAGCTTACACTTTGAATTATCAGTCCGTCAATGAGGGAAAACAAGGCAGGAACTGAAGCAGGAACCCTGAGACAGGAACTGAAGCAAAACCACCGAACACAGCTTTCTGGCTTCCCCCTTGCTTGCTGACCTACCTACCTACCTTTCTTTCTTTTTTTTTTGTTTTTTTTGTTTGTTTGTTTTTTTGTTTTGTTTTTTTTTGTTTTTTTGAGACAGGGTTTCTCTATGTAGCTTTGCACCTTTCCTGGAACTCACTTTGGAGACCAGGCTGGCCTCAAACTCAGAGATCCGCCTGCCTCTGCCTCCCGAGTGCTGGGATTAAAGGCGTGCGCCACCACCGCCCAGCTCACCTACCTTTCTTACACAGCCCAGGCCTGCCCATCCAGAGCTGGCATCTCCCCACAGTAGGCTGGGACCTCTCACGCCAATTAGCAATTATGAAAATTCCCCACAGACACACCATCAGGTTTGGTGGTGTTATGTATGTTCATATGATTTTAATTTGTTTTGTCCTTGTGCTGGAATGACAAGTTACTTGGGCCTAATTATTTGGTTTTGAAACTTCCAAGTTTTGTGGTTGAAACCATCTTTTGGGTTAGGGGTTATTTGGCATGACTAGTTCCTTCTCTTGAGGGCTCTGCTCATGTATGAGGAAGGCTTTCTCTGGCCCATGGGAACATGCAGTATCCTGGCCCTTTGATAGTTTGCTCACAGCCATAAGCTGACTACAATTTAGCTAAAGACCCAAGGACACTCTTGGTTGGTCTCTTGTTCCGGTTCCTCTCTCTGGTAATCTGTGCCCTGACGTCTACCGCTCTGGTGTCTTTACACTCTGAACTCTGCTCACTTCAGCGAAATTGCCAAGCCGTCCTCACTTTCTCTTCCCTGTCACTGTCCTGGAAACGTCACCAGTGGTTTTGTGGGGGAATCTCTGTCCTGTGCTACCTGCTTTGCAATGTCCAAAACTCACCACCTAAGAGATTTTTTAGCATTAAAATAAAATGAATTTTGCTCCTGTTACTCCATCATGGTGATTATCTTCTTCAATATCCAGGTTGTTTTTATACAAGTCTTTCATTTGCTTAGTTAGAGTTACTCCAAAATAATGAATATTACTTGAGGCTATTGTGAAAAATGTTTCCCTAATTCTCTCTCAGTCCACTTATCATTTGTATATAGGAAGGCTACTGATTTTTGTGTGTTAATTTTGTGTCCCACTACTTTGCTGAAAGTGTTTATCAGCTGTAGGAGTTTCCTAGTGGAATTTTTAGGTCATTTACATATACTATCATATCATCTGCAAATAAAGATACTTTGATTTCTTCCCTTCCAATCGGTATCCCCTTGATCTCCTTCAGCTGTATGATTAGACAGTATTCTAGCTAATAATTCCAGTACTGTACTAAATGTAGGGATGGAGAAAGTGGACAACCTTGTCTTGTTCCTGATCTGAGGAGAATTGCTTTGAGTTTCTCTTCATTTAAGTAGATGTTGGCTATGGGCTTGCTGTAACCTGCCTTTATTATGTTGATGTATGTCAGCTGTATCATCTCTCCAGGAGTTTAAAAAATATTTATTTATGTATTTTATAAATATGGATATTTTGTCTGCATGTATATCTGCACACTAAAAGAGGGCTTCAGATCCCATGGTACTACAGTTATAGACAGTTGTAAACAGCCGTGTGGGTGTTGGGAATTGAGCTCGAGACCTCTAGAAGAACAGCCAGTAGTCTTAACTGCTGAGCCACCACTTCAGCCCCCTCTCTAGGACTTTTATCATGAAGGGATGTTGGATTTTTGTCTCAAGGCCTTTTTTGCATCTAATGGGATGATCATGATGTTTTTTTCTTTCAATCTGTTTATATGGTGGATTACATTTTTTCATTAACATATGTTTAACCCTCCCTGCATCTTTGGGAAGAAGCCTACTTGATCATGGTGGATAATCTTTTTGATGTGTTCTTGGAATCACTTTTGCAAGTATTTTATTAAGAATTGTTTTGGCTCTTACGTTCATAAGGGAAATTAGTCTGTAATTCTCTTTCTTTGTTGAGTCTTTATGTGGTTTGGGTATCAGAGTAACTGTGGCCTCATAAAACAAATTGGGCAATGTTTCTTCTGTTTCTGTTTTGTGGAATAATTTGAGGAGAATTGGCATTGACTGTTCTTTGAAAGTCTGGTAGAACACTGTGCTAAAACCATCTGGCCCTGGGCTTCTTTCAGTGAGAAGACTTTCAATGGCCACTTCGATTTCATTGAGTGTTACAGGTCTGTTTATAGTGCTTATCTAATCTGATTTAACTTTGGTAGGTGGTATTTCAAAAAAAAATCTATGTATTTTAGATTTTCCAACTTTGTAGAGTACCATTTTTAAAGTATGTTCTATAAATGGCTGGATTGCCTTGGTTTCTATTGTTATATCCCCTTTTCATCTCTAATTTTGATATTCTTTCTTTTCCTTTTAGTTAATTTGGATAAATGTTTGTCAATATTACTGATTTTCCCGAAGAACCAGCTCTTTGTTTCGTTGATTTTTTTGTACTGTTTTTGTGTGTCTGTTTCTTTGTTTCTGTTTTATTGATTTCACCCTGCATTTGAGTATTACTTGCTATCTACTCCTTTTGGGTTTAATCCTCCTTTTTGTTCTAGAGCTTTTCAGTGTGCTGTTAGGTCACTAGTATGGGATCTCTCCAATTTTTTTTTTAAATATAGGCACTTAATGCTCTGAACTTGCCTCTTAGAACTGCCTTCATCATGCCCCATAAATTCGAGTATGCTGTGTATTCATTTTCATTGAATTCTAGGAAGTCTTTAGTTTCTTTCTTGCTCCATTTTTCATTCAGTAGAGAGTTGTTCAGTTTCCATGAGTTTCTGAGCTTTCTGTTCTTTACGTTGTTGTTGAAATCCAGCTTTAATTTGCGGTGCTCATATAGGATGCAAGATGTTATTTCAATTTTCTTGTATCTGTTAAAGCTTGCTTTGTGTCCAAGTATGTGGTCAGTTTTGAAGAAAGTTCCCTAAGGTGCTGAGAAGGTATATTGTTTTGTGTTAGAGTGAAATGTTCTGTAAATGTCTGTTAGGTCCATTTGGTTTATAATATTAGTTAGCTCCAGCATTTCTCTGTTTAGTTTTTGTCTGGATGACCTGTTTATTGGCAAGAGTTGGGTATTAAGGCTCCCACTATCAGTGTGTAAGGGTCAATATATGATTTAAGCCAGTGTTTCTTTTTTGAATTTAAGTGCCCTTGTGTTTGATGCGTAGATGTTAAGAATTGCACAATGTTCTTTGGGTGATTTTTTTTTTCCTTTTGATAAGTGTGTAGTGTTCTTCCCTATCTCTTCCGATTAGTTTTATGTTGAAGTCCATTTTATCAGATATTAAAATGGCTACACCAGCTTGTTCTTAGCTTCATTTGTTTGGAATGTTGTTTTTCATCTTTTTACCTTGTCTATACTTGATGTCTATACTTGATGTTAATGTGTGTTTCTTGGATGCGGCGGAAGAATGGATCCGGTTTCTGCATCCATTCTGTTAGTCTGTGTCTTTTTATTGGGGAATTGAGACCATTGATGTTGAGAGTTATCAGTGAGCAGTGCTTGTTGTTTCCTGTTATTTAGTGGTGTGGGATGGTGGGGTGTGTGTGTGTGTGTGTGTGTGTGTGTGTGTGTGTGTGTGTGTTTCTTCTCTTTTGCTCTTTTGGTCTTAGATTCTTTGTGTTTTCTTGGATGTGGTTAACTCTTTACGTTGACGTTTTCCTTCTAGTGACTACTGTAGGGCTGGATTTGTAGATAACTATTGCTTAATTTGGTTTTATCATGGACTGTCTTATTTTCTCCATCTATTGTGATTGAAAGTTTTGCTGGGTATAGTCATCTTGGCTGGCATCTGTATTCTCTTAGAGTGTATAAAACATCTGTCCAGGCCCTTCTGGCTTTTAGAGTCTCCAATGAGAAGTCAGGTATTATTCAAATAGGTCTGATCTTATATATTATATGGTCATTTTCCCTCATGGCTTTTACTATTCTTTCTCTGTTCTATACATTTAGTGTTTTGATTATTATGTGCACTTTTTTATCTGGTCCAGTCTATTTGGTGTTCTGTATATTCCTTGTACCTTTATAGGCATCTCCTTCTTTAAGTTAAAAAAAATTTCTTCTATGATTTTGTTGAAAATATTTCCTGTACCTTTTACCTGGGGTTCTTCTCCATCCTCTATTCCTCTTTCTTAGATTTGATCTTTTCATAATGTCCCAGATTTCCTGCATGTTTTGTGCCAGGAACTTTTTTATTTGTTTGCTTTGGATTTAACATTTTCTTTCCTGAGCTATCCATGATTTCTACTGAGTCTTCAATGCCTGAGATTCTCTCTTCCAGCTCTTGTATTCTGTTGGTAAGACTTGCCTCTGAGGTTCCTGTTCAAGTTCCTAAATTTTTCGTTTCAAGATTTTCTTCTTTTTGGGTTTCCTTTTTTTTTTTTTTTAATGGATACATAGAGGTTAAATTTTTATTTTAGAGGAGCATTTGCATTCTGGTCTGGGATGATCAGGAACAGCAGTCAAGAAGGACATAGTTAGCAAAACCTACTCACACTTCAGCCACTAATGTATCCCAACAGTTTATCCTGACAATTCCAGCTAAGGAATGCTTGGTGGCAAAACATATGCCTGGAATATACAAATCCCTAGCACTTCAAGTCAGCCTTAAAAAACACCTGATAGCTGGTTTTGCCAATGCAGACAAATTACTAAGGGTGTTCATTAAGGTAATACTTACTGCCTTGTTATTAGACATACTCTTCAAATCATACAAGTAGTCTGGTTTCTGGGCTTTTAGTTAATGTGGAGATAGAACATTCAGATTTAACATTTACATTTTTTTTTTTTTTTTTTTTTTTTTTTGGTTTTTCGAGACAGGGTTTCTCTGTGTAGCTTTGCGCCTTTTCCTGGAACTCACTTGGTAGCCCAGGCTGGCCTCGAACTCACAGAGATCCGCCTGGCTCTGCCTCCCGAGTGCTGGGATTAAAGGCGTGTGCCACCACCGCCCGGCTAACATTTACATATTAATCTCACTATAATCACAAAGGTTTGGGCTAGAATATTTTCTAAACTTTTCCTTTACTGTGGTGCTGTGGTTATAGCTCAGTATTGGATTTTTCTTTATTGATTATACTTCCACTTTCAGGTCTTGAACATTTTATTCTTCTCCTTCCACTATTTGTGTTTTCATAGATTTCTTTAAGGATTTTATTCATTTCCTTTTTAAAGATCTCTACCACATTCCTAAAGGCTGATTGGCCTTCAGCTATGTTCCTGTTCTCAGGGCATACTGCAGTAGGGTTGCTGGGCTATAGTGGACACATATTGCCCTGGCTGTTAGTGTGTTTTTACCCTGGCATCTAGACATCTGGGTTTCGAGTGACTATAAGTCTAGGTGCTGATTTCTGAATTTGTCTTTGTCGAGTGGTGTTTTGTTCCTTGGTTTCCGTTACCCTCTCTGGTTCTTAGGAGAGTGTGGTGGCGGTGTGTTTTCTGGTAGGGAGTGCTTCTGGGATCCTGCTAGGTATGGCCACTGGAGGTTTCTGGGTAAAATGTGTTTCTATGTGCTAGGAGCTGACACATGGGGTCAGGGTGGTGGTGAGGGAGACTACAGGAGAGGAAAACAGGGTGTTCCACCAGGCTCTGCTTAGTTCCCTGGGGATGGAGACAGAGACAGGAAAGGCCACACAGGTAGTCTACAGCTACGGATCTGGGGGTGAGACTGGGGGTTGGATTTAGAGGACAGGAGGGAGCATGAAGGTCCAATGCTCTCCTACTTGCTTCTCTGGCAGACTCGGCTAATGGGTTCCCAGAGAATGCCTGGTGGCGTTGGGGGACTGAGATAAAGGGATGAATGGGACAAAGAAGATTAGAAGGAAGATGGATCTGTGATCCACTGGGGATGGGGCAGAAAGGAAGGGGAGGCCACAACAAGTGTTCTGCTACAGAGCTGAGGTTGAGACTGGGGGATTGAATTTAGAGGAGAGGAGGAAGAGAAGGTGAAGATTTACATTGATTCCACCACTTCCCTGGCTGGAGGGCTGTTTGTCTTTATACATGGTCTTGCTCTGTATCTCTGGCTGGTTTGATACTATGCAGTCCAGGTTGGCCTTGAACTCATAGCAGACCTCTTACTCCAGCTTCCTGAGGGCTGGGATTACGAGTATATAGCAGCAGATGAGGGTTTGCTGTTTAAGATGGGTGGTCCCTAAAGTACCGTCTTTGCTCTACTGACTTTTAAACTTGGGAGTAATGAGTCTAGAATGAAGACCTACAACATGTTGGCATCATTTAAGCAGCTTTTTTGTTTGTTCCTAGACTCCTGGAGTTTATTATTAGCACGATGGTTTAGCTTGAAAGTTTGGGTGTAGACTGAAAACTTTTCTGTGTCCCGCCTGGCCTGCAGCAGCTTATAAAATAATCATCCAGAGGCTTAGTATTAATTACAAACTGTTTGGTCTATGGCTCAGGCTTCTTGCTAGCTAGCTCTGACATCTTAAATTAACCCATTTCTATTAATCTATATTTTGCTACGTGGTCGTAGTGTTATGAGTCTGCTGGCATCTTGTTCCTTGGGCAGCTGGATGGCCTCTGCTCTGACTCTGCCCTTCTTCTCCCTGTCTCTCTGCTTGGATTTCCTGCCTGGCTCTTACCCTGCCTTACCATAGGCCAAAGCAGCTTTATTTATTAACCAATGGGAGCAACATATATTCACAGCATACAGAAAGACTATCTCACAGCATTTGGTGATACTTCTTTTTGGTTTTGGTTCACCATAGAGACAAAGTTAAAACACATGGTCTGTTTTCTACTTCTTCTGAGACATTTGTTAATACATAAACATATTCTTCTAGAAGGCTATTCAAGTCCTATATAGAAGGATCACGTATTTCTATAAGTGCTTGCCTACCTTCAGTTTTTCCTTAGATAGTTGAAACTTAATAGGAAGGAAATAGATTCCATAGGATTTCTTTTCTCTATATAAAAATTATTATTCTTAATATTCATAACTATTTTTCAACTTGTTGGAAGACACAGCTCAGTCAAATCAGTAGAGCAAGATAAACGCAACACCAAATTCTGTGGAATTAATTTAGTAAAGAGAAATTCAGCCAGAGAAGGGTTTCCTGTGCAAGTAGAAGGGTCTACATTTAATCCCTAGAACTCAACATAAATCAGAGCCCAGTATGGAGATGCATGCTTGCAATCCCAGTACTGAGGAGGTCGACATAGAGAGAATCCTGAGGCTCTCTGTCCAGCAAGCTAGTTAGGCTCCTTTACCGGTTCCAGGTCAATAAGAGACTGAGAAATGCTATCACACAAAAAAGTAAAAAAACAAACAACACCAACAACTAAGGTAGATAGCACTGAAGGTGACCTCTGGGCTCTGCACAGACTCACACAAGCATACACATACATGCATACACATGCACATAAACACACATATACATACACATAACAACAACAACAAAAAAGTTCAGATGAAAACGTGCACAGACACCTTGAGCCAGAAACTTCCAGAACACAGGTAGATGTCATCTGGAACATGGGCATGGAAAGGCTGAGCTCCATTTATTTTTCCCTCCTTTTATTGTAAAATAATTATAATTGGAGAGCAGAGCTTTTCAATGTTGACTGTAATTATTGGGCCAAGGAGATTTCAGTTGACAAGGTTACAAAATTCAGTGTGGAAGAAAAAAGAAAGAGAGGGAGACCAAGTCAAAGTAAGCTTCTCCTCCTGAAGGGACGGCACGAGAGAGAACAGCTTGTCTGCTAATTGCACAATGAAGTCATTGCTGCTCTACCAATATGAAGTGCCTAACATGAGAGCCCTTCCATTTCATCTTGCTCTGCAATATAACGCTGGTGACAGGTATTTAAGAACTGTGTGTTCTTCCAAAAGGTTCACTGTCTACTGAGTACTCTCAGACCATCCACATGCGTAAACTACTCCCGACTGTTTTGAAGCACAGCAGACCCTCTGTGCGGCAGGCACACCTCAGGTTGTAACTCTCCCTTTTGGATTGCATAGTCATAATTTAACTTCTGGATTTTTTTTTTTTTTTTGCCTTGCAAACACTTCAAAGACAATGAGTAAGGTTTTGCTTTTTAAAACAAATCCCATTTGTACTTAAAAATAAACTCACTTCCTAAATGCAAAGAGTCTTGCAGAACACAGTAAAATACTTTGTATGGTATCTCCGATTCTCCCTAAGTTTATTTTCATTGTGTAATCAGTTCCATTTGGTGACGAATCCTCGAGGCAATTTCACATTCTATCAAATGCTGGCACACACCAAATTCATGGAATCATGGGAGTTTGTTGGTGGGAAGCAGGAAAGTTCGTAAAATTAGGGCAAGTTAGGCTAAAAGTCAATGTGACGGTCCAACATTACATTTCCTTTCGCCCATAAGCGAAAAACTTGGGAGACCTGCTGTTGACTCCAGGGATCCCTTTCTGACCGTTTCTTCTGCTCACCAGCATAAAAGCAACATGATCCTTCAAGCACTATCTCTTGAGACTTTGCCATTCTTCTTGGTGTTCTAACAGATGTGGGCTCCAAGCTCTTTGCAGGAGAGCAGGATTTAGCAATAACTTCTTTAGAAAGGGTGAGTCCATCGGAATATGTCAGACAACAGCTTGCCTGATGTGAAAGTTATTAATATGAGAACTCCCTCTCTTTGTCTTTCTGCTTTTTAATGACCAAAAGTAATGAGCCCTTTCAAGAGTTTTGTTTCACTAATTTTTATAATATGCAAACTGTACAGAACACCGTGACCACTAAACAGGCTTGCAATTACACCAATCTCCATGGAAACATTGAATTGCTGATAAACAATCCCAGACGATAGATAAGAATGCATTAACCTGTTTATTAGGCTTTGAATATCTTCCTAGTGGCCGTGTTAGTGAGTTCCCTATAAGGGAAAAAAAGTGAGAGGAATCAGGGAGGTAACCCTGTTTTATTATTGCAATAGAAAATAACACAGCCTTTCTGCAGTTCTACCCAATAAAATGGAACTATAAGCTACGTATTCTGTTTGAAATTTAGTAGCATCCAAATACCAACATAAAAAGAAATATTTAAAATTTACTTCAACTCTTTATTTAACCCAATACAGCTAAACTAACATTTCAACATACAACCAGTAACAGTGCATTAATAAGTATCTGACACTATTTTTTTTTCATACTGTCTTTCAAATAGGCTGTTGTGTTATCTTGAATCCTGAGCTGATCTGCAACTTCCTATATAGCTGAGGATGTCCTTGGACTTCTTCCTGCCTCCACTTCCCCAGTCCTGGAATTACATGTGTATGACACTAATTCTAATTTTATACGGTACTAGGACTACAACCTAGGCCAGTACATATTGGGCAAGCATTCTGCCAACAGAGCCACATTGGAGTCCCTGGATCACCGCATTTCAAATGTGCAATGACTACACACAGCCTAGTGGCCATTGTGTTAGATAGATAGTGTATTTTAGAAGGTACTAAAGCCTCTTCAATGGGGAGTCCTTTCAATTGCCCTCTGGTCTAGTTAAGAAGTTCTACACTTATACACACCCTGCCCTGGCACCTCAGGCCTGATGTTCCTTCCCAGAGTGACCATGCCTTAAGTACTTTTCATGTCACCAGGAAGCAGCCTCACCAGAGCCTGCTGGTATTTTGCCCCAAAGCCAAAGGTGAGTCTTGGTTGCCAGCTACAATGTTAATCTTCTAGAATCTTCCCCGCTTGAAGATCTGTGCTCAAGCAACCTACCACTGAAGCTGATTTGAACCCAAGAAGAAACCCTCGATCTTCTGATGGACTCAAAGCTACTGTCACCCATTCAGTTTATCAAACACTCAGGACTAAGTGCCAGCTATAGGTTGAGTGCCCACTTAGTTCATAAGCCTATTGCCCCACCACCACTGACTTCCAGTAGCACTCAGTACTAGCCATCTGGTTGTCGAATCATATGACATCTCTCCAGTACTCTTTCTACATGCTTTCTGGCCACGTGGAAGTTACTTCTTGCCATCTTTTGACCAGGTATTTAACTTTTTATCATGCCTGGTTTATACACAGCTTCTTTTCATATGCCTTTTACACTGCAAGGCACGTTTTCTTCTTGCTTCATCTTGGATTGTGGCAAAATCCTACTCATCCATTCTGTGGAATCTGGTACACATCCCAGACCTGATCCTTATTCTGCAGGGAGTTTCCTGATAACCTGAAAACGACTTTATTCCTAATCAAGAAGCTGGTATGACTTCAATGAATAAATGCTCTGACTTCAGTGTTAAAACTGTAGTCATACAAAGGGCAGCTTCACAGGAAAAGCCAAGTGTGAGCTTGCCTTTAAAGGTTCACTTAAAAGCTATTTGAAAACTAAAATTTAATAGTTTTTAAATATAGCTGTGTCAAAAAGGGACCAAACTAAGAGATGAACCTTTGAGCCTCTTTTTGAGAGCCAAGTCCACATGAATACTCATCTTGTGAGGACCCAGTACCCTCTTATTTTCCAATCATGTTTTTAACCATCAGTGCACCCTCTAGGCTACCCTAACTCAAACCACCTTCATCCCCCTAAAGCCTGTTCTTTCAAACTCTGTAAGCCCTGGACTGGACATCACTTCAACTCATAGCATGTTCTTCTACATAGTTCTAGAATCAACCAAAGTAATACTATGCTGAGCTCTAGACATGCCATCCCCAACTAACACAGCACTCAGCTTTTCCCCATCACCTAATAACACCGCCTAAATTCTTCTACCTGATGTCCAGGGCCCACCCATGCTGTGACCCTAATAACATCATAATGTGACCTCCCCCTGCTCCCTACATGGACTCCAGCCCAAAAGCACTAGTCAGCTCCCAAATACACCCCATCCATTGCAGCTTCTGGGCCTTGTGTCTGCAGCATGTGTATGTTTTTCTTAGTTCCCTAAATTCTTGCTGATTGAAATGTGACGCCAATCCATCAAGTCTCAATCAAAACCGCCGCCTCTTTTATGAAGTCTTCCTGGATTTTCCAGCAGGAAATAATCTTTGGTCCTTGGATCTGCTTTATTTGTGTGGTCTTTGACCCCTTTTTACCATTTCCACGGTAAGCTTGTGTATCATTTTTTCAATGATGAGACTAGGAAGTTACTCATTCAATAAATATCTATCTATGGGGTGCAATATAGGAAGACCGATAGAATATTTATGTTACGTGTCCATTCTGCTGGACCGAGCACGTGTGTCTTCCTCTGCAAGCACTCAGGGAATATTTGTGGAACACACGACTAAGTTCCTCATTTGTCTGAAAACTGTACTTTATAATAAATAAAATAAAACAGGCTTTATTTTCAGAACAGAATAGCAAGAAAAGTCTGAGAGCAGCAGAAGGAGTTCAAACACAGATGCACTTGACTCTGACCCCACTTAGCCACAGAGACCTTGGCAAACCCTCGCACACAGAGAGCCCTTTGCTCTCGGTTCATACACATGTCTAACAATAATAATCACGGCATCAACCACAGTGGGCTTGGGCATCTGACTTCCAAACTTATTTCAGCTGAGAAACAGCCAGTTTGGAGCAGGAAATAGAAATGGCTGGTCATTTACATAGGCCTCAGTAAGACCAATAGCAACAGCAAGGAAAGGTTTAAAAAGCTAGTACGCACACGCACACACACACACACACACACACACACACACACACACAAAAATAATAAAAACAGCAGCCTGTAGCCATTTAGAATAGGGACAAGCAGTTCTCTCAGAAGAGCCTAGGGGCTTCTTGGGGTTATAGCTCACTACTACTTTTAATGACAACAAGTGTTCTAGCTGGGTTGTGTTTACAATGCATTATTTCAGAAGAACATCTTGGAAATGTTTCCATCCAAGACAATTAAAAGTAAAACTTTTGGTGTTTAAAAGGATAAATCCTCAGCCATCTATTAAACTCATTTATGCAGAACATGTCTCCTCCCACCCCACCCCCACCCACAGCCTCTGAAGCCAAGATTTTATTGTACATCCTTGTACTGCTGGATTCGTTTGCCTCAGAACATTTGTTGGCCTCGAGCATTTAGTTCAATTTTCATTCAGGAAGTTTTATTCCCGTGTTATTTGCAAAACACTCCAAGTGGGCCGATAGAGGACACAGAAGATAGAGATCTTAGGTTTGTCCTAGGGGTGCTCAAGGAAAGGCCACTTGAGCAGGTAAGAGCCGTATCCCTGAGTGATCCTAAGGATGAGAAGCGAATGAGTAGATGGTAAGACACTTAGTAACACATCCTGTGGGAAAAGGACCATGGGTAATTAAAGAGGGTTCTTAGAGCTGTGCCTCCCAGCTAGAAGTCAGAGATTTGAGGAGGTCATCTGGGGTAAAGAGAACGGCACAGGGAGAGGAGAAGCTAGGAGCGTGAAAGAGCAGATGTTGTTCAAAAGATGGTAAAGAGGCAGCCGGGCAGAGCCACGGGCCTCGCTTGGAAATAGTAAGAGATAAGTTTGGAGCATTTTCATAGTTTTGTACAGACCTGTGTGACTGTCTAAGGTCATGTCTCAGTCTGCTTAGGCTGCCATAAAGAAAAAGCCATACATTGAGTGGCTTAAACACGAGATTTTATTTCTCTCCATTCTGGGGTTGGCAAGTTCAAAGTCAAAGTGCCGACTTATTTGCTTCTAGTAAGTTCTGTTTTCTTGATTTTCAGATAACAGACTTTGCACTGTGCCCTCAATTTCTGGGGAGATAGTAAGCTTTATGGTGGCTAACCCATCATGATGGCATCACTCTAATGACCTCATCTAAATCTTACTCCCCAAAACTCCATCTCCAAATATCTCCAGATTGTGATTAAAGATACAACCTATAGATCTGGAGGAAAGCAATGTTTTCTCTATACAAGAATATGAATATAAATCATTCAGTTTTTTGTTTTTGATTTTTAATTCCAGAGTCAAGTTTCAGGTGGTTTCTGTCTTCAGTTACTTGCTAGAGGGTTTACATGGCAGCCAGTTGCAAGCTGTAAAGCTGACTTGATTTGTCTCCTCTGTGTTTATTTTATGGACAAAACCATAGGAAATGTAAATGTTTCCTTTGGTTAAGAGCTCTGGAGAATCCTGCTTCTAGGAGTCACCAGCTAGTGCTGTGGATACACGTTGGGCAATCGTTAACAGATTCGTTGGTAACTGAGTATGAATGAAATGGCATCCTACACTGTTAACTGGAAGGTTTGGGGCCTTACTGGCTTGTTCAAATGAGTTTCAGTTCAAATAACTGTTCTGTTACCTTTCTCACTAGACTATAAGAATGAAGTAAGAATTGCCCCTAGTATCTCGCCCTACCAGCAAGAAGAAATTTAGTGAACAACTTAATAAATGTTTGACTACAAAATGAATTCATACTTTAATACTAAACTAAAGGAAAATTCTGTTTTTCTCAAAGTAAACTTGTTCTGAATTGGCTAGGATCTTTGAACTGTTAGATCATGCTTGTTTAACAAATTAAAAGCAAATCACACAATCGGGGATTTTAAAGCCATTAGTTCATGGACACATTCATTGTAAATCCAATACACATATCCTGTTGAATTGGCTGCTTTGTGTAACTGGGAGCCAATTTGAATGTTCACATGACAAGGAAAAATTGCAAGCTTAAATTTATTAATATGTTACCTTGGCAGAACACCAGACCTCTTAGTAGCAAAATATGGAGAGAAAAGATATTAGTCTCCAAAGACTTGAGTTTGATTTTGAACATAAACTGATGTTCTTTTTTTTTTAAATCATTCATAAGAAGTCATAGATGTGGGACTATAAGGCTATTTAAGTGAAAATTATTAAAGGGACATAATCAAACAAAATCTTAATGTGGTGTTTATTTGGAACGCCTGTCTAATATCCAAGTGTTTAAGTGTTTACCTAAGCAATTCAAATCTCAACAGCTATTCACTCCCTGCCTCCTAACTCTGAGGTTAACCTCACAAGTAACAGACATATTTATTAGCTATACTATGATCTAGAACACAAGCTGGGTCAGAGCTGTCATGCCAGGTGTTTGTCCAAGACTATCCTTACAAAGCCCACTTGAGCAGATGAAGTAAGGCTTAGACACAATTAAGGAGGACTACCCCACATCCATAATCCTATGACTGGCAAAGCAAGATTTTGAACCCATGACTGTTACTCTCAAGCCTTTGCTTTTGGCCACTCCGTTCTTTCCCACTGATGCTCAAAGGGTGGTCCTTGAACAGAACATATCAGCATTACCTAGGAACTTGTTGGAAATCAAAGTCTCAAACTCTACCCAGACCTGCTTTATAAGAATCTCTGGTTGTAGCCATGGCGGAACATGCCTTTAATTGCAGGTGGATCTCTGTGAGTTTGAGGCCAGCCTGGTCTACATAGTGAGTTTCAGAACAGCCAGAGCTACATAGTGAGACCTTGTCTCAAAGAAAGAAAGAAAGAAAGAAAGAAAGAAAGAAAGAAAGAAAGAAAGAAAGAAAGAAAGAAAGAAAGAAAGGGATGGATGGAGGGAGGGGGAGGGAGGGAGGAGAGAGAAAGAGACAGACAGACAGAAAGGAGAGAGAGAGAGAGAGAGAGAGAGAGAGAGAGAGAGAGAGAGAGAGAGAGAGAAGAGGAGAGGAGGAGAGGAGAGGAGAGGAGAGGAGAGGAGAGGAGAGGAGAGGAGAGGAGAAGAGAAGAGAAGAGAAGAGAAGAGAAGAGAAGAGAAGAGAAGAGAAGAGAAGAGAAGAGAAGAAAAGAGAAGAGAAAAAAGAAAAAAGAATCTTTGTGAAGGCTGAAGAAATGGCTCAGCAATTAAGAGCATTTACTGTTCTCACAGAGGACCCTAGTTCAGTTCCCAGCACCAATGTGGGGCACCTCACAACTTCCTGTCCAGGTCCGGGAGACCTGATAACTTCTGGCCAGGCAGGCGATTGCACTAATGTGTATATACCCCACCCCAACACACACACATACCCACATGTACGCACATAATTAAAAATAAAATAAACTTTGAAAAGAATCTCTCATTGTAGACCTAGGACTCGGCTTTCAAGTAAATTCTAATGTGCACAAAAGTTGGGAAAGGACCATCTGTTTCTATCTAATTTTAGAAAATATGTGTTTCTTACAGGTTTTTCCGTAGTCCAGAATATTAATGTTATATCCATTTCTTTATCTGGACCACATGAATAAGTAATAGTCTTTACATGGGTGGCATCAATTACATTTAGAATATGTACAATAAGTGCCAATAAAAATGACAGAGTGTTCTTATCTATCAAGTATATGAACAAAGGCAAGAGAGGTCGGAGTCCTGCCAAGACCTGACTACACATATTGACTTGGGATTAAAACAGTAATCATTGAGTTCATTCTAGACCTTACTAGATAAGACAAATTTTTAATATAAGCTTAGAAATAAGTACCCTGCCAAGAGGGCAAGAAAAGGCAAGGGCAGCCATCCAGGACACGGTGACAAAAGAGTAATAGAATACATGAGATGGTGATCAGAATATATTGCTATCAAGAGTTGTTTTGCCAAATGATGAAATGTATTGACATTAATCCCGAGCTGTCATGAGAATGTCATAGAGACACTGAATTGTTTTAAGCAAAGTTTCCTGGAAGTCATTCAAGGTATGCATGCTGTTATAACAGATCAACCAGAGATATTTTTATTCCAAACTCCTTGATGAGAAAATATTTGGAATGAAGTTCAGGGCACTTATGTACAAGCTTATATGGATGAAAATTGATTTTTCTTTCCCTGGGAATTTAGCAGTCATTTTTACTAGTTGAGAGCTACTGCACAGGGACAAGAGGCTGACTTAATGCAGAGCCAGGATTTTTGCTTTCTTGGTAGAACAGAGAATTCTTATTCTGCTTTCTGTCTTACAAGATCCTGGCAACACTGGGCCATGGTGCTTGCCTCTTCGAAATACTTCTAAATTATGGCTCAGTGTTTTTTATTTAATCTCAGAACTGCTTTCTTTGTAATTAGACCTCAAAGAGGCTCATACAGAAGAAGAGAATGGAGACATTTGACTATTTCACTGTTTTATTCTTTTTTAAAGAGAGAATTCACTTGAAACTGGAAATCATTAACGTCTGTTTTCTACTTTCAAAGTGTGAGCCACCACTTTGCAATAGGCTGGCTTAAACAGATGGGTAAAATCAGTCTCACCACTACAGAGAGCAGCCTCTTCTGAATAAGTATGTAAAAGCTTGTGTAGATTCGTACTGTGTATGTATTTAAATAAAACAAAGACATCCTTTCTAACATTTCTGTATAAACAAAAAATTCAACACTATCACTCCAAGTTCAGTCTCCACTCCTTAATTCTCTAGGTCCTCTCTAGCCATACTTAATTATTCCTCTATGCTCTGGGTCCTCTCTAGACATACTTAAGTATTCCTCTATGCTCTAGATCCTCTATAGGTATACTTATTTATTCGTCTTGCTCACTATTTTCTTACTATATAGGGACCTACTAAGGGTGAGCATTGTGCTGCATGTGTTACCTGGAGGAAAACTTAACAGGATCCTAAGTTCTCACTGGCAAAATCTTCACATGGTACTCATCTTTTAGTGAAAAGAATGAGATAGGACTCTGTGCCATTCTGCCATGTAGTGTTTTAAATCACTGCTCTACTTTAGTTTTCATTGCTGCTCTACTTCTTACCCCTGTGATCTGGAAGCAGTCACAAGTAATGCTGAAAAGTATTGAGTAATATATGGCCAGGCATGGGAGTGCACGCCTTTAATCTCAGCACTTGGGAGGCAGAGGCAGGTGCATCTCTGTGAGATCAAGGCCAGCCTGGGCTACAGAGTGAGTTCCAGGATAGCCAGGACTGTTACACAGAGAAACCCTGTCTCAGAAGAAAAAGAATATATGGCTTTGTGTTAATACTGCATAATTCTGTTGATGGAGATAAGAGTCTAAGTGTTTCTGTACATCTGAATTTCCTACCCACCAACTGCTCTTTAGATGCTCCACTTCCAGGTCACTTGCTCTTTGTTTATGATCATCAGCTCTTTTTCTCCATCCTTTCTTGGACCACTTTACTTTTGATCTTTGCCTGTAGAGTCTAGCCTTGAGCTCCAACCACTCCACCAAAGAGGAGACTCTTCTGTGCCTGCCATCTGTGTTTACAGTTGGACATTTGTTGTAGACATAATTCATGATTTCCTGAAACCCCAAATCAGTTATCAATTTAAGTTTAAAAAAACAGAGTGCATATATATTTTTTCTTAAAACACATAAATCTCAGATTTTCCTAAACTCATCCATACAGAATCATGGGCCAGCCGACATTCCGGTCATGACCTAAGTATCAGACTGTGATAGCCTGAGAAGACATTGTCACCAACTCAAAGCAGATAATTAATTAAAAGACCGGTATGAGTGGGTTTTTTCCCCTTTCTCTTTCTTTCTTTTACTGGAAATGTATGACAACCATTTTGTTAAATGAGGTTTTTCCTTGTGTAAAAACTTGCTCAAACATTCGTGTGCCTTTATGTAGGTAGAAGTTCATGTTGCTTTGCCCAATAAAATCCTGCAGTTGTCAAACAAAACAAAAACAACCTGAAGCTTCCCATACCTTCTTTTCTGATGGTGCAGGCCACTGTGAGTGCTTGTGTCACTGTGGGCATGTGCAGGTGGACAATACAGGGTCAGCATCATTTTCACTCTCTGGACCTCATTTTTGTCATCTGTGAAATCAATGCAAGAAGCGTTTTGGCTGCAAGTTCCATAGGGTGAAGAATCCAATGTCTTTTCACTAATTGATTGCTAGTCCATAGATGCCTGGCAGACAGTAGATACCAATAAGACTTAAGTGGATGGTTAGATGAATTCTATGTGTAAAACATTTAGCCTGAAGCCCAGAACAAAGCAAGTGTTTAAAAAAAAATGAAGACATTTAATGTATTTTTAACTTTTTTATGGAATTTCTTAACAGAGCATTTGTTAAGACCCATGTCTGTAGCGTTGTTTGGCTGGGAAGTTTTCACATTCTGGAACTAAACCTCAAAGAGGCCCTTTCCAGTGGCATCCTGAAATAGTAACACCTTGGAAAGAAAAGAGTTAGTGGACAAAGCATTGGATGAGAAACCCAGGAGATCAAGATTAAGTCTTAGTTCAACCATTCCCTTAGAAGGGTTGATTCCCAACCACTAAACAAGCTGTCTCACCTCTTGGGGTCTGCTGCCTTCATTGTAACAAAAATAATTTGGATTGTAGGATGCCCTCTGGATCTTCTGCCATTTAGAAAGTATAACAAGTCTTTGTCCCTGAGCATTTAACAGCTTTTAGGATTTACCCTCCACGTATGTTAGCATGCTTGTTTTATACACACGTACACCCTCCAACGTATGTGTGAGTCAATGCCTGCTCTGGATTTTTACCTAATATGGCAGTATTTCTTCTGGAATGATGAATTCCTCTCTCTTTTTACCCTTTTTTGGTGAAGATTACATGTTTGTTGAACATCTGGATCTGGAATCCTTATTAGGTTGAAAATGAGAAATGTTTTAAAAGGAAGGCATGCTTAAGAAAAAATTAACGACCTACCTTTTCCATTCCAGCACAGTGTGATTCCCACTTTCATACTTACCGATTTTTTTTCTTTTTTAGGCTAATTATCTGCCACTTTTAACATAGCCAGCTGGTCAGGTGTGTAATAGATGTGTGTGCTCCGCCTCTCCATGTTAGAGGAGTGCCCACTAAGTGCATGCAATTTTTGGACACCATGCTGGAGAACTCTCTCATTCTTACAATTCAGAGGTTTTAAGGCACCCGGGAAGTCAAGCCTCTTCTGCCTTTCCCAGCACTCAGCAGACCTAAAGAGCAGCCTCTATAGACAGCACCCTCTGTGGATGGCTGGAACCCTGCATCTGCCACTGACAGAGACCCCCAAGTCTCTTTTATACATTAAAGGAAACAATTTTTCTCTAGGCTCATTAAAGTATATTTTAGGAGAAAATTATCTCTTTGGTATTATTAACTTTCATGATGATAGTTCTTGTAGTTTGAGGACTGCAATATTAAGAGACTAAATAAGGCTTTTCTTCTTCCACTCTTTCTTACTGTGTGTGTGTGTGTGTGTGTGTGTGTGTGTGTGTGTGCGCATATGTATGCATATGTGTACAAGTGCATGTTTTGCTGGAGAATGAGCCTAGTACCTGTGCATGTTAGACAAGCGCTCTGCTGCTAAAGTGCAAGCCCAGACGAGCCCACCATTTCTGATCATAAACATAAAAGAGCACGTACTCAAATAAAGCAACAAAGACAGACTTGAAATGTTTTCTTCCTGGGAAGTCTTTGGACAAGTAGAACATTAAGATGATTGCAAGGAGGTACTACTGAGCTAGCATTTGGATTCAAGGTAAATTAACCGCCATTAATAAGCAGTTGCAAACTTTCAGAGCGTTTACACAACTAAAGTTTATTTCTGCATTTATTCATTGTGTTGTAAATGCAGGCAGTCTTAGTCAGCCGCTGATACTCTTAGTTGCAACTCAGGGATCTAAGTTATTTCCATCTTATAGTTCCGCCTCTTTCGACCTTCAGGGTCCTCTTTATTAAGGCTGCCAGATGACAACAAAGAATGTGGAATATTAAATGGTAAGTTTTTATTGGCCAGGGCTAAATATCTGTTACTTTCTGCTCACATGCCATTGGCAAGTACTTAGGTGCATGGCCATAACCTAACTGCAATGCAAGCTGAGAAACGTAGTCTAGCTAAATGCCAAGTGTAAAAGGAAATGGAGAGTCAGGCATGGTGGTACACGTCTGTAATGCCAGCACTTGGGAATCTGAGGCTGAAGGATCATGAGTTTGAGGCAAATCTGGGTTGCACAGCAATACCCTAGCTCAAAAAACAGAACACAAATAAACAAGAAGAAATGGGGTAGGTGAATGCGTAAAGCCACTGCCATGACCAAAATGTATAATTTCAATTTAGCATTATGTGTTACCAGAAATCCAGGTAAATAGTCAAGAGATGAATCAACAGTTAAGAGCACTTACTGCTCTTCTGAGAGGAGACCAGAGCTTGGTGCCCAAGCACCCATGTTGGGGAGCTCATAGCCATTTGTAACTGCAGCTGTGTGCTATCTGAGTTCCTTTTCCAACCTCCTCAGGTATCCATACACACATGCCATCACACACACCCACACAAAGGAAACCTTAAAAAATGATCAGTAAATGGTTACCCTTGTTATCTAGGTACATCACCAGAGCCTATCTAATAACCACTAAGCCCATAGCTGGTACAAAGCCTAGTGTTAACTGTGGGCCATGATTAGTAAGACATGACCTCTGCCCTAGGGCGAGGCATGGTGACGAGAGCCTTTGAGTCTAGCACTTAGGAGACAGAGGCAAAAGGATCTTTGGGAGTTTGAGGTCAGCTTGGTCTACGTATTGTGCTCCAGGACAGCCAAGGCTACATAGAAAGACCCTGCCTCAAAAAAAATGCACTAAAATAAAGTGCTAAACCAACTCTAATACAAAGAGGAATGTGGATAAAACAGAGAATTTTCCACATTATATTTGATTATATGTCTATTTGTTCCAACTTTGAACTTTTCAGGGTCAGGACCTGATATGACTCTCATCTTGGCATGTGCCTGGCATGCAGCAGGAGTTATAGAAGCAGCATTTGGGGGCACAAAATAAAGAATTGCATTGAAGGTACGTGTGACTGTGGCTTAGGCTGTGTTCTATACAAGCCCAGAAGGAGCCGCTGTGTTCTGGTTAGCACAGATCTTATTGGCGGTATGCAGAACACACCTTGTGCAGTTGCATGTGGAACCTGGAGAAGAGAGCCAGCAGAAAATTCATCCAGGACACATACAGATTGAGCTGCGCTGAGACTCCTGTGTGTGCAGGAAGAGAGGAGGGTCGGTGTAGACTGAAGACACCAGGCAAAAACCCAGAGTAAAGGGAAGTGTTGAACAAATGGAAAGCACTTGTGCAGAGGAAGGGAGAGAAGCAGGGGAAAGGCAGACATATCACTTGAGCACTCGGTCATGCATTGACCGCCATGCTACGGAATTCACTCGGTGAACATCCAGGAGTTAACTGTTCATCTGAAGGGCACAGGTGACGGGAACTGACTCACTCACTTTGTGTGGAAGCTAGGCTCAATGACACAGAGACACAGGCTGGGAAGGCACCACCATCATGCTGCTTCAAGACCATAAAGACAGGCAAGGGACCAAAGGATAAGATGGCTCAGCAGGTAAAGGCACTTACCACCACACCTGGGGACCTGAGAATCTTTGGGACCCATGTGACAGGAGGAAACTGAATCCCACAGGTTGTCCTCTGACTTCCATGTTTGTGCCATGGCACACACACAGGCATGTGGGTACGTACGAATGCATGAACACACCACAACACACACACACACACACAAAGGAAAAAAGACTCAGGGAAGATAATGACAAGGTAGATTGAAAGAAGAGGTCAAAAGTGACAGTATGACTTACTGGCTGCTCCAGATAAGAGAGAGAAGTTAAAATTATTCCAGTAGTGCACGCTGGAAGACTGTGGGAATTAATTGTGAGAGGTGAATGGAGGTTTTCGGGGTTTTTTTGTTCTGTTTTTAATGATGATCTGATCAGTGGAATGTGTAGTGTGTTTGAAGAAGACGAATATTTAGCTATCAACCCACAAATAGTGGTTTAATCTGTATAAACCAGGCAGGCAAGAAGGGTCTTCAATGTTTCATAACACAGTGTGTGTGAATGACTGGGAATAATTGATCTAGTTTATGTATTATTGAATTAAAAGAACTCCAAAACTTAATTACATAACATCATTCATAATTCATTGTGCTCATAATTTTGTGGGCCAGGAATTTGGAAAGCACTTGTCTAGGTGGTTTCATTTCTCATGGTATTTGCTGTAGTGACTGGACCTGGAAGATCCACTTTCAAAATGGCTTCTCCACTCATATATGGGATCTCATTTGTCCTGTAGCTTAAGTCTAGGGGATGCACCAGATGCTTTAGGTTCCTTGTATCATAATCATTCCATAATTACTATCTATTGTGTAATTATATTATATGTATATATGCTTATATGTCTATATAGGTAATCATAGTTACAAGAGGCAGGAAGTGAAAGGCAGCCAGCCAAAGGCCATATTTATAATTAGCACAGTATCACTTCTGTCATTCTGTTGGTCAAAGATATCATGGGTCCCATTTGGAGAACTGGAGACGTGGACTTTGTCTTTTGGTGGTTGGATGGCACGGTCACTCCAGAAAAAAAAAAAAAAAAAAACACAAGGGGGCCCTTTGGCTCCTAAGGTGCTTGTTCAAATTATGTCTGTTAGGCTTCTGACTTGTAAATAAGTTTGGTAGGAAACTTATACTTTGCCACACTAAGACTCACTGCTGTAGAGCATAACAATAATGGGACCCAGGACCGACTGACGTACATCAGGAAAAGAGCAGCTCTATATGGGGAGTTCCTGCTAACGAATCAGATAAAGAAATGGACTAGAAGCAGTGTGAGAGTTGAGGACAGTGTGGTCAGAGCACCATGTATCCTGAAACAGTGAGAATGAGAAGTAAGCCCCCAGGCTGCTGAATTTGGCTTTAAAACAACCAAGAATCACTGAAATCTCAGTAGGGTAGACATCTGAATGCAGAACTTTGCAAGTGAAATCCACAGCTAGAGTAAGTGAAATCCCAAAGACTCTGGCTATTGTCCCACACTCTTACTTGAAAGGACTGAAACAGCCGTGGCTTTGCAGCAAGATAATCCAACAGTAAATACATAACAGCACAGTTCCAGACATGGAACAGCAACACGAAAATGTTGTGATACACTGTAAAGCCAGTGACAGTGTGAGCAGCAAGCAAATTAGGACATTTTCCTTCTGCTGTTCTCTGTCTTCTATCTTCACAATGCTTTGTCAGGATTCTCCAGAGAGGTAGATGGATGGATGGATGGGTGGATGGATGGATGGGTAGGTGGGTGGGTGGGTGGGTGAGTGGGTGGGTGGGTAGATGGATGGATGGATGAGTGGGTGGGTGGGTGGATGGGTGGATGAATGGATAGGTGGGTGGATGGGTGGATGAATGGATAGGTGGGTGGATGGGTGGGTGGATGGATGGATGGGTGGGTGGATGGGTGGGTGGGTCGGTGGGTGATGGATACATGGATGCATACTTAGAAGATAGATAGATAAATAGATACATAGATAGATAGATAGATAGATAGATAGATAGATAGATAGATAGATAAATAGATGAGGTGATAGGCTTCCTGCAAGCTGGAGAACCAGGAAACCTGGGAGTTTTGCTCAGTGCAAGTTCAAAGAGTGCACCTAATGTGGGCCTTCATGCCTTTCCATAATAAGGCAGAAAGACAAGCAAGTGAGTGAGAAAAGTTTCGGATACCAAGCCTGCCCTTTCATTAAGAGCCTGCCTCTTAATTCCATCTCAATGGTAATTTAAATTTCAACATGACTTTTGGAGGGAATATTCAAGCCTTTGCATTTTGTATTTCTTTTGACATTTTACTTGGGATGTCAATTCAGCATCATATATCAGTATCAACTAGCTCTTTTTTTTTTCAATAAGCATGTGTTAATTGGACAAAGTAGTGGATTTCACTGTGACCTTTTCATCCATGCACATCAGCAAGTTCTTCTGTAACAAATCATTCCAAACTCAGTGGCTTTAAAATCACAGGTCAGAAAGCATATGGGCCAGGTGCTCCAGTTCTCCAAATGGGACCCATGATATCTTTGACCAACAGAATGACAGAAGTGATACTGTGCTAACTCTAAATGTGGCCTTTAGCTGGCTGCCTTTCACTTCCTGCCTCTTGTAACTATGATTACCTATATAGACATATAAGCTACAAATTCATTTGGAAATAGTAGTGTCTATTCATTACATGTTATCTATGACTATTTGGGGACCGATGGAGCAGAGAATAGTTACAAAGGCTTCATGAGCTGCCTATAATATTTACTCTCAAGCCCTTTAGAAAGAAAAGGGAATCATGAGGCTGGAGAGGTAACTCGGGGGAAACTGTTTTTGATGCAAGCATGACAGCATGAGTTCAGATCCCCAGCACCCACATAAAGGCAGGGCCTGGCTGTGTGCAGCATGACCCCAGAACAGGGCCGGGGTCAGGGAAGGCAGACAGGCAGATTCCAGTGGCTCACTGGAGTCTAGCTGAAGCAGTGAGCTCCAGTTCAGTCAGTGAGAGACTCTGTCTCAAAGCTAAGGTGCAGAGCAATCAAGGATGATTTCATTTTGTAAGCTTTATTCATTTATTTTTATTTTGTTTTTTGAGACAAGTTCTCTGTGTAGCCTTTCCTGGCCTCGAACTCACTCTGTAGACCATGCTGGCTGCAAACTCTCAGGTCTGCCTGCCTCTGCCTCCTGAGTGCTGGGATTAAAGGAGCAGTTCTACTTAAAACCACAAGTGCGTGTTATTACCTACGAGTCAGCTGGGCAGCCTTTGTGTGCTCACTCTTGCTTCGGTCCTGATCAGCTAATTGTTGTGTGACAGTGTTAAGGGCTGTTATCCATTTAATAGACTTGAGTGGATTGATCATAATACGTGATGAAGTCACGAGTGAGGTTTCATGAGATGTTTGCCCTTTGGGAATACTCTGTCCCTTCATTTGTGGACACACCATCCATTTCTTCTAGAGGAAGTAGCTAATTCAAAGTATCATATCAGAAAGAGAGAGATGAGCCTCAGTATGTCTCAGCATCTGGAACTTCAAGACATGTTTCTAATCTAATTACTCAGCCTCAGGTATTTTGTTATAGCAGTAGGAATAGACTAAGATGCCCAGTCTATATGCAGTGCTAGCAGAATTCAATAAAAAACAGAAACATCTAGTCCCTAGGCTTTAAAGGGATTCCATTTTTAAAATGTCTTTGTCATTATGATGGTGGTGGTAGTGGTGGTGGTGGTAGTAGTGGTGGTGGTGGTGGTGGTGGTGGTAGTGGTGGTGGTGGTGGTGGTGGTGGTGGTGGTGGTGGAGGTGGAGGTGGTAGAGGTGGTGGTGGTAGAGGTGATGGTGGTGGTGGTGGTGGAGGTGGTGGTGGTGGTGGAGGTGGAGGTGGTGGTGGTGGAGGTGGAGGTGGTAGAGGTGGTGGTGGTAGAGGTGATGGTGGTGGTGGTGGTGGTGGTAGTGGTGGTGGTGGTGGTGGTGGAGGTGGAGGTGGTGATGGTGGTGGTGGTGGTGGAGGAGGTGGAGGTGGTGATGGTGGTGATGAATGTGGTGGTGGTGGTGGAGGTGGTGATGGTGGTGGTGGATATGGTGGTGGTGGTGTGTGCCACAGTACACAGGTTGAAGTCAGAAGACAGCTTGTAAGAATTGGTTCTCTCTACCTTGGATTCCTTGAATTAAACTCATGTCTTCAGGCTGCACACTGAACCATCTCCCTGGCTCCATTTCCATCACTAAAGGCCGAGTATGTCATAAGGGCTGCCCAGATTCAGAGGTAGGAAACAGTTCAGCCTGAAATGTTGGTATAAGGCCGTATTGCAAAGGATATGGATATAGGGAGGCACAAGAGTCTGTCTTCCCAACTAGTCTGCCACAGAGAATATAGAAAATAAGGTGGGTTGGGACTTGAGAGGACCAAGGACAGATTTTTATCTGGCTTCAAACTCACTATGTGACCTTTGACTCCTGGGCCAATCTCCTTAGCACTAAATCCTGAGGTTTTTTTTTTTTTTATTTAAAAAAAAGCCATCCTTTATTTTCGTTTGCATTCAACAAATGTTCATTTTCTTGAGATGCTTTTAGTGAGACTTGAAAATACTGTTTTCTAATGTGAAATGTCGGGGGCCAGCATAACAGAAAACATCTGCTTTCATTTCATTCCCTTGACAGGGATTCTAAATATTTGTAAGTTACATGAAAAAAATTACAATAGTCACACATTTTTTTAATGTGAAGAGAAAAAAGTTGCGAATTATAACAATAGAAGCCTCCTTCATAAAAAAGAGGCTGCTCTCTTCCTGACTTTAAAAAACAACAGCAAACATCCCTGAGTCCTTCACCGGGAGTCCAGGTGAAGAGTGGCAATAAGAAATATGGGTGTGCTGGGCGGTGATGGCACACGTCTTTAATCCCAGCACTCAGAAGGCAGAGGCAAGTGGATCTCCATGAGTCTGGGGCCAACCTGATCTACAAAGTGAGTTCCAGAACAGCTAAGACTGTTACACAGAGAAAACTGTCTCAAAAAAAATCTAAATAAATAAATAAATAAAAAGATTAAAAAAGAAATTTGCATTAACAACCCCCTAGAGAGGACTAGTATGTGAGGGGTTATTCGGACTGGACTTTCTGTGTGTCTGCTAACCTCTCCAGGTGAAACTAGGAAGATGTGCCTGGACCAGCCGTGAGAGATCTTCAGCAAGCATCCTCCCTACCCAGCCACTGGGAGGGCTCTCTAGGCAACTACCCTCAGCAAGGCTGGTGTCAAAATAGAGTCCACGCAGCTGGGCCTGGGTTTTGTAGACACCTTCATCCTTTACACTGTGGTCCTCGGTGATACTTTAGAATATACGTCAGGACCCAATGTTGCCCCAGTCATTAAATAAAGTATTAGTTAGCTCTCTCATTACCAAACCACTGTGGCGTGGTCAGTCCCTTCCTCCCCTCCAGCTGTAGTTTATTGCTTGGTCTTAATTTTATTTCCCCTTCCTATTCCTTTTCCTCCTGTTCTCTTACCAAAATTCTTATCAGACTTTAGAGCAGGATGCATTCGATTTCTAGAAACCACCCATGGCCAACACTGAGTCTCTCCAACCTCTTCAATACAGACATAATTCTCTCACTTGGCAGATAGCGTATGTGGTTAGTGTAGTCCTGACTGTCCTGGAACTCACTCTGTAGACCAGGCTGTCCTCAGACTCACAGAGATCTGCCTGTCTCTGCCTCCTGAGTGCTGGGATTAAAGGTGAGTGCTACCACGCCCAGCCCAAATGAAATTTAAAACTGGTGTATGGCCGGGCGGTGGTGGTGCACGCCTTTAATCCCAGCACTCGGGAGGCCAGAGGCAGGCGGATCTCTGTGAGTTCGAGGCCAGCCTGGGCTACCAAGTGAGCTCCAGGAAAGGCGCAAAGCTACACAGAGAAACCCTGTCTCAAAAAACCAAAAAAAAAAAAAAAAAAAAAAAAACTGGTGTATGGTTAGCGCTTAGGTCTGACATGTCATTTCTTTATGCCACACTATGTAAACTATCATTATTATGACTCTTAATCATGTAAGGAAATACTCTGCCTCTGGTTGAAATTTTTTTCAGATAAGGTGTATGAGTGCAGGTGTGGGAACAAGACTAACAGTTACTAGACAGTTACCACATGCCTGCCTCCAGCTAGGTTGTCACATACATTCCCTCACTCGTCTCTCACAGAAACCTTGTACACATTCTTAAACTGCGTTGAGACTCAGAAAGACTAATTGGTTCACCAAAGTCTACCAGTCAGAGGCACTGAAAACAGGCTTTGGGTCCTGGCTATCTAGCTGCAAACCCCTCCCCTCCTCTTCCTTCCTTCCTTCCTTCCTTCCTTCCTTCCTTCCTTCCTTCCCCCTTGTTCCTCCTGACACCCTGGGGACAGGACAGCCTCCTAAAAGTTTGCAGTCTGTAACTATGGTTTTTCACAGTCAATGACACAGTCAGTCAGATTCAGTTCAACTGACCCAAGATTCTGCCTTTGACAGGAATGCTGAGGAAACGCTAAGAGCGTCACCCAAAGTGCTTCCCTTCCACTGAGAACATCTTTGCAAAAGCCGCACAAAGTAATTGAGATAAATCTTTCATAGAACTGGTTATTTTTACCCCATGTCACTTCTCTTGGAAACAATTTCCAGGCATGTGAAGTTGTATTTCCTTGAACTTCCTCTAAAAATCTCATCTTTAACTCTCCAGGAAGGACTGCCCCTCATGCCCTGAATATATATATATAAGTGGAGCGTTACCTTAGCTTTTTTCAAAGAGCCAGTGTGCTGGGTAAGCTCAGTATAAATCTGATAAGAAAACCTAAGTGAGGCCCCTCAAACTTGGCCTCTGAGATCCAGGCTGAAAACATGCCATGGATCTGTGTCCAATAATAAAATCCTCAAATCTGGGAGCACTCAGCCGGTCCCTGCCATCTCAATCTTTTAAGTGCCTCCTTCCCATGCTCTTTATTCCTTTCCCCAGTCTCTGCAAAATCTTGTTCCAAAATGTCAGTCAACCATCAGCTAATGGGATGAGAAGTTGCCTCACAATCACAAAAAACTCGTGGTCCTGGCCCAGGGCCCCCATTACTCTTGTGTCCCGAGATGACCTCCCAGCCTCTATGACATAAGAAGACATCTCAGAACAGCTTTAAAAATGGAGACTCACGTTCGTTATTCACTCAAAAGACTAAGAAAAAAATGAACAAGGAAATTTTTGATGGGTCACCAGCCAGGACACTGAAATTTGAAACATTGAACAATTAATTTGAGGATATATAAACAGGTTTCATTATATAAATTTTAGGAATATGATATGAATAGTCTGTTGTTTTTAATTTGAGAATGTTCGTCTCCCAAATACATTCCGCACCACGCTCCATGAGGCCCTCTTACCATGAGCTGGCATCTTTGCTCTTAGATTATCTGTTCTGGCTCATTCTCTTCATCTACCTGTGCTATCTAACTACAGATGGATTCCCTCTCTGATTGGCTTTGTGTAGTTGCCTAGGCTACATTCAGTCTAGCTTCCTATTGTGCTGCTGACTTCCATCATGTCAGGGTTCTTTTTCCTCTTAAAAAGTTTGACTTTTCAAAGTAAAGTCTTTTCAAATTTGTTTTGTTTGTATAAGTAAAATTCCTTCTTGTTCTTTGTCCTGCTTCACAATTACAAACATGTTATCCATAAGGAATTCATTAATGTGTAGGACTGAACCTACTAAGTGGGTGTGGGGGGCATGTGCGTGCATGTACACACACACACACACACACACACACACACACACAGA
Organism: Peromyscus eremicus; assembly: GCF_949786415.1. Classification (NCBI taxonomy): domain Eukaryota; kingdom Metazoa; phylum Chordata; class Mammalia; order Rodentia; family Cricetidae; genus Peromyscus; species Peromyscus eremicus. The sequence continues at coordinate 38,730,332 of NC_081434.1, read as the reverse complement.
GTTATGTTCTCTTTCTCTCAGAATCTTGTCACTTCAAACTACTATTTTGGAATGTTTAAGGGTATATGCCAACTCAATAATCAAAATCGTTTTTGGAACCGGGAACCCAACATCAGTCTCGGTAGACCCATGGAATTTATTGCTTGCTCTGTTTTATTCACTCTAATGCACCAACAGCATTTCAAATAAAGACAATTCTGATAAGATGTGATCCATGCCATCATGATTCATTTTGATTATAAAACAATGCTTGCTTTGAATCTGAACTACTAAAAGCACGGCTAGCCTAAGGGTCATGGTCTCCTTGCCTTGACCTGGTAAGGAGGCTATGATTCATGTACACTTCAGAGAGAGACTGCTGGTTTTCTGCTACATACACATTCCTGTTTGCACTCCACAAATATGTAACTGAGACCCACTGTGGGGCCAAGTGCTATGCTCGGCTTTAGGACCACAGCGGTGAAGAAGATAAACACAATTCCTGCCATATGGCACTCACTGAAGGAAGATAAGTTGGCTGCATAAATGTCTTGTTGAGACATTTGAGGCCCACACAAAACAGAATGATGGTGAAGCCCCGGGACTCTGCAATCTGACTTAACCCTGCTCTGTCCCAGGCTTAACCACGCCAACCTGTTCTGCCTTGTACAACTGACCCAGCTTTGCTCAGCTGCACATCCCTAAATGACATTAATACTCACTTCACGGGGTTATGCGAAAGGTTAAGTGAAGAATTAAAACCCCTGTACGGTGTTCAGCCAAGTGCTTGACTGATGCCCATTAGTAGTAACACTAGTAGATGGGCCACACTGACCTTCACCAGAAAAGACTGTTTCCTCATCCTTTGTTTGGTAAATTCATGGATCTAAATAGCCCTAGGAGACTGCAAATTCTCCATGCCCTAACAGCCTCTTCAGTCCAAAGTACAGGTTTGTCCAGTGCTCAGAAACAGTCTGTCTACAAAGCTAGGCCGGCTAACCCTTAGCAGCCCAAAACTATTCACATGTTCCTATCACCACGGCAAGGACCCCCTCCCACTAAGTCCTGACACTCAAAGTCAAGAGATGGAACTCCCCTCCTCACTTCTGAGGTCTGCCGCCAGCCACCATGTCTGCAGACGCTGGCCATCTCAACTCTTCTGTTTGTGTGTGAGAAGGCACTTCGTTTGGCTCCATGTAGATCTCGGGAGCAGCAGAACTGGAGCTCTCGGTGATACTGGAGTCTTCAGAGTTCACAAGGTAACTACCTAGTAATTAACCCTGGGTCGTTAATCCCTTGATACAGTCCTGGCTTCAAAACTTATCTCCGAAAACAGCACTCCACAGTTACCATATAGCTATGATACCTCTGATAACTGTGAGACAGCATGCCGTAACTAGTTGGACCTGCCCACAGATGGTTCCTGGGTTCTTCTTGGCACATGGAGTAACTGTTCAGACCATGATGAGCAGCAGAAAGTGACGCCAAGTGAGTTGTGCTAAATCTAGGTCTCTCCAGAACTACCTGTTCTACCCCACAGGAGAAAGACGTTTACTGGTGCGTGAACCTAAACACCCCGTATGCAATAAAAGCTCATGGCATCTAATTTGCTTCCTTCCTTCCCTGAGAAGAGAACTGGTACAAAAAAATACTCGTTGGTCCCACCCAGAGCACGCATTCCCAAGAAACTTATCTGTATTGGTCAGGGTTCTCTAGAGGAACAGAACTTATAAAATGAATCTCTCTCTCTCTCTCTCTCTCTCTCTCTCTCTCTCTCTCTCTCTCTCTCTCTCTCTCTCCCCATATATATATATATATGGATTTGTTGAAATAACTTAATAAAGACTTCTGTGGTCCAGCTGATCCAACAACAGCTGCCTATGTAGAGAAGGTCCAAGAATCCAAGAGTTGTTCAGTTCATAAGGCTGAAAACCATGTCTCAGCTGGTTTTCAGTATACACCAGAATCCCAAGGAAGTAGTCTCGAAAGCCAGTGAAGGGATGGAGTTGCCGACGAGAATGAGAGCAAGCAGGCAAAGAACGCGCTTTCCCCTTCCATGTCCTTTATAGAGACTGTAAACAGAAGGTGAGGTCCCGGTTAAAGGTGGATCTTTTCACCTCAAAGAGCCATATTAAAAGTGGATCTTCCTGCTTCAACTTATTTAATTAAGAAACTGCCTCACAGGTGTGCCTAGTCATTTGGATTTTAGTTAATTCCAGACGTAGTGAAGTTGACAACCAGGAGTAAGCCATCACATTACCATAGCCAGCTTGGGGGAAGAGGGTGAACGGAACAGACAAGAGATACTCCTAACAGTGATGGTTTGGTATGCTCATTATTCACTGAATGACTAATTTCCTACATAGTACCCGAGAAAGGTCACAGCATCTTTCTTGGTGGCTTAGCACAAATCTGGCGGAACATGTCTTTGTTAGCTTGGCGGAAGAGCAAACTGACAGACAGCAAAGGTTCACCTGTGGAGGCTCCATCTTCCACAAAGTTCTCACTGTATGAGACACGGGGCAGTGAGTATGCAAAGCAGCCCAGGGCAGCACCACTGTCCAGGAGCCGAGAGCCCTGGCTGACTAGGCACACACCGGCTGGCTGTAGCCCACAGAGTCCATTCCTTCTGCTGACTCTCCACGTGGACGCGTCCCCAGGAAGCCTTCCTTCACTTGCTGAAAAGTGTCGCCAGTGAAGCGTGTGTATCAACCTCCTCAGTGTGAGAGAAGCAAACCCCAGAAAATGAGTCTGAGAGCTTAAGGTTCCTGCTCACACAGAGTCCGTGATGCTCTCTCTACAAACCAAAGGTGGTAATAGATGCCAACGCACTACTGATGCTGATGTCAGCACTTTATCAGACTGTTGCTCCACCCCTGATTCTAGCCAAGAGTTGAGCTCGTGCAGAGAATGTCATCTTATTATTCTTAGGCAATTTCATACATGTATGAGTGTCGGGCATTTTCACCATTACTACCCTGTCTCATCCTGGTATGTCTCTCACTGACACTTCCTCCCCCACCCCTTCCTACTGGGATGCCTGCCTAACTTTTCCTTTTGACTGTTTGCTTCCTTCTTCCTTCCTTCCTTTCTTCTTTCCTTCTTTCTTTGTGACCAAGTTTAATCATGGTTGCTTACATGAACTGGATGGTGAGTTACTTACTGGAACATGGTTGGGCAACTGATCAGTGGTTACATCACTGAAGAAAATGCTCCATTCACTACCCACGGTCCAGTGAGGGTGGGCTTCTGTGAGGAAAGGGTAATGGGTTCAATGTGAAGGTCTTGTGCATGTAACCATGGCTGCAATAAGTCCATGAATGGAGTGGTCACGTCCCGTCCTGAAGACACTGTTTTGTAAGACTCGTTCTCAAACTCTGGCTCTTATGGTGTTCTTCCCCCTCTTTTGCAATGTTCCCTGAGCCTTGGAGGGGATGAGAAGAGAGAGATTACTTTAAGGAGCAAGCATTTCACAGTCCCTTTTATTCTCCATACGTTGGTCTCTTCAGTCGCCACTGCCCACTGCAGAAAGTAGTTTCTCTGATGAAGGTCCAGGCAGCATTAATGGTTAGTATAAATATAAAATTTTTAAATTGCAAATACTTATCCAATGTGTGTATGTGCATGCACATGTGTGTGCCTACGTGCACACACACGTATTTGTGCCGCTGCGCATGTGTGTGAAGATCAGGAGACAACTTGCATAGTCAGTGCTCTTCTTCTACCATGTGAGTCCCAGGGGTTGAACTCGGATCATCAAGTTTAGCGGCAAGCACCTCCGCCCACTAAGACATCTTATCATCCCGAAATAGAAGTATTTAAAGGGCAGTTTGACACTGCATCCATTTCGCAAAGCAACAATAGTATGTTCTGCCCTGGGGCCTTTGGCCTCCCTAGCCATAGGTTCTTGATTGTGTTCAGTACCAGGCATGAGTTTCCTCGTGTGGAGTAGGTCTCAAATCAAATCAGAAAGTGACTGGTTACCCTCATAAGAGCTATCATATGCCACGATGGCACCACTGGACACATCTGGCCAGGCAGGTCATTATCGTAGCTTGTGCAGTCCGCAGACGGTTAGAAACATTGATGACTTTTTTCGTCAGTTTGCTTAGCACCACCCTCCAGCACTATGACTGCTAGCCAGTGAAGAGGGAACCTCCAGCTCAGATCCAAATGCATTTCTCAATACCCTGTATCCTGAGTGTATGGTGTCTGCAGCAACAGGGTCTTGTGATTTAGTTCTGGTGAGTGACCAAGGGCATTCACAATACCCTGCAATGTTTTGGGGGTCTTTGAGGCCTCCCTAATCAACAGTTTGTAGGGAGGTACCCCACAAATGGATCTTGGATTTTGTTTAATAATCTTTGGCTCCTGAAAGGAACATTGTCCGTCCAATCACGGTGCCTCCACTCAAACTTTTTAAATTATGTTCTTAATAGGTTTATAAAATAATAGGTAGGTTTCCATACGTCTTTTTCATGCATCCTTAGTTTTGATGTAAATACATCTGGCTATCACACATGAATAAAGGAGGATACAAGAAAGCATAGGAGCCAGGTGTTGGTGGTGCACGCCTTTAATCCCAGCACTCGGTTGGCAGAGCCAGGCGGATCTCTGTGAGTTCGAGGCCAGCCTGGTCTACAAAGTGAGTTCCAGGAAAGGCACAAAACTACACAGAGAAACCCTGTCTCGAAAAACAAAAACAAAAACAAAACAAAACAAAAAGAAATAAAAAGAAAGCATAGGCTCCTGAAACTTCTGCCCACAAAGCACTCACATTTACCAGCTGAAGCAATTCATGTGTGCTGTGTGACATTTGGGGCGCGGAGCACGGTCACAAATATTACAGACATTCTACAAGAGGCTGAGACCATTTCTCCATCCCTTGACTCTATGCTTGGCCAGGTATCTTACTTTGACTAACAGACATTGGTAATTTAATGTAAGCAGAGGCCTGACATATGCTGTGCGTAGACACTTTTTTCCTCTTAATCCTTTGTGACAGGTCCTTTGAAGCAGCTTTCGCTAAAAGCATCAACTCGTCTCCTGGGTCCACATGGTAAGTCCATCACGGTGAAAGCCTAGCATCTCTGCCTTCATTTTGCGTCTGCCCCCTTTACCTTGCCTCTGTATGTGGTCATCACAATGGAGTGTCTGCCTGAAGGGGTGTCTGTCTTCATAGCCTGACTTATCCCTCTAAAAGGCTGAAGGCACAGAGACAGCCCACTGCCTTAAACCTGCAGCCATCTTGGATATCAGAAACAACAAGGTCTCACAGGACATATCACCCACAAAGTGAGAGCCATGGCTTCTGATGAAAAGCCTACTCTCAGGAGCAGATGGCCTTTTAGGGACCAGGCTGATGTCCTTGGGTGATGACGGTGGTTACTAGGTTAATGACCTAAGACGAGGATGGGAAGCCCACACCTTGACCAGGACTGCCTGATTATGCAAACTTCTTGCCCCCTGCCTTCATTTTTTCCCTCTATCTAAACCCAAATAAAGGGGCGGCTGGAGCCCTTTCCTTGTTCCTCCCCCCAGATGATGGATTGGAACCTCTTCCACCTTTTACCATTGCTCATCTCTTGAGTTAGCACAGCAGGAGGGCTGAGCAGAGCTTGTTGGCTCTGTTTCAGAGCTGAATCTTCTAACCTAAAACTCTGGGTACACTTTCATAATTGACGTAGAGGTCAGAAGAGACACCATGGACTGAGTGTAAGCAAGGCCATCCTCACAACCCCACTTCAGCTGAGCCAGCCCAGACACAAGTACTATTTGTTCAATGCATGTATTTTGAGAATGTTTTATTTTATCTATCTATCTATCTATCTATCTATCTATCTATCTATCTATCTATCTATCTATCTATTTATCTATCTATCTAACATGTACTTACTGATACATATACATATATATAAAACATATATACATACATACATACATACATATATATTTGTCTGTAAATACGTCTGTGCACCACGTGCATACTGGTGTCTCAAGAAGTCAGAAGGGGGTGTTAGATCCCCTGTAACTGGAGTTACAGATAGCTGTGAACCGCCAGTGCATGCTGGGAATTGCACCTGGGTCCACTAGAAGAGCAGCCAGTGCTCTCAAGTGCTGAGCCGTCTCTCCAGCCCGGCAGAGTGTTTTTAAGCTACTAAATTTGGGGGTTTATAAACATTTGTTGTTTACAAGCTGGCTTGTAAACATTTTGTTCTCTGGTATGAGAAGGAGCCCTGACTTTTTTTTAGAGCTTCGATGTCTACCTCAGTTTTAAATGTCATGAGTGCACTGTAATTTATTGAACTATTTCCTTATTGTTAGAATTACATTTGCTACCACATGCGTGACATCACATTTATTACAACTGTAAATAACATTCTCATAAGCATCTGTGTGTATATATTGTTAGCCAGGTTTCTAGTATTTCATAATAACCGAAGCTTCCCCTGTGATAGTAGACTTATGAAATGAGAATTGGCTAGACCAAAATGTAAGCTTTTTAATATGTACTAAATTATGTGCTCAAAGGTTGTACCAATTCACACACACATACATGTGTATACATTTGACCATGCTTTCATGCATTCATTAGATACACTTAAATAAAAATAGATTTGTAATAAAACCTGTAAGCATGATTATGACCCTGTAAACAACCCTTACAAGTCATTACCAAGTACAACCCTGTAATAATCTCTTTGTTAATCCACAGGGATTATTTTTCATTAAATTTTAATTTCTTTACAAATTGATGTTGAATTTTTCATACATTATTAAGAATTTTTACACAATAGAGTATACATGATGATTTTTTTTTGTATTAAGTTAAATCCAACTTGAGTGCCCCATGGGACATAATTGGCAGGAAGTTCAGTATTCCATTTCTGTTCCCTGCCTTAGAATGTGGGAAAGCGTGCCTTGTGGGACATTGGGAGGTGGGGAGCTCTGTACTGGTGGCTCATCTTCCTCCATGCTGAGCCAGGAGAAGCTTCACCAGTTCCCCATGGCCTTGAAGTAGCTGGGTTTCCACACCTCCGCATCTTATTGAAGACGCTATACTTTGGAGACCTTGGCGTTCCCGCTCAAATCTTTAAGCGTCTGTTGTTTAGCCAATACCACCTTCTGTCAGCACTATAAAAAAAAATGAGATGTAGCTCTCTAGTTCTCTGTGCTTGGCAAGGTTTTAATTCAGGAAATTTTAAGTGTGGCACCTGAGGTGTGAGGAAGTGATTTGGAGAATGAGGACAAGAGGTTACGTGTGTCCAGCATGTCTTTCCCAAATGAATGGACCCCTATTTCAAAAGATACACATTTTAACAATTAGACATTTAACATAAGCCAGATATAGGGATATGTATCCATAACCCTAGGAATCAGGAAGCTGAGGCAGGAGAATTGCCATAAACCCAAGGCTAGCCTGGGTTACGTGCTGAGACTTCATCTCAAAAAGCAAAAGTAAAAACAAAGGTCATCTGGGGGCCAAAGGTCAAAGAAATATGATCCATAAGTGTTAGGCCATAATTCTGCATATTTCTTTTATAATCAAGAAAAAAATCGAGGTGGAGATGTATCTGAGTAGTGTAACACTTGCCTTGACAAGCACATGACTCCACACTCAACACTGAGGGGGGATTCACAAGTCTGATTAAAGATAAAACGTCAAACTCAGAAGACATTTCATGGTATATTTCAATATACCACTGGGGTCCTCTGTATTCTCACCCCCAATACTTTTTCAGACACCCATCTTTGGGAAAGTTTTACTTCCACCAAACTGCAGAGGGTCCAGCTTCATCAGTCTTCAAGGCAGTGGGCAGATGTTAAAAACCCAGTCACAGTTGCTTGTTCCCAAGGAGAATAGTCTTGTCCTCAACTTGGGTCAGGGAGCAGAGGTAAATAGCCAAGTTGTTATGAAACCCGCTGACTGGCCATCTGTTGTCACACCTGCCCTGAGTCACATCGGTCAGATGAGGCAGGGGCCATGGTGCCTGCATCAAAATCAAATGAAAGGTTGGTGAGGAGAGGAATGGAGGCTGCTGACATCAGTTTCCTGAGGAGCCCTGAGTGTCCTGGCTCTCAGAGTGAGAGGTCGTCTTCTCTAAGGATCCTCAACAGAGGAGAAATGGAAAGTATTCCAAGTCCACCATGCCCCCGACAGTGCTGAAACTAAGTTATACATATAAAGGTGGGCAGAGGTGGGTCAGCAAGATGATTCAGAAAATAAAGGCACTTGCTGGCAAAAATGATACCCTGAGTTTGGTCCCTGGAACCTACTTGGTGGATGAAGATAACTGACTTCTGAAAGTCGTCCTCTGACACTGTGGCAATGTGCTCTCCTGCCACTACACACACACACACACACACACACACACACACACACACACACACACACATTAAAAAATAAAGTAACAACAGGACGGGGCCCTTGGGAAGCAGAGCAGGTTAGGACTTGGGTTGTCACAGGATCAGACAGGCGTACTTAGAGGTCTTCTCTTTTTCCAGGCCTTCTTATGGCTCTGCTTCAGCCATGGAAAAATGGGCGCCTATTTAGAAGGAACAGAAGAGCCCAGAAGCCTCTGGACTCCAAGAGGCAACATGTCAATGACGTGCTCAGCAGCCTGCAGGATGATGAAACCTCCCAGGCTGAGGGAGAAGTTCATGGCCAGGAATGCCTGCTCCCGAGAGCTCGCTGATTGCCATCTTCCCCGTTAGCAAAAACAGATGTGTGCTTGCAGAGAAAGTAAACATTTGAGCTCAATATATGTTCCTCTTCGCAGATCTAGTTTGGCACTTCAATATGAGCAGATCGTCTCTGAAGCAGAGTGGAACTTTCCTATAACGTCGGTGTCAAGTGACAGACTCACATCTGTAGGTTAGGTTAACTGTTATATCGAACGTCTCTACACAATAGATCTTTTTCACTCCCGTGAGAAGGCTCGGAGCTGTAACTCTACTGACAGGGAATAAACAAGAGAGTGTGAGATGTAAGAAAGATCTTGTGTATGAATCTTAGTTTTAATACTTTTCTGTATAGCCAGGGGCAAGCCATTTACTCTCAGTGCCTCCATCTGTAAAATGGAGTTTTTATTTAAAAAAAAAAAGTTTAAAGTGGACATGACCATGAGCTTAATTGTACATCCTAGTGAAACAGGACCCTGGCAAAGAACAGAGCACCAGTATGTTTCTCTGATGAGCCACCGTTGTGTATACTCGTGCTAATGAAGTTAAGAGGATGCTGTGCCCTTGTGTGGCCACCTTTCCCATACTGCTCTAGTGCTTCTTCACACATTCATCTGTCACAAGATTCACAAAGGACCCAGACCCAAAGTGTGAGCTACTGTACAGAGGAGATCCTATCGTATTTATCTCCACCCTGTGCTTAGCGTTAGACTATCCCATGGTGCTTGAAGAAGTAGTCTCCAGTAACTTAGCTACCCATTTGTCTTCATTCATTATTCCGTAATATTTATTGATACTTACAGTGTGCCGCGCACAGATAATGACACAGTAATGATAGCCATAATTCAGTCATTACGAAGTACATCGTCTCATGATTCATCTGCTCTAGATGTGACCACCCAGACTATTCATCACCCTAAGCTTGTTTTCTAAGGTTTAATTATTGGATGTGTATGTAGAGGGATGTGTCCAGTGCACATATGTGTATCATGTGCATTCGGGAGCCTGTGGAGTGCTTTGAACCAAACCCAGGTCTTCTGCAAGAGCCGTCAGTTCCTAGCTCGAGGTTAGTCTTTCAACCCAAGAAATACCTAGTATCCTCAGAAAAGACAGACCCTAACCCATCATCTCACCCTACTCAGTGACTTCCTGTTTCCTTTTCGACAAAACCAGGGCAGAGCAACCCTTACTACAATCATCTGTGTTTTCAAGGAAGTTGCCTTGGAAACCATGTTGTTAGCCTCTAGTGGTTGATATTCAAGCCCCCTCTGGAGGTTCTGAGAATCCAGTCAAAAGTCACTCAGGGCCTATGGTCTGTCCTGGAACCCTGGCACCCACCTCCTCTTTCTGGGTTTTCTGAAGACATGAGTCCGAGTCTATCAAATGAGTTGGTGGGTACCTGTTGGCACCTGAGTAAAGTCTGCCACCAAGCTGGACATGCATATACGTCACACTGCAGAGTTCCTATGACCAGGCTGCAGCGGGCTTGCTAGTGGTTACAACAGATGAATTTCAAGGCATGTCCCCACCTTCCTTGGCTGGGAGATGAGCTGCAAGTTCAATGCAATGTGTGAGCTTGCTAAATTACCATGCAGGGGAGGACTGGTTACTCTCGGCATACCCACCTGCCCTCTTGTTAACTTTCCCTTTTTTAACATATTTTTTATTAATTTTACATACCAACCACAGATTCCCCTCTCTTCCCTCCCCCCTCCTCCGGCCCCCAAGCCTTCCCCCTCAATCCATCCCCCATTCTCTCCTTCGACAAGATAAGGCTTCCCATGGGGAGTCAGCAGAGCCTGGTACATTCAGTAGAGGCAGGTCCAAGCCCCTCCCCCTGCATCAAGGCTGTGCAAGGTGCCCCCACACACAGGTAGTGGGCTCTAAAAAGCCAGCTCATGCACTAGGGATGGGTCCTGATCCCACTGCCAGGAGCACCTTAAGCAGACCAAACTATACAACTGTCTCACTTATGCAGAGGGCCCAGTCCAGTCCCGTGGAGACTCCACAGGTGTTGGTCTAAATTTCATGAGTGCCCACTAGTTTGGTTTGGTTGTCTCTGTAGGTTTCCCCATCATGGTCTTGATGCCCCTTGCTCATAGAATCTCTCTTCTTTCTCTTCTACTGGGCTCCTGGAGCTCGGCCTGGTGCTTTGCTGTGGATCTCCGTATCTGCTTCCATCAGTCACTGGATGAGGGCTTTATGATGACAGTTAGGGTATTCACTGATCTGTTTTACCGGAGTAGGCCAGTTCAGGCACCGTCTCCACTATTGCTAGTAGTCTAAGCTGGGGTCATCCTTGTGGATTCCTAGGAACTTCTCCCTATTCCCATGGTGTCTCCCTCTATCATGGTATCTCTTTCCTTGCTCTCCCACTCCATTCCTGTGGGGTGGGGGTGGGGGACCACAGATGGTAGGGGTGGGGGATGAGAACATAAGGGAACGGGATGGTGGAGCTGGAGCTGGAACTGGAACTTTCTTTCAGCAATAGAAATCCTCTGATTTTTACCTGGTCACAAAACCATCCAGAATAATGTCTCTATTGACCTTCGTTACTGTGATAATGGGATCAACGGGTGTCATAGGGCTACATCTAGGAGTAGTCCAAAATAATCGACTAGCATGTATCTATCTCTTTCTCTACTGTCCTTCCCCCCCCCCCACTGCTTGGACTGTAAGGGTGGTGGCTGGAGCTCTTGCATCTGCTTTCAATGTCGGGGTGACCATATATTGAGAGCTCTGGGACAGAGAGGTGTCCAGAGTGGAGCAGAGTCCCTAGTCTTGAGCTGTCTACCCCTGGACCTTGTGCAAAGAAGAAATGATCTTATGTAGAGTTTAAGCCATGCTGCTTTGGGCCCTGTCTAGGTCCAGCCACTTAGAAACTCACAGCTCTGGTCAATTTGCTTCACTTCCCCCCTTCTGTAAAGTGGGGATGCTAAAGTCATCATGATTACCTTCTGTAATTGTTATAAATGAGCTAAAAACATACAATTGAAGATGTGTAAAGCCTAGAATGGACTAGGGATATATGGACTATCTTAACAGCAGCTATTTAATATATAAGTGAACAGATTCCCCAAAGGCACAAGATTGAAGGTTATTCTTTAAGGTCTGATACAGTTGTTTTAACTACTCTAGTAATAGCAATAGTTATAATAATAATATCCTTTAAAATTGGGCTGGAGATACACCTTAGCAACAGAGCATGTGCTTAGACACACACGGTCTGTACTGATGGATTTGTTTGTCCACTCGACACAGGCTAGAAGCATCAGGGAAGAAGGAATCTCAGTCGAGAAGATGTCTCCATCAGACTGGCCTGTAGGCAAGCCTTTGGGGGCATTTTCTTGATTGATGGCTTATGTGGAAAGGCCCAGGCCACTGTGGGAGGTGCCACCCCTGAGCAGGTGAGTCTTAGGTTGCATAAGAATTCAGGCTAAGCGAACCATGAGGGGTACGACATGGCCTCTGCTTCAGTTCCGGCTTCCAGGTTCCTTCCTTGAGTTTCTACGCTGACTTCCCTTATATATCAGGACATGTAAGCTGAAATATACCCTTTCCTACCCAAGCTGGTTTTAGTCAAATCTACTTGGTTCACTTTTATCAACTTTGACCACAGCCATAGAAAGTAAACCAGGACCCGGCCATGGGTTCAATCCCTCGCACCAGTAAATAAATAGAATTTATATATAGCACTTAGTAACTGAACCTGGTAGGTTAGGTGTTATTATTATCATTGTTATTTTGAGGCAGAGTCCTACTCGATAGCCCAGGCTGGCCTGGAACTTGCTTTGTAGCCCAGAACGTGAACTCATAATCCTTCTGCCTCCCACCTCTCAAGTGTTAGGTTTAAAGGCCCGTACCACTATCCCCAGAGAGTTAGGTATTGTTACTTTTACTTCAAGGAGAGGAAAATTGATACTCAGAGAAGTCAAGCCAAGGATTACACAGTTGCTAAGAGACAGTGGTGATATTTAAACACAGATCTTTCACTTCCAAATCCCCTACATTTTCCACAAGCTTTCATTTGTTCCTCAGCACAGACTGCTGTACCATTGTGCACTGTATTTCCTTACGCGCCATCCACGTACGTTTTTTTTCTGAAGGACTAGATTCTTCTACTAGTAAAGAGACACAGAATACGTGCACATCTCCACGTAAGAGATGTTGTTTTCTCATTTCTGGCCGAACCCTGATGGGACTGGGCCCTCCATGTGTTTACATAAAATGTTAGTCCTAGGGTACGCTCTAGGAAAGCAGATCCAAAAGAGCCTTGGCCTCAGGAGTGAGTGGAGGATGAGCCTCCATCCGTCTTGACGGCAGCCTGGATCCCCAGGCCTGATTCTGACATTCAGGCTCACACTGAAAAGGGGCTCAAACCAGAGATGAGCATCTAGGGTGGGGCCGGGCTTGAAGACAGCGCATGTGTTTCGAATTGGCAATTCTTTTAACAGAAGCAATTTGGAACCCAGACAGGGAAGCGGCTGCTGCTGGGACAGTTATGGCCATTTTCCGTGTCCCCTGAGGGCAGGGCCAGCAGTGGCTCTCCGAAGGGACTTCAGTGAGATGCTAGGAAGAACTTTTTCACTCTGGTGGTTGCGGGAGGGAGACATACTCAAGCGGGTTGCAGAGCTTGGCTGTTGGTGGGGCTGTGTCAGGCACAGGTGGAGGGTGTGCTGCGTTCACCAGCAGGAAACAGGAAGTGGAAATCGGAAGTCTTGGTATAGCGGTTCCCAGCCATGACTTCTTCACGGGGCGCTCCGATTCACAGTTTCCTCACCTAGAACAGGGTGACGGAGGTTGAAGTAAAAATATATCCAGTTTTATGGAAGGTCCTCCACAGATGTTCATTTCGTCTTTTTCGCCTGAAGCTTTTCCTAGTCGGCGACTCTATGATTCATCACTTCCTGGAATTCTAAGACACCGGTAACTTTCCAAGAGTGGAAACTGCCTCGGCTGTGGCTTCCAAGCCCTTCCGAGCATTGCTGTGAGAGGTGAGTGGTAGCGACTGATCAGAAACGAGCTACCCAGCCTGACATTCCCTATCAGTGGACCCTCACATTGCGTTTTTCTCTTCTGCTCCTAACTGGGACAAAGACAAAACTGTCAGAACACAGTGCTTCACGAGGTAGTGGAATCCTGGTGGGAGAGATTCCATGGCTCCCATCCCTGCTGCCTGTGGAGGTCAGCGCCTAGAATCTCTTGAACACCCAGGACTAAGTCTATCACCGGGCAGTGAGTTGCACTCCTTTGGGAACAGGGCTCAGAACCTCAAGCACTCGTAGGGCTGGTACCTATCTACCTCACTTGAGGACCCTGACCATCCTATATATACAAAGAAATGATCCATTAGATGAATGCTAAAATTCCTCTAAACTCAGGCATTCCCATGGACCAGCCGTGTACAGAATATCTATGGGTGGAGACAGGTTATCCACCCCTACTTGTGTCTGTGGGCTGCCCTCCAGATCTCTTTGTACTTTCTTCTGAAGAAAAGCTTGTAAAAGCCTACGAGAAGTATTCTTCTTAAGTAAGGGCTTTACATAGAGGGAGTGTTGGTAGAGAGGACAGACTTAGAAAGAAAAGAATCACTTGCCTGACTGAGCATTTGCAGTTGACATTACTTTAGAACAAGTTGCCCTAAAGGTCTTGGGCTGTGGCTCAGTGGTACAGTGTTTGCCTTGTATACATAAGACCCTGGGTTCAATCCCCAGGACCGAAAAGGGGGAAAGTCACCCAATGAGTTAATTGTGTTTAACTTGGGCTGCCTTCCTTGCTAGATATCAGATAACAAAGATCTTAAAAAGATGTATATGCCCATTTTGCCCCCAAGCCTCTTTTAGCCCACCACATCACTAAAAGAAGCCAAGGTATAGAATAGTAAGGTTTTTTTTTTAATTAGAAAGAATGTATGTTCTAAAGAAATCTGTTTCTCACCTGTATGTATATATATATATATATCTCAAAATGTAGCCCAGGCTAGCCTTGAATTCCTCATCCTCCTGCCTCAGTCTCCTGACTGCCAGGTTTAGAGTCATGTATGCTACACCCTGCTCCTTCCTTTTTAACTTAACATAAAATAATTTATCAAGAAAACAAATAACATCTTCCATGGTCAACTGCAGCTGGACCAATGTGAGCGCAAACCATTGATAAATGGGTTAAAAGATTGCTTTATGAGATATTTTTTTTCTATCTCTGAGGATAAAGGGCAAAAGAGGTTTCTTTACTCGATTATGTCCCTTTTTCCCCACTGTCCAGGGGAAATAGAAACCCAGAAGACTAGGAGCTAGTTCTCAGTAGCTTTCCATTCAGCTGGGAAAGGAGCTGCTCCAGTCCCCTAGCTGCTCCAACTTGGGGTTTACCCTCCCTTGCCAAGTCTGTCGTGAGGTGGCCATTAGGACAGTCCTCTAGCGCCTCCTATGGTCCATCTCAGGAAACTAGCCATGACTCAAACTGCTGAACCTTTCCAGCAAACAAATCTTAGAACTTCAAAATCAGGAACAACTGAAAGTCACGTCCCAAGCTTGTCTCCCAGACTTATGGAACACTAGAAAGAATCCCTCAAAAGCTCTTAGCCCAGTTAAAAAGAAAAATGTGGAATTAATTATGACCATTATTATTTAAGGCAAAGGGTTGGGGAACGCTGGGTTAAATAGAATCAATAGATATTAAATATGAAGGTTACTTTCTGCTGTTCCTCAGAACATTTAACCTGGACTTTTTATCTCCAAGAGGAAATGATATTTCCTGTTGCCTGACAACAGATCAGCAGCCAATGGAAAGTGTAAAGAAACTGTTACTCAAATTTGTAAACTGAGTCCCAGGAAGGTGACAAGGATCCCTTGGAGGAAGGTGACAAGGGTCCTTTGGAGATAGGGTCTTCACTAGAAAACAAAGAGACAGAGACAGACAGACAGACAGACAGTTATTTCATCTTTAATGTTCCTGTAAAGCACAGTTCTTTGTAGAACTGAATATGGCATTGTCTTCTACCAGGAAGTCAAGTAGCCCCCTTTCATGTCTGTCCACCTCTTCAGGGATGATTTGTTTCCGGTACATTCACTTTGATTTCTCTGTTCCGGGAAACCTTTGTTGTTATATGAAAGTTTCTGTTCAGCAAATACCCATTAAGCAACTATTGCCTACACGTGCAAGTAAGGGCGAAATCATGCACAATCCAAGAAGAGCAGAGATTTGGCGGCTCGGGTTCTGTTTCTGCCACATGCTAGCTGTGTTCTTGGATCAACTGTTTATCAACCTTAAGAGGCAGACTCCCCGTGCTCAACATGGGGCTGATAACAGCTCCTCTGCCGGAGTGTAATGAGGCTGTAATCAGATGGTTAGCACAAGGCTAGCATATAGAGAAAGCTCAATAAATATTTACCACTTCCCTTATTGTTGTTGTTGAGATAACTCAAGTATGGTTCCTGCCCTCAAGGATAGTTCCACTAGAGACAGGTGACAAGGATACTTACAGAATTAAATAGCAATGTGAAGGGATGGACCAGAGAGGGCAACCAGGCTTCATGTCATTTGCCCGCTCCAGCCTGCTTATAGCGACTGCCTAAAACACCATTTAAATTTAGTTCTTTTCTAAATGTTCTGTTATCATATATTAAAGTACATAATAAAGGGTTTCATCATGATATCTCATACCTGTACCTGATGTGATTCACATCATGATATCTCATACCTGTACCTGACATAATTCACATCATGATATCTCATACCTGTACCTGATGTGGTTCACATCGTGATATCTCATACCTGTACCTGACATAATTCACATCATGATATCTCATACCTGTACCTGATGTGATTCACATTGTGATATCTCACACCTGTACCTGACATAATTCACATCATGATATCTCATACCTGTACCTGATGTGGTTCACATCGTGATATCTCATACCTGAACGTGATGTAATTCAGCCGTCTTCCTCCCCCATCACCTCCCTTCATCCCACTTCTGTTCCACTCATCTTTCTCATCTTCTGAATTATCGTTCATTTTCTTTCTTCTTTTCCTCTTCTATTCTTCACTCGCTAGTTTTCTGTCAACTTGACACAAGCTAGAGTCACCTGAGAGGAGGGAACTTCAACTGAGAAAATGCCTCCATAATATTGAACTGTAGACAAGGATGCAGAACGTTTTCTTAATTAATGACTAATGTAGTAGGGCCCAGCCCATTGTGGGCGGTGTCATCCTTGGGCTAGTAGTCCTTGGTTCTACAAGAAAGCAAGCTGAGCAAGCCGTGAAAAGCAAGTCAGTAAGCAGCACCCCTCCATGGCCTCTGCATCAGCTCCTGCCTCCAGGATCCTGCCCTATGTGAGTTCCTGCCCTCACTGCTTTTGATGATGAACTGTTACCTGGAACTGTGAGTGGAATAACCCCTTTCTTCCCAGGTTGCTTTTGGCCACAGTGTTTCATCACAGCAATAGACACTCTAACTAAGACACCTTCCTTCCTTCTTTCCTTCCTTTCTTTCTTTTATTTGACAAGTTCTCTTGTGTAGCCCAAGCTGGCCTTGAACTCTCAAGAGAGTACCTGCCCACCACTGTGCCTAGCTCATTCACATTCTTATGCTAAGACTTCCAAACCAAGCATAGAGATCAATGCCTGTAATCCCAGCACTTGCGAGGCTAAAACAGAAAGACCACCAGTTCAAGGCCAGCCTAAATTGCAAATCAAGACCTTGCTTAAAATAAAAAAAAATAATAATAAAAAAAAAAACACCCAGTGACACATGTCTTTAATCCCTGCATTTGGGAGACAGAAGCCAATGGATCTCTGTGAATTCCAGACCAGCTAGTCAGGGCTACATAGAGAGATTCTCTCTCAAAAACAAAACAAAACAAAAAAACACCCCCACACACTCAGATGTAGCTCAGTAGTAGAGCATTTATCTGTAAAACATAAGACCCAGTAAAACAGACAGAGACAAAGACCAAGACTTTGACAGCTATAAAGAGAAAGAACAGCAAATATATAAAAATAAATAATAAATAAATGAATAAATATCAGTGGCATCTATCGCAGGAGAGTGGGGTGGAGATGTGTAGTTATAAGGCACATATCTGCTGTTCCTACAGTGATTAAGTGATTAGACAGATCAATAAATTCTGGAAGGAGAGCAGACAGATCTCCCTGGAGGGTGAGATGTCTATGACAACGAAGTGAGATGAGAAACGATGAAGCAAAAGGATAAAATTTTGTGAGTAAAAGGATGAAGCCCACCACAGCCTGTTTAGGGGTAGCAGACCTGGAGAAGGATTTGATGCTAGAGCTTCACTTTGTAACTATGGTAACCAGAGATACTGCTCTGGTCACCCACCATCAAGTAGGCTGCCTGTGGTCCCTCATACACACTGGGCCACGGCCCAGATCTGAAGGAAAAGGATGTGGGTGCCATTCAGTCTCTGCTATGAAGTTGGGAAAAGGCTTTCTCACGGCTCTTGCTCACAGAGAAAATCTCTCCATGTCAAGTCCACTGTTCCGGGATGTGTCACAACCTCTTAGACATGGAACCTACCACGAGGAAGGAGTTGCTGGGGTGACCTTTGAAAGTGACAGCCACAGCTGGTTCCAGCCTGAGCTTTCTCCTTCCTGATCCAGCAAGGCACCCGCAGGCTGAAACCAAAGCGCCCGCCATGGTGGACACGGATCTGCTGAAACTGGGACCCAAACCCAGTCCTTTCTCCCAGAAATTGTTTCTGCTCATTGTCCTCTCCTAACAGTGAGAAAAGGAAAACATATGGCAGTTCAACTTAGTTGTCAACCAACAATTCTATTAATTTAATAAATCTATTCTGGTCTAAATTTTATTAATCTGTTGTCTGGCTGAGTGTGTGCTATAGGCCAGGTTCTTCTGCACTGCACTAGATTTTCGGGATGTGTAGCAGAACTTTTCATGCTTTTCTGTACATAACGTGTTTCTCAGAGGACTAGGCATTCAGAGATAGGAAGCAATATAAAACGTACATAGGAAGCAATATAAAACGTACTTGGCTTGAGGCCTTTAGCAATTCATGATATAGTTGGAGAAAGAAAACTGTACCCAGAGAACAGTATGTAGCAAGCTGTGTGTCATCCATGACAGGGCAGCAGGTTCCAGCTTAGAGAGGCCTGTGAGAGCACTCAGGAGGGCCATCTTGGAGACATCCATGGTTGTGCAGGGTCTTTAGAGAGTGAGGGAGCTTTGTTTATAAGTGCATGTGTTTAGCATCCAGTATTTTCACAACCTCACACCAAATGAGGCCATCTGCATCTGGAGCCCAGCCTGCAGTCAGCGGCCTGGTCCTTGTTCACAGACAGGACTGCCACCCACGGCTCTTCTGATAGCCTTGTTTTGGGTTGTTATGGCCTGCTGGATCAAAGCCGCTGAGCATGATGCTAGTTCAAAATAATTTCCTTCAAGGATTAACTCATCTTTCTGGGCTTGGGGAGCCACACAGGCAACATCTGGTATGGCCTTCAGAGGGTTTTTTCACCCAAAGAGTCTCAGATTTCAATATGTGAGCCATCCTGCTGAAAAACATGAACGGGAAATGGGCCTGGGTGGCTTTATCTTGTAATGAGAGCCCCACAGAACACCCCACAGTCATGTTTTGCACACGACTATAATAAATGGTACAAACTATAACAGGTTTCTTATCACTCTGTTTCTTGCCAGGGTGACTGAATTCCAGCTGTTGGGCTGAACCCCCCGTGTGAGTTTCCTCTGGGGCCATTCCATCACTCATCCAAGGACTGTGAATAACACCCTCCCTATGCACTGAACAGCCTTTTGCTCACACTTTAATGTGGCCTCGGGGAATCTCTTGGATGGTTCCTATCATCAGATTCCATCTACCACCTCCCTGTCTGCTTAGGCCTGCTGGCAGGGCCTCAGGACCATCTCCTTGCCTTTTGGTAAGCCCTGGCTAGTTTTCTCTGTGCAGTGTGTTTGCCATTCCCAGCTCTTTCCTCTGCATCTCACAGTCTAGTCCAGGCATCCCTGGAGTTCTCTTCCAGGACGAGCTATTCTGTGTTCTTAGAGAGGGGACACTATAAAACCAAGAGTTAGGTATTGTAGCAGTGATGTAGGACTTTCAGTGTGACAGTTATCATCACCCAAGACTTACTCATGGACAGATGCTTAGTGTGAACACAAAGCTAGAAAGCCATTCCTGGGGCAGGAGAGAGAGCTCAATGGTTAACAGCATGAACTGCTCTTTCAGAGGACCCAAGTTCAGTTCCCATCACCCACATCAGGCTCACGACCACCTGTAACCCTATCTCCAGAAGGATGGAATGCCTGCAGCCTCCCAGGCACCTGCACTCATTATAAATACCCACACAGAGATGCTACACATAATTACAGATAAAATAAATTCTTTTTTAGAAACATCATGTCTGGGTCTGGGAAAACGGCTCAGCCAGTAAAGTGCTTGTTACCCGGCATGAATGTCTAGGTTCTAGCCCTGGCGTCCATAGCCAAAATATCCAGTTGTGGCCCAGTTGTGGCAGCATGCCTGTATTGCCAGCACAGGGGATGAAGAGACAGTGAGATCTCTGGGACTTACTGGCCAGCCCAGTCCAACTGGGCCATTGAGCTTCCTGTTCAGTGAGAGACCCTGTCTCCAAGAAAGAAAAAAAAAGACACCCAATATAAACATCTGACCTCCACACATGCACACATGCACACATACACATCCATGGGCACACATGTGAACATACACACATATGAACACATACATACTCAAAATCACATCTGGGACTGCTCTTTTTAAAGAACAAATATAAAGATCCAGGGAAATGGTCATAGAAGGAAAAGGAATGAAAAGGAACTAAAACTCAAGAGTAGTGGCTGAATTCCAAGGACAAACTTGTACGGAATGCTCAACTGTGTCTGGAGCAGCAATATCTGAGAACACAGAAGCCACTTGACGGGGGAATGTCCTTCTGTACGCTGCGAATATGTGTTGCCCTGATTGGTTGATAAATAGAGCCATTTGGCCTATGGCAAGGCAGCTTAGAGGCAGGTGGGAAATTCAAAGACAGAGACAGGAAGTCGGGGGGGGGGGGCACCAGCAAGCCTCCCAAGGAGCAACATGTAATGGGACGCAGGTAAAGCCACGGAACATGTGGCAATACACAGATGAATAGTTGTGGGCTAATTTAAGATATAAGAGCTAGCTAGCAAAAAGCCTGAGCCGTGGCCATGCAGTTATAATTAATGTAAGCCTCTGTGTTTAATTGAGGGACGCAAGTGGGAGAGATTTGTCCTGACCTCCAGCAGGCCGGGACACAGGAAAACTTCAGCTACAGCCAATGGCATCAAGAAGGCTGCTGGCAAATGTTTTCCAAAAGCAAATTTCAGTAGTGGGTCTGAAAGAGGTTGTAAGAAAGGGGGTAGGGCAGTGCAGCCCACAACCAAAAAGGAAAGAGCACTTAGATCATGGTGGGGTAAAGGGGTAAAGCAGAGGACTGTTTTCTATCTACTCAACTGGAGATTCTGGGCCTGGGACCCAGGACGCATGTCCTGCTGGGCCCTCCGGGTGAGGCTGGCCTGCTGAACTGGAACTGTGGTGCTCTGCCGCAGTGATGCTTCCGGCCCAGGCCCTGAAATTCCACTGTGATTGCTCTGTGTCCTGGGGTTTTTCAAAGCTCTCCTGAAGAGTCTATGTGCAGCCAGGGTTGGAAACCACTGCTGCAGAGAGAGAACAGTGGAGGGAGTGGAGTCGGAGAGGAGTGGAAGGGTTGGTACACGACACAAGCTCCGGCTGGGCAGGCATGCTGCTAAGGCTTGGTATGCTCTTACGGATGGATCACTCAACCAGCTCCTGGTGCCTGAGTTCAGTGAATGACAATCTCAATGGACTGTAAAGGCAGGGCTGTGATACAGACGCCATCATTAGTCCTTCTTGACAGATGACTCCAAGAAGTACCTGACTTCCTCAGCATCAAGGCAAGGAAGTGAGTAGAGCTGGGACTTGAAAAATTAGATCTTTTTAGACAGCAAAGTATTCAATTTTGAAGGAAAATATAACAAATTGTAATACTCTGACCTCTTTTTTTACACTTTTTTTGAGATAGACTCTCATGCATCCCAAGCCTTGAACTCACTAGGCAGTGAGGATGACCTTGAACTTCTGGTCCTCCAGCCTGCACCGTCCAAGTGTTGGGATTACAGGCATGCACCCAGATTTATATGGTGCTTGGAATGGAACCCATGGTATTGTGCATGCCAAGCAAACATTCTACCATCTAAGCCACACCTCCAGTTCTGTGAGTATTTTTAGTGTATGATCCAATAGTATTGAGAACACTGTACAGCCATCATTACCGACCATTTCCAGAAATTTTTCACTGTACCAAAGAGAAACTCTTGTCCATTAAATAATAATCTCCATCTCCCCTTCCCTGCCCCTGGTAACTTCTGTTCCGCTCTTCGTCTCCACGAATCAAATACTCATTCTTCCTCACTCTGTCATGATGGGTTCCAACAGAGATGAAGGTACTGAGTTTGATCAAGGGGTTTCCTTGAGTTAATGGTATCTCTAAGTTCGCTGAGGCCGCCACCACACCTTCCAACCCCAAAATAAAGTTTTAATACCTTGCTCCAAAGCATGTTCTCTCTTGCTCCTGTGCTTCTGAGCTTCTGAAACCCTCTATGAGTTGTTGGCCCATCCCCAACAGCTTCCTCCTTCATTTAGCAAACTAGCCCCCCCCCCCCCCCCCCCCCCCCGCTCTGAGTCTCTAGCCAGGCAGGACTATCCCCTGAGATCTAAACCAGAGACTTCCACCAGTATGGGCTCATGGACCAAGGTTTCAAAGAGAAACATTCACTCAGTTTGCTCGTGGAAATGCAGTAGATTCAATGGGTCTGGTGCAGAGGCCTGAAATTTCTTTCAAGCTCTCAGATGATGCTGATGCTGAGGCTGGGTACCAGCCCCCACTCTGTTAGTGAAGTCTATGGATGAAGTCCTTCACAGTGATGCATTTTACACAGTGATGCCCTTTACACTAGCGTTCACTTGGCCCCCTTACTACTCCACTGAAAACATCTTGGGGGCAGAATTCCATCTTGTCATTATGTTCCCAGACTCCAGAATTGTGACTGGCCCAGAATAACATCCAATAAAGGCTGGATGGATGAAGAAATGAATGAGCTCAAAGGCTGGAGGGATAAAAAGGAACCTGTATCAAGAGCTTTTTATAAGCTAGACTAAGATATTTGAAAATCATCAACCTATAGGCAGCCACGAAAGGATTTTAAGTAAACACGGGAGAATGTTAACTGTGTGTCTGTGTCTGTGGTGTGTAAGATGTGTAGAAAGGACCCACACTGGAGGCAATGGCAGCAAGCTGGGACACCAGTCTAAGCACATGGACTAAAGCGGTGGTGATGGGGCTGAGGGGAGCACACAGCGGCACCTGGCCAGCCGTGGTGGCACACACCTGCAATGCCAGCACCCGGGCAGCAGAGGCAAGAGGATTTCAAGTTTGAGGCCAGCCTAAGCCACACAGAAAGAACTGCTCTCAAAACAAAAACAAAACAAAGCCAGACCGGACGATGGGTTAATCGTGCGTCTCCATTGGCTTCAGATCATTTATTCCGAGTCTAATTAGTAGCATTGTCTCTTTCCTGCCCCAAAGTGACTTAGATGGTACTTATCTGTTCTTTTACATGGAAGACAAAATTAATGCACCCTGAGGATACAGAGGGCAGTGGAAGAGTCTGGGATGATCCTCAAATTTCCACCCTAAGTAACCTGCTGGCGGCAATACCATTGACCCAACTACACAACTACACTGTTCAGGAAATGAGACAGAATCTTTTTTCTTTTGTTTTTTGTTTGTTATTGTTGCTTGTTTTGTTTTTTGAGACAGGGTTTCTTTATGTAGCCTTGGCTGTCCTGGAACTCATTCTATAGGCCAGGCTGCCCTCGAACTCACAGAGATCTGTTTGGATGGGAGCTCCACCTCAACCCCTGGCATCCCTATACCCAAAGAATCTGGAATGTTTGGGTGGGAGCTCCACCTCACACAGCTCCTCCCCAAACCTGCCCCGCCCCTTCAAAGCCTGCCAAGCACAGCTCCTCCCCCAGAGAGGCTCAAGACCACTCCCACAGGGTGTATAAGCTGCATCCCAGAAAACAGACTTGTGGTTCTTCCGGTCTCACGTCCCTGTCTCCTCTCTGCAGGGCCTGGGAATCACCTGGGAATGCTTCACCCATTAAACCTAGGCTTTTCCCGATTCAGTCTGATTTGGTTTTTTTTGCGACAGCAGGGAGTCCTAAAACTTATCAAGATCCACCTGCCTCTGCCTCCCAAGTGCTGGGATCAAAGATGTACGCCACCACCTCCTGCACTGTCTGAGAAATGAACTAGTAGCTTCTCTTTGAAAGTATTTAAGCTGGAGAGTCATTGCAAAGTGTTGAGTACTTTGCGGTACGGGACATGGCAAGGAATTGTGTAGCAGACACACAAATGGTCGCTGTTTGGAAGAAGGTGGAAGACATTACCAAGCAAGAACATGCCTCAGGAAGCCCAGGATTGAATTGGTCCCAGAGATTTCATTACAGAGGAAAGCTGCCTTGTTGGTTCTTGAGACTGAGTGACGGTGGATTGTCAAAAGGGCTAATCCATTCCGGTTTCCATTTTCCTTCCTCATTCTCTTCCCTCCAGATCACAAATGTGACTGCCTCTGTTAGTGTCCCATGACTTTTGAGTGTCTCCAGAAGGAACTGGACCAGTTAACCACGGTCATTCACACAGTCAGCGTTAACTACTTACCACATCAAGGCCTGGTTATTTGAGTTGGAATAACTGGGTTGACAGTTCCAAGCCAAAACTCAGGGACACAAAAATGTTCTTCCTCGGGGATGGAAAGATGGCTCAGTGGTTAAGAGCACCAACTGCTCTTCCAGAGGACCTGGGTTCAATTCCCAGCACCCACATGGCAGCTCACAACTGTTTGTAACTCCGGTTCCAGGGGGTCTGACATCCAAAACACCAATGCACATAAAATAAAAAGATAAGTTTAAAAAAAAATGTCCTTCCTCATGTAGAAGCCTCATGACCCAAGACCATTACTAATCCCTAGTCATCCTTGCCAGCACATCAGCTTCCCCGACCCCTGCCATATGTCAACAACTAGGTAATTATTTAATAACAACAGGAGACAGGCTTGTGCTTTTCTTCTCTGGCAAGCAATTAGGGATTTTCCTGGTTTCAGTTTCAAGGTGGCTCTGAACGCAGTCACACGGGGGAATAAATCCACCTACTACAGCCTTTGAGGGAGCGTGGAAACAATGCGTGGCTTTTCAAGTATTAAGAAGAAATGAAAGAGTGAGCCAGGTTCACTGTTCATCTTGATGCACGTGTTACAGATTCTGTTAGCAGGCTGTCTACGTGCTGGCCAGTTCCACACTATCACACTTCATCTTCAATCAGATGACCCGGGGTGGTACCCGGAACTAGCTTCCCTAGGATTACCCTGACTGAAGTATTGTGAAGAAAGGTAAAATCTGCCTTCTAGGCTTTCTAATATTATCCTTATTAATAGCAGAGTAAGAGAGCTGGACTCCAAGTCCTACTGCGCTCTCGGCCCAGAGAAGACTATACTGTGTGTTGAAAGGCAGATGTCAACGTGTGTGTTCAACCAAAAGTAAATGCTGAGACACCATCTCACACTCCTTGTGATGGCTACTATAAAAAGAGAGAGAGAGAGAGAGAGAGAGAGAGAGAGAGAGAGAGAGAGAGAGAGAGAACAACAAATGACAGCAAAAATAAGGAGAAAGAGCAAACTTGGGCAGTTTAGGCAGTGCTGGTGGAGATGTAAAACGGTACAGTCGTTATGGAGACACTGTATGGAGGCCCCTCCCAAAGTATTATCTGGCTATAGCTCAGTAGCAGAGAGGGAGGGAGGAGAGAGGAGAGAGGCAGAGGCAGAGAGAGGAGGGGGCATAAAACCAGGCAGGGTGGCTCATACTTGTAACCTCAGGACATGGAAGGCAGGATGACTACAGTGAGATCCAGGCCAGCTTGGGCTACAAAGTGAGACCCTGTTTCAAAGAGCCAAGGGGAAAAAACAAAACAAGAGTTACCAGATAATATAACAATTTCACTTGTGAGTATACACCCAAAAGAACTGGAAGCAGGGATGCACAAAGGATGTTTTGTACATCTGTGTTGACACCAACCTCATACAAAACAGCTGAAATATGGAAGCAGCCGGTGTCCTTTGCCTGGCTAGTGACTGCAAAGGTCAAATGTGGGATATTGTACAGTGACCCTGTCACATAACACAAGGCAGAGGAACCTGGAGGTCAACATGTTAAGTGAATCAAGCCATTTACAAAAGATGAGGACCGCCTGATCCCAAGTTCTGGAGGCAGGAAGTAAAATGGAGGTTTCTCAGGCCCAAGGAGACTAAAGAATGGAAAATTTTTGTTTAATGGCTACACAGTTTTTGGGTTTTTTTTTTCTTTTTTGGTTTTTCCAGACAAGATTTCTCTGTGTAGCTTTGGAGCCTATCCTGGATCTCACTCTGTAGACCAGGCTGGCCTCAAATTCACAGAGATCTGCCTGACTCTGCCTCCCAAGTGCTGGGATTAAAGGCGTGCGCCACCACTGCCGGCCAGTTTCTGTCTTTTAATGAAGAGAGCTACAACAGGACAAACCATTTAAAATCACTGACATATGCTTTAAAGGGCCCGAGATGGTGTAACTTAATGTGGGTTCTTGTTGTAGTTATGTTTTTGTTATTGTCTCTGCCCCACAGGTTCTTAAGACAAGGTCTCATTGTACATCCCAGGCTGGCCTCCAACTCCTGATGCTCCCGCTCCTGCCTCCCCAGTGCTGGACCTACAGGTATGCACAGCCGTAGCTAGTTTGATATTTATAGGTATTTTATGACAATAAAAAGTTTA
The DNA here is from genome assembly GCF_949786415.1 of Peromyscus eremicus. Taxonomy (NCBI): domain Eukaryota; kingdom Metazoa; phylum Chordata; class Mammalia; order Rodentia; family Cricetidae; genus Peromyscus; species Peromyscus eremicus. The sequence continues at coordinate 38,703,747 of NC_081434.1, read as the reverse complement.
AAATATGGGTATGGTGGTGCATGGCTATAATCCCAGCACTCTAGAGACAGAGACGGGAAGACTTCTGTGCACACACACACACACACACACACACACACACACACACTCAAGCACACACATATGTTAGTTGAATAAAGTGGTGTATATGTATAAACCCAGCACTTGGGTGGAAGAGGATCAGGAATTCAAGGCCAACGTTAGCTACATAGTGAGTCTGAAGCCAGCCTGGTCTACATGACACCCCATTTGAGAATTTCTTGGGGCTGGGGCCTGGGAATGGAATAAATGATCTTCCCTTCTGGGCCACCACGACGTCTCCCTTGGGAATTCGAGAACACATACTTCTTTCCAAACCAAGTCAGCTCCCAGTCCATCCTGCTGTACCACCCGGAAGCAAAGACACTAGAAGTGGGGAGTCCTGTGGAGCCTCTAGGGCCTGAAAAACACTGGAAGCCCCAACTCCAGGTCCAGAGAACTCCGTGATCAGCTCAGAGCTCGTCCTCAAGGTCCAAGGATGCTAGAAAACTGATCTTAACCCCCCCACCAAACATCAGGCCTATCATTCAAGTTCTCTCTCCTTGCTGTTTCTACTCCACCCTGATCTTAGATACCCAGGACTAGCCAGGCTTTCTACCCTGTTAAGACAGCAAATAGATGAGACATTTCACCCATTTCTCCAAATTCGTCTCTTTCACTTATAGAGCTGGGGTGATGATGGAGTTAAGAGCGTTGGCTGATCGCGAAGAGGACCTGGGTTTGATTCCCAGCACTCACATGATAACTCAGAACTATCTTTAATTCCAGTTACAGGGGATGTGACACCCTCTTCTGAACTCTATGGCAATAGACATGCAAATACACACACATGCACACACACATACACATACATACAGGCAAATACACACACATGCACACACACATACACATACATACAGGCAAATACACACACATGCACACACACATACACATACATACAGGCAAATACACACACATGCACACATACATACACATACGTACAGGCAGGGAAAACACTCCTACACATAAAATGGCATTGTTAAAAAGGAGTAATTAGATTTCATTTATCATATGACCCCAGGAAAACTGACAAGTTGCTTCATGGCCACAGTCCATTTTAAGGTTCTCAACAGTAGAGTTCTCTCACTCTTTCCCCAGTACCTCCGGAATCCCCTATCCTTGGGTCATTCGGAACCACACCCAGGACCAGGAGGCTCACCAAGTCTGTTGACTCCCCTGGGGCACTGTTGTGAATCACTTGTCCAGGAGGGAGAAAAAGATTGTAACTGATGGTTGATATCCATCAAAGGACAATTCTCAACAAGAGCAATGATGTGTGTCCTTGATGCCCGCATGGGGGACAAGTACAAGGCCAGCATGGGAGATTACGATGGTCCCTTTTCATTGTCAACAAGGATTAAGAAATGTCTAGGGACCGGGTGGTGGCGGAATACACCTTTAATCCCAGCACTTGGGAGGCAGAGGAAAGCAGATCTCTGTGAGTTCGAGGCCAGCCTGGTCTACAGAGTGAGTTCCAGGACAGCCAGGGCTACTAGAGAAACCCTGTCTTGAAAAATCAAAAAAAAAAAAAAAAAAAAAAAGAAAAGAAAAAGAAAAAGAAAAACAATATCTAGAGGATTAGTGAAGCATACTTTGGGGTTTGTCCAAGATGATCCTGGGGGCTCTGACCTAGTGGACAGATGGTGCCTTTGATGGATTCATAGTACGATGGCATCATTGAAAGAATAACAGGTCACTGGGAGAATGGCTCTGGGGTGCAGCTCTCTCTGGGCCCTTCCAGCAGCCCCCCTTTCTGTCTGCTTACCTATGCGCTATAAGATGAGGAAGGCCCCCACATTTCTCCTACCATCAGGATGTGATGGCCTCCTGATACGAGATTAAACCCTTCCTCCAGCCGCCCTGTCAGGCATTCGGTCATCATGATCAAAAGTGACCAATACAGCTGTGTGATGAGATCTTGCTTTTCAGAAGAACTCAGTCCTCTCAAAAGATAGAAGTGTAAGTAGACCTCCACAAACACCAAGAAAGGAAGTTGGAACTCACATCTCCACCACAGCTTGTCACCCTGCTCAGTCATCATTTGTCCTTCTCCTCTTTACCCTGTGTCCTTTTCTACATCCTTCAAGAGGATTATTAGGGGAAATCTACACATTTTGTTGTATGGAGGCTGCAGTTAACGGGACAGAGACAGGAAGGAGGCTGTGTACACATATATGTCTCTAATGTCACACTACAGTTTTGTGGTCCAGGGTGTCAAACTAAGCAAGTGTTCTACACTGAGCTGTGGCCCCGGTACCCCCTTTCTCCAGTTAGGGACTCTGTAGCTCAGGCTGTTGTGAATTTGCTATATCGATCAGGCTGACCTCAAACTGCGGATCCTCCTGCCTCATCCTGCCTAGTGCGAGAATGATAGGCATGGGCCACCACGCCCTGCTGCTGTATAATGTTCTCCCAGTCCGATTTATCATACTGACATCAACCATTCCGAAGGAATTACTAAATTTCATTTTTATGCTTGTGATAACTGCTATAGCTTGTATTGAGTGTTAAAGGAACAGGTTTAGAATCACCATGGAAACCAACTTCTGGGTACATCTGTGAGTTTGTCAATTATGCTAATTAAGGGGGAAGACCATCCTAGCTGTGGATGGAAACAAACTTCTAGAGTTTGTCAATTATGCTAATACAGGAGAAAGACGATTCTAACTGAATGTCAAGCCTTCTGTGGGTTCGGATCTTAGGAGAAGGCTGGCTGTGTGCCATGCTTCCTCAGTCTCTGCCTCCTGACTACAGATGCCATGTGACCAGCTGCCTCAGGCTCCGACCACTATAAAGTCACTCCCACGACTTCCGTTCAAACTGTGGACCAAAATAAGCCCTTCTGCTTAAAACTTGCTTTTGTCCATATTTTGCCCCAACTGTATGTAAAGTAACTAATGCAGAAAATAAAACTTCAACCACAAGATTTTCTGCTTGGAGAATCCAATCTCCCAAGCTGTTTGCTCATGTTGACCAACTGAAGTACCTAAGGCATAATTATTATTTATCTGTATGTTAAAAATACTGCTATTCTGATTTTTTTTAAACAAGATCTCATTACATCTTCAGTCTAGAACTCACCACGAAGAGCAGGCAGGACCTTGCACAAACTCGTGGTTCTCCTAACTCAGTCTCCCAAGTACTGGGATTATTGTAACCATCCTTCCCAGCTTGATTTTTTTAATAAGCTCCACTCTTCTTCTCCCTTCCCCTCTCCTTTCCTCTCTGTTTTCCTCTCCTCTTCCTCAATGTGATATCTACCTATCTATCTATCTATCTATCCATCTATCTGTGATATATGTGAGATATATGATTTTATATATATGATATATATTTTATATATATATATATATATATATATATATATATATATATATATGATGCTGGGGAGTCGGAAGGGGTTAGAGAAGGAAAGGATTACGCAGCAGCGGCAGAGTTCAAGGCTCAGTGAAACCCCAGGTGGTCTAGAGACCATCTTGACCACACAAGGGAAGAACATGGGGGTCAAAGGGGGTATGTAGATAACAGGAAAGTTCTGTTGACTGAATGGAGAGCCCAAAGTCGTGCCCCTCCTGCAGGAAGTATTTAAATAAAGGGAAAGTCTGTGGAGGTCAATGACGTGTCAGCAGGCCTCTGTTCCACACTGTCTGCTTCAAAAATCCGAGTAGGTGCCCAAGCTACAGTCACATTCACGTTTGGTGATGACTTGGTCCCTGGGAAAGGTGGACTCATACTTGGCAGTCTCCATGTAGAAGGAAGTGGTTGTACTGGTTAGAAACAAAAAATATCTAGTGAAAGGATTTGAACAGCTAAACCACAGTATTCATTAGCGCAGTTCACCTTTATTCCCGCACCTCATGATGGAAATTTCTCACACGGATTTTCTTGCACATGTATGTAAAACAAGTTCAGTTGCATCGAATTGCAAAGGTTAGGAAGTCATACACCTACTCACTCAATAGGAAACTTGCGAAAGAAGTGATAACCCAGTGATCCAATTGACAGCTAGTCAGAAATAGAACGAAGTATTCCCATAACCCGGTACTTAGCAGGGAGACAAGAGTTGGAGGCCTAGGGCTGAGAGGATGGCGCAGAAGTTAAGAACACATTCTGCTTTTCCAAAAGCCCCATCGCCAATGGCTCACACCACCTATAACTCCAACTCCAGGGAATCCGACGCCCTCTTCCGACCTCCGCGGCACCGCACTCATGTGCAGAGCCACACACACAGATGCACACATACACACATACTTTAAATTTAAAAAAAAAATTAAAAAATAAGAGTTTGAGGCCGATCATGCCACACAGCTATCTGCTGCAAACGGCCCCCAAGATCTGCATTAACAAACGTATCTCCAAGGTACTCAGCTAAATCGAGGGGGAAGAGAAGGCTCAGAGCGCTATTTAGTAGCCTGGCTTTAATTTTTGTACTTGATATAAACATTTAAAGGAGAAAACTGAGAAGTGTTGGCTTTTGCTTATGTTAAAAAAAACTAATGAAAGGAGCTATCCATAGGCCGGCGGATAAAAGTACTTCCTATGCAAATCTGATGACCAGAGAGTTTGATCCCCAGATCCCAGGGTATAAGGACAGAATCAATGCCCAAAGCCGCTCGACTTCAACATGGGCTGCGGCACGTGTGCCCCACCCAGTACCCACATATACACTAACAAATTACAGTTTACTGTTATTTTCATTGCAAAGTGACCACAATTCTTTTTCTTAGTTCCTCGATCCTATTCAGCCCTTCCCCTTCCCCTCCCGATTCACCCCTCCCCTCCCTACACACCCAAATCCCGTTTCCTTTCACCCTCAAATCTGATCTGTGCGCCCATATATTCTTGGATGTGCGGCCCTCCAGTGGGGGTCGCCTCACTCACCAGGGGCTAAACTCTTAGAGAAAATTGCCTCTTACTCTCCCAGCAGCTGTGGGTTGCCAATAGCTCCCAGCTGTGGGTGGGACTTCGTGTCCATTACCCCTCTCAGTGCTGCGATTTAATTTCTAAAGTAGTTTGTCTTCAAGGAAAGGAGTGACCTGGTTAAATGTAGATACTGCAAAGCAAAATGGCTTCTCAGAGCACACACAGTTGGACGTTCTTATGAGGCTTAAGTCAGTAATACATTGTTTACTTAAAATGTTTAAGAGCAAATGGTTCTAAGGGATCCGAGTGTAGGTGACCAGACCCCACTTACCTTGGAATTTCGTCTCTACCCATGTAGTGACTGTCATCGGTAGGACCCCTGGTTAACTGTATCAGTTAGGAGTCTTATAGGTAAAATGTCAGATGTGTCTTGGGCTGGGTCTGGTGGCTCATACCTGTAATTTCTGAATTTGGGAAGCTGAAACAGGAAGGCTGTTGCAAGTTCACGGACTTGGTTAGAAAGTCAAGTTCAGGCCAGCCTGGGCTACCGGACCAGATCCTGCCTCGTTTTTTTTTTTAAATGAATCCTAAATTTATTCCTATCAGAACAACAGGCCACTTCTAACTGAAAAGCACAGAGGCAGAACCGGCTGGGGGCTGGGGGGCTGGGGGGGCACCCGGAATTGCTTCCTAAGAGGGAATACCTCTACCACAGGCTTCCCAGCATCTCTGGGCACCCCAGCTTCAACCTCACACACGGCTGGTGTCTCCTCCAGCCTTTTCCAAGCACCGACTTCGGAGGTCTCTGCCATCTCCAATCTGAGCTTGGGGTTTCTGTTGCCCTTCGTTTTAGAACATGAATCTGCTGGGGGTGACCAAGGGGAGCCAGCAGCTCCCCTCCGGGGCTCCAGTGCGGTTGATCTCTTGTGCAACCGACATGATGCAGATGCATGACTTTCTGGACTTGAGAATGTGGGACATTCAGAGCCAGACCAAGAGTATGTGTGTGGGGAGACAGCTGGGCTTACGGGCTTGCCAGAATCAGGGAGAGGGAGAGAGGGAGAGACCACTTATCTCCCCCACCACCGCTCCCCTTTCCTCATTCCAGGCCCAAACTCCAGACCAGCGTGTCTCCAAGTGAGGAGAAAAAAAAAAAATGGGAACATGGGACAATGCCACATGTAAGGGATGTTAGGAAACCCAAACACAGTTCGGCACTGATGTACTTAATTTGGTTTATAAAATGCAATTTGCAATTTCTGTGGAATCCTCTGTTAGTGTTAAAAGGGAAAACAAAGGGCCCAGTTGAATAGAAGTCAGGAAAACAGAGCCCCGGACTGGAGTCTGTCGCCATGGGGCTGGAGACTGCTCGCAGGTCGCTGGACCACTCGGTTAGTTTCCTCATCTGAAAAACGTGATAATAGCCTAGTCAACGTCACAGAGGTTGGACAGAAACTTAAGAGCCATGACTTAAATGTTAACAAAAGGCATATGTGTTACCGAAATGGCTTACTCGACTTTTTTATCTGAAAAGGTTATTAGTGACTACAGCTTGATTTGCTCTCAAGCAAGTTAGGCTTTTTATTATTATTATTATTATTATTATTATTATTATTATTATTATTATTAACCTTCCAAGGCCTGCTTTCTACAACTTTCTAAGGAGAGCTTTACCCAGCATCAATCCAGCGTTTTTTGGGTGGTGCTGACTGCTCCTTCTCCCAGAAGCAGGCATTGATGTGACCCATCAGAGCAAACCCGCCCCTGCCACATGACCTGTGCTAACCAATCGGGGCGACCAGTTTCAAATCTGAGCTTTGGGGGAACTGTTAGAGAAGTCCCCTCTCCTGGCCAGAGCCGGTGGCGGGCCTGAGGGTTTGAGAACCCTCACTCCTCCAGAGGGAAGCAGGCAGTGTGGACAGTCCCAGCGACACCTTCTAATCCTGCGGTCCCGAACGCCAGTTCTACCCTGACCCGAGACAACAGATGCTCTTGGCATTGAACAGAAGAAGAGTTCTGAAGCCTGTAGCTCTAAGAGTCTTGACTGACACAGCCTGAGAGTCGGCAGAGAGGAATCAGTCCTGCCCACATATAACACTATGTAAACTACAAAAACAGGAGGTTTAAGCCACATCTTTTTTTTTTAATTTTAATTTTTTTTATTTTTATTTTGCAATACAATTCAGTTCTACATATCAGCCACGGATTCCCTTGTTCTCCCCCCTCCCGCCCCCCTCACCTTCCCCCAGCCCACCTCCCATTCCAATCTCCTCCAGGGCAAAGCCTTCCCCACAGACTGAGATCAACCTGGTGGACTCAGTCCAGGTAGGTCCAGTCCCCTCTTCCCAGGCCGAGCCAAGCGATCCTGCATAGGCCCCAGGTTTCAAACAGCCGACTCATGCAATGAGCACAGGACCCGGTGCCACTGCCTGGATGCCTCCCAAACAGATCAGGCCAATCAACTGTCTCACCCACTCAGAGGGCCTGATCCAGTTGGTGACCCCTCAGCCATTGGTTCATAGTTCATGTGTTTCCGTTTGTTTGGCTATTTGTCTCTGTGCTTTATCCAACCTTGGTCTCAACAATTCTCGCTCATACAAACCCTCCTCATTCTCATTAAGCCACATCTTTATTCTTATTTATCTCTGTGTGTCTGGGGTGTACACATGTGTGTGCACGCAAAGGCCGGAGGATGCCAGGTGCCATTCTCTACCACTCTCTGCCTTATTTCCTAGAGACAGGACCTCTCGCTGAACTCAAAGCTCTCCGTGTCTCCACCTGGCCATCTGGCCGGCCAGCCATAACCATCCTCCTGTATCCTGACCCCTCCCAGCACTGGGGCTGCAGGGCACGTAGCCACATTGAGCTCTTCTGTGGGTGCCAGGGAGTCGAACTCGGGTCTTCCTGCTTGTACAGCTCTTACCCACGGTGTCGCTTCCCCAGGCCAAGCCACACCCTGATAACGAACGTCCAACTGTCTGGAACCAGCCCAGATAACTATACTTCATCATAGCACCAAGGTGACATTTTTATTACAAAGACGAGTTACTAAAATAAAGAAGTGTTTTATTTTCCCTTTTCGGGCATGAAGTCCAAGGAAATATACATTTGTAGAGATTAAAAATAATACCAGAATGGGGATAACATTGGAAGCTGCATGGAATCAGCAGAATGGGGTGGTTTGGGGCCTTCTCAGTTTGTCAAGACAGGTCCAGCCCATGTAACAATTTCTGTGGTATCTTTCCAGAAGAGAGTTGTCACAGAATCATAAAGTCCAAACAACTAAAACGTGTATAGTATACAGTGCAAATGGATAGCACTACTAAGTAGCACGGACTAGCTGTGGACATCAAAATAACCAGTGAACCAGAGTGAATAAACCCCCTAGACAGCACCTCAAATGTCCCTGGTCATTGCTTGATTTGTTCATTCACTTACATATGCATACATGCCATGAGAATTTATTAAGCACCTACTGTGTGCCCGGAAGGCACTGTGTTGAACTCTGGGTAAAGGCACAGGTTCTGCCCTGAAGGGGTGAGTGCCGGGCCTTCAGTGGAAATGCAGAGGAGCCGCCTGCACTCTGGGAAGATGCAACAATATTCCTGCTCAAAGCACGGAGCAGCATGGATTCGGTCAACCACAGGTTCGCACAGGGAAGGTGTCCGCTCCCCTTACTCCTCAGAATGACTAAAGGTCACTGTCTTTTTGTCCCGGGATTACAATAGGGAAACATGGCATTGCATCACAGTGGACTCAGACGTGGGCGTCACTTTCCACCCCTCCACACTTAAGGAGACACGGGACGTCATGGCAGAAGTGGCCGATGAAACTCATCCACCCGGGAGTCACCACTGTGTGCTCCTCAAGCCCAGGTGCCCCCTCACCAAGGCTGTCCAAATGGGCTGCTCTGTGCCTGGCACGTGTGCCCTCCAGGCAGAACCGCTTGCCCACACTTAGACATGGAACTGAGGATCTGGTCAGCACCCCGAGGCCACCGCTTCCTCTGCAGCCGCTGTGAACCGGATGAAGGGGTGGAGTCTGCAGGCCTTGCTCAGGAAAGGGCCTGACTCAGCTTCCTGGAATGTCCCACAACAGTGGCCACAGGCGTTGCAAGGAACATTTACAGTGGCCTGCACCTGGCCTTCTGGGGCCATCTCCTTTCCCCTGTCTCAGCTCTGTGTTCTCTTTGACTGGCTTACAAGGAAACTAAGAAGTCTCACCTCTTAAGTCTCAGGAAAGGGCTGAGCCCATCCTACCAGGAATTAGTTCCTCAGGCCCCAGTTAACAGCAGCCCGGAAGCTTTAATTGCAGCTCCGTGGCAGAAGCAAAGGAGGAGGCTGAATTTTCAAACGGAGGCCTTCTACATCTGCTGGCTAATGTGCATAGTAAATGGTTTTGAGGCCTTAACTGTAAAAGCATTTTGTTTAATGCACTGAAAATCAGAGTGCTTTAGTATTAATTTATTAACTAAATCTCTACCATGAGGACATATAATCACTACTGTGAATGAGATTATATAAATGCTCTTGTGATGAAAATGTATGCAGATCATTGTGTTTTTTAAAAAATGAAATTTTGAAGGGAATGTCCCCCTGATTTGGTTTCTTTTTTAAAAAAATGTACTAAACATTTTTTCACTTAGTGTATTTTCATAAATCATTGATACATAAAAAGTCTAAAGAATCTATACAAAAATAATCTCCCATTTTCTGTAATGCCTCATCTTCTCTGCCTATGAATTTGTTCATATAAAGAGTGTCTCAGAAAACATAAAAATATTGCTAATGTGTCATCGATGCTAAACATTCTCTAGGAAAACATACCTTTGTAAATAGAACAACTACTAGAAATTCTTAATGAAATTCAAGTCCCGGATGTGCCACAGATGAGTCCCGATCAGGGTGACATCCAAGTCCGTCTATCCTCTGTGCCACTTCCAGAAACTGTCTGTGACATTCACTGAGTGAGACAGGATTCTCGCTCCTTCAAAAGTCATCACTGATTTCTGTGGATATCCTTAGGGTAACACTCTACAGAGAAGGAAGACAAGAACGTCAAAGAGTGAGACAAGTCCAGTATTAGCTATCACGGTCTCAGAAGCTTTTGTCCCCCAAGAGGTGACCCCACTATTGTGCCGTGCTTGAACTGGGTCCTAAAGGAGTTTCTTGGCTCTGTACATCATTTTAGCCAATGACTCGCTTGTTCTAGAAGGTGAGAGTCTCCCTGTGGTCAAATATGCTAAGGTCTTGTCTTCTCTTGATCTTGGGGATTTTTTTTTTCAACAACATAAAGTTTTTGTTTTTGTTTGTTTGTTTTTATTTCAGGACTGAGGACCGAACCCAGGGCCTTGCTCTACCACTGAGCTAAATCCCCAACGCCCTTTTTTTTTAATTAACATAAAGTTTTTTACACAGTCATATTTTCTGGGTATTGGAACTAGTGAGAGCTTCCTGAACACAGCCAGGACTTGGAGCATCAAATAGGATAACATGAAAGGTTCACTGGTTAAGTGGGCCCGTTAGAGATGTGTCTACTGCGCCCCCCTTTGGGAACAAGCTAATAAAGTCGCGTGGTCCACAATGCCTATTCCCCCAACACACACAGTATAAGAATAAAAAGAGAATGTTTCTCAAAATGCAAGAACGTTTCTAAATTTTACTAATCCTAATCATCACTGATTCATATAAGATTTAAACTGATGAATCCTTACCTGGAAATCTTGGATGAATGTTAGGAAATAGAAAATAAAACCAAAGGCCACGGTCCATTCACAGATAGCACTCACTACGTGATACACGTAATCCTAGTAGCAACAAAGAAGCAGGTTTTAGCCTAAAAGGGCTATCCGAAGGAAATCACCTGAAACACGAGATCATCAAGACCAGAGAGAAAAGTTGCCCAAGAACATAAACTGTAACCTTAAGAAAACGCCACATGCAAAGCCTTGTAGCAAGGGGTCAGAGAGCGCCCAGGGCTGACGGGAATGCAAATGTACCCAAAGTTCTTCATACCTCTCACTCCTTATTTGAAGACTCAGTGTATGTAACTTCAAAATTAGGTAGATTAAGGACCACAGAATAGCTGAGACCTTGAAGCACATTTGGATCCCAGTGAATCCCTGGGAACCCCATAGTTGAAGGGCACACTAGTGTCTAGTGGGCACTCCCGGGACCACTCGAGAATGAGCGTGTGCATGCAGGCAAGACCAGCCCAGCCTCCCGCTAGGTTTTTATGTCTCTGTTCCTGTAGGTGTTAATTCTGCAAACAGTTCTGCTTAGCACCATAAAGCAAATGCATCTGCAGAGCAAATGCACACACATCAGATGACACTCCCCTTGAAGAAAATGGATGCCCAAATCAGGGCCTCCGAGCTCAGCTCTGTCTGGAGGTGAGAAGTAATGAAACAGATCATTGAGATCCAGAAAATCAAAGTCCGTATTTCATCGACCCATTGCATTTGTTTTGACTCTATTAATTTTTACTTTATTATTTTTAATCTTTTCTGCAGTGTTGGCAATTAAACCCAGGGCCCTGCACTAGCTAGGAAAATGTCCTACCACTGGGCTACACTGCCACTCACTTCATTGTCACAAAATGGGAAAATAATGTGCCAGTGCTGTTTCAAAAGTAAAAAGGCCTCCCCATATGCATGAGTATGTCTCTCTTTCTCTCTCCCTTCCTCTCCCCCACGGCCCTCCCTTTCTGTGTCTGTATGCATCTCCCTTCCCACGTCTCTGTGTGCGTCTGTGTGTCTGTGTGACCTTTCCATGTCTCTCTCTTTGTGTGTGAGATCATCTGCTTCCCCTCCCCTGCTGTAAATTCACTTAAAAGCACTCTTAAATTCTACGCTTTTTTTTTTTTTTCTGACCCTCCTCTGCATTCTGATCAACTCACATGCCAAATCTGTAGACACTTAGTTTGAGGCTTGTGATTTCAAGTAAACATGTCAGTTCTAGGGCAACCGCTCTTTTCTTTACCCTTCTTCTTATCCACAGAGATTTAACAGATGCGCGTCAAACTGTGGTAGACATCTCTACAGACGTTCACATCCATCCATGGTTCTCACCCAAGGTCACACCTGAGGCAGCTCTGGCCAGGCTGACTAGGGACAGAGGACTGTGGCCACTACTGTTCGGTGCCAGCAGCAGGACAGACCCGGTTCCAGATCACCCCTGGACAACGGGCTTGCAAAAGCAGAGGACAAGGAGCCGGAGGGATGGCTCAGTGGTTAAGAGCGTTTGCAGAGGACTGGGTTTGTTCCCAGCACCGGAATGGTGGCTCACAACTGCCTGTAACTCCAGCTGCAGGGGATCCCATGCCTCTTCTGCCTCCAAGGGGGAGCACCAGGCATGCGTGTGGTGCGTCGTATACATGCGTGAAGTCGAAACACATATGCATAAATATTTATGTAAAAATTTTAAGTAGACAGCAAGACTGGCAGATGGCTTGATGGGTAAAAGGCACTGTGGCCACGCCTAAGGACCTGAGTTTGGTCTTTGGAGCCCACATGATGGAAGCAGAGAACCAATTTTAGAGAGTTGTTCTCTAATCCCTGTGTGTGTGTGTGTGTGTGTGTGTGTGTGTGTGTGTGTGTGTTAAACAAAACTTTAAAAAAAAATGGTGGAGCAGTATGATACCGAGAAGGTACCATAGCATGCGGGGAAGGATCTAATACACTCCGTGGAAGTCTAGGGCAGTGCCTAACTATTACTCTATCCAGAGGCAGCATCTGGGTGGCACAATAAAGAGAAAACCAGGCGCTACTTTTAGGCTCTTTTTTTTTTTTTTAAATGCTCTACAAGGTCTCCCTAGGTAGCCCAGGCTGGTCCTAAAGTCATGCTCCTTCTGCCTCAGTCTCCAGAGTCCTGGGACCACCAGCATGAGCCACCCACCCTGCCTTCCTCCTTTACCCGCTTTCAGATAGAAAATGGAAGATGCTAACAGATTTCCAGCAGCCTAGGGGCATGCTTTGTTGAGCCCCGCTGAGCCCTCGACTGCATTTGATTTGTGGTGGAACACTGCCACCTAGTGGCTGAGGCTTGAAGTACACCTGGAGTTGCTCTCCTGACTGCAAGAGGAAAGGACCACCAGGCTTACCTCCCCACCACTCAGACCTTTTGACGAGCTATTCAAAGGGAGCACTTTTTGAAATCCTAGCTGGATTGTTCTCTTCTTCAGCATCGTCCCTGTAGCTGTCTTGATGGCTTCTACTGCGTGCCCGAATCTTCTGTTCTTTTTGAAAACACTTGCTCTGAGCGTGCTGTATCCCTCCTATCACTCCATGGATGCCCTGTCTTTCACCTCTGACCCAACATCAAACTCAGGACCCTCACTTCTCGGACTGCTCTGCTACATCTGCCTTGGTTAAACTATTGAGAGAGGGAGAGAAAGAGAGAAATAGATCTTTCTTCTGGTCTCTAGGATACCGTTCCCTAGTCCACGGTGAGAACCAACCATTGCTTCTGTGATGTGCCATTCTACAACGAGCTGCTGGACTTCAATTCAGAATTGTTTTTATTTTCAAAGTACTCTGTTGGGCAGAAGACCGTCACTGTTTGTGCCACTGAACTCCGGGCTTCCTTGGGGCCTTGCTTTCCCACAGCGTCCTTCCCCTGGTGGCAGGAACTCAGTTCATGAGAACAGTCTGAGAGCGCCCCTGCACTGTTCTGGTCCTTACACTGGCCTGTGCCTCTTCCTGTCTGTTTCTGGTGGAAACCCTTCCTCCATTGGCCCCGTGAAATCCCCTGTGACTTTCTATTCTCCTCTGTCTCCCAACATTCTGGCCAAACTGACACACACTAAGGAAGTGGTTGGATCTCCCAACTGATTAGTTTCCTTGAAAACAAGAGATTCCAATTTACCAGAGTCAGGGTAATTAAGAAGATCCTTTGCTATTTTTAAAAAAAATTAAAAAAAAAAAAACCTGAAATGCCAGGGCTACACAGAGAAACTCTGTCTCAGGGGGAAAAAAAAGAAGAAAGAAAGAAAGAAAAAGAAAGAAAGAAAGAAAGAAAGAAAGAAAGAAAGAAAGAAAGAAAGAAAGAAAGAAAGAAAGAAAGAGAGAAAGAAAGAAAAGAAAGGAAAAGGAATCCTAAAACAACCACAAACCCCACTTTCCTGCCATTGCCTGATTGTGATGATGTCCCCGTGTGTGTGTGTGTGTGTGTGTGTGTGTGTGTGTGTGTGTGTGTGAGAGAGAGAGAGAGAGAGAGAGAGAGAGAGCGCTCTGAAGTGCTTACTCTGGTCCGCAGACCAGCAGCTGCCTTGGATCCATGAAGTACAATGATGGCCAACTGCACCTGTCACTAAATTTGTCTCCACACTGTCTTTGGAGCTGTTTATCACACACACACAGTAAGCAGATTCCATGTCACATTGACTCCACATCTTCCAGCCCGTTCCAAGAAAGGTCAGTGACAGCCAGAGTCTCGCAGACCCGGCCAGGATGGGCAACTGTACTGAGGATGAGCGGTTACCTTTTCTTTCGGATTCCATTCCAGCTTGGTTATGGAAATTAGGGAAGCACAGGCAATCACTTATAAAAGATGGTTAAGGAAAGGGTGGAGAAAACAGGTCCTTCACTATTCAGACGATTCGATTAGCATAATCACTACACAATGTTTAACTAGAACATTTCTATAGTCAATCTTGTAACCTCCGACCTTCAATCAGGACAGCAGCTAAGTCACACCAGGCTGCAGAACACTTGCCCGGCATGCCTAAGGTCTTCGGTTCAGTTCCCGGTACCACAAAGTAAATCTATAAATCAATAAATTATAGCATGGAAATGCAGTTATTCCTCAGCAATACTTTTTTGGGTGCTGGAGTGGTTTGAATAAGAAGGACCCTCATAGGCTTGATATAATTGAATGCTTAGTCACCCGGGAGTGAAACTCTTTGGCAGTGATAGAAAGGTTAGGAGGTGTGGCCTTGTTGGAGGAAGAGTGTCACTTGGGGTTTTCAAAAGCTCACACCCAGCCAGGTGTTTTTTTCCCCTCTCTCTCAGCCTATGGATCAGGATATAGCTCTCAGCTCCTTCTCCAGCACCATGCCTGCATACCGCCATGCTCCCTGCCATGATGACAAGCCCCTGAACCTGTAAGCCAGCCCCAATTAAATGTTTTCCTTTATAAGAGTCGCCATGGTCGTGGTGTCTCTTCACAGCAATAGAACTGGAACTAAGACAGGTGTGCATAGTAAAATTTTCATCTGTGTCTATGTTTTGTTCAACCTGAGCATTTCTGGGTGTTTCCATTTAAGCTGTTTAAACCTGGCCTAACTGGCTGACATGGAAATTCAAGACAGGTCTTTTTTAAAAAAACAAACAAACAAACAAAAAAACTCCTGCTACTGAATAAAAATATTCCTCTAAAATGTCATTCCCAAGGTGACAGCTTTCATGAACAGGAACATTACATGCACAAAAATAAACTACCAGGGGCTGGAAAGATTGCTCAGTGGTTAGAACACTGGCCGCTCTTCCAGAGGACCCAAGTTCCAATTTCCAGAACAAGGAACTCTAACTCCAGTTCCAGGGACTCTGGTGCCCTCTGCTGGCTTCTGTGGGCACCACATAAACTTGGTGCACAAACATACATACATGCATACAGGCATGCAAAGCACCCATACACATAAAATAATAATAATAAAAAAAAAACTGAGCTATTTTTCAAATTCAAACTACTACCTTTTAGAAACAGAATTTTGAGGAGTGGTTGGATAGAAGTGGAGCCCCTTTCTCCTGACCCCGAATTTCAGAGCCAAGAGATTCTGCTTAAGTCAGATTTGGGGGATAAATGGTAAATCCCTACAGACCAGTTCAATGATGCAGCCACGGAGGACTCTGCCTTCCCTGGACACTACCACCTCACAAGGGCAGAGGCTGAACTTGGAAGGGAAAGGAAAAAAAAGATAGGGGGAAATAGAAAGCTCTAGAAAGTCTATTTTTAAAAATACAGGGAATCGACCCAAAGTGCTGAGCCAAAGCCAGTTTGTGCCTCCTCCGCAGTTCAGAGCCAACACGTCCTTTTCTGGCCCCTCCCTTCATATTCTGCAAAGCTTGACAGTTCCCGATTTCTCAGACTAAAAGCAGCCTCCGATGTTCCTTGATTATCTAATGGCCGTACTTCCGCTTCTCCTTGTTTCAAATCTATGAATTCTCTCCTCTACGTACTCCTTACTTCCCTCTTCAGGGCACTAGGTACCACACGGTCTGGGGGTAGACGGGGAGCTCAGTCACACAGACTTAGTCTCAGCACCCAGAAACATTAAAGTCCCATTCGACAAAGCCCAGAGAACATGATGTGCTAGAGAGGAGAGAGCCGGGAACAGCATTGGCTCAGATAAAAACAAAAACAAAACCATTAATTCAGTACGCACTGGCATTTGGGGTGCCGGGAACACATCACAGATCAGCTAGCTCATCTGAGTCATGAAGTTTGAAGGCCTCTCTATAGCAGCCCCACCCCACAGAATATAACGCGCAAGCGAAATTTGCTAGTAGCCATGTTTTTAAAAACTAACAAGAGCCGGGCGGTGACGGTGCACGCCTTTAATCCCAGCACTCGGGAGACAGAGGCAGGCGGATCTCTGAGCTCAGCACCCAGAAATAGTGTCCAGGGAAGGCAGGGGCCCCCGTGGCTACAAACTGGTCTGTAGGGATTTGCTATGTATCCCCAAAGTCTTACTTAAGCAGAAGCACTTGGCTCTAAAATTCGGGGTCAGGAGGAAGGGGCTCCACTTCTCTCCATCCACTCCTCAAAAGTCTGTTTCCAAAAGGCCCAGCTGGTCTACAGAGCAAGTTCCAGGACAGTCAGGACTGTTACACAGAGAAACTCTGCCTTGAAACATCAAATAATAATAATAATAATAATAATAATAATAATAATAATAATAATAAATAATAATAAATGCAATTAGTTTTAATAGTGTTTCTTATTTAACCCAACTTACTAAAATACTGTCACTGCAGTAATACTGATATATTATTTGATGTTATCTTATATACTGATAGGTAGCATATGTCCTATTGAACCTAATATTAATTAATAAATAATATTAATGGTGACGGGAGAGGAGAGATGGTTCACTGTTAAGGGTGTGTGCTGTTCCTCCAGAGGACGTGAGTTTGGTCCCCAGCACACTCTGGGCAGCTAACAACTGCCTATAAACCACAGCTCCCGGGCATCTGATGCCTCTTCTGCCCTCTGTAGGCACCCGTGTACACACACACACACACACACACACACACACACACACACACACAATTTTTAAAAATTAATAAATAAAATATTTATAATATAATTTTAATGTGCAATAATATTAAGAATTATTAGTGTAGCCAGGCGGTGGTGGCGCACGCCTGTAATCCCAGCACTCGGGAGGCAGAGGCAGGCGGATCTCTGTGAGTTCGAGGCCAGCCTGGTCTACAGAGCTAGTCCAGGACAGGCTCCAAAGCTACAGAGAAACCCTGTCTTGAAACCCCCCCACCCAAAAAAAAAGAATTATTAGTGTAAGCTGGGTGTAATATCTCATGTCAATAATCCCAACACTTGGGAGGTTAGGACAAGAGAATCAAAAGATTGAAGCCAGCCTCAGTTACATAGAGTTCAAGTCCACTCAGCCCCCACCAAAAAAAAAGAAAAGAAAAGAAAAAGAAAGAAAGAAAGAAAGAAAGAAAGAAAGAAAGAAAGAAAGAAAGAAAGAAAGAAAAGAAAAGAAAATCCCAACCAACCAACCACCAAAAAAGCAAAAGGAGAGGGGGAACTAATGATGTCATGTACTCAGCTATATTCCTTTTTCTCTAATCAAGCCTTTGAAGTGAGTGTGTATTTTACATCTATGAAACATCTCAATTTGGGCTAGCCACATTTCAAGTATGCAAAAAGTCACACAGTTACTGTGATGGGCCAATAGCCCAGCTCTAAAAGAGACCCCGGATGAGCACAGGCAAAAGCAGAGAACAGGAAACCACCATGCCTGGAGGGGAAAAGGTCACAATGAGCCTGGAGAGAAGGGAAGTCTCAGATCACTCGCCTCAGGAACCCTGTGAAGGGTCTTTCTCTCTTCTTGTCTCCCTTCTCCATTCCTTTCTCTTTCTTTCTTTCTTTCGTTTGTTTGTTTGTTTGTTTCTTGAGACAGGGTTTCACTATGTAGCTCTGGCTTGTCCTGGAACTCACTCTGTAGAACAGGCTGGCCTTGAACTCACAGAGATCCACCTGCCTCTGCCTCTGGGATTAAAGGAGTGTGCCACCAGCTGCATCACCACCACCCACCCTTTTTTTCTCCCTTTTTCTTCTTTTCTTCCTTCCTTCATTGACCTCCCTTTCTGCCTCCCACTCCCCTGTCTCTCTGTCTCTCTCTCTCTCTGTCTCTCTCTTTCCATGGCAGGTTTGGACTATTCCCACCATGCCCGGCTCCTGTTAAGTTTTTGGAAGCTTTAGAAGGTGAGGCAAGATGAGCTGATAAGCAGGAGAAGTTTAGAAACCTGCTAGGAAATCACAGGCCTCACAGCTGGGTGTGGTGACACATGACTTTAGTCCCAGCACTCAGAAGGCAGAGGCAAGGGGATCTCTGAGTTCCAGGACAGCCAGGGCTACACAGAGGAACAAACAAAAAAAGAAAAAGAAAAATGGATGGACTAACCTCACTCAGTGGACTTAGTTTCCTCAGGAGTCAGTGATGCTGTTTTGTGTCAAAGAAATACTAAGGAGAAACTCAGGCATTCTAAGGAGCCTTCCAGAGAAACATTACTACCACAGAAACGCTGGAGGCCACAGGCGTTTTCAGGAGGAAGTTTGTTGAAATTCATTCAGGGTAATTTGTTGCAGGGACTAACCTGCTTCTCTGTGGGTCTCTGACCCTTTGGCTTGGCTAGGAATCTGAAACTCCTGGACATGAGAACAGGAAATGGAAATGCTCGGATGGGAAACTGAGGCCAAAATGTCCCTTGTGCTGGGACTCTCTGGTTTGAGTATGGAAGAGATTTGCCTCTAGGAGCTGGAAGGAAAGAAAAGTTTCCTACACAAGAAACTGTTCACGACACTACAAACGCCACTTACTTATACAGTTTACAGCCCATACAAAAAGGAAATCTATTTTGAGAGAAAGTATGAACATCTTGAAACTATAAACAGGACAAGGAAATGAGGAAGGAGTTGTTTTAGGAGCAAAGGCATGCAGTTTGTTAGTAAATTTCTCAGTGTCAGGGCTTAGTTCCTCCTTGATTGAAAATGTTGTAATTAATAATCTCAAGACGAGGAGGAGGAACCCAGCTAGGTGGTACATGCCTGTAATCCCAGCATATGCCTATAATCCCAGTGTGTGCCTGTAATCCTAGTGTGTGTCTGTAATCCCAGTGTGTGTGTGTAATCCTAGTGTGTGCCTGTAATCCCAGTGTGTGCCTATAATCCTACTGTGTGCCTGTAATCCCAGTGTGTGCCTATAATCCTACTGTGTGCCTGTAATCCCAGTGTGTGTCTATAATCTCAGTGTGTGCCTGTAATCCTACTGTGTGTCTGTAATCTGAGTGTGTGTGCCTGTAATCCTAGTATGTGTCTGTAACCCCAGTGTGTGCCTGTAATCCCAGTGTGTGCCTGTAATCCTACTGTGTGCCTATAACCCCAGTGTGTGTCTGTAATCTGAGTGTGTGTGTCTGTAATCCCAGTGTGTGCCTGTAATCCTAGTGTGTGCCTGTAATCTCAGTGAATGCCTGTAATACTAGCACTCAGGAGGCTGAGATACAAAAGATGGGCCACAAATTCGTGGTCAGCCTGGGCTACAGAGTAAGACTCTGTCTCAAAACAATAATAAACAAATAATACAGTAAAACTGCATACTTAGGCTATCTGATGTAATTTCTGTTTTAGGAGGAAAACGGAGCTCAAAGTTTAAAGGCCATGATGTGATCTGAGGCTTGACCATTATACACCATGACCTGGCCTGCATTGCTTACAATGCCCATTTCTTTCCTACAATCTGACACAAGATCAAAAGATGGAGATTTTGCACCCTTGAAATACCATATCACTTTTCTTTTCTTGCTTTAAATACTTCATTAAAGAAATAAAGGGAGCTGGGTGTGGTCACACACCTGTAATCCCAGCACTTGGCAAGCCGAAACAGGATGGCTACTGGCCAGCAGGGGGTACATAAAAAGGCCCTCTTTTAAACAAACAAACAAATAAACAAAACACACACACACACACACACACACACACACACACACACACACGAGAGAGAGAGAGAGAGAGAGAGAGAGAGAGAGAGAGAGAAAATGTTTCCCTTTTTTCTTTTTTTTAATTAAAAATAGATTCTACTCTGATATAACACATCCCCTCTCCCTCCACTCTTCAATCTCCCCCAGATCCATTCCCCCTCCATTTCCCTTCAGAAAAGAGCAGGCCTCCAGAGACAACAACCAACCCCCACAAAGCAAGACACAGTAAGACAAGATCAAAAGCCCTCATGAGGAGGAAGAGGGTCTTTCTTAAGAGCCCACGCTGATCCCCCTGCCTCCACCTACCAAGTGCTGGACTTAACAGGCCTGCACCTCTATGCCCGGCTTTCATTTCCTTTAGATCAGAATATATAAACACGATTAAATACTCATTTCCTTTTTTTCCTTGCTAAATTAGAAAATTTAGTGACTCTCATATTGAAAACAAAGTCGGTGACTACAAAAGGCTGAATGGATTTTGGGTTGACTTGATCACAGTGACTAAGTTTAAAAGGAAATCCCTGAGTTGACTTAGCCCAACTGCCATGTCCCCAGCAGGCATGGAGTCCCGACACTCAGGATGTCGCAAAGCTGTTTCTTTAAGTACAATGCCAATATTTGCTATCTTTAACCAAGCACTTCAAAGAATTAAATATTTTCAGATGGCTTGTGAAACTGACCCATGGGAGAGAAAAGCAAACAGACTCAAGTGTTCCTTTTTTTTTTTTCTATCCCCTCCCATTCACTTTTTTCTCTACCCCCCATTTCCCCCAAAGCCTGTTGGAATCTAATACTTTTGTAGTGGCGTCTACTTTTCTCCTATTTGAGCCTCTGAAGAGTATGGACACTTGGTAACTTTCCCTTGTCTTTTTAGTGCTTTAAGAACAGGGGTGTGGAGGAAACATCAGACTTGCCAGGACAAAGATTCTTCGCTTGGTTGAACTGTAGTCTGGATCCTAAACCTTCTCCTGGGCCCATCTGTGCACATCAGTATAAAGAACAACTTAACTGGAATATAAATTTAGACTATAAAATCAATTTAACTAGATCCAGGTTAAGGTTAGTGTTAGTGGATTGGATGAGAATGGCCCCCAAGGGCTCATATATTTTAATGTTTGGTTCTCAGTTGGTGGAACTGTTTGGGAAGAATTCAGAGGTGTGCCCTTGTTGGAAGTACGTCACTGGGGGTGGGCTTTGACGTTTCCAAAGCCTTTGCCATTCCCAGTTACCTTCCTCTGCATCACGACTGTGGCTCAAGATCTAAGTTCTTAATTACTGCTCTGGTGCCATGTGTACCTGTCTGCTCGCGGGCCGCCATGGTCCTCCCATCATGATAGTCATGGACTCTAACCCTCTGCAACCGTAAGCCCCAAATAAACCCTCTATAAGTTGCCTTGGTTGTGTGTCTGCCAGGGACTTGGTCCTAGACCGTGGCACTATTGGGCAATGTTCTGGAAACTTTATGAGGTAGGACCTATCTGGAAGAAGCAGGTCACTGGGGTCGGTCCTTGGGCCAGGGCTGGAGGCGTCATATCCCTGATCCCTTCCCCTACTTCCTCTTGTCCCTGCCTCTCTCCCTCCCCTTCTCTCCCTTCCTCCCCTCCATCCGTGCTTTCTCTTTCCTGTTCATAATGAAGTGAAGAAATTCTGTGCGCACATGCTCCCATTGCCATAATGGTCTGCCCGCGCACACCGGTCCAGGCAACCATGGGCTGAAGTCTCAGAAACAGTGAACCAAAAGTCTTCCCCTGGAAAGTTGTCTGTCGGGTACATCGCCACAGTGACACCGAGTCTGCTAACCTCACAGTTATCAATCTCCTCACCCCCACTCTCTGGTTATCTGAGTCGCCCCCCACACCCCCCACACCCATCTGTCTGATTGCCCTGAAGTGTCTTGTACAAGCACCCTGCCAAGAAAGTTTAGCGAACCACCTCACGTCTCCTTAGTTCTCTTCTACCCAGCGACCCCAAGCTGCTCCCTGGCTACAGACTCCCACGTACCCACCTGAACTCAGTGAGTCTCTCTCCCTACTGCTAAGACCCCACTTCAGCAGTCCCCCCGAGCCACTGCTACGGCCCGTGGTGGAACAGTCTGCTTCCTCGCCATGTTTTCCCGACGGACACGCGGAAAGGATACTGGGGACGACAGCCGCGCAGGAGACGGCCGAGATGGCCATCCGGACGTGGCACGTGGTGAGGCTGTTCCACTGGGGACAGGATTTGTAGGAGATGATCGATTGCAGGAGTGTGTAAGCCACACCGCAGACGAAAGCCAGAAGGGCACCACCGTCGTGGACCACGGGCACAGCTAACTCCTGCAGAGATCACAGACGGGTTCTTACGCCGTGGGAAAGTGCTAACCTGAAGCCACCAGCTCTCACTCACTCACTCTGGGAGGCTCTCAGCCAGTGGTTCTCATCCGTCCTAACGCTGAGACCCTTGAAAACCACTCCTCGTGTTGTGGAGACCCCCCAGGCATAAAATTATTTTCATTGCTACTTCATAACTGTAGTTTTGCTGCTGTTATGAATTGTAATGTAAATATCTGACATGCAGGACATCTGATATGCAACCTCCTGTGAAAGAGTCTTTTGACCCTCCCCCACCCCCGCAAAGGGGTTACAGTCCATGAGTTGAGAACCGCTACATGCCATCAGTATCCAGAAAAGCCTCCCGCTGCTGATTAACCTGAGGCTGAAGCTGCTTGTGCCACAGTTAGGCCGTACTGAGATAAGAAAAAGACAGCATCCACCCAGGAGGAGCGCTATGCGGGTGGGCTGTGGAGCCCGGCAGTTCTAAATCAAAAGCCCTGAATCCACCCTAAGACTGTGACCTTAAGGTAATTAGAGCCTCCCTCTTGGTCGGCCATCAGCTCTGCCTTCTATGCTCACTAGTGAAGACTCTATGACAGCGTCTCCTATAAAAACTGCATCTGGAGCAGGGCATGGTGACACACGCCTTTCATCCCAGCACTCAGGAGACATGAAAACCTCTGTGAGTTCAAGGCCAGCCTGGTCTAATAGAGTGAGTTCCAGGACAGCCAGGGGTATAGAGAGAAACTCCGTCTAGAAAAATAAATAAATAAAAATGCATCGATGCATTTAGAAGCCAGGTGAGGTAGCTCAGTCCTGTGATCCCAGCACTCAGGAGACGGAGGCAGGTGAGTCACTGTTGAGGACCAGCACAATCACATGCACATGCTACAATACATCACGTTATTGTCTGTAAGTAGGATATCTAACACAGGCATACAGATACAGTTAGATATGAAAAGTAAGGGACATTCTGTGTTTTAAAATATGTGTGTCCCTTTAAATGTGTGTGTACTTACAGAATTCAGGAAAACAATCTCTAAATGATATAGAGAAAAGCCTTTAAGATGAAAATTCTATATTGTGTATATTTTACCATAGTTTTAAAAAACATCTTAGAAGAATTAAAAGAAAAAGATTCCTTTCATTGCTCAACTGTAAGACATATTTGGGTGAGGGCAAAATAGAAACCAATGTATCATCTGCTACTGAGTCACTTTCAGGAATAATCAGAATTCTGGTACTTTCCACATTAATAGACATCCTGAATTTGAATATGTTTTCTCCTCCCACTAAGAGAAAATTTCCTTCCTCTGCTCTGGCCATCTTGACACATCCTCTGGAGCTGAATCTACAAGCTTCACGGGCTCCCTGGGAACGTTTACCCTGCCATGACCAGATCAGAAGACCCCAGACTCTGCAGTGTTTGTTCTGATGTGTCCCCTTCACGATGGTGTATGTACGTGCTCTACCACTAAAGAGGTCTTGAAACTCGGTGTGGTGGTCCACACCCATTATCACAGCACTCAGGAAGCTGAGGAAGGGGGATCCAGCAGCCATGGCCAGCCTGGGCTACATAGTGAGACCTCCTCTCACAAAAAATAGTCTTTCTCTGCCCCACCTCTCTCTTTTAAACAGAGTTTCATGTAGCCCAGGCTGGCCTCAAACTCCCTCTGTAGCCAAGGACCTTAAATTTTATATCTCCCTGCCTCTACCTCCTAAATGCATTAGGCAGACTTGCACCATGCCCAGAATTATAGGGTGTTGGGGATTAAACCCAGGCCTTCATGCATTCGAATCAAGCATTCTGTCAGCTGAGCCACATCCCCGGCGGCCCCTGGTCCTTTAGAAGGGGAATCGTTCTTAGGTCAGACATGAATTTTGGGTGGATGAGACGTCCTTTGGACTCGGTAGCACAGAAAACATTGAGGGGGTTAAATCTTGGATTTTTTTTTTTTTTGCCATAATAAACATCTCGGTTTTAAAAAATTAATTTTAACTTATAAATAATAATTTACATATCCATGGTATTTATGTTTTTGTCTATGTTTATAATGTGAAATGATTAAATCAAGATCATCTCTGTCTCTGTGGTGAGTGTGTACCACCAAGCCTGTCTTGTTTTATTTGTTTGTTTATTGAGACAGGTTCTCGCTATGTAGCTGAGGCTGGCTTCCAACTCAACCCTCCCTCAGCCTCCTGAGTGCTAGGATTACAGGTGTGTGCCATCTCACTAGGCTTATGGTTCTGTGTGTGTGTGTGTGTGTGTGTGTGTGTGTGTGTGTGTGTGTGTGAGAGAGAGAGAGAGAGAGAGAGAGAGAGAGAGAGAGAGAGAGAGAGAGAGAACATGCAAGCCATAGTACACGATCAGAGGACAACTTTAGAAGTCAGTTTTCTCCCTCTGGTGGAATCTGGGGGTTGACCTGAGGTCATCAGGCCGCACAGCAAGGGCTGACATCTGATGAGCCATCTCACTGCCCTGGTTGACAGTTCTTAATTGGCTTTTTTTCCAGTTCATCACTTTAACCACTCGGCTGTGACCACACAAGCATGGCATTTTCTTCTCTTTTCCCCCCTGTTCTGGCACCAGCCACCCTTTGGTTTTTTGTTTGTTTGTTTGTTTTTTGGGTTTTTTCTTTTGTTGTTGTTGTTTTGTTTTGTGTTGTGTTTTTGGTTTTGTTCTTGTTCTTTTTTTTTTTTTTTTTTTTTGATTTTTGGTTTCTGAGAAAGGCTTTCTCTGTGTAGCCCTGGCTGTCTTGGAACTCACTCTGTAGACCACACTTGTTCAAATGTTAAATGGTCTTATTAAAAAAAAAAAAAAACACCCAGAGCCTGATATTGGGGTAAATGATGAAAGATCAGAGACACAAAGGAACAAGCCACCTCTTACCTCTAGGACTCCTCAGTCTGAAAAGCTTTCCTCAGCTGAAAGGCTTTAGTTCCTGTCTCCTCATACCTTATATACCTTTCTCTGCCCACCCATATCATTTCCTGTCTCAACTTTCCTAGTGCTGGGATTAAAGGCGTGTGACTCCCAAGTACTGAGATTAAAGGTGTGGGACACCACACCTGGCTCTGTTTCTCTCCTAGACTGAGTTAATCTCATGTAGTCCAGGGTGGCTTTGAACTCACGGAGATCCAGATGGATCTCTGCCTCCAGAGTGCTAGGATTAAAGGTATGTGCTGCCACTGCCTAGCATCTGTGTTTAATCTAGTGGCTTGTTCTGTTCTCTGATCTTCAGGCAAATTTGATTAGGGTACACAATACATCACCACACACACTGGTCTCAAACTCAGTGAGATCTGCTTGCTTCTGCCTCCCCACTGCTGGGATTAAAGACATGTGCCACCACCTCCAGGCTTTAGCCACCCTTTATTTCCATAAAATAAACACTGAAATAAAATGTATTTATAGCCAGGCAGTGGTGGCGAATGCCTTTAATCCCAGCACTCGGGAGGCAGAGGCAGGTGGATCTCTGTGAGTTCGAGGCCAGCCTGGTCTAAAAGTGAGTTCCAGGAAAGGTGCAAAGCTACACAGAGAAACCCTGTCTCGAAAAACAATATATATATATTTATAAAAATAAAAGGTTAGTGTTCCCTTGCTTCAGCTCTTTTGGATTCTACCTATGAGGGAGATCTTGTGGATACTTGTCTTTTTGTGTCTGGTTTATTTCATTTTGGGGTGTTGTTCATGTGGGTGCAAATATGTGTGTGTTCATGTGTCCACACGGAAAGTTGAGGTCAACCTCAGGTGTCACTTCTCAGGAGCCACCCGCTTTGTTTGGACAGGATCTCTCACTGACCTATAACTCACCAATGAGGTCAAGTCAACGGGCCAGGGATCTCTCACTGACCTGTACCTCACCAATGAGGTCAAGTCAACGGGCCAGGGATCTCTCACTGACCTGTACCTCACCAATGAGGTCAAGTCAACGGGCCAGGGATCTCTCACTGACCTGTAACTCACCAATGAGGTCAAGTCAACGGGCCAGGGAGCCTCAGGACCGGTGTCACCATCCCTGAGTTACCCAGGCTTCTAGGGATTAACTCAGGTCCTCCTGAAAGACCCTAACCCTTCAGGCTTACAGCCCCCAAGCCCCAGGAGAATAAGAAACTAAAAAGAAAACTAGTTCCAAGAGCAACCTGACTCAGTCATTATTCAACCAACCCTGCCACAATGTAACAATGTAGAGAGATTTGTATTAAGAGATTCGCTCAACTATGACTGGGATAATTGCAAGTGTTCCAGGAAGGACCACTGTGACCTTTGTGTAAACTCCACTCCCACCCTGATACCCGCCCCCTTGAAGTTTTGGGAAGAATGTGCACGCGGATGTGACTGTATCCCCTCTGTGATCAGACCATGATCTTGAGAAATTAGCCTCTAGACATAAATCGATCGAAATGAAATTGTATGGGAATTGTAATCTTGTGGTTTTTGTGGGTTTTTCCTTTAAAAGCACCCATGTGGCTGCAGTAAGATGCGACTCTTGCTCTCAGGACAAGAGTAGCCCAACTGTACAGCCGCTTCTTCAATAAACCTCGTGCTGTTGCATCAACTGGACCGGAGTCTGGGTTCTTGGGGCGCCCACTTGAGACCCTAGATTTTGGGGTCTATCACTCCTGCTTACCGCAGGCACTTTATCAGTAAACAGAGCAATCTCCCCAGCCCCTGGCTCATCTTACTTAATGTGATGCCTTATGTCATCATCTCAAAGGACAGAATTCCAAAAAGAAAAGGAAGCAGAGACAGGAATAAACGAGGCAAACACAAGATGAGCAACCCGCCCACCCAGTTGGGGAAGCAAGCTGTGAAGGTCTCGTCAGCGGGATTTAGATGATCAAACTACCAGGGCCTCAACTCTCTCTGGGCCTCCCAGCTCAGATTCTTCTCCAGGTCCACAGCTTATAGCATGCTAAAAATGAACTACAGGACCTCATACAAGGAGGCTGGCAGGAGATGTTCATGAGAGCACTGGCAAGGGAAACAGTTGACTCCCATGGGCACTGTAAAGATCCTATGTTTGGGTTCTACGACCTAGTTCATGGAGGCCTTAAAGGAGAGGGGTTTTTTTGTGGTTTTTTTTAAAATCCATTCTCTGGGCTGGAGAGATGGCTCAAGGGTTAAGAGCACTGACTGCTCTTCCAGAGGACCTGAGTTCAATTCCCAGCACCCACATGGCAGTTCACAATTGTCTGTAACTCCAGGGAATCTGACACCCTTACAGAGACATATATGCAGGCAAAACACCAATGTACATAAAAATAAATAAATCATAAAAAATCCATTATCTAAACATCTATATTTTCTTCATAAAGTCTGTCCTTTATGATTTTTAAAGCAGCATTTATGACTTACAATGTTGTTCAGAGGAGAAAGTGATATGCTAAAATGTACACTACCCTCCCATTGAACAATTCATAATCACATGCTGATAATGTGTATCATTCTAAGTTCCCCTCCCCCTTTCTAGCATACTTTCTGGTAGAGCTGTAAACTGTGCTGTCGCCTTTCATCACCCAAGGATTGGTTCAAAGAACCCTTATCTATCCCTGGCCTGTGGGTCATCCTGAATACGCTGTACCATATAAGGAAGGGGGCCTTTCACCCTAACTGTTGGCAAAGGTGCTCTATCATGATGCCCACCCCAGTGCTGACAGAGGGCATCTCCCTTGATGAGTGCAGAGACAGCGAGACTGTGGGGCTCGTGAGATGAACGTCCGGCTGAGGCCACTGTGACCGTGCTCCAGTTCCACGCAGGAGTAGACGTTGGAGAATGGATGGGCAGAAGGTGATGTAGGTTTGTGCTTATTCCTGTGTACGGCATATGCTCAAGCAGCCCACTAGAGTGAAGGTCGCCATCTTTTTGTGAAAACAAGCATGATACAAGGTCATTGCTGGTGGGGAGAAGGTGAGAGATTCTCCTGGGCAGAAGCCAAGGCCTCCTGTAGTAACCCATCCTGCTCTCACACAGGCAGAGTGCAGGACCATCACAGTGGCTATCACTCCAACAGCCACTAAGAACAGACTGTTGGCTACTGGGCGCTGATTCTCTCATCCAATCCTCGCAACAGTCTTAGGAGGTGGGTGCTGTCAGTAGTGTGAACAGGAAGTTCACAGATTTTTCTAAGACATTAAATAGCTTCTCCATAGGCAAATCAAATGCTTTCCTGGGAAAGACTGTGGGACGAGGAAGAATCTACAAGTTAGGGAAAAGCGTGGGTAGTGGAACAGAGGCCATATTTGGGTTCTGCAAACTAATTGATTGAATAAACCTGAGCAAATGATTTCACCTCCACAAACCAAATCTTCGTCTACAAACGGGAGAGGTCAGGTGATGGCTTGTAGCCAATGGTAGACTTATAAGCATTCCTTCTGATGAAAATCATTTACAAAGCTAATGTAGCTCTTGCTTCAGACTACATGAACAGAACTGGGAAGCCAGGCATGGTACTCCAGGCCTGCAGTCCCTATACTCAGAAGGCTGAGGTAGGAGAACTCAGCATTAGTAGTTTTAAAGTTAAGTGTGTGTGTGTGTGTGTGTGTGTGTGTGTGTGTGTGTGTGTTTAAAATGAGGACTGCCAAGAAGTTCCAGGCCAAGCTGGGCCATGTAGAGGGTAAAAAAACTGTCTTAAAAGCAAACAAACAAACAGACAGACAAACAGGGAGCAGAGCTGAGCCTGCAGCACCGTTTGGGGTATACACTTTCACTGTCTTGTATATATCAACCCCTTCTCTCCCAGTTCCCAGGCAAGACTGGCAATCGTGTTAAAACTCGATCAACCCAATCCTAATTCATTGACCTCATAGCTTATCCATAACCCTAGCAACACAACCTGGTTTCTTAAATTCCTGCTTCTCAACTCACACTCTGACTCTTTCATTATCAACCACCCCAAACTCTCGGGCCATACCTGAAAATTGGCTACAATGCCCATTCCAATACATCCCACCAGTCCAAGAACTAGCGACACCAAGTTAAAGACCGGTGTGCCGAAATAGCAGGTCTCATTTTGCTTCTCCACTATTTTATATCTCGTGTACATCGTAGCTGCACCTGAAAAAAATATATAGTCTAGTGAAATTTAATCCCTGATTCTTCTAATGAAAAACAAGAACATGTGTGAGTCTTTTTTTTTTTTTTTTTTACAAAATTTCTTAATTACAGCTGAGAGTGTGGCATGAGGCCTTGGGTTTGATTCCCAGCACAGGGGAGAAAGAAAAAAGTCCCGATTGCAACATATTTTGTTCTTCCCATTCTCTGCCCCCATGCAGTGTACGTACACACACACACACACACACACACACACACACACACACACAGACACCATCTTGGCTATTTTCATGTAAAGGGCATTGCATTCCATGTGTTATTCTTTGACTTGCTTTTCTCACTTAACAGTGTACCATGAAGATATTATTCCAAGTCACTGCAAAATCAGTCTACATTGTCATTTCCAGGAGGCTTCTATATGGTGTGTGAGACCCTGTCTTTATTTTGCCCTTCTCTTGTAGATGGATTTCTACTTTGCTCCCTGAGTTTTCCAGCTACAAACAATACTCCATCAACATTCCCAATTTGTAAGTTTCGGGCACGTTTTCAGAGCAATAGTCTGGGAAAAAAATACTCAGGATTAAAATGCTGAGAAGCAGGTCTCAATTGCTCTGAGTCAGCTGAGGTAGGAGAGTAACTGTGTGCATAATGCTTTTAACATAAGCAGCCGTCTAAGGAGTGAAACCTAGAAACTTTAGTTGGTATTTCCTCACGCGTGAGTGGTAACAGTTCCAGCCTTCTGAAAATTGTCTTTTGGCTTTCCACATGCCTTCTGAGACTTGCATGACCATGTTGCATTCATATTTCCCCCTTGGGTTCAAGTTGTAGGGGCTTTGACACATTCTACGTACCAGTCTTCTGTCTACTGCTAATATTAAATTTTTTTCTTCTGGTCTGTTTTTAAAGTGCGTAAAGTGTGTGGCCCTCGTTATGATAAGGTGAACTTCATGTGTACTGATACAGTTAAGACCACACTGGGCAACCTAGAAGAGACCCTATCTCAAAATTTTAAGAAGTAAAAACTAGGTAAATAAAAAGCAGTCTAGCGAGGGGTGATGGCACATGGCTATACTCCCAGACCGTAGAAGGTTGGGGAAGGAGAATTGCAAGTTCTATGAAACCACTGGCTTACACAACCAATGTAAGTGGGCCTGGCTATAGAGCAAGACTTTATCTGGAAGGGAAAAAGCTAAAACTGGACACTTAGCCCAACTTCAAAATTTGAACATATTCATGTCACGTATTGTGTCTAAAGCCTGAACCTGTCCTTGATTGTGGTCAAATTAATTACTCGTTCTTCTAAGTCTGGCTTGGCAAAGATGCATGAAAAGGCCTCGGGACTGACTGGCCCTGTGTTTCTTTCTCTTTCCTCTTTCTCACCTCCAAACCCAGTTGGAAGAGCCCACAAATGAGTGACCACATGAAATTTTCTATCAAGTTGCACAAATTCTAAAGAGGCTCACTCCCTCAGGAGGGTTCCGGGAAGTCCTCCTGGTCTACTCTGGAGAGGGAAGTGGGGGTGCTGGTTACACAATTGGCCCTGGTGACTCCACAGGGCAGAGGGGGAAAGAATTGACAGCCCCACATCTGACACCTGTATCCTCCAATCCTCATAGAGGACTGGGTTTTGTATCAATGGCAAAGCAATTGGATTCACTGTACATGACATTAATGGACTCATGACAGGATTGCATCCCATTAATTATTTCTGCACGGCTTCTGAGGAGTGGAAAATAAAAAAAAAAAAAAGTCATCCCTGAGACAGACACAAACTATTCTGGTTTGATCTTTTCCTATTTCTCCTCACAGGTCAGCAGTTCCCAATCTGTAGGAAGCATCCAAGTCCCCTAAACTGTTTTGTTTTGGATTTATGGTACTAAGGATCAAACCTGGTACTGCCTACATGCCAGCCAAGTGTTCTATCACTGATCTACACCCTGGTTCCATGTGCTTATTTACAACATGTGTTCCCTGAGTTCTTGACTAAACAGATCTAGGTCGCTCAGGATCATGCTTCTAACCCCAGATGATTCTGTGTAAGCTGCTGAACCATCAGAAAACATCTTATGACATTGCCTTATGCACTGAACTACACAAGTGCCTTAGCTACAAAGATTTTTTTTTTTGTTGGTGGGTTGTTTGTTTGTTTGTTTGTTTTTGTTTTTTGAAACAGGGTTTCTCTGTGTAGCCCTGGCTGTCCTGGAACTTGCTCTGTAGACCTGCCTGGCCTTGAACTCAGAGATCCACCTGCCTCTGCCTCCCAAGTGCTGGGACACAAGTAAGTTTTTTAAAACTAAATTACACTGAAAAGCCATTTCATGGCTAGAGAGATGACTCAGTGGTTAAGAAATCTTGTTGCTCCAGCATGAGGACTGGAGTTCAGATCCCAGCATCCACACTGAGCGGCTCAAAATGCTTGTAACTCTAGGGGATCTGACTTCCTCCCTCTAGCGCCCCAAGGGCACTGACACATGTGTGTTTGTGTACACACACCAACAGTAAAAATTAACCACCAACATGGACTTGTTTGTGCGCGCACACACACACACACACACACACACACACACACACACATACACACACACAAATAATAAAAGTAAATCTTAGATAAAATAAAAATTTTAACTCCATTTTAGAAGTTTGGGATTTAAAACTACCTCTTACAAATCCTGTGTCTGATTACCAGATAAAGTATAGTTCTATGAAGCTATACATAATTTTGAATTTTTTATATACTTAAGTCTCTCAAAGTAGTGTAACTAGAGTTACAAAGGTAATGCTTTTTTGTAAAGTACACAAACTATAAAATAACATTTTATTTCACATGACATTGTAAATTTCTCATTTATAATAATCATGTACTTACCAAGAAATGCGGAGAAGTTTATCATGAATCCAAAAATACCACTCTCTGGAGGCGTGGTTCCTGTGTCACTGAGAAGGAATAAAATAAAATAGCTGAATTATTTCTGAAGGAATTTCAACTCCAACCCCTGGACAGATAATTGGTCCATTTTATATTGGTCTTTCTAGGTGTTCAGACACTGAATTTCACAGATATGACCTGAAGTTGTTCTAAAATATTTTTGTTTGGGCTCTAAAGAAACCTAAAACTGCCAGGCTGTGGTGGCACACGCCTTTAATCCCAGCACTCTGGAGGCAGAGGCAGGTGGATCTCTGTGAGTTTGAGGCCAGCCCGGTCTCCAAAGCGAGTTCCAGGAAAGGCACAAAGCTATACAGAGAAACCCCATCTTGAAAAACCAAAAAAAAAAAAAAAAAAAACCCTAAAACTTGTTTTCTACTAAAAATAAAGATCACATTTAGGACTAGGGAGATAGATCTTTCAGTGAAGTGTTTTTGCACAATCGTGAGGCCTTAGGTTTAATTCCCAGCACCCGTGTGAAACATCTAGGTGTGGTGCCTCCCACTTGTAATCATAAGGAACTTACTGTTGTCCAGTCTGCCTAGATGAATCAATGAGAGATACTGTCTTGAGAAATAAATGGGGATTGAGCTTATGATTTGCCCTCCAGCATCCACAAGTATGTGTACACACACAAGCACCTATACCTGTACTGCACATACACATCTACTCACACATACATGAAGACATCATACACACTATGGTACTTTGAAAGAAAATGGCAGCCGGGCAGTGGTGGCACACGCCTTTAATCCCAGCACTCGGGAGGCAGAGGCAGGCGGATCTCTGTGAGTTCGAGGCCAGCCTGGGCTACCAAGTGAGTTCCAGGAAAAAGGCTCAAAGCTACACAGAGAAACCCTGTCTCGAAAAACCAAAAAAAAGAAAAGAAAAGAAAAAGAAAGAAAATGGCCCCCAAAAGGCATGGCATTTTGGGGGAGGTGTGGCTTGTTGAAGTAGGTGTGGTCTTGTTGGAGGAAGTGTATCACTGTGAAGGCAGGCTTTGAGGTCTCATTTATGCTCAAGCCACGTCCATTGAGATGACCACTTGCTGTTGCCTAGAAGCCAAGATGTAGAACACTCAGCTACCTCTCTAGCACCATGATCTGAACTGTAAATGAGTCACCACAATTAAATGATTTCCTTTGTAAGAGTTGTCGTGGTCATGGTGTCTCTTCACAGCAATAGAAACCCTAACCAAGGCACATGGATAAAAGTTAGAACGTGTTTAAAATAAACAACATGATTGTTTCTTACACAACCCCACCTGATAAGCTCAATATGAAGAATTGAGTGACACTATTTTGAAAATAAAAATAAATGAATAATATGTTTGAAAATTCTATGGTTGAGATATTAAGTGCATACAAATGCAACACTTTGTAATGACTGGATTTATGCACAATAACATATCATTATGTTAGATATCATTGTATTGAGCTTATGTAGCAATGTAGATTGAGCAATGTAGATATCATTGATCACTACTAAGTACTTTATGGAAACCCCACCGGAAGGGACCTTCATTCATAGCTGTCCTCAGCTACAAGCAGCCCTTAGGCCACGAGTTGAACATGCCCCCTAGCTTATCAAAAGTGTGCTCATTTGGTCAATCATCTTAACAAAAAGAGGTTCCTATTTAAAAAAAAAAAAAACTTAGGTGCAGTCTATCAGTTCCTTAGGTGACTCAGAAAGCAGTGTTGAAGACCTGGGAGCATGGCTCAGTATCAAAGTGCCTAGCATGCACAGGCACCCAGTTCCATTCAGAGGAAGTGTGTGGGCATGTTCTAGTTTCTTTTCGTGGGCACCAGGTTAAAAATGTCATCAGGCCACTCACAAGCACCCTTCCAGCTTAAAAAGGATGACGAAGGTGCTCCCCACATGAACCGGCTTGCCCTGGTTCCGGGTGCTTCCGCTCTTAAAAACAGCTCTGAAATGTGTGTGTTGAAAACTGATCACATTGGAAAGACACACTTCCAAGCATGCGGAAAATTCTACAAGAAACCAGTGCCTGCAGAAAGCAGGAAGCTCTAAGTGTTGTCGACACATAACTTTTAAAGAGGATGTAAAGGGGCAAAGCGTGGCTAAGATAAACACCTTGACTCCCCGCTACTTCCATTTTGTCCTCAGAGCCTGATTAGGACAGAGCCTCCCACTTCCCCAGCTTCCTAAACTTAAGGAGGAGGGCTGGAGAAGGGTACCCATGTGCAGGGTGCCTTCTTGAGCCCAGGGCTGAGTGGACGGGAAAGGGACAAGAGCCAGGAACAGAATAATGGCAGAGAGAGCCTGAGCCCTGGGGTAGCACGTTTGCCAGATGATTAAGTCTGAAGAGAATGTCAGTCTTCCTGTTCCCACCTTAGGGTGTAAAAAAGCAACCACCAGTGAGGCGCCTCACGGTTCTTGGCCCTCATCTACCACCTTAGGCATGCCGGGGAGATGAGCTAGGGTGATGGTTTTGGAAAGGGAAAGAAATAGCATAATGGGTTGATACTCAAGAAAGCGTGTGACTGCGGGGCGGTGGTGGCGCACACCTTTAATCCCAGCACTTGGGAGGCAGAGGCAGGCGGATCTCTGTGAGTTCAAGGCCAGCCTGGGCTATAGAGCGAGTTCCAGGACAGGCTCCAAAGCTACACAGAGAAACCCTGTCTCGAAAAACCAAAAAAAAAAAGAAGAAGAAGAAGAAAGAAAGAAAGTACGTAGCTGGGGGATAAAAACATTCTGAAGCCGGGCGGTGGTGGCGCACGCCTTTAATCCCAGCACTCGGGAGGCAGAGCCAGGCGGATCTCTGTGAGTTCGAGGCCAGCCTGGGCTACCAAGTGAGTTCCAGGAGAGGCACAAAGCTACACAGAGAAACCTTGTCTCGAAAAACCAAAAAAAAAAAAAACCATTCTGAAAGGCCATAGGAAAACAGCTAGACTTGGACACGCATCTATTGATGGCAGACCATGGTAAAGGTCAAAAGCCTGGATGTACACTCCATATGGCACCAAACATGGGATCTGAAAGTTCAGAATGGTATTTTATTCTTGTTTATCTATTTCAAACCACATAGGTATGGTGTGGCTCATCGGTGAGTGTGTGATTAACATGAAGGAAGGTCTCAATTGAAAACAGGACAATAAATAAACAGATGAACAAACAAACAAATCCCTACAGGCAGGATATAAAGCACCCTGTAAATAACGTATTTATTTACCTATGTGTTTATTGAATGAATGACTCTCACTCCCCACCCCAAAAAAGACTAGTCAAGACTTGGTGGACATGCACCTGTAAACCTAGCACTTGGGAGGTTCAAGCAAGCTGTGAGTTCAAGGCCAGCTTGGGCTACATAGCAAGACCCTGAAACAAAAAAGACCTAATAATATATTACTTATTGAATACTAATTATGCATCAGACATGGTTTTATATTTACTGTATTGTTTGTAATTTCGTCTTCAGGAGCCTAGATGAATGTGTATGGAGGGTGTCCGAGCCTAGCTGAATGTATATGGGTGTGTCTTCTATAAATTTCATTTTATTCAGGAAGAAATTGGGTATTTGGGAAGTTTCACAACTTTTTCAAGTTAGAGGAATCTATACCAAATGTCCAGCTCCTTGGTTCCTGGTAGTCAAACAAAGTCATCAGAATGATTGGGGAGAGGGACCACTGATATGTCAATAAATGTTTAGCAGGCCACTCTTGAAGATGCTTGGGTTTTTTGCCAAGTCCTTAAGGAATATATATCCAACATGGGAAACAAAAGTTACAAAATTCAAGACACTGAACATGGAGTTGGAAAAAGAAGTACATGGATGACTTTCAGGAGGCATGCCCGCTGGCCCCAGCACGCCACGGGAAAGAACCCCCATGGTAATGAGAAGGGGCCACTAGGCCTTGGCTGTAGACCAGGAAGCAATTAAGGAGGTGAGAACTCTCGGCTCTTCAAACAGCAGAATTTAGTTATAAAGTCTCTCGGACAAGCAATGCCACTATGCTGTATCTCGTTTTTCTCCAGGATTCTGAATGCACAGTAGCTATCATCAATGCGTTAGTTCACACCCAGGAGGCTCATATTCGGCTACCTTTTTACCACCATAGGCCACTGTCAACACTACAACTACTTAAAAAACAAAACTTTGCTATAACTCTTTACAAATAACACTATAATGTATTCACTTATCAATAAGACCTATTAGAATCAATCAGAATTCATCAACAAGAAGTGGGTTGCTCATTCCGTATTCCCAGCATATGAGAAGCTGAGGCAAGAGGATTGCCTCAAGTTCAAAGCCTGCCTAGGCTTATGGTGTGAAATTCTGTCTCAAAAAAAAAAAAAAAAGTCAGCAAACTATCTGAGATACAATTTGAGTCAGAATTTCCTAAATCTGTCTGGTAAGAATTGTCAGATTTGGGGTTTTCTATTCACTGATGAAATGGTACCTAACTACATGAGCCAGTTTTTCCTCAAGAATATTCATGAAAATTCTCTAAGCAGCAAATAAAATCTGGCCATATCTACAAACTTTATAGAACAGTATTATTGGGGCGAGAAGACAACGGAAGATGAACCTACTATGTGGAAGGAGTAAGGGACATGCAAGATGTGAACCTACTATGTGGAAGGGATAAGGGACATGCAAGATGTGAACCTACTACGTGGAAGGGGTAAGGGACATGCAAGATGTGAACCTACTATGTGGAAGGGATAAGGGACATGCAAGATGTGAACCTACTATGTGGAAGGGGTAAGGGACATGCAAGATGTGAACCTACTATGTGGAAGGGGTAGGGGACATGGGATGAGGACAGAAGGAATGGAGGCTGGGGGATGCCTTGTAGGAAAAAGACAAACAAAAACAAAATATAGTAGTATGCCTATTCCATAATTAAACCTGTCATTGTGTATGCTAACTTAAAATAAATAATAGTAATAAGTAATGAATAATAGTGTTGTCTGCTCATTAGTAAAAGTAAAAGGGTTCTTATTATCAATGAAAAATGTCTTCATGCTGGGTGTGATAGTGTAAGTTTTTAGTCCCAGCACTCAAGAGGCAGAGACAAGTAGAGGCCTGTGAGTTCAAGGCCAGCCTAATTCATTTATTGAGTACCAGGCCAGTCATAGTTATATTGTGATACCCTGTCTAAAAAGAAAAAAAAGAACTCTTCATAAATCTGTCAAGTCTCTGATATTACATATTATGTGATAAGTAAACTTTGAGTAATCCTTTCTACCAAATGTGGAAATGCAATAAATGTAGTAACAGCAAGGGGCAGCCAAGATACTTTCTGGGTGAGCCTCTTTTTAAATTTTCTCTGTAAGCTCACATTAAATGATGCCACTACACAAGATCAGAGGTAGAGCAGTTTGGCCATCCATATCTGTATCTATATCCATGCCTATTGAATCCATGGATTCAACTAAGCAAGAATCCAAAACACATTTCAAACTGCATGTTTATTGAATATACCCTTATCATTATCCCCTAACCAATACCAACAACTACTTTGACAGTATTTACTTTGTATTAGACGTCCTAACTAATCCAGAGATGACTAAGGATGCAGGAGGATGTGCAGGTTTATATGCAGTCCTATGCTATTTTATATAATGCATTTGAGCAGCCCCGATTTCAGTTTCCTGAGAACTTTGTATTCCCAGGGTGTCCAGGAAACGGTCCTTCACAGTCACCGAAGGATGTATTTGGTTGAGAGAGGTATATCTGGGTGCCCGATTCAAGAAAGTGGAGCAGGTGAGAGGGCAAAGCAGCTGCTTTCCAATGTAGCTTAAAATCATTGCATCCTGCTCCCAGCACAGCATTCTGCATCACATGGCTTCCCAGCATGCTTGGCCCAGCCTCAGTCTCATCCACTACCTCACCGGCCTTCCTGTTAAGGAGGAATTTACAGCAGCAATCAGGGGTAATTTTTCTTTTGCCCATGGTTTAGAAGTTGTTGAAGCCATCGAATACACAGTAATTTCAAAACAAGCTGTACCTGGGAAATGAATTATGACCACATTTCCTGTGTTTACATTTATATAACTTAAGCCAACTTTGGAAAATTCCAAGGAACTTGAAGAACATACTCCAAACTAAACCTTTGCTAAGGCAATGAATAATCACTTAAAGCAGGAACAATACAAAGAACGCGTGCCTGGTGGTGCATGACTTTCCCAAGCATGGACAATCCACGTTCTTTATCACTCAGCACTTGTGATTCCCACTACCAAGGTGATGGCTTAACCAGGGACTGAAGATGCTGAGTACAGGATGTAACATTATCTGTGTCTTCAGATGGAGGATTATTAGCCTAATTCCAGGTTCAGTGAGAGACCCTGTCTCCAGGGAATAAGACCTACAAGAACATGTTAAATAGTTACTGTTAGCCAAACTCCTCAACCATGGCTCCAGAAAAGGCCTGCAAAACTCTGACTGCAAGCATACAAGACTATGCTCACACAACAGTGGAAATGTACTCAAGGAAATGTAACATGGGCCATCAGGGCAGAGTTCCTAACCATGTCCATTGACGTTAGATGTTCAGCCTGGATTCCTGTGGCCTTGGGCAAGTTTTTTGAGTTTTCCTTTCTTTTTCTTTTTCTTTTTCTTTTTTTTTTTTTTTTTAAATGTAGCAATACTGTCTTAGTTGGGTTTCCTATTGCTATGGTGAGACATCATGATCACAGCAGCTTTTATAAAGACAACATTTCATTGGGGCTGGCTTACAGTTTCAGAGGTTCAGTCCATTATCATCATGACAGGGAGCATGGCGGCATGCAGGCAGACATGGCGCTGGAGCTGAGTGCTACATCTTGCAAGCAACAGGAAGTCGACTGAAAGTCACACTGGGCACAACTTGAGCATGACCTCCTCCAAAAAGGCCACACCTCCTAATAATGCCACTCCCCTTGGGATCCATTTTCTTTCAAAGCACCACAAATTCTAACTACTTTGTGTTGGATCTTTTATTTGGTTTGGAAACAGGGTCTCATTCTGTAACCCCGGCTCACCTGGATTTTGCTATGTAGCCTAGGCTGGCCTTCATTTTACTTCTCTTTGCCTCTCAAGTGCTGAGATTGTAAGTATGAACCACCACACTCAGTTTGATTTTTTTTTTAAGACAGACTATTCCTACTAGTCCTGGCTGGCCTCAGATCCACAGCAATCCACCTGCCTCTGCCTCCCCAGCCCTGTGATTAAAGGAGTGTACCACCACATTCAGGCATAATTTTGATTTTGAAGTTAAAGTCCTGACCAAACATTTGATGTCATTTACCACGCAACTCTGGTTCCCTCTTTACAATGTCTTAATTCTATAGGTAGCCTGGTTTTCTGCCATTGTTTATGGAGCAGAAATTATGGTCATGAGGAACAGCATAGGTGCTCAAGACCACATCCACTGTCTAGCAAAACCACACTTCCGCTTGGCGGTGGTGGCACACGCCTTTAATCCCAGCACTCGTGAGGCAGAGCCAGGCAGATCTCTGTGACTTCGAGGCCAGCCTGGGCTACAGAGTTCCAGGAAAGGCTCAAAGCTGCACAGAGAAACCCTGTCTCGAAAAACAAAACAAAACAAAAACAACTTCCTAAAGCAGGTCAGGGGGATGCACTTACAAAAGGCCAGTCCTGGACCCAGAACTGACAAAATTCTAAGAGTGCAGGATCACATGGCAGACCCAAGCACATGTCCAAGGAATGTTTAAGAGGGTAGCCTGGATATTATGGGCCCATAAAGATTAACTGTTACCAGAGAGCCTAGAGGAGGAAAGAGAAACTCCAAATTAGGCATGGTGGCTAGTGCTTGAGAATGTGGGCATGGCCTAATCCTGTAAGGTAGGCTTTTGTTTGTTTGTTCTTGGTTTTGATATCCTTGCATTAACGGGTTCTTAACGTACAAAAAAATACCACTTCTTCTACTACTCCAACTTAGTACATGTAGTGGTCTGATTCCATGTTTTTAATTTAACCATAGGATAGAGAGCCTATTTGTTTAAAATACTGAAAACATATCAAAAATATGCCAGGAAAGTTCTGTCTTACTGACCTCAGCAGCCCTCTGCTATAAACATTTTTTTTTTTTTTTTTTTTTTTTGGTTTTTCGAGACAGGGTTTCTCTGTGTAGCTTTGCGCCTTTCCTGCGGCTCACTTGGTAGCCCAGGCTGGCCTCGAACTTACAGAGATCCGCCTGGCTCTGCCTCCCGAGTGCTGGGATTAAAGGCGTGCGCCACCACCGCCCGGCATGCTATAAACATTTTTAATTAGTCTCTTTATTTGAGGCACTGGTGATGATCCAGGACCTGGTGCATGCTAAGCATGTGCTTTTTTGTTTTGTTTTGGTTCTTTGTTTTGTATTTTGAGACAGGGTCTTAGTATGGTGTCCTGTCCATCCTGCAGCTTGCTGTGTAGACCAGGCTGGTCTTGAACTCACAAAGATCTGCCTGCTTCTGCCTCCTGAGTGCTGAGGATTGAAAGTGTGCGCCACCACACCTGGCTAAGCATGCACTCCTGTCTCTGAGCTTAGTCCCTGATTCTTTTAGTGTTGCTGAAGTCGTCTTTGTCTCAGGCTGGCCTCAAACCTCCAGCAATTCTCCTGCTCCTGCCCCTTGAGTGCTGAGATTAAGTTGGGCACTAACAAACCCCAGTTTCCTCTAGATTTTTACGCAAGCTGGTACAACTGTACTTGTTTTTCTCCTTTTTTGTTTCTAACTAAAAACAGCAAGCTTGGTTCTGCATCTTGCTTTTTATCGATGTAATAATGTACCTTGGAGCGCTTCACCGATAAGATGCCACACGGAGAGCTCTTGCTGGAAGCACTGCCTTCTTTGGCTAATCTATTTACTTAGCAAGTCCTCTGACTGTTTGAATGGTGGCTAAGCTGACCGAAAACAATGTCGTAGCTCAATGGGAGAGACCTTGTCACACACTCTAGGCTTGAGTTTGCTCCCTACCACGTGCAGCAAATGACTAGATGAGGAAGTAGAAGCCCTGAGCAACCTTACAGATGGCATTTCGTTCACACAGACAAGCAACCTGTAGGACACTTTTCCCAAAAAAGGGGCAGCTGTTACATCACAGGATGTATCTGTCGCTTTCATAGATTTTTACTAAAGTCTCTCCATAAAATTTAAAATCAAGCACTGGAGAGAAGGTTCAATCTGTCTGCGCTTCCAAAAGACCCAGATTTGATTCTCAGCACCCACAGGGAGACTGACAACCATCTGTCACTCCTGTCCCAGGGGATCCAACATTTTTGTCTAGCCTCCTGGGGTACTAGGCACGCACATGGTGCACAGACATACATGCAAGCAAAACACCCATTAAAAAATAATAAATTTTAAATTTAAAATCAACTTACATTCTCAGGAGCAATGTA
Organism: Peromyscus eremicus; assembly: GCF_949786415.1. Classification (NCBI taxonomy): domain Eukaryota; kingdom Metazoa; phylum Chordata; class Mammalia; order Rodentia; family Cricetidae; genus Peromyscus; species Peromyscus eremicus. Next base: position 38,661,946 of record NC_081434.1, on the reverse strand, counting down.
TGAAAGGGTCTGTTTCCCCCCAAACCTCACCAATAGTGTTATCAAATGAAAAACAGCATCAGTGAATTCCAATGGAAATTACTTCTTTTTTTTTTTTTTTCTTTTTTAGTTTTTTGAGACAGGGTTTCTCTGTGTAGCTTTGAGCCTTTCCTGGAACTCACTCTGTAGACCAGGCTGACCTCAAACTCACAGAGATCCACCTGGCTCTGCCTCCCGAGTGCTGGGATTAAAGGCGTGTGCCACCACCGCCCGGCTTCTTTTGTTTGTTTGTTGTTTTTGTTTTGTTTTATTTATGCATGAATTTCAGTATCTTTCCAGGTCTGAGAATCATCTGAACATTTATGAAACATATTAAAGAGTAATGGAGTTACTCACTGGGCTTGGTGGTCCATGACTACTATCCAAGCACTCGAGAGGTGGAGGCAGGAAGATCAATAGTTCAAAGTAGTGCTTGGCTTCCTATCAAGTTTGAGGCCAGCCTGGACTACTGGAGACTTCATTTGAAAAGACAAGGAAAAAAAAAGACCAACAGTGTCACAAAGAGAAGTTATCTGATAAGGAGGAAGCTGACTTGAAGGCCATCCTGGAAAGTGGTTCCCCTCTTAATTCACAAATGTGCTAAAAGTACCAGACCACCACAACGGCCAAACAGCGAAGGGAACTCATCCTGAGAACCTGCATGCACATCACCAGCCAAACACCCAACTGGCTGAACTTACCTAATCGGGATCCACCATGACCTAGGGTAAATGGATCGGGGAGGGGGGCATTTTTCTATACATGCCCAGGGCCTTGAAGATACAAGGCAAATGTTCTATCACGGGACTCGACCCACTTTCAGAGCGCTCATGGATCTTATATTCCTGATTTGTTAGAAGGCGATGGGTGCTGGGGTGAACAAAAGACCACGGCCAACACCTGTGGCTGTCCTCTGGCGCCTTCAAGCAGTTGGACTATAGCTGTGGTTGCCCTTGGAGACCCACCGGCCAGCGATGGCAAGTGGACCACACATGTGAGTGGCATGGGTGGGTTAAGACTGCAAGCCCATGGCCTCCAAGACGGCTCAGTGGGTGAAAGCGCTTGCTGCCAAGCCTTTTAACCGGAGTTTGATCCGCGGAAACCACACAGCATACGTAGAGAATTGGTCGCAACAGATTGTCCGATGACCGCCACTTGTATGGCACAGAACTCGTGTGTGCACACACGTACATGTGCATAGGGAGACTGGTTCTAGGGGTCCAAGAGAGGTAGGACGCAATTTTAAATCTTGAACTAGCCGGGAGGTGGTGGCACACGCCTTTAACCCCAGCACTTGGGAGGCAGAGCCAGGTGGATCTCTGTGAGTTCGAGGCCAGCCTGGGCTACAAAGCAAGATCCAGGAAAGGCGCAAAGCTACACAGAGAAACCTTGTCTCAAAAAAAAAAAAAAAAATCTTGAACTACCCTTCCTGGTATTATTAGGACAGGGTTTGCTAAGATGGCATTTGAAGAAAGAGATGAGAAAGTCTATAAATATCTAGATAGCCATCACATTATCGTCAAGCAGTGTGCACGTGTCTACGCCTGGAAAGAAGGACTATAGAAACTGCTCGGTGGAAGAGTACTTGCCGTGGGTCACCAGGTTTGAGCCCCAGCACCAAAAGCAACAACCTGAAGAGAGCCGGACTAGGAGCAGACCATTTTTATCCCAGCTACTTGGCTGGCTGAGTAGGGAGGGGGGAGACTCCAGCATGGGCAACAGGGGGATGCCCAGTCTCAAGAAGGAAAAGAGGGGGAGACAGGGTTAGATGTGGTTACTCGAGCCTATAATCCCAGTACTCAGGAAGCTAAGACAGGGGGATTGCCGCAAGTACAAAGCTAGTCTAGGCTGCATGGCAAGACCTGCCTCCCAAAAAAACCAAAACAAAACAGAAATCAAGACAGATATAGTAAGTAAAGCCAGTGGGACTAGAGGAAGTTCAGAAGTACAGAGAGAAGAGAGGAGTGGAAAAGAGGGAAGGGCAGAGGGGAGAGGAGAGACAAGTTGTAAATTTGGAGGGCTTTTTTTTAGACAAGGTCTCTCTTTGTGGCCCTGGCTATCCTGGAACTCACTACAGGCTGGCCTCAGAGATCTGTCTGCAGAGGGCTTTTCTAACTTTTTCTCTTCATCTTGCAGTTCTGCAGAGCTGGGGACTGTGTTCAGGGTTTTGTGCATGCTGGGCCAACAGTCTAAACTCTGATCTATTTCCAGTCCCCACATACTACTCGATGTCTAGCTCTTACCTGCGTCTGGCCCTTATGTCAAGGGCTCAGAGACAGTCCAGTGCCCGCGCTGCTATCAAGGTAGAAGACAAACAATGGCCCAAATCCCCAGGCACACTTGGGCAATCTTATGTTTGATTTGGCCTGTAGTTCCTAGCAATAAGGGGTCCGTCCACCTTGTGACTTTGTGTCCCATAATTCGACACTACTTAAGACTTTCCTTGTTAGTTTGTAAGCCCCTTCCCTGGAGTGTCTGTGATTTCAGCATCTCGCCTAACTCAGCTGGTTTACCCACTCTAGATTATCTCCCATTTGAGGTTCACTTTAGGGTAATATCAGTCATAACTACACCAGACACAGAGATTCCAACCTTGCCTCTGACAGCCTGGCCAATCCATATCACATATTAGCCAGGAATGAACTTCACGCCTAGGACAAACATAGCTATGATTTTCTCCGAAGGGATAACAGCTCAGTTTTATATATGTCAAAGGGAGTATATCTTTCACTCAGAAATAAGAGAAGGGAGATGGGTGCTGGTACTTAGGATTGATGTGTGCCATGAGCACCCTGCCAAGGCTTTCCCAGGGGCTCAGGACCAGCTACTAAAGTTCCTCCAAGGGCAAAGCTACCAAATACATAGAGCCATTAAAGAGGATCAAGCTATTGCCCCGGCCATGGATAAAGTGACCCTCGGGAAAGATGGAACCTAAACAGGAAACATTAAGCAGTAACACAAGAAATGTCACAGTTTTCAACAGCTTGGAGGCTCTGACTTTGGAGGTACCAAGCCCAAGGGGAGTCTGAGGCAGGTCCATTGACTCCCAAGGCTCTGACAGCTGCTTTGTGTTGCTGTTGACACAGGGTGACCAGGACCTGAATTCTGTTTCTGTCCTTGGGGAGCTTTCACACCAGTGTCCTATCCATGTATCTGATGTATCTTCATCCATTTCAACTTCCATTTTCTTTCATGGAAAATGAAGTTAGACATTCACTTCAAGAGCTGTTGAGAAGTGCGGGCTTGGGGGTGGGGTTGACCCACACCTCTAATCCCAGCACTAGGGAAAGCAGAGGAAGGTGGCTCTCTGTGAGTTCAAAGCCAGCCTAGAGTTCAGCAGGCCGGCCAGGGCTACATAGTGAGATCCAGGCTCAGAGAGAGGGGGAGGGGCGGGGAAGGAGCAGGAGTTTTTGCAAAGTGGAAGAGAAATGGGTGAGCAGCTTGGCACATGCCTGGATCGGCTTATAATAAATGGTATCGATTCGGAACTATGCTTGTCTCGATGGCATCAAAGAAGGCTCTTCCCAGGATTTTATCCCATACCCCAGGTACCCTCTGACAGCCCTCCGGATGCTGCTCTGTGCATCTCTTTCTCAGAGGGCAGAACCCAACACGTGCTCCCTGACTCTCTACACAGGCCAGGGGAGGGGGTGTCAGAGATGATCTTTCATAGTCACATCCTGCCCTCACCTCAAGAAGATGCCGCTATGCCTGGCCTGGACACCTTCCCTCCCTCTCGACAGTGCTGTGCCATGGACTCGATCTGCTTCCCTCGTCCCTGACGCCCCACTTGCCTGCCCCTCACCTGATGTAGGGGAGGAAGGGGTTGACGTGCCCCGAGAGCACCGCGACCACGTAGGAGATGATGAAGGCTGCAGACGACCATGTCACCAAGAGGAAGGGGACGAAGGCCATTCCCCTGAGGAAGCACAGCATCGCGGTGAGAGGGCGCTGCGCTCGTCGTCGGGGCCACGAAGCCGGCTTGCTGCGGGCTGCCTGGAGGCGGTGGCCACGACACAGACAGCTAACGCTCGGCGGCGGCGGCGGCGGCGGCGGCGGGACGGAGGAGGCTCGGAGACAGCCAGGACGGGCCCAGCCCCGGAGGGAGGGAAGCGCTCAGAGGTGGAGAGGGCGGAGGGTGGACCGGCAGCCGGGTGGGTGGGGCGCGAGCCGTCCCGGCGGCTTGTTGCGAAACCGGTGAAGTCACAAAGCGGCAGCCTGGTCCCCCGGAGCCAGAGCGCGCGGCCACCTCCCCGCCCACGCCGGGCCACGCCGGACAGCTCGGCTTCCTTTCGCTTTTGCTTGGGACAGGGTCGGGTGGGTGCAGCGGGAGACGCGGGATTCCGCGGGGACGGCCAGCTCTTGCGCAAGTCCGCTGGGTTGGGTTGGCGGGATTCCCAGCCCCTCCTTCCCTCGGGGTTTCCCTCCGAGCCTCTCTCCAGCACCCACTGGGGTTCCTTCCAGTGTCTGGCCACCGATGCCCATCCCATCAGGGCTCTCTGTGACTACTGCAGGGGTTCAGGCGGAGGGGTTCAGTGACGTTTGTCAGGTCACTGAGCATGGATGTGACACATGCCTGGGTGGTACCCACCTGGAAACAGAAATCGCATAATAGCCAGGCCTGATAGTACGGGTCTGTCATCCCTGGTGCTTGGCTACTACGGAGGCTGAGGCAGAAGGATCCCAAGTTCAAGGCTTGACTGGGCAGCTTATTGAAACAGCCTCTGAAGGGCTGGGGGTGTAGCTTAGCGGCACAGCATCGGTGAGGTTCTGGGTTTTATCTCTAAGCATCATTCAGTCAAGTGACAGAGAGGACTGGATCCAGCCCTGGCCCAGCCTAGGTTGCCCAGGTTGCTACCCACGGTTCTGTTCCCACCAGAACTACTTGGAGTATTTATTTCCCAGCAATAAGAAAAGATGACTCGATCCACTTCAGATCCACCTCAGACTCCACCAAAACCAAACGGACAGGTGCTCCTGAAGCACGGGCCTGTTCTGTGCATCTGAGTTATAGTTTGGGGATTCTGAGCCCCACTTTTGGCCGTAGATGACCTAATATGGGTTCATCTCAGCCACATAAACATGTCTTGAGTACCGCCCTGTGCTAAGGAATAGCCTATGCGGATTACACACCATCAGAACTATTAGACTGATCTTCTAGGTAGAACATGATTTTAAGCATGAAATAGACGCTGGGCGGTGGTGGTGCACGCCTGTAATCCCAGCACTCGGGAGGCAGAGGCAAGCGGATCTCTGTAAGTTCGAGGCCAGCCTGGTCTAGAGAGTTAGTCCAGGACAGGCACCAAAACTACAGAGAAACCCTGTCTCGAAAAACCAAAAAAAAGAATGAAATAGACGCCGGGCGGTGGTGGTGCACGTCTTTAATCCCAGCACTGGGGAGGCAGAGCCAGGCGGATCTCTGTAAGTTCGAGGACTCAGATGAAGGACTGGAGAGGTCTTGGAGAGGATAACAGAGTTTCCAAGAGGAAATCTGGGGATGAACACATGACTCCTGCTATCACTGGGCCATATCTCCAACTCCAAAAGGAAATAATTAACCAGACACAAGCGAGACTGCCTCGCCAGGGCAAGAAAATAGCAAAGTTACAGGCTGAAAATGCTTGCTTCTTCAAGACTAAGGCATCTAAATACCTGTGAAGTAAGAAATGACTTGGTTTTAGCCAGATGTGGAGCTCACATCTGTAATCCCAACATTTAGGATAAGACGGGACAGCCAAGAGTTCAAAGCCAGTCTGGGCTACCCAGAGAGTTCTAGGCACATCTAGGCTACAGAGAACCTGCCCCAAGTAACTACCATTCAATCATGACTGCTGGGAGGCTCTTTGGACCCATTTATTAAGAATCTTCAGTCAGAACTCCATGTACCTTCTGGAGCAGCCATCCCTCAGTCACTCCAAGCTTATAGAAACCTGGGCCTAAGAGACGGCTCAGTGGATAAAGGTGCTTGCAGCCAAGCCTGACGACCCGAGTTCAATCCCCTGGACCCACATAACTGAAGAAGAGAACCCACTGACTGCCTCCAGCTGTCTTAGAATTTCACACACACACACACACACACACACACACACACACACACACACACGCTGTGCCCCACCCCACCCCCATCAGCTGTCATTCATGGTATTCATTGTACATCTTGCCTGGTTATCTGTGATTTAGAAAACAGCCCCCGCACCCACCCCCACCCCCGCCACACACACACACACACACACACACACACACACACACACACATACTTTCCCTTTTTTACTCTTAGTAAGATTTAGGTCAAAATGAAACTCTCCCTTAAGCAGAGGACTAACGACCCCCAAAAGGAATTTCACTTTATCACATCATGTTTTTGTTGATTGCATGATTCCCTACAAAATCCAATTTGATAGTTACTATTTTTGTCCTTTAGGGGCTTTCTCTTATTTTTTTGCTTGTTTTTGTTTGTTTGTTTTTCTAGACAGGGTTTCTCTGTGTAGTTTTGGTGTCTGTCCTGGATCTCGCTCTGTAAACCAGGCTGGCCTTGAACTCACAGAGATCTGCCTGGCTCTGCCTCCCGAGTGCTCGGATTAAAGGCATGCACCACCACTGCCACCCGGCTATATTTTGCTTGTTTTTGAGTCAGGGTCTCTCTGTGTAACCTAGGCTAGCCTCAAACTCATCTTGAAATCCTCCAGCATCGGCCTCATGAATGCTGAGATTACAGGTGTGTGCCACCACAACCGGCTTGCTGATCATTTAAAATACTGACTATAGGAAGTTGTCTGACCACAGCAGCAACAGTTTGTGTGCTGTTGCTGTTGTTTTAAGGGATTTGGATGAAGTTTATTACAAGGTAAAGGTGTACACTCAGGACAAATGCAGACTAGAGCGTCACCCATTTTGTTAATTACAATGAATACATCTGCATCTATATTTCTTAAATAAGATTGTTTTGAGGAAAGCCAGCATAATAATTTTTGTTTTGTTTTGTTTTGTTTGTTTTTCGAGACAGGGTTTCTCCGTGTAGTTTTGGTGCCTTTCCTGGCTCTCACTCTCACTCTGTAGACCAGGCTGGCCTCGAACTCACAGAGATCCGCCTGGCTCTGCCTCCCGAG